>NC_090925.1:425256719-425881719 GCF_040938575.1 Ambystoma mexicanum | reverse complement strand
GTTTTATTCATAGTTTAGAATATGTTTTATTCATGATTTCTATTATACAATACCAATTATGACTCATAAGAATAAACATGAGTTTACTTAATTATTGTACATAAGCCATGAGTGCGTATATAATCTTGTGAATATATGGTGCCACTGAATTAACACTTTGTGTATTTCCTAGAAGTAAATGTAATCGATTGTAACTGGAGACATGTCCTACAATCACTTGTGAAACAATTGACATTTTTGTTAACCGATGTAACTGTAATCGTTCCCTGTGTCATTTGCTTTTCCAAGTACAATCGTTTGTTTGAATGTGCATGTGTGAATAGAAAGAGTTGTAGAGAAGTGAGAGTAGACTATTGTGGTGGGAATTATCAAATTGGGCGGATTTAGGCAACAGCAAGCGTTGTGCTAAAATAAATTGGTGTTATTCACTCATAGGGTAGGACTGAAAACTGTAACCGGCGGGAGCCACAGGGCAGCGGTCCACTCTTTGGGGGATTTTCATTAACATAATGGCTCGGTATGCCTTGATCATCACCTGTCTACCAGGATGGGGGTCTACTGTCGAGTTTTCAGCTAGTCACCGTTTATTGGGCTAGAGCTTCAGTCCACAAGTATCCAAGTTCAGAGCATGACTATGCCGTGTTGTGCTGAGTCACGTCTTCAGCATCAGGAATGGCTCTGTCACCCTGCCTTATGAGATTTCTGCAGAGTCCATGGCTATCCATGCAGGACTTTGGGACTTTGAAATAGCTGAATTTCTGCATTGCTTCCAGTACCGGCTTGTCATGGTTTGATGGTGGAGTATGCTATGTCACTTGAGGTAAGCCAATGTGTTTCAGAGGTACCCTTGGAGTGAAGGTGCTAGGTAAGTACATGATCTATGCCCACAGCTGTTCTCCAGGAATTCCCTGCTAATCAGAGGTTGTTGGACTGAGAGGCATACCCTTTGTCAGTGATGTCCTCTACTTTGGCCTAGAGGCAATGTTTCAGCTTTGTATACTTCCATATCTAGCCTTGATTCGGCCCAATGTCCAAATGTAGATCCTGGAAAGGTTACATTGGACAACCTGCAATGAGGACCCCAAGATTCCACATTCATCATCCACATGCACTGTGGAAGAGGGTTCCCTTTGATCTTGGTGCTGGTGTTATTGCGTCGTGGGGCCTCCCCATGTACGTTTAGGTCCTTCTTCGATCACTCTTGAGTGTTTATCCCCAACATGTGTTTTATCTGATGGGCTTGATTGATTTCAATCAAGCCATCATTGCTTTCATGTGTGTTACCCCAAAGACCATGAAATGGTGAATGACTAGCATCAGGTGCTCGTTCATTTCATGTACCTCCAGCTGGGCTTTGGCTTGGACCGGTCTTTTGTAATTGCAAACCTTTTGTAAATTAAACCTCGTTTTAATCTACTTAATCTTGTTGGCCAATTAGAATGTGCATGCAACCACATAGTCTACGTTCGTGTTACTGCCACTAAGTGCACACATGATTGTTTCCAGTGCATTTGCCATTGCTGAATTGTCCTTTGCTACTTGTTTGCATTGCATTGCTTGTCCACTCTCGGACGAATCAGCTAAAAAATACCTTGTGAGAACTCTAAGGGGCATTTATCCGGTGGTACTGCCCAGTGACATTCAACTGTAATAATACTAATGCTAATTGTTTTTTTTATGACGCGCTTAATGCCGAGAGGTTTCTAAGCGCAGACCCGGGATAGAACCTGTATTGTTTCTTGTCGTCTTGCTGCCAATTTGCCCTGGAGCTATCCTCCCGAGACTATAGAGTGTTGAAGGAGTGCCGCTGTGGGTAGAAGGTACACTGACCTTTTATAAACATTATGAAAGCATTACAAGTTGTTCTCATGGTGAGGGTAAGCATTTATTTGGATAGTTGTGGTAAATCTCGGTGTTTGCTATTAGCTATGGCTATATATAAATGTCAGACTTGCTCCAGTTTGTACATTTAAGGCAGAAATCAAAATTTTAAATGTTCTCTTCCTTCCTACATCTGCTTCGGTACGCACCGGCTGATCTAAAGAACGTATAGCTCACAGGTTCATTCTGACGAAGCACTTTGTAAAACACCAAAGGTAAATAGCTATATGGAGTCTCTGCCCTGATCAGGACGAGTCAGCAAATCTCCAGTCCTAGAACGTGCCACTGTCAACTGCTAAGAAACTACTGGAAATTCTTCCCCCACTTGGTAGCATACCCTCCGTGCCTCAGGCCTGGTGTCCATCTGTCACCCATTGCTGTTTCCCTGTTCACCTGGACACTGGATGTCAGCAGTGTGTCATCAAAGACAATGTTAAATGGGTATAGATGGGAGTAATATAAGCAAACTCTGCTAACGAAAATCACACAAAGCTTTGGACTGGAACTGGTATCCATGTTTGGAATGAAGCATCATGTCTGGCAGCTCCGCAGGGAATTCTAAACACGCTTCACATTATGTTAGCCCATCCAAATTATCTAGAGTGATCCATATTGCCATACTGTGTCCAGTCCAGGATTCTAGTTTCTAGTAGTGGTTCGCTGATCTTAGCACTCCTGTATGCTCTCATTACAACCTGAGTTCTCAGGACTCTGCATATCCTTTCCAAACGTCTTTGCTTTGTCAATAGACAGATTTGCCGGTGCCCCCATGTGCTCTCGATACTTTACCTCTAGCCTTCTGGACTGTCTGACCCTGGTCAAGCTCCACCCCTAACCCATGTGTTGCTCCTTGGGCTAGTGGGTTCAGCAGCATCCTCTGGTCCAGGGCCCCTGCTTCTGGAACCTTTCACTCCACCTTTTTTATGCTGACATTACAAGCATTATTACTGTTACATGACAATAACATCAGTTCACCTAAAAACAGCATTAATAATACGAGAAGTAAAGCTTGATTTTAGGGTGGAGGCGTTGTGCTTTAACCCACTGAGCATCTCCAGTGAATGGGCCCCAATCGTCCATTGGTCCTCTTCTGGCGCCTGACAACTAATCCTTTGCCCTTCGCAATTGCATAAAATGACAGTTCCTATTGAACAGCCCTCTCCAAATTAACGCAGACACCCCCCCATTCTAATAATCCAAATGCATTCACCATTGGATCACACTGTAGCATTTAAGCAAAATATATTAGTGCATCCTGGTGCCTGTGTGCAGTATTAACTTTAGATCTCTTCCCCTTTATTTTAACTGACTTCATGTCAGTTTTATTTGATATGAGTTGGGTTTGTTTGTTTATTTATTATGTGATGTTCATTTTCAAATTAAATAAACCTATATTATAGCTGGTGTTCCTGCACGGCAACCGCGCAAAGTACTTTGAGTTAAGCTGTCCGGGTGAACAGTTAAATCATGTGTTGCTGGTAATCCAATGTTATGTTATGGAATGTTACATTGGCTTGTACCACGGCACCGTTACTATTTGCATGGTCTCGAGGCCTTTCAGTGGTCAATTGGCACCGCCACTATAGGCTAAGACACACATTTACAAAAAGTAACTTTGACTTTGACTCGTCTTACACCTGGAGAGGGCTATGCCAGTCACTAAGACGTTACAGTGAGAAACTTTGCCGTCAGATGTAGGTCAGAGTTACCAGGGACGTCATTTCACCAAAATGCCTGGGGTAGTGGAACGGTCATCACACGACCCTTGACCTCTGAATACATTACAGGAAGTGATGTCTTTTGACCCCACCCCCAAGTGACATCACGGGAAGCGATGGAACACGACTTTTCACCCCTCAAAAAACAGGAAGTGGCATCACATAGCATTGTTTCTTAGTACACTATGAAAAATATGGTTACTATATCACTGTTAAGTGATATACATTTCATACAAGAACGGATCACCATATGTATTGTTAATATCAGTGCATATAGATCCATATTACCAAATCACTGTGAATGCAAGCAGACGTCCAAGGCAAACGATAATGATGTGTTTTACATAGAACTTACACTTGAACGCTTCATATAGAACACATATATATATATATACAATATCACCCAACTTATGCTCGTACTCATTAATCAATCGGAGCAGGATGAACGGCTGAGTTGGCCATGCTGGGAGTCCACCCTGCAACCTGCAGATCACACACACATTGTAGCAGCCAGCGCTCAACCCACTGAACTATCTTACCAGCTATAGCTATCAGAAAACCAGCCACTCCAGAAACAAAGCCCACGAGTCTCAATTTTTAAAAAAGGGGGTATCAAGGGAGACCACAGGGATAGCGACCCCTAAATGAAGTCCATGAGAGTTACTCAGTGTATTTTATTGTGAATTGGATTTGCCCTCTCCAGGTGTAAGTAAGCTGTAGATCAAAGTTATTCGGTCTAACTTCTTTGTGACTTTGACCCAATGTTCATTGATTGCCGGGCTCATTGGTCATAATTTAAGATGACATGGACAGGGGTCCCTTTAACAGGATTATGCAAAGAATAAACGGGCTGATTTTCCCAGAGACATACATTACATTAAATATTTAGTTGCAGCTGGCAGGAAAAAGGACATGATATACAAAAAAAAAAAAAAACAGCCCCGCCAAAGCAGTACAAGATCTGTGTCAACCGCAGCATGAAACCCAATAAGGGCTGTAGCGAGCCGTGAATGCATGTGGAAATTGCGCTGGAGGGAGTGTCTCTCACTCAACTATTACCTGAATTCCCCGCAGCTTAAAAATAAATCCTTTTAAGAGATATAGGATTCTCTGAAGCAGAAGTGCGCAGTCTCTTCCACAATAACACATTAAAGAACACGTTTTCGGAGGTTTTTTGTGTGGTACTTACTGGCAGTTTAATGCAAATGTCCCGTAAACTGCTGCGGCGATAAATCATCTGTTCTATAACCCGCAGGTTTCTATGACTTTAAGCATTTTTATTGAAACCTTTATTTCGCTGAAATGTATTTACATTTTATCGATAACAGTCTGCCCCCTTCTTCAGCCTGTGGGACCCCACGTGCTCACTGGCAAATAAAACGATTTATACACTGAATATATTTACTTCACTAAATAGAATCGATCTCCTTTTTGAACTATCGAACTTTCAGTAGGTCTTATTCAAATACCAATTACATTTTACATAGAAATGTATCTCATTTTTAGACGTAACTTTGAATATTGTTATTTTGTTCCACGTGTTTTGTTATATACGGTTCTGTTAAATCACATTTCTCCAGATTCTACAAGAACACCTACCATGCAACGAGACCGTCTTCGACTGACTAACTGCCCGCAGAAGCTTTGATTTGAACGATTTCGTGTCGATAAGGCTATCTGCGCCTGGTGATAGGTTGCTTAATATGTACAGGGCAAACTATCTGCGGGCAACATCCTGAAAGAACCATGTTGTGATTTCATCAATTGCATCGACAATCGAAAACCCATTTCTGTTTCAACGGCAGACGACACTGCTCAACACTAACATGATTCTAGCAACACACTACGGATTAACTCAGCTGCTCCATGTTTCTGAATTATGATTTAGGGATCCATTTTGCTTCAGACTCCTAATCATACATACTCAACAAGGCAGTCTTCACCCGAAGTTATAACGTATACAGATTAACACGCTGTAGTGCAGCGCTCCGCTGCTTCTCATACCTAGGTTCACGTTCAATAAATATAAAAATAACAATTTAAAGAAAAAAAAGTCAAACGTAGGTTTGTTCTGTGATGTTTCACCTTTAAAAGTTCTGGTAATGAATGTGTTAAACGCCCCCAGGGATTCCAGTCTTGAAAACATACAGCAGTTCTATTTTTGTAACTTTCAGTTAGTCTCTTTGGTGTCAATGTGAGTGTTGCTTTGGCTACGCATTACTTGTATCTAAAACGTATCACCAATTACTAGAGCAATCACTCGAACTGTAAAAGTTCTCTACCGCCACATGAGATCTGCACTGCGGACACGAAACCATGAATACGCTATGGTAGGCCCTACGGTGTCCTCCCCTTCTATGCTTCACTCGCAGGTGTTACTCTGATGTACACTCTCTCCCTACGGTGTCCTCCCCTTCTATGCTTCACTCGCAGGTGTTACTCTGATGTACACTCTCTCCCTACGGTGTCCTCCCCTTCTATGCTTCACTCGCAGGTGTTACTCTGATGTACACTCTCTCCCTACGGTGTCCTCCCCTTCTATGCTTCACTCGCAGGTGTTACTCTGATGTACACTCTCTCCCTACGGTGTCCTCCCCTTCTATGCTTCACTCGCAGGTGTTACTCTGATGTACACTCTCTCCCAATGGTGTCCTCCCCTTCTATGCTTCACTCGCGGGTGTTACTCTGATGTACACTCTCTCCCTATGGTGTCCTCCCCTTCTATGCTTCACTCGCGGGTGTTACTCTGATGTACACTCTCTCCCTACGGTGTCCTCCCCATCTATGCTTCACTCGCGGGTGGTATTCTGATGTACACTCTCTCCCAACTGTGTCCTCCCCTTCTATGCTTCACTCGCAGGTGTTACTCTGATGTGCACTCTCCCTACGGTGTCCTCCCCTTTTATGCTTCACTCGCAGGTGGTATTCTGATGTACACTCTCTCCCTACGGTGTCCTCCCCATCTATGCTTCACTCGCAGGTGTTACTCTGATGTACACTCTCTCCCTACGGTGTCCTCCCCTTCTATGCTTCACTCGCAGGTGTTACTCTGATGTACACTCTCTCCCTACGGTGTCCTACCCTTCTATGCTTCACTCGCAGGTGTTACTCTGATGTGCACTCTCCCTACGGTGTCCTCCCCTTCTATGCTTCACTCGCAGGTGTTACTCTGATGTACACTCTCTCCCTACGGTGTCCTCCCCTTCTATGCTTCACTCACAGGTGTTACTCTGACGTACACTCTCTCCCTACGGTTTCCTCCCCTTCTATGCTTCTCTCACAGGTGTTACTTCGATGTACACCCTCACTTTGGGTAAAAGAAATGTGCACTTGTTTTGAACTTCACGTTCACTGTTGGAGGGCTTTCTCTTGTGATTGATTATACTTTCTTTGGGGCGCCTCAGGCTCTTATGCAAAGAACCCACAACCATATTTCAAATACATTTTCGCCTCATTGGTGTATTTCTGTTGAGCAAGCGCGGGTAGGTATATATGTTTGCTTATATGAAAAACGGATCATTTCCAATGCAAAATAAGTGCATGATCAGGTATGTATTTATTCATTCTTTTATTTAAATTGTACGGTGTTTGATGTGGCTAAGCGTTGCTTCAGAACATCTGCGAGTGCGACATTACGCAGACAGCAGAAGATGAATATGGAGAGTAAGATAAAAAGATTTGGTGCTGATTGACAAAGACGTTACTCTGAGTAACTTTGATGTACTAATCACTGAAACCTGGAGAGTGCTACTCGATTCACAAAAAGATTACAAGTTACTCTGACTCACTACTGAGTGGTAAGCCTGAGTAACTTACAGTAACTGTGAATAGAAATGTCCTCTCCAGGAGTAACTCATATTTACTCGTAGCAACTTCTTTGTGAATAGAAAAGTCCTCTCCACGAGTAACTCAGAATTTTACCCGACAGGATGTTATTCACACAAAATACTGGATAAAGAATGTGAGGAGCGAAGTGCTCTTTACATCCAGTGTTCTGCATTGTCTGCATGCAGGTCCTCTGATTCACAGAGGGTACATGTGTGCAGAAGGAGGACCAGGCGTCAACTACAAGGGACTCACAGCATCACCTCAAAGTATATCCAATACCTACATGGCTTCTGGGCACTTTGCACCCTTGTGTATGCTGAGTGCAAGTTAACAACCTTTGTAGTACTGCAGATAGGTGAAACAATTGTTTCTTTGATGGTAGAAGCATGCATTTTGACACACTTTTAGACCACACACATGAAAGTTTTTGTCTAAGAGACCATCTCAGATTCTTCCTGTAACTAAGTTGGCAGCCCTTTTTTTTTTAAAAAGGGGGGACTTATTGGCATTTAGCTATCTTACATTTTGCAGATATTCATTGTTCAGTCATTTACTTGTGGTCATGTGATGCCTATTGTACACTTAGGACGTGTACATGAAGCCTATTAGTAAATAATAATGTTTTTAAAAAAATCATTTATAGCAGAATATCTACATTCATTAATTTAGTCAAGAGAAGGAAATCAAAAGCATTAACAATCATTGATGGATGTTTATGTAATGCAAATACAGTGTTGTATATAACTGATATGTAGGTTATTCATCATTGTTGAATGAAGAACTATACTATTACTCAAACAGAATATTGGTAATAATCTCCAACCCCTTTTTTTCAGTCAGTACAAAGATTGCCACAAGTGCAAAGAGCAGGACAGTGTAGGGCAGCCTGCCTACATTGCACTGTGGTGTGTAGCCTTTCTTGCAGCCACATCATAAGAGTTCCCCGCAAATGTGCGTAGCCTCTGATAGGGCTGTCTAGAATATTTCCCATCAACCTTCATCCTTCTTCTTCCACTCCAATCACTTGGCGATGGAAACTGTGGTGTTGCGACCATCGTTTGGGCCCAGCAGTATCCAGCCTGGTAGACAGCTCTTTTTGAATGCTGAATGAGCACATTTTGCGTGTGAGGTAGATTGTCAATTGCTCTATCGTTCTGAGTAAATAGGTATTTATTTGCCTCAGTAACATGTTTGTTGCTGCTAGTAAAACTAAAAATCTCTTTAATGGCTTCAGCATGTCTTCTACTGCCTGATGACTAGGCCTGTCAGTCAATCGACAAAAAGATGAGGCGATATCTCCGTATGCATTCCAGGTGTCTCATGCCGTACTCTTCCCTCTCCCTCCAAAAAAAGAGACAGTGCCAGAGCCAGTTATTGCGTGAAACATCGGTAAGACAGTACAACAATCAGGACTGAAAGCTCTTGCTAACTTATGAGTGCTCCAAATGCAACCCAACTCCAAATGCAACCCAAATAGTTCCTCAATGTTCAGACATTGTGTAGGTGTGATGGCAATAACTACAAAGTCGGTGTCCACAATGCGTATTTCGTTTTTTTGTTATATCCTTGCTGCACAGCATCACATAAATGGAGTACAAAGCAGTGTCTGCTTCTTCGTGTGAGCATGGAGCCAGTCGGAAGATATCTTAATGATTTATAGAAAGAACAATGGTAATATTCTAAGTACATGCATGTTCGTGTCAATAGCTGTTAAGGTTTTTTGCCAAGAAAGAGAACAATGCAGTCTTATTTTCATCAACCTGGTGAAAATCCTGCTCATTTTTAGGAAGTGTGTTTCTTGGTTCAATACGTTTCCGAACACCTTTTCCCCTTTAACTGAATGTCACTCATCAAGCTGTCAGGCCTGTACACATCCCAGATTATTTCTGGTCTTGTAACACATTGAAGCTGAGATTTGATGTAGGGTATGACGCAGTACTAGCATAATCAGATGTAGGGTATGACACATTACTGGCATAATCAGCACATGTTTTCGCAAATCCTCATCTCAGCATGTTGACAGTTGCAGCGCCATCAAGGATGGCCATTTGGACTGTTGGTTTCGAAGTAGTGTTTTTTCCAGGTGTGATTTCTTCCAGGCAAATCAATAAATCAGACTTTGTTTCGGTTCTTCGACTTCAACAGTGCTGGGGGATAGGGTTGGTTTTCATGTCTTAATAAATCTTCCAGATCTCCATTACGTATTTGTGATGCAATGGCACATCTACAAAATAGTGAGCAGTCATTCCTCAGTGATGCCAGTTGTAACTGTTCACCTGACTTTTCACAAATTGGAGGATGGCTGAAAAGGTGGAGGCTATTCCACTTAATAGGATCTGCGATATGTTTCATTTGATTAGTAAGCGTGTCGTTGACATATAACTCAGACTGATCAACCTTGTTCAATATTTAGCAATCTGTCTGCAACTGCTGGTTGTACTATATGCCTGCTGTTAAGTACCATTAGATCACAGCTGGTTTCACTAAATGTGTTTTCCATATCTTGTACTGCATGAGTAAAAGACTTCATATCTTTTGCAAAAGCCATCTGTGAATATTTTTTGGCCTTGTGGTGAAGCTAATCGTTTTCCCTTCTCTTTGTCTTTGCCAAATTAAACTCTTCAACTAAGTGGGCCATCTGAGAAGCCAAGAGCATACAACAATACAGAGCTGTTGGTTTTTCTGTCAGGCCTAGAGCTCTTCCATCACCTTTGACTGATACGTTATGTTGATCCTAGGCTTGATCAATGGCAATAGCAGAGAATGCACGCTTTGACTTTTTTGTGAAATACTTTGCTTTTATGAATTCTGGATAGGTGTTAGGGTGATGTTTTTTAAGTGAAACCATATCACGTAAGTGGACCGAATTCCACTGTGCCTAATGAGTATGGTCCAAGGAAAATAACCAAGGAACAATCTTGGATAGCACCTCTAAATAGAGCTGGAAATCTCCTTCTCGTTCCACTCTTACAAAAGTCATCAAAAGGAGTTTGAGCTTTAGAATGATGTACCAAAATCTAAATTGGGTACACACATCACTTCTTTCTTTACAGCAGTCTTCAAGTGATATAACTTGACTGCTATCCTCTATGTCTTGGATGTAGTCACTGTAGGCCTGCTTCACTAGTAAATAAAGCCTACTGGCTGTGATTTGATGAGCTCTACGGGTACGAGCCACATAGGAACCTTTCATAATCAACTCTGCTTTTCCATCTGTGGAAATATAAGTCCAAACAAATGCTCCAGTCCACCCATTATCATCCAAGAAATTTCCAAGAACCTTGAGAACTGCCATCTCAATATTGAGCCCACCAAATATTACAATAAATTGATCTTTGTCATGAGTTGTTGGCCAGATCCAATGGATTTGTTTTGCAAATGCATAGAGTGGCTTGTGAAATGTAATGATTGTAATCTGTCCAGGAAATAGGCCTTTATCTGCAATCTTCACAATATCCATTGAATGACGAATCATGGCCACTGACATAGCAGGGTCTGGAAATCGAGGGTGCTGGGATGGAAGTGTTAATTCACAAACTTTAGGAGTTTCTTCTTGTTGACCTGTGTGGTATGCTGCTCAGGTGGTTATTTCATCCCCTTGTAGGTTGTCACTGGCCAGAACCTGTGTGACATGTTTCAGTTAGACGTATTCTTTCAACATAGCATGTGGCGTAATTTGGTAGTCTACTAGGTTCTCATCTACTGTTGGTAGAGGGCAGTCATTTCTGATAGGAGGAACAGGGGGCACGTTGGTGTAGTACTCAAAGATGTTTAGCCACTTTCTCAGTACAAGGATATTTAGTCACAGTCCCCATAAAATTATCATCTGAATGTTGAAATATTGATATTCCTGTACAATGCAATGAATCATGAGCTGTTGTAGAGCTTGGATTGTGGTCTATATTGTCAACCACACTAGTCATGAGGAGCCCTCCTTGTGACTAAAGGGGAATGACAGCGTTTACTGTGTGAGAGTGATGACATAATTCATTTCCAAGTTCTGATGAGATGTGTAGCATATGGTTGTATGATATGCTTAACCTGAGCTTCTGCAGGCTTTCAACAAGTTCATGCTTGGCAGTTCTTATATCGATTGTGATGGGTCAACAATGTGAGGTGGATATCTTTGTGAAGAGTTTTCCACTTTAGCCATTTTATTAAATAAACATGTTGGATAAGCACCTCTCTATCTCTACCCTAACAAGGATTTCCCTTCCTAAATTAAACTATGGGAAGCACTCTAACAAATGGGATTCGGACACTCACAATTGTACAAAGCAAAAAGGATATATATGGCAATTAAATTCAATAGGAATGTGTAACATATGATCTGATTCACAATAGGAACAATATCTCTTCTCATAACCTGGGCGAGTTTCCAAATCTGAACAAAGGGTTTTCCCCACAATTCAAAGAAAACAAGGAAATCCTGTTTCGCACAACATTCCAGCCCTGTTTTTAAGGTAAGATACTCATTCACACCTTAGTCACACCAAGTTCTGTTGCTTCATTAAATGATCTCAAAGAATCACAAGTTCCCACTCCTACTGGAGTAAGAACTATCTCATGTTTGTCTTCTCCAAAGCAAGCAGCAACACTTAGGTTTGTTAGGATAATTGTCACAATGTTCTGGCTTCTGAAAGAATTAAACTATTCAAACGCCTTCTAGAGTAAGAACAGGGTCCACTTTGATTAGATGTGCAAAAATCAAATGTCTTTGCAAGACAGTTTAACACAGCTTTCAGTTCAAAAGGAATTGTAACCTTTCCTTGGCAAGCCGTCATGATTCTTTTAGAATGTCGGGATGAGCAACAATAAATATCTTTGTCAAGAAGGTTCAACACAATTTTGTGACAGGGTTTTGTCAGAGGATATGTCATCCCAAAGCTCTGTCTTCTCGGCTTTGGTGAGATAGGCTGTGACATATTTTGCAACTGCAGTGGAATTGTCTTTAATGTACTGTAGGTCTATTTTATATTTCCACAAGAGGATACTGATTGAATTGTAATCATTGATGTACCTGGATGCCTGGTGCCTTCCTTTGTCAGACTTTGTGAGTCAATAACCTCTTGCCTTTAAAAATATACTTGCCTGCCCATCCACTTCTTCAACAACAGAAACAGAAAAGTGCTTCCGTGGTAATATTCAACTTAAGTAAATAACAACTTTGCCGGCCTTCTTAAGGATCAAAACAACTTATGGAGAAACAAGGAACCACATAAGTGCTCTTCAAAGCTCCTTGGCAATAATGATCCTCTCCCTCTAGATAATCTTCTCCAGAGGGCAGGCTGTTTGCCACCTTTCTCCCCCTTTTTGACCAACAACCAAATAGTTATTTAAAGACTGCCTTACTTTTTTCTGTCTTGGCTTTAGCAATGTGTGTTTGGAGCAACTACAGGTATAGGTCTCACAGAATCTGAGCAGTAATCTTTACAACCCTTGGGCTTTTCAAAAATACCCCTCTGGTCTATGACAATATTTGATGGAATTATTTTGCCTTGTCTTCAAGCAGGAAACTGTCTACACAGGTCACGGATTCCAGCTCCCTAGCCTGCACCTTAAGACTCACGTACATTTCAATCACTAGAAGAAACATCTGAGTTCGCACACTTTAGTGCTTGCAGTACAGTCCCATACTTGGGAATATTTAGATGCTACATGCACTAGACAGTCCATAGTGCTGTCATGCAGATAGTAAGAACACAGTTCCTGTACTACCGATTGGTATCCATGGCTACCAAAAGCCTACCACAGAGCGCATGTGCTATGCTCGAAGCCACTAGTCTTCTGCACATGCGCATCATTCCCGGCACGTACAGCTTCTTCGCTTCGCAGTACGAACAGCCGCAGCCATCGCGTCCCTCCATACGCCAAAGGTAATCACTAGATCCTTATGATCCCGGACCCTATTGAGGCGCGCAGACTGCTAGCCACTTCTTCTCACACCCAGCCTTTGTTTTCTCTTCCGTTTTCATAGGGCGACTGCAGGACCTGCCTGCACTCGTATTTACATAGAGCCAGCACGTGGAGCCATTCATACTTTCTCCTGACTCCCAGATAACGATCAGGGCCCACTGTCCTGCTCATATACTAATGTTTATATATTCCAGATACTGTTTCACACCCTTCCACACCACCTCTTTTTTTCTCACCAGGCCAATTAATTTGCCCGTGTCTGCAAGGATGAGGTTGCCCCCATTCTCACATGAACTTTCTTCACAAGCTGTCCTCTTCACAATTTCTGAGCCTACTATTCAGGAGCTCTTACAAAGGTCAGTCACAGGAATGCAGGTCTAGCTGCATTTCGCATTCTTTTTAATCTAAGTAATTGGGTTTTTAACCTTTTCGTTGTATCTGTTAATGCACTCCCCAGTTACATGCCTAATACCCTGAACTTATATGTCTCACCTCCCAGGAGACCTACCAATACTTGGCCCTAAAAGAAGGCTCTCATCCAACTGGGACGAAACGTCAGTGGTCACTGCTTCCCCCGCAGGGGTTGCCCTGATTCTGGACCACATGAACTGCTCACCTAAAATCCAGGGGTCAAATAATCATACAGGATTGATTGTACGTTATGAAATTGTACAAACTCAATCAAATATATGTTCTGCACTGTCCACATTACCTTAATTGTGTATATGTTTTGTTTGTCACCTTAAACTTTAAAACCTTAACTTACATCTACAGCCAAATAAAATAGGCGGATGTGACTATATCATGTGTATTAATGGATTTTTCTTAGTGATACACACTTGTTTTTGATCAACTGAGATTCTCAGAAATGTTTGAATAACTTTTTGCAAGACATGATTGCAATTACATTTCTGAGGGTAGGACGCCCCCCTTCTTTATGCCCAGTGCAACCCAGTCACCTGGAACCTCTCAGCTGCTTCCACTACTTCTGCTTCCCGCTGTGCAATCTCTGCACAATATGGTTTGAATAGGTAAGTGTTTCCTTTCCATGCTTCCCACTGCACGGCCTCTGCAGGTCGACGTATTATAGGCACAGAAACTCTCAGCACCCGCACTGGTCCCGGCGTCCTCTGACTCCTCTAATCTTGCTTCCCACAGCATACACGGCCCTCACTGCTTTCACCAGTTCTGCTTCTTTCTTCCTCCTCCTGCTGCTCCTCCTCGTGACCTGCACCTGAGGGGGCCTTTTAAACATCTCAGTCTCCCTCAGGTGTGGGTCATTTTGCTTAGTTAGCTGAACACTCCTGCATTTTTGTTAATCTTGCTCCCTCTCCTCATTTCAGTACTGAGGGATTTATGTTTGTTTTTCTAACTTGTTCTACTTTATAACAGGCCATCAAATGATTAGGGTTTCGGGCAAAGTTGAACTTGGAAGTATCCCTTTCTTCCTGACCTGTTTCCTCCCACATGTGATCCTCCTGCACAACAAAGCCCCCAGAGTCTGGATCAGGAAGCGTCTGCCTTACCCTGGCCACATGGGGAAGGTTCCAGCTCAAGGTTTTGTGGGGGATCATTACTGATTCATTACAGGATTAACAATCCTAAATGAATAGGCAAAAGAGTTTCCCATTCTCGATTGGGCCTGAGGCTCTTTCAGATTCATACTTCTGACGTCTCACCAAACTGTTGTACATTAGTGACTGAGCAGCAGTGAGTATTGGTTGTGGCATGGTTGAAGTACTTGACAGTGTTTCAATCTTTGGGCCATTAAGAACCACAGCAAGCAGTGCTAACAGAGATGCTGCCACAGGGTATTCCTGACACTTGTTTCAATTCAAAGATGTGTCTTCTCACTGTAGTTGTTGCTTTTTACAAGATGAACAGTGCCACAATCTGTACCGTAATCACGCGCTTTGCTCATTGCAGGTCCAATATCATTATTGAATATAAGCATCACATGACGGACTTGCTTATGTGCTTCCATGTCAGAAAAGTAAGCAAGTATTTGTTTTTCTGTCTCATGGAATGTATGAGTGCTGAAAGATCACTCACAAGTTATTTCATTCTCATGCTGTACAGATTGCATAGGTCAACAAGTTTATTTAGGGGTGCAATTTCACTGTCCGTTCGAGCATCTTCGATGTATGATATAAGTTCTGCAAATGCAATACCATGGTTAATTTGGTCCATCTCAGTTTCTTGTGTTTTTCTGTCTCTTGCTGTATTATTTAAAAATATGAGACAATGAATATGGAACATGGCATCTTGTGCAATAAGATTGTAGCACTAAGCTTAGCAAGCAGGGCTTTGACTTCTAGTCTACGGGCACAGTGATGAAAGTGAGTATCGAGAGCAAATGCATATGCTGTTCACAATGATCTTACAGCTGGGACAGGGAGGTCAGGGGCCGCGATGATGCATAAGGGCCCAAGACACCAATCACAGCAACTGTGAAATTAGTAGAGCAGAGAAGACAGGAAGGAAAAGGTCAAGAGGAATGTCTTGAGGAGTTTCTGGAATTTAAGAAAGTTCTGCTCAAGGCGCAGAGGGAGGAGAAGGCTGTGCCAAAGGAGGGAGCAAGCTGAGGAAAGCGATCAACCTACTTCCCTCTGTTTTGCAAAACGCTTTACAGATAGTGTGGATAATGCAGAGGGATTTGAATTTAATCCATGAAGCAACCACAAGCCAGTGAAGACGTTTTAGGGCAGGAGAGATGCAGTCCCTGGGTTTAAGGCCAAGGAGAAGTCTTGCTGTCCTATTCTGGATTAGTTGGAGGGGTCACAGGGTGGAATAAGGTAGATTCAGGAGGAGGCTGTTGCAATAGTCAAGCCTAGAAATAACCAGGGCTCCAGTAACATTGAGCCTCTGGGGGAAAGTGAGAAAAGGGAGAATTCCTTTGAGAAGGAAGAGCTGAAAGTTGGACTTCTTGGCAATGTTCTGAGTGCGAGGGAGGAAGGAGACAGTCAAGTCCAAGATGACTCCAGGGTTTCCGGCTCCAGAAGAAGGACAGGTGGAGATCCTATGGAGGAAGGCCAGAGTGAGGGAAGGAGGGAGCAGGGGTCCCTATGGGAAGGATCTCAGTTTTACAGGCTTTGAGGCAGACATTGTTGGAGGTGCACCAGGACTGGATGGCAGATAGGCAGTCAGGGATGATGAAAAGAGGGTCGGCAGGAAGTTTGAAAAATAGTTTTGTGTAATCTGCAAAGCACTGGAAGTTGGGCAAAAAGGAGGAGAAGAGGCTTGCCAGCAGAGCAAGGTAGATGTTAAAGAGCCAAGGGGAGAGGATAGAAGCCTGGGGGACACCACATGTGGAAATGGAAATAAGAGAGGAGAAGGTGCCCCATGCTTTCCTCCTTTGGGGTATATCCTGTCCTCTGGAAAGGTGTCAAGCCTTCCCAACAGGGAACAAAGGGCTCTGCAAGGGCTGTGTCCTATACGCTGTTTTGGGTTTGTCTCTGCCCCGGAACACTGATACATAAATCTCTGACAGTTAAATGAGTCACTAGAAACCAGGTTGACAATAAAAATACATCACATAGGTTTTTTGCCAGAATAATTGTATCGTGTTGACCAGCATATGAAGTGAAATACACCTTTTATATTCATATTTTACCAATCAATATGCCACTGGATGCACAATTATATATAATTCAGATAATTTGGCAGGCTCTGACTGTAGGAATTTTGGATTCCAGCAGGATGTTGTCTCTATAACTATCATGTTGCCAAACAACATGGTACCTGCTGGGAACGTCAGTAGACATTTGCCACAGAGATTCATGTTTTCACTGTACCTTTTCAGCATGGAGCATTGTGAAAGTGAGCCAAATTCCTGAGGCAGATTTACCAGCATCATTGTGTGTTACAAAATTCAAAAAATCTCAGGATTGTCCACCCAGGCAGATGGCATTGTCAATCTCACATATTCATTTTTGGATTGAGATGCTCAATATTAGGGTGTTTCTAGTTATACAATTACAAAAGAATACAACTCCTTCTCTATCAGAAAGCATACGAGCAGTGACAGAGACTGTCAAACATTCAGACATCTGGTGTGCAGTTTGCCTGGAGCATTCACATGTCATGCCTTTTCAAAGTAAGAACATAAGTGCCAATGGAAGATGGTGAATAGGTAAATTCTCACTGATCAGGAAAAGCAACCTGGTTAAAATGACTGTGCTATATTTATTGTCCATTGTCAGATACTACCATTATCTATACAAGATGGTTCTTTCAAAAACTGCAAATATATATATATATATTTTATCTGCGCCAAACAAGCTCTGAGATATTTTTAAAACAAATAGTCAGAGATGAAGAATATATGGGGATGGGAACTTCCTAACCTTAATCTTTACTTTTGGACCTCAAATGTGTAGAAAATATATATAAGCCGAGGGATGAAAACCTACTTACAGAAATGTCTCGGATCAAAGGACCCTAACCCAGCCCCAAATATTTTGACATAAGGTGCAAATACATCTTACTTTAAACAAGTTCATCTAAAGGTATATAACAGCATATTGGAACACTGCTGTACACATGAAACTGGTGAAAATAGAACCTTCTACATTATTGGTGGGGAATTATTTTTTCCCCCTTCCCCAAACTGACTGGGATCAGAAATGAGGACATGCAAGCTCAATTGATTGATCATGTATGGATTAAAATAGGATATTGATTATTTCAGTTTCAAAAAAGCCTATACTGATGTAAGCAGAATGTCTTCTTTATCTAGTGCAAAGAAAGCATTTGGCGCCACGATAGCATAGTTATAAAATGACACAAACTTCAGGTTTATATCTCTTTAATTGGACCGACTGGAAATATTAGGCAGAGACGGAACAATGCATTAGCTTTTGAGGATCCATAGACATCTTCATCAGGTGGTGCAGAGTGTAACGGTTGGCAAAGAAATATCCAATGGTCTCTTCATTCTGCTCATTGCTGCTAGGCTATCTGGTGAGTTTTTTGTGCATTGTGCAGTTTCGCTGTCTCTCATTCTCCCCCTTTCCATCTCTCTGCTCTCTCCCTCCATGGTGCTCTCCATCTCTGCTATTTACTCTAACTGCAACTCTATTGACTATCCTACCTCTCTCTCAAGACCTGGAAGGAAAATGTTTCAAAAACATCTCCTGGTTTCCAGTCCAGGCCTGTCAATCGCTGACATCTAGGTTAACGCTTCTACCGGGCAGACTGTCACTGACATCCTCTTTGTCATTCCCTCTCTGGACCTATGGACACTCCAAATGGTCGCCGTCCTCTCCCCTTTCTCTTCCTCGCCCAATAATGGTGGCACCAGAAGGGAAGTGCTCTTGGCATGCATCTCATCATCCAGGTGCATCATTAATGTCTATCCCAATGGCACTTCATGGCCCAGGGCTCTCAGCCCACCCGTCTCGTTCTTGATAGGCGTCTTCTGTTTCACATCAACTTCCTCCCGTCTCCCACCGGTCCTCCGGTGGCCACCCCTTACCCCTTCTCCACCTCCGATGGGCGTACCACATCCTTGTACCCCTCCTTGGAAGACCTTCAAAGGTGGTAACCAGGTCCATCCTGATACCCACAACTCTTGCTCTGCCGTCAAACATGCTTCTGCTATCTGTTTCCTTCTCGAAGACTTTGACCTCAATGTTCTCGCCCTCACTTAGACGTGGTTCACTGCCAGCACTGTCACTGCTTTTGACACTCTCCTTCCTGAGGGTTACAAAATCCTCTCCAAGCCCAGGGCTAACCGGTCAGCAGGTGATGTGGCCTTGATATTCCCTGACTGGATGGATCCCTGCTATTATCATTCCCACTCAATCCTACTCCTCCTTTGAATGCCTCGTCTGAAGGCTCAGCATCTCTTCAAACCTTTTTCTGACTCTTGTCACCATCTTCAGGACCCATGGTCCAGTCACCCTCTTCCTCTCTGAGTGGTCTGACCTTACATCTTCCCTTCTTGCTTCTACTTCCAAACTTCTCCTCCTCAGTGACTTCAATATTCACCTTGACTGTCCTGTGGCAGCCACTGGACTCTTCCGCAACCTCTGCGATGTTCTCTCCCTCACCATTCATTCCTCTGGTCCAACGCACTCATCTCCTCAGCCATTCCTATTTCCAACCCTCTCACTACGGATATCCTTGCCCCTGTGATGAGGATCCGAATGAAGCCTGCCTCCAAGCGCAACACCTGCTATGGCTATGATACAGGATCTCTGAAAGGCATGTGCAGAATGGATGATCGGAAATGGTGGGCATCAAAAACAATCTATGACAAACAGGCCTGTTGCCTGCTCCAAATGCAATACAGACTCTCCATTCGCTTGAAGAAGAGGCTCATAACATCCAAGGCTGCATCTCTGGGGCCACTAACAACTCTAGCATACTATTTAAAATGGGCAAAGAATTTGCCAATCCTTCTGCAGTCTCCACATCTCCCCTTCCATCCTTGACCCTCTGACCTCTCTGGCCTCCCACTTGCTTTCCAAAACTCAGGACATTTGGTTTTCACTCTCCTTTTCCCCCCTCCCTCATTCCACCCCAGCTGCCATTCCCCCCTTGACCCCCCTCTCCCCTTCCCTACTTCTCTCCTACTGCTCTCCCATAGCAATGCCTCCTCCAAACAGGTGCTCCCCTTCTCTTCTACAACTAACAAGCACAACATTGCCTCCCTTGTGCCTTTCCTGGCTGATTTCTGTAAGCACTCTTTTGCCACCAGCTCTTTTCCTCTTCCCCTCAAGCACTCCCTTGCACATTGCCTCTTTAAAAAGCCTTCTTCTGACTCTTCCTGCCCTGTCAACTATTGCCCTATCTCCATCACCCCATTCCTGAGCAAACTCCTGGAGAAGGTGGATAACTCCCAATCGACTCAACACACCAAATCTGTCAGCTGTCTCCAAGACTACCAATCTGGCTTCAGAGCTGCCATTGGCATGGAAACTACTCTACTGAACACCTGCGCTGACTTGCTCTCTAATCTGGACTCTAACTCTCGATCCATTCTTATCCTCCTGGATCTTTCCTCTGCCTTCGACATGGTCAATCATGCCATCCAAACAAATCGGCTCTGTGACACCCTGGGCATCACGTGCCTGACACTAGAATGGTTGACCTCCTTCTTCTCCAACCAGCCTTCCCAGGTTCAACTTCGCCCTTTTCTCTCCCCTATCACACTCTCCACCTGTGGTTCCCTCAAGGCTCTATCCTCTTGCCATGGCTTTTCAACATCTATCTTGCCCCTTTGGCCCACTTGTTCTCTTCCTTGTCTCCTCACTTCCAGTGTTATGCAGATAACACAGAGCGCTCCTTCAAGCTTCCCTCCTCTTCCTCCTCTCTCATTTCTGACTGTCTGACTCTGTAAGTGACTTCAATCCAGCAATCCAACTAAGTCAATGCTTAGGATGGGATGCCCAATGGAAGCCCTTATTTATATGTCAAAGTTCTTGAAATCTGGATGATGAACCCTTATATAACGCCCCTCTCTTTGAATTCCCCCTACCTCACTGAGCCAAGAAGTAGGTTTGTTTTGCAAATTAAAAGGTTTATTTGAAGAATTAAACAATATATATATCACACTTTTATGAACAAAAGAATATCTGAATAGCACACTTATGAATATGGACGGTAATCAACAATGGGTAATATTACAAAATTTGACAATCTCTTTAATCACTTAGGAGTATGAATATGAAGGATACTGTAGCAGAGAATACCTTATATGATTCAAGGAAATGCAATGATGGTAAAGAATGCAACACAGAAATAGACTCGATATGGTTTCAATCAAAAGATAATATGGTCACTTTTTCCCCTGTGACTACTCACTCCCCTCCTATGCAATATGAAGAGATGGAAATGAGGGCACACAGGTTTCAGGAATACAATCAAGAATGCAGTTCAATTCCAGTTCCCCCAGCAAGCTTAGAGAAACAGGTATGATTTTAAAACAGGCAAAAATATTTTTGAATGGGATTGCAGTGAAAGTGAAAATATGCTAAATGGATTTTAATTCACTAAAGGAGATTCAGCACTAGTGAGAATTACTTTAGATTGGTTCAGGTCAACACTAGCAATGATTCATGAATGATTATCAAATTGAAAACGAAATTCAGCAATTGAGAACAAGGAGCAGCTATTTTGACAGAAAGTGAAATTGAGCCAAATTGCAATTTGCAGCAATTTTTCCACATGCGTAAATCGCGATTACGGAAAAACTATAATGAATTGGAATGTCATTTTGGGTTTGTTGGAAAGCTTAGGATCTTAGCTTTAAAATGACAGTTCAGTTAAATTGTGCTTCTAGGACGTGTGGTTCAAAAGTTACAGATGTTTTTGTGAAGGTAGATTTTGCAGAAGTAAAATCAACATTTCAGAAATGACAGACACGGTTTACAGATTTTAAATCAACAGGATGGACACAAGATTCTAGAATGCAGTTCTGGACAGGTTAAAATGGTTGGAAGAGGATTGCTTTGATTGGTTATGGACCGTTCTAGACTAGATACTCACTCCTAGCTTTGGAATGGAATGGGCCTCGTCAAAGATCTGGTCAAGGAGTTTGGCTTCACTCTCACCACCGGACAGGTCTCAGGCCCTGTGGGTTCTGCATTCAGCACTGCACTGTGGTCTGGGTCTCTTGAACTGGATCTGACGGGTCTGAATACAGCACTGCTCTCTCTGGGTCTGGATCTGGGTTATAGCACAGGGTTCTTAGCTAGAAGCAACACAGCTCAGCAAGGCTGTTGAATGGTTTGGTTAGGCCCTGTTGAGGTTTTAGGGGCTAGAATCAGGTTGCAAAAGATTCTGAAGGCCTGCTGAGAAGGGTTCAGCTTGTGAATTAGGCCTCTGCTTCAGGGTTCTAGAGCTTGCTTCTAGAGTCTGGATTCTAAGTTGTGGTCTCTGGATCTAGGTCTGGAGTCTGGAGTCTCTATCTGGTATTGTCTGGATCTGGTCCGGCAGAGTGCTTCACAGGAATCAGTGAGTAGTGGAAAAAATGAGTCCCCTATCTTGCTCTCAGCAGTTCCTATTTATGTCTTTCCAAAGGGGGTGCGGAGGCTGCCTCCCTATGCCCAACCCTCTAAGGGTCCTGATAGGTTAGAGGATTCTCTGTCTTTTGACTGGAGAAAGGATCAGCGTTTCATGAGGTGTCATCATGATGCTACCATTTACCCTCTAGGGAAGAAACTCCCCTTTGCTTACTTCAATTTTTCATAACAAACATATTTCCAAGGTGCACAACTTGTTCATAATACATAGACACATCACAGATTAATTAAGGCATGTCTCTGTTCAAGTCCCATGCTCCTACGAGCTTTAGTTCCGAAATGGCAACTTATTTTCGCTTTTGGTGAGTTTCCCAATTTTGGTTCTACACCAAATCTGATACATGCATGCAGCTCCTCTCTGGGCATATTACTGTAAGTTCTTAGGTTCATAGCAACAACACTGCAGCTGTGATATTAATAATTCTGGGGTTTGGTCTCAGAACATCACACAGCGTCCAGCTTAGTCTTAAATTGTGAGTGAATTTTTCATTGTCACAATCTCAAAGTTTCCCATTTTTGTCAGCTTGTTACAATATTTTAGAAGCATTTTCCTTAAACATATATTTGGTGCAATGTTAAATCCATATCCCAGTCTGGTCTGCCCCCAGAGCTGGCTGACTCAGAGGGTCACATGTCCTTCTTCCTGGCAGAGCAGTTGTTGACCAGTCACACCCAAATTAGCATTTTCTATTCAGTTGAAAGACTCTATTGTCTCTTTCCTCCTGCCAGCAGAGGAATCTCCTCCCTTTTGATTAACATGTCCATGCAACATCCTCTCCTGTTGGTGGGAAGGCCCAAGTGTGAAGGGTTCTCATAGACAGAAGGCCTCTTGAAGTTTTAACTGCATCAAGTTACTTTCTGATCAATTGTACATACTTCCATGTGAAAAAATATAACATTTATAAACTTAAAATAAGAAACATATCTTAAATCAAGTCTTTTTCCACATTAAATCAATGTGTGGCACTCTATATGGCATGTTGATGGAATTATCTTCTTTGGCATATTTAACTTCTGAAACACTGCTCTCCTGTCAGAATTATAAATTGCCAGCACCTGACAGAGGCGAGTAACAGTACTACACCCATTTTGACAGCTGTATTTCCATCAAATATCTTTAAAATAAGGGATTTTGCTCTGGGAACATATGATTCTTGCTGACATTGTATTGATGTGGATTCTTGCTGTAGCGTAATGTGGAACACCCAACAAAGAGGTTGGATCTTTTAGATGCTTTGTGAGCCATGATTTTAGCACATTTTTGACAATCAAGAAAACGGATTCCCAACAGCTCTGTGTTTATTTTGGCAATCAGCATTGCTATTTCCAAGTTGTTTCAGGCTACTTGGTGGATAGCTCAATGGTGGCTTTGGCCAGTGATCTCCTGTGCTCACTAAGATAGGCGAAAGTGGATGGCAGCCTATGTTTCAAATTTTTACTATGCATTTTTGGATGATTTTGAGCAGCAGCATGCTTTCCAATAGCCATTCTGATGTTTCTGCTGCCAGCAATGCCTAGTGATGTTGCAGGGCTTGGATGAGTGGGTGAAGACATCCCACAACTTCTATTCAGTCATGGTGTGCTGCCAACAATCTCTGCCTTAATGCCAGTAAGACTGAGATTCTTTTCATTGGAACCCAAGCTCCCACCTTCCCCACTCCATATGGCCGTCCCCTATGGGTCCCTTCCTCTCACCCTCTTGTGAAGCAAAAAACCTCAGCGTCATCTTTGATTCCTCTCTCCCCTTCTCTCCTCACATCTTTGTCAAGAAGGCCCACTATCAGCTGCACCTTCTCAGGCGTATTCTCCCTTTCCTCACCTTCCCCCAGATACTCAATGTCTCCAGAGCTCTGGTCCTCTCTAGGCTTGACTACTGTAATTGTAATTGTAATTGTTTATGTATACAGTGCTTATACACAAGTCAGGTGCTTCAAAGCGCTTCAAGGTGGGAAGGGAACAAGGGAGTACAGTAGTCATTCTTAGGCCTTGAAGTTTCCGAATGTTCTAACAGAAAACTAGCATACTAGGCCTGACAACATTTCACCTAGTTCAAGTGCATACACTAGTGGGGTGCTAACAGCCTCTTCCTCAATCATCTGTCTTCCTCCCTTCATTTTATTCATATTTTATTTAGCACCTTAAGCCAAAGCGCTGTACATAGGATACAAATGGTTAAAAATATGTATAAACAATAAAATCTAGAGAAAAATCACTCAAATATTTTGAGAGCAAATGGGATTTCAGAGAATCACAAGTAAGTGGAAATGGAGTGAAGAGAAAGCAGAAGAGTGTTCCAATGGAGAGGAACAAGAAGCTCAAAGGAACGAAAACAAGACTGAGCACACGGGGTCGAGGAGCCAAGAGCAAAAAGTGAGAAGAGGAACAAAGGGAGCGTGCAAGAATATAGAAAGATATTAGTGCAGCAAGATAGCCGGTAGCAAGACCATGAAGAGATTTAAATACAAGACAAAGAAAGTTACATTTAATTTTAGAATGAAAAGATAACCAACCAAATATTTTAAGAGATGCAGTAATAGCGTCCCATGATGAGAGAAGACATAAGAGATGAAAAGAAGAGTTGAACACTGATTTAAGTGAGGCAAGATGAGAGTTAGGGAGGCCAAATAGGACTGAGGAGCAATACAATAGTTGAGAAAAAATTAAGGAAGATATTAGAAGTTTGGATGCCTAAAAAGTAAGAAATGAATGAGCCTTACGAATATTGTAGAGGTGGAAGTGACAAGAACATTCAGTTAGTGAGATATGGTGACAAGAGGAGAGATTTCTGTCAAAGTAGAGACTAAAATCATGAGCTGTGGATAAAAGTGCAAGCTTAGAAGGTGGAAAGATATAAAAGACATTGTAAAGAGGAGGAGAAATATTGTTGGCAGGGAAAAACAGTACCTCAGTCTTTGTAGCATTAAGAGTGAGATAATGGGAGGACATTCAAGATTTGATTAAAACCAGGCAAACAGAAAGATAAAGGTGGATTTTAGGAGAGAAAGAAGAGAAGGAAACAAATAGTGTGGTGACTGATGTTATGTTATGTGTGCTTATATCGTGCCGGCAGCCCGCAGGCATCAGGTCGCGGTAACATACAACAATACTGGACATACATGGGACATGCCTTAAACATCCAGATGAACTCTCTAAATCCTGAATGGGTACAATCACTTGAAGAGGCAAGTCTTCAGGCATTTCCTAAACGTTTGATAATTCTCTTCCAACTGCAAGGTGGACGGTAGTTTGTTCCACTGTTGCGCGGCACGCACTGAGAAGGATCTGCCATTACCTGCCTTAAGATTGTATCTTGGCACGTTAAGGAATCCTTTGTCCACTGAGTGTAGCTGTCTCAAGGGAGTATATCTTACAAATTGTTTTTTTAAAATAATGAGGTGCGTCTCCTAAGAGGCCCCTGTGTATGATGGTCATTGACTTAAAGTTCACTCTGTCCTCAACTCTTAACCAGTGCAGCAATTTTCTTCCCGCTGTTATGTGATCCCTGGTTTTTATTCTCTTAACTATGCGTACTGCATCGTTTTCCATGACTTGAGACCTAGCAAGATCTTTTTTGGTTGCTCCTAGTAACAATGCATTACCGTGATCTAATCTAGACAGAACTATTGCTTTAGCAATAGTTGCTGTGTTTTCCTCATTCAGATACAGTCTGATTGCTCTCATGAGGTGTAGGTAGTATGCATTATTTTTGTGAAAGTAATTAACATGAGCCTCTGAGCTCACCGAGGCATCCATCATCATCCCCAGTGTCTTGACCTGGCTCATGACCTGTATTTTGGCCTCTTTAATATAGAAGGTTTTGTACTCCTCTCCTGATTTACCTCTGGCTATGCTGGTTCAAAAGATCATAAGCTCTGTTTTCGTGTTGTTTAAACACATCCAGTTTTGCTGCATCCATGGGTCTATTATGCAGTACACTTTGCCTGTTTTAGCACTATCCCTGGTATATTCTCCCTCCAATTATAGATAGCACTGGCATATGTATAAATGTTTAAGTGGTGTAACCGGAAGAAGATTTCATCAAAAGAGCGGGTGATAACTTCCCTTATTGGACACCAGAACGTGTATCAATGCTGTTACTAGTGTAGTGGTGATATTATGTTAAGTCATGTTGTCACACAGGGATTAGCGGGCAGAATGGCATGCAAATCCCTGTTTTACATGCAAATAATTGCCTGAATCAATGCCAATGTTTTTGACAAGGGATCGCCCTCAGCCAGTCGATACTTGAGTGGCCTCAGATGGAGAACAGAAAAAGATTGTTGCCCATGCATGTAGTGAATTGGTAAATAACCCCCAGCAATGCAGCATGAGACAAGTACATTAGTGGTAAGTTTGGAAAATATTGCATGGATGGCTCTTTCGGTCAAAGGATAATATTATGGGAGGGCAACTCTCCTTTGTAAGGCCTGTATGGAGAGGAGGCTGTCTGGAGCCGTACGCACAGGTTTTGAGCCTTCCTGCACTGTTAGGTGTGTTAAGGCAATACCCAAGGGAGCAGGAGAGCACGCACACTTCGACTCATACTCTAGGCACCTGAATTGAGATAGACAGTGAAGTTCTATAGACAGGAAAGTGTGGGGCAACTACTGGCGCTCCTAAATGAAGGTGGGTTGTGATCTGAGGCTGCTCTGGGGACAGGCCCGGTACCGAGCCTTCTGAAAGTTCTTGGTGGCCTGTTAGGAGCTGTATGGGCATTGTATGGGGGGGTTACATTCTTCCTGGCCTGTGGCTGGGCTCTTCTGGAAATAAATGTGCATAATCAAGCCTTGGCTAACCTTCTCAACCTGGGCAGCAGTTACTGTGTCCTATTAATAGAGGGCTGAAGATTCATCTTTGGTTCAGCACGCTTGTAGAGTTTGCTTCTGCCAGACTATTTTGGTCAGTGTGGCCTATTTCCTGAACGGAGTGCTGCTATTATTTAATTATGTTGATGTGTTTGGAGTGCTGAATTTCAACAGCCTGCTGCTTCAAAGCCCTTGTCAGACTGGAAGAAAGTGCATGCCATAGCAAATGCAACATAACAAAAGATGACATAATAGAGAATACCATAATGGGATGTATGATAACATGCTTGTATAACAAAATGTGTCCAAATATTGAAGGAGGGTGGAGGCGAGTACAAATAAATATACAAATAGATGGAATGAAAAATGAGAGCAACTCCCTTAAGAACACAACATTGCCTTCAATGCCCAAATTGGATTTTGGAAGGAAGAATACAAAATAAAACATAAGGATGGAGAGAGACAGAGGTCCAACAGGAGTGTGTGTGTGTGTGTGTGTGACAGAGAGAGAGAGAGAGAGAGGGAGAGAGAGAGAGAGGGGTAGAGAGAGAGAGACAGAGAGAGAGAGAAAGAGAGAGAGAGAGAGAGAAAAAGAGAGAGAGAGAGAGAATGAGAAAGGTGTAACATCCCCAATAAGGCTACTTTAAAAATACAATGAGGATCACAAATGAGGGTTCAAATGTATGATTGCAAGCTGTCAGTATTGCAATAAAACATTTAAAAAGACAAATACGTTTTGGCCACCATGGGGCTCACGGACGATGATCGCCTCCGTGTGAGCTCTCAACCCACGGGCCCCAAAAGTGACCTGAGCCCCCACTTTTGCCCCCCCCCATGCCCAACAACAGCAGTTTGAGCCATTGGAAGCGCTCCCCCACCTCCCGAGCGAAAACCCGACAGAAAACGGACCTCTAGTCTAGGAGAAAAGTTCGTCGGAACCTGCCTCCCCCTCACCCATGAGGACACCACCTGGAAAGGAGGCCATGTTCACACGCGGCCCGCGGCACCCAACTCCTCCCTCTGCTCTCCCGGCAGGGGATCCGCGCCGCGCTGTAACTCCTGGGAAAGCCGCAGACACCCAACCGCACGATGTACTTCGGGGGCCGAATGACCGCCCCCCCCAGGCGTCCCCGTGCGCACTCTCTACGCAGCTGCCTCCGCATCCCCGGACACCGGCACCGCGACAGGCAGAACCAATCTGCGGAGGTGAGTGCCCACCCCCCCTGAAGTGCTCCGGGGCACCCCGCCTCGACTGGGGCCCATTTCTCCTCCCCGGAACGTGCCCCACCCGGGACCTGGACTTGAACAGCCGAGCGGGGGGTGCCAAAGTGACCCCCACCACCCCCGCTCTCACTGAGGAACTGGCACCACGAGGACTCACGGATGGGCCGCCCATGTGCCTGATCCCCCCGACACCCCCTTCCTGACACCCCCAGGGGACCCCATTGACCAGAGTGCTAGGGCCCAGCAGGAGGTGGCCCTAATCTCTGAACGGAGTCGCTGGCCCAGCGCATTCCATACACCGGCTGCGACATTGGTTCTCGCGCTTCACAGCACCAACCCCATTGGGCCATAAAGTCACCAAGGTGCCGCTTACGCCCCAGCCACCACTGCTTCTAGCCGGACCTACCAACGCAATCCCTTCGGACTCCACCACCTGAGGCCTCTCATCACACGGCAACAAACTCGACTGTGCAGTGAGGCTAAGCAGAGGGTTGGGCCCCCATCCCTGGGGCGTGTGCCCTCCTCTGGCAAGTCCCCAGTCCACTGCCTGATCAGGACACGGATAAGTGGCCCAGTAACAGAGAGCAGCGGAATACCTGGAGGTGTTCACCCCCCCACCTCGTCTGCACCCAAGACCCTCTCCTTGGGGCCTCGCCTCACATACTCTCCCCGAAGCCCCACTATGGGCCAGCATCGATACTCAGGCCCCCCTGACATGACATTGGACCCACCGAAGGAAATTGACCGGGACGGAGGGTAGAGCCCCTGGAGAAGTGTGCCTCCTCCCACCGAAGAACCCCCGCTCAGAGGGTCATCACCTTGGTGCCCCCCAACACTGCCTACGTGCCTACGTGCCTATCAACACACCAGGACTGAGATTAGGGCCCCCGATCCAGGGGCGTGTGCCTCCTCGCATGCAAGTGCCCCATGAACTTTCCAAGTAAGCTTGCCAAATACGCCTACACCCCGCTGCCGCAGGCTCCCGACCTAAGGCCAATAATGTCACTAGAATCCTCCAAAACGGGTGCAGCTGCTACCAAGGGAGACATCGCCGCCCTCCTAAGTGAAATTCGGAACATGGGTGCCAACCTCGGCGGTAAAATAGATAAGATGACCAAGAGAGTAGACAACATCGAGGAGAGACTAGAGGGAGTCGAGAACAACGAGGCCTCAATCAACACCCTAGAAGCCAAAATGGAGCTTAGAATATGAAGTATAGAGAAGAAGGAGGACGAGATTCGCCTTAAGATAGATGATTTGGAAAACAGAGAGAGAAGGAATAACCTATGTCTTTTTTGGAATTCTGGAGAGAGAAGGGGAGAGAAGGGGAGACAGAGGAAGAGCTCAAACAAACGATACACAATATCATCAAAATCCTGACGGCGGATGAGGACATCGATGAACTCAACTCGAGATCGGTCCTCGCCAGATTCCACAGATATCAGGACAGAACAAGGATACTTGCTAAAGGCAGGTCCGGAGGCACCCTTACCCTTGGAGGGGCCCAGATTACCATTTTCCAGGATCTTTCATCGCTGACACTGGCCCTACGTCGCCTCTGTGGTCCTCTCACGAGATGGCTAAAAGATCAAGGCACGAGATATAGATGGGGATACCCCTTCTCCCTCGCGTTTGAACATGGGAGCAGGAAGTTTTTACTCCGCTCTGAAGAAGAAATCCGTGAATGCATCGCCGACCTCCTTGGATCGACCTCGGGGGAGGGAACTCAGGATATCCCTGCACAGGACAGATCAGGATGGGAACTTCGGTGCCCGAGAAGGAAACAAATAAAGGGATCGAGAAAGTACAGGCGGCCCAACGACACACCAGACAACAACAAATGCCATTGTGCACCCAAGCTCTATATCCCGGCGATCTTTGCTTCCAAGGTCCCTGCAGGGGACCTACCTACTCCTGTATCACTGATTCCATCATATGACACGTGAACTGCTTGAACTACAAATGTGAACTGCCGAGGAATGAAGACTCCAGAAACCGCATGTATCATAATATATACTAGCTCACAGTTAAAGTTGCCATTGTTTGCAATACTATTGTTTGTTACAGAATCTTATAAAAGGGGGGCGCAGGGGATCCAAAATGATATGTTGATGTTATTAGTTAACGGGGCCGTGCGGTTACGACCCTTGCTGGTGGTCCGACAGTAGACCGGTTGTTCACATCCAGTCCAACTCGGACACCATCACAAACAGACACAGACCCTCATTGAAGAACCAAAGAGCAACGTGACAGAACAGAGGGCAAAGGGTATGATGTTCAATACCCTACAGGGGCGGGTGGGGGGAGGGAGACAGGGAATGCCACACCCTCAGGTAAAGCCTCTGTTAAGTAAAGGCAGCTAGTACATTACTTCCAGCATGGCAATTTCCTGCAATGGGCAGCGTGACGTAGCGAACGATCTCCACGAACATATTAATGTCCCACAGACATAACGAATCAAGTGACAGGCAGGGCATACTTAAAATTTGGGTACACACTATATGTTAAGGGATTTAACTCCGCCAGCAAGAGATCCCTGGTAACGAGAGAGTTCAAGAGAGCTAAACTAGATATACTCTTTTTACAAGAAACGCGATACAGCAAGGGAGAAGAGAGGAAGGTCTTATATCCTAAGCTAGGCTCTGAATACTGGGGCTCTGGCCCACTGAAGAAAGCGGGAGTCGGCATATTAGTCAATAAAATGATCCAATTTGAACTCTTGAAGTCATGGATGGACGTCAGTGGCAGAGCACTAGTCCTAGTGGGCAGGATACAAGGCACCGTCATCACCCTTGCGTCAATATACGCCCCCAATACAGGCCAAGCCAGATTCCTGCAGATGATAATCCCGAAAGTAATGAGAGAAGCAGAAGGCGACGTAATACTTGGGGGTGATCTGAACACGTGGATGGATCCGGAACAGGATAGAGAACCAGGTCGCACCTCTGCGCCCCCACAAGCGGGTGTTGGACGCCCACCGGCCGCAGATATGATGGATGCCTACAGTCTCACCGATGCGTGGAGACATACCAATCCCAACCGAACTGGCTTTACTTTCTTCTCAGCACCTCATATGACCTTTTCCAGAATAGACTATATATATCTAACCGCAGACCTCATCACGGCAATGACTGAAGCCATTATAATCCCTGTCTCATGGTCAGACCACGATATGGTCATGGTCACCCTTGATCAAATAGCCCTTCCTCGAAGATGCTCCAAATGGCGGTGCAACAAGACTCTCTTTAAGGACCCAATTTTTCGGGAGCAACTAGAGCAGGATATCACCCAATACTTTGAGATTAACAACACGGCGAAACTTCCATGAACACAATTTGGGAAGCTGGCAAGGTGACCTGGAGAGGGCTACTTATTAAAGAGGGAGCAGCGAAAAAAAGAGAAAGACAACTGATAGAAAATAGGCTCCAAAACTAAATTAAATTACTCAGCTTGACCTCATTACACAGTCAGCTGACCAAGGTAGACTACAAAAGATTAAGGAGGCCAACGACAAGAGGGAGGAACTACGACAACTGGAGGCGGGTAGCATCGCACGCAAGCTTCAATGCCTGAAGCAGAAACACTATGAACATGGGGACAAAGCAGGCGCCCTACTAGCCGCAAGACTCCGAGGTCAATGCCAAGAGAGGTGGGTGCCCACGATCCAAACAGAAGGAAATTCCTGCAAACCATTTCCCCCCAGTGTCCCGGAAGCCTTTGCCGACTTCTATGAGGAGTTATACACGTCACGCGCTGCTTCGCAACCAGAAGCGATAATTGAGTATATGGACAAAATACCCTTGCCCACCCTCCCGTCCGATACAGCACATACCTTGGAAGCCCCCATCACAGGAGAAGAAATTGAAGAAGCAATCAAAAGACTTCCAACAGGGAAAGCCCCCGGGAACGACGGGTACACAGCGGGGTTCTATAAGACTTTCAAAGACGCTCTTCTCCCATTCATGGTTGACCTATTTAACAACATCCTTCAATCCAGTGTGGCACCCGAATCCTTTTCTGAAGCACTGATAACAGTCATCCCCAAGGAGGGTAAGGACCCAAAGCTGTGTGCCTCCTACCGTCCAATATCCCTTCTAAATATCGATGCCAAAATTTATACGAGAATCCTTACTGCAAGGCTGGAGTCACACTTGCCAGCAATAATCCACAACGACCAGGTGGGTTTCATCCTAGGCAGACAAGGCATGGACTCCACCCGGAAAACCCTGCACTTAATCAACGAGGCCCAAACATCGTTGAGCAAACCAGCGTTACTCTCAATTGATGCCGAGAAGGCGTTTGACAGAGTCGAATGGAATTTCCTGGAGGCCACGCTAAGAAGATAGGCCTAGGCCCCACGCTCTGTCAAGGGATCAAAGCTATCTACACATCCCCAAGAGCATCGGTCGTGGTGAACACCCAATTCTCCCGTTGGTTCCCCCTCAGCAGGGGTACGAGACAGGGTTGCCCCCTCTCGGCAATACTTTTCGCGCTGTCCCTGAAGCCCCTCGCCGTAATACTGCAAGCAGATCCTGCAGTGGAAGGGATTCAGGTGAATGGCAAAGAATATAAGCTAGCCTTGTATGCGGATGACGTTCTGCTCCATGTGTCAAACCCAACGTCTTCCATTCCACGAGCGATCCATCTGATAGAGGAATACGGCACACTCTCAGGATTCAAGATCAACAAATCCAAATCCATTCTTTTTCCACTCCATGATCCATCTCCAGAACACCAAATCGCTCTCGAGTATCTTGGGCTGATCATCGGAGGCCCAACAATGAGATACTTGGGGATTAACTTAACGTGACACCTCGACAACCTTTACGAAGCTAATTTCCCTCCGCTTCTCGAAGCCCTCAAGGCTGATCTCAAGAAATGGAAACCAATGACAATCTCCTGGATGGGACGCCTAAACGCAATCAAAATGGTGACCCTCCCACGGTTCCTATACCCCTTTCAGGTCTTGCCCATCACAATCCCAGAGCATTTCTTCAGACAAGTCAGAAAGGCCATACTAGAATGTTTGTGGAATGGGAAGAAACCCAGAATCCCCTATGATGTTTTAATATTACCAAAGGACCTAGGAGGAGTGGGCTTGCCAGACATAGAACGCTATTATCAAGCCACACAGCTCAGAATTTTAATCCCACACCTGCGAGATAGGAAGGACCTCCAATGGGTCCAACTGGACAACAACATTTTAGCCACCGTAACTCTGGCAGAATGGCTATGGGTCCCCAGACCGAAACTTACGAGAAAACTGCGCAACCACCCGATACTGGGCACAATGTGGAACATATGGAAGAAGGGGAAAGCGATGTTGGCAGTCACCACGTGGCCTTTGCCCCTGAGCCATCACTGGTCCCCTGGGATCAGAGAAGAAATCCCGGAACACGCTAGATACCAATCTTGGTTCGATGCCGGCCTTGAGAGAGTCGGTCAGCTGTGGAGAAAAGGGAAATTCATCTCAATAACGGAACTAGAGGAAGCCCTCCAAATTCACCCAATACCAGTCTTCCTGTACCTGCGACTGAAAGACGTTTTATCCAGAAGGGAATGGAAGGCCACCACACAGAGAGAACTAACGCCATTTGAGACGATCCTAGACACGACTGCCACCTCCAAAGGCCTCATAGCACGAATGTACAAGCCTCTAATTACTAAAGACGACTCGCCAAACAGCCGTCTCAAGGTAAGATGGGAAAGAGACTTCCGCAGAGAGTTCGACCAGCAGGCCTGGGACAAAATTTGTGAGATGCCATCCAAAATATCAATCGCAGCCCAGTATAAATTACACGCTATAAAATTGCTCCACAGATGGCAGTACGATCCATGCAGGCTGTCCAAAATGTTCCAGACCTCCAGCCCGGGGTGCTGGCGAAAATGTGGTATGAATGCTGACTACTGGCACATGTGGTGGACCTGCCCCAAGGTCCGCATCTACTGGCAAGAAGTCCTGGGATAGATCAAACAGCTGGACGGCATAGAGAGGGAATTGTCACCCCTCTTGATTCTTTTTGGCCTCGAGGAAGAAGATGACGAACTGATCAGGGTAAAAGGTCTAATATCCCCCCCTGTTACTCGCGGCGAGAGCAGCCCTAGTGATAAAATGGAAATCCTCACACCTACCTGATAAAAAGGACTGGATACAGATCGCCACAAACGTTTACACAATGGAAAAAATAACGGCAATATTACATGACAAAGCCGCACGACAAGAGGAAGCCTGGTGCGACTTCACTGCACAATATATCTCACGCTCAACCACGGATGACTCAACACAGCAAAGAAGTAAGCACCCAACCTATGCCAACAATGGCAGAACGCCGAACGACCCATTGTCAACAACCCATGCCTGTCACAGACCATACTGGAGATCGATGACCTAGAGACGATTGAAGATGAATGTCACGCAGCCTACCACGATTCAAAGTAGCAATGCCTCGAAAGAAGGAGACTCGAGAACCGGGAGGGAGGCAGGGCTTTCATTTTCTTCTTATTGGAACAATGAACGTTAATGTTGTTAAATATTGTTAAGGATGGACATGGAACAATTTCGTGAAATAGCTCTTAATGCATAATATGTATCCACCTGTATGTTCACATCCAATGTAAAAATTAATAAAAGTCAAGTTGAAAAAAAAAAAAGACAAATACATTTCTTCCAAAGCAGACTCCCAGTCATGGGTACTTCACAAGGAGCAGGATCAGTAGAGAATTGGGCACTACATACACAGGTCAATCCTTCGCCAACCCTTTCGAAAGCCAGGTGGGAATAAACTGAAAACCTGTGGAATCTCACATTCATTTGCACTGATATTGACCCCCAAAATTGACATTTTTTGAACATCATGGAGACATGCATTTTAATTCATCCGATCCAAATATTTCTAAATGCCTCTTTCCTTCAAGGAGTTTAAAGAAGTGAGTCGGGCGAGCTTGCAGCCTTGTGGTTGTCTATCATACATGGCATGATTTCTGTAGTGTGTTTAACCTCTTTTTGTTTTTTAAGTGCAGTGGTGGACATATTTTTGCAGGTAGTCCATACCCTATTGAAACAATGCCAGTATCTGGAGCCCAGTTGCTCCAGATGATACTCAATTGTTTGAGAAAGTGTCATTCTTTCGTTGTTGTAACAACCAGAAAAATAAAAGAAAATCATTGGTGGCCAACATCTCCATTCTTCACCGAAAAGAGTGTTGTTTCCTTAGTTGTTGATTTTCCCAGAGGCAATTGTTCAGAGCCCTGTGATATTTTTTAAGCAATCAGGGATATATAGTAGAGCAGTTTTAAATAACAAAATGCATTCATGGAGCATTGATATTTTATAAATCTGCCGAATAAGAGCAATTTTGAGTTTGTGTCAATCCTTCATTCTTCTCTGACCCATTGAAAATGATATCATAACACTGTCATAATTCCACTAAAAATGTTTTGGTGAGTTGTGGGCTCAAAGAGCTGGTCTTTGTTTCTTTGAGGTTCATCTAAAATGCCTTGTACCCATAGAAAAACTGCTGGCTTAGGGCCTGATTCACAGAGCGTTTTCCATTGGGTTTCTGCCATTATAAAGTGCTTCTGTGAATTAGCCCCTTAGCCTATTTTATCTTTAAAATCAGTATTTTTCAACTCTTTCAATATCTAACTGTGTTTTTGAACTTAAAGGGCCCACACAAATGAAATGAGGCCACCCATGCGAAGTATAGGATCACGTGTCCAAGCAGCGGGTCAAACTGGGAGGACCTGCTCATTATCTCTAAATGCATGTGAATGTGCACGTGGCTGAAGGGAGATGTTAAAAACAAGGGTGGCAAAGGGAACATCTATCTAGTTTGCCAGGATAGTGTTTCTATTCTTGGGCATGGGTGGTTTAAATTATTATGGATACAGAACATAATGTGTGTGTGTGTGTGTGTGCATGGCCTGGATTTCACTAATACAATGTGGGCTCTTAACAATCATGCACATTTGATGCCACAAAATGTCCCTACCCATTCCACCAAAGGCTTCCTTTTCATCAAACAGGATAAAATAGTGGACAATCGATAGCGCATCATAATGTATCAGCGCTAACTGAAAGATATATGTTGGGGATACATCTCCATTGGTGTGGGAAGTGGGTATGTAAGATATACATTCTTGAGATTTTCACATCCTAATTATACAACAGAATTGCACTTTTATATTGTTCAGTGATATGGAACAGTAAGCACTTAAGCCTGTAAGATCTGTATGCTACTTCGTGTTAGTATTGTATGTGCTTCACCACAGAATTCTGATGAATTGAAAATTGTAAAGACACATTGAATAAAATGTGCAGAATTGAAAGCAGGAATGTTTCTAACTTCGTTTAACATTGGGAAGAAAACCCGTCTGGGACATCTGCCTTCCTGTCCTTCAAGAGCCTTGCAACTTGCATTATGCCTTATTTGGTAAATTGAATCACATCTTTCATAACTTCTGGATCTAGTTGAAAGTATAATATGCATAGATATCCCAGAAAATCTTGTATCTCATGATTCTTCCTGTCTAGATACGTCTCAGGAAAGAAGCAATGAAATGCCTCATGGAAACCTCACAGGAAATACTGGGGGCTTCAGTTACATGATGTATCATTTGTGTTCTTGGGTCAAAAGCAGATTTCTGATTAACAAGCCAAGCTGAAGTAATCTCTAATGTATCTCTTTGCTCAAGGATTTCTTTCTGTGGACGCCCTTTTCCTTCATTATCTTTCCTGTCTCCTTTATTTTGTGTTAGTCGTGCTATTATTTCATTGTTCGTTTAGTTATTCATATGTCGATGTTTCATTCTGCAAAATACACAGCATAAGCTGCTTCACGTGTGGATAGAGTTTAATGGAAATAGTGCAAGGCATGTGAACGGAGAATAACAGCGTTCCAAAAGCCTGTGTGGCATCGCCTATACAGTAATTATCCAAGTGTAAGGTCCATAAGTGTTTGGATATTAAAACAAAAGTTAATTCCCGGTAATTGAATTCCAATGGTTTATCCTACAAAGTTGTGATGGGCCAATGCAATCTTCAACTCATTGTGCAGATCAATTTCAATTCCTCTTATAGATTCTTATTTCTATGGTAGGATAGTTTCAAAATTCTTGGCACGTTGATTCTAGATTTTTTCCTATTGTCATTTTCTTTTTTGTTGTTGTAAAAAGATTGGTAAATGGTTGTTGGCCAGTTTGTTATTTCTGTCCCTTATCTTCTGGAGTGCTTAGTTAGCTTAATTCAATATTCATGGTCAGTAGAACATCTGCTCTGTTGTTGAAAAAAAGCAGATTCAAGGATAGCATTATTCAACTGGAAAACAATAGGGGATTTAAGAGCATTGGTAATGAGGTCTAGTTGTTTTAATCAGAACAAGTCTTGCTAGTTTTAGACCTGTTGTGGCTGCTTAATGTTGTGTTGGTTCGCGCCTTGAAACACTTGTGTATAGGCACGTTATAAATGCCATATCATATCATATCATATACCCTGTTAGCATGTGATTAGAAAATTACAGATGGGCCAGCACAAAGTCTGCCAATAAGGGAAGACACTTTATAACGGCTCCACTTATGTTGTGTCACAGTGGGCCTTACCTAAATGTCATTATATTCATGTATTTCTTTCTTTCCTTTTTTCTTTGTTTCTCTGTATATCCTTCTTTGTTTCTTTCTTTCCTTCTTGCTTTCTTTCTCTCTTTCGTCCTTTCTTTCTTTCTTGTTCCCGCTTCTCCCACATTAAAATGAGAACTCACTGCAAGTCAAAATCAACATCATAAACATACAAATGTACTGTAATGTAATTACAGCATGGAGATAAAGGGGGGGGGAAGTGTGCTAAAGCATTAATTATTAAATCAAAGCGAGAAGCAGAAACATCCCATAGCCCTTTGTTGGTCCTAAAAAACTATTTGAAGGCCTGCAATTAGATTGGAGCATCCGATGTGCCCCCATTCAGTAGGGAGGCTTGCTCCACTACAAATGGCTTAATTAGAATACGTAAGCATATCATTGCCTCCAGTAAGAAGGCCTGCATTGTTTTTCTTTTTTTCAGGGATCTAGATCCTAGCCAGAACAACGATGTTGTACATAACGTTTTGAGACGTGGCTGCACTGAGAACTTCCATAAATTCAATACTCATTAGAACACTGAAGATATGTGCTGCTATCTGCTTAATTTGCTTAGCCTCCTTGCCAACACCCTCAAAGTATAGGGCATCATACGACATATGAACAAGGTCAGTGCTAACGAATAAGAATCCGGAACAAGAAGCATAAGAGTCATACAGCGACTTCTCACCCCTGTTCAATACCAGCAACCAAGCATCCTGTTAATGGGCTGTTGATGGTTTGTGCGAATTGGGCGTTATTATACCACTTCACCCAGTCGTGTAATCTGCCTTGGAATCAATCAATGTAAGAAAGGTCTCATTCCGTGTGTGGACAGAAGCTTGAGGCTGCTTACCCCCGAGGCTCAAGAATCATTCATTGCATTTTCCAATAGTACCAGATTGGGTGGGGCTGGAATCAAAGAATGCATCCGGTTTGGGATTGCTGTCAAACAAGAAGATGGTAGAAGTCAGATAATGTCAAATCTGCAACCACGTGAAAATGCTTCTCGCAGGGATAGCTCTGCTGCAGTTGAGAACATGTGCAATGATGCTCAGGACCACGTGCCAGACCCTTGCAGCTGATTCGGAAACAGTGGAGGAAGCCCAAAGTCATTCCCAGGTGCACACAATGATGATGAATAGGGAATGAAGATGTAAATGAAGCACTTTGGACAAACCTTTATTTTTAAAAATACACTTCTAGAACGTAGTATCTCTTCAGGTAGTAAGACAATGGGCCTCATTACACGGTAGGCGGTAACCATGGCGCTATTAGCGCCATGGTTGCCGCCGGTACCGTACCGAGTCCGCCTTGGTGGATGGTGGAATTACCGCCCTACTCCAAGGTGAGCGGGGCGGTAATTCCCCATTCACCAAGGCCCTTCCCCATTCCCATGTTTGCCCCCATAGGGCATAATAGGAATGGGGAAGGTGCTAATTACGGTACCGCAAATTGCGGTACCGTAATTAGCTCCGAGGTCCCTTTGCGGGTCCCGTCCTTAACGCCTGGAAAAACCAGGCGTTAAGGGAGGACCCACAAAGGGACCTCGTAGTAAGGCGGTAAGGGTTTACCGGTACCGGTACCCTTAGCGGTACAAGTAAACCCTTACCGCACAACGTGTAATGAGGCCCAATATCTAGTTACTGTATCTTGACAAAAAGGACCCGTTTCGTTTTTCTAATCTAATAACCACTTAAGTGATCAGAATAACTAGGACAATGTACGTAAAATGGGCTTAAATGTGCAATAGGTTTGATGAGAAAATGGGGCATCCTTTAGAACAGTTCATTGTTCTCATTGCTGGCCATGTTCCTATCAACCCATATAAAAGAATCAAAGTCTTGCATTATTGCAATGCCCTTCGGTTGCACAGGTTCCTTTCTTCCCTGCATAAAGTATTAGATTCCTTGCAATGGTTGTGTTTTGAAGCTGTTCGTTTTATAGCAAAGGTAGCTTAAACATGTTAAAATATGGTGGCCTGATAAAATATTGCTGGTTTGGCATAGGTGGGTTTAGGTGCATCATCCACCATTCACCTAAATAAACCGGTGCATCTAAAATATCTGTCTCAGGCTGTTTCATCAGAAGTGAAGAAGGCTCTACATATACCCCAAATAACAGAGTGGAAAATGCATATCTCTGAAATGTGTGAGAATACTAGCTGACTTTCTTAAATGCTTTTCCGGCATCATTTCATGTCAAGGACAGCTCACATCCACACTGACAGCACTATCGACCACAGTGCCAACTACATTAGTGTGGTGTGTGGTGTGTGGTGTCTAGTGCGGTAAAACATTTGTGCTTTGCAGGACTAACTAGTTCAGTACAACCTCTGGACACCCTCATTGAGAGGGTTTGTCATTTATTTTAAAACCCTTACTATACAGTGAAGTATTTCCAAACCAGGCTACATTGGTATTCAGATTATTTTCCCTCTGGAAGCCAACAATATTGATGCTTATCCAAGCTTGAAGTACAGGACCAGTGTTTGTGATATAATGAAAAACATCTTTTAAGAGCCGAGCGAGCTAGGTTAAGAATGCCTTGTGCACTTCATTAGCTATGCCGTCTTCTCCAGTGGGGTGGTAGGTGGGCAAGTATTTAACGGCTCTTTCGATTCCGCCCAATGTAATAGGAGCTTTCCACATCATAAGCCCCTTTGCAATCAATCATGAAAGTGGGAGATATGAGAAATAATCCTCAAGATGGGTTCCATCAGCCAAGATCGGCCTCACTCTACAGGTCTATTTAGCAATCATCAAACTCTCTTGAAAGTTTATATATTACTGAGTGAAATGTCCCTTCAGAGAAAATACAATAGCAAACAAGGCCAGATCATGGCATTTTTCTCATTTTCTAGCCCTGTAGCCTTCCAAGATGTGTAATTTCCTATGATCATCACAAGCCCTTACCTATGTGCAAAGGGACAGCAAAAGATTGAATAAATAAATGAATATGAGATAAGTCCAGTTTATCGAATATCAACTGATTTAGAGATTTCACATTGTCCAGTTGATTTTTATACTTCTCTCTCCTGAAACCTTTTATGCAAGCGATTACAGCTCTTCTTAAATATGTAAAAATTGTTTCAATTTGGAGCATATATCATTGGAATTCTATAGAGCACTATGACATTAATGTCCCAGGAGCTCAGTGTTTCTGTAGAATTCATTGCTAGCTCACAATTTATAATCCAAGGTCTAGTGTCTTGAATCAGCCTGGTCAAATCTATTCAGCCAAATTTCGAATCACCCGTATGTCAGGCAATTTATCCGGATTGAATTTTGCCAAACTCCCGTTGGGTTTGAGCGCAGTGGACCAATTCAGCCTGAAAGGTTATAAACAAGGCAACCAAGGTTGGAAGTCATGATCAGTAATTTGGCAGAAGGTTGCTAGATCAGTTGAGGAAGATGTAGAACATTAGAATAGAATTTAGTTGAGAGAGAAGTTGAAAATTAAACCAGGATTTAGTTGAGGGAGAAGTAGCAATTAAATTAGGATTTATTTGGGAAGATGGAAAATATTACTGCAGATTTACTTGAGGGATAAATAAACATTTGAATTTGATAGACAATCATTTTTTTTTTAGTACTTGGGGAGGAACTATCTGAGCGACCACATTGCCTGACATACATGCACAAGACATTTCTTGTAAAGGGATACTAGTAGGGAGGGAGGAACCAATCCCAGAATTGTTTGGAGGCAAGCAAGCGATTGATTACATTCAGCGTCTGCGACTGGCTCTCCCATCTATTGGTGACGATAAGACAGAATTCTAGTAGTTAAAAGAACATCCAAGAATTATCTGGAGGTAGGAGATTACATTCTGTAACTAAAACTGACTGTGACATCTTTTTGTGATGCTGAGAAAGAGTACTACTAGTAAAGAGTAACTTATGTGCTTTTTTGAAGGAAGTAGCTTTCATTCCTGGCCTGATATCATGATAACTAGAGTGGTAAACATAAACTGATACAATCGTTAGGAGGCATGAGATTACACTGATTTGCTTCGGTAGAGTTTGCAATCTTTTTGTGTCTACACGGGGTACTGTTAGTAAAGAGAAAATCATAGAATTATTTAGTGGCATGAGATTGAACTAAGCGGGCCTGATTTGCAAAGCATTTGTAAACAGGATTGTTCCATTGAGAACACTTTTCTGAATCAGGCCACTGGCTGTAACTCAGTGTGCCAACACTTTGTGACAAGGTGATAGAATACTATAACTGTAGAGAAAATCAGAGAATTATTTGGAGGAAGGGGATTGCATTCAGAGGCTGTTAAAACCTCCTGTGTGAACCTTCTGTGATGTTAATGTTAAAGGTTTTTATACCATGCACTGTTGCCACCAGTAGGGTCTGCAGACACTCAAGCAGATCTATAATGCAAGGCGGGAGGCTGAGTGGTTAGTAGGATTGAGTGGGAAAAGAGCAAGAAAGCTGTAATGTGCTGTTGCCAACTTCAGTTCGGAAACACTGTTCACTGAACATAAATGCAATTTTCTGAAGTTGGCCACCATGTGCTGTTTTCTAAGATTATGGGTGGTTTGTTTTGCTGTTGCAGTATTGTGAAGTACGTGCAGATTGTGGTGCTGTAGACGTACGGTTGTGTTGAGTTCAGAGTTTGAGAGGTGTATGCAGAAGACTGAGTTTTTAAATGGATTGGTTTTGAAAGTCCTGAGAATTCATCCAAGTGCATCACACTTCCCACTGCCGAAAATCCATCCAAGTGTATCACATCTCCCACCCCTGAAAATCCTTCTAAGGGGAACACATCTCCCACCCCTGAAATATTCATCTAAGTTCCTCACATCCCCATAACCCCGAAAAATCCATCCAAGTGCATCACACTTCCCACTGCGAAAACCCATCCAAGTGCAGCATATCTCCCACCCCTGGAATTCCATCTAAGTGCATCACATCCCCAAATGCGAAAAATCTATCCAAGTGCATCACATCTCCCACCCCTGAAAAATGCATCTAAGTTATGTTATGTTATTTCAACTTGTAGAACGCATGGTCGCCCAAAAGCATCATGGCTCTAGAGAGGAAGACTGCTCAGTAGAGAAGAAGCCAGTGGAGGAGCCGGAAATTAGGATAGATTAGTTTTCAAAGCTCTTCTAAAGCAGAAGTGGTTAGCAGTGGCTTTAAGTAACGGGGGGAGATTGTTCCAAAGTTTGGCCGCGGCAATAGAGAAGGCTCTGCCACCAAGCCTTTCCTGGTTAAATCTAGGAACAATGAGAAGGTTAGAGGTAGCGGAGTGGAGATCCCGATCCGGGACGTATCGGGAAAATTTAGACTGCATGAAATCGGCTCCATGACCGTGGATTGCCCAATGGACGATACACAGTGACTTAAAATGAATTCGCGGAGTCACCAGAAGCCAGTGAAGTTGGCGAAGCACTGGGGTGATGTGGGCACCATAGGGAGAGCCAGTGGCTAACCTAGCTGCAAGGTTCTGCATACGCTGGAGTCGGTGTATAAGACTGATTGGTTGTGACAGATACAGCGAGTTGCAATAGTCCAACCGTGAGAGGACTAGCTCGGCCACCACAGGGGTGCGGAAGGCTTCCGGGATCATAGGCAAGACCCTCTTAAGGACTCGGATTTGATGGTGGGCGGATTGGCAAACAGCCGTAACCTGGTTGGACATGGACAAGGAGCCAGAGAGAATAACCCCTAGGTTCTTTACTTTGCTAACTGGACCAGGTAAAGGGCCAAGGGAGGAGGGCCAAAAGGCATGGGTCCACAATAAAGGGTTGGAGGGACATCCTACCAACAGTACCTCCGTCTTATCGCCATTTAACTTTAGCCAATTCTGGTCCATCCAGATCCCGACTGCCTTTAGGCAGTCATGGAGGCAGGCTGAGACCTCGGTTTGATCCTGGTCCAAACAGATCAGGATTTGTGTGTCATAAGTGCATCACATCTCCCACCCATGAAAATCCATCCAAATGTATTACATTTTCTAGCCCTGAAAAAAGCATCTAAGTGGATAACAGTGATGATGAGAGAGTATAAAGGAAAAAGAAAGAAAACCAAGAAACGACCACAGTATTTTATGTGGTCGCATAATCTCCCAAGAGATTTGAGGTCTCTGATTGGCCCACCAAACATCTACAAATCACTTAGTGTTTCTGTATGGCCTGATGAACTTGCCACTGCTAACTGAACTTGCACGCGATTACATGGGAAGCATTGGCCCGAGAGCCAATCTCTCAGGAAATCCCTAATCAGCATCTGGAAGTTTGCCAAGCTGCATTACTGCAGAGCTACAAACTATTGGAAATTACATGCATGCCGACTACATGAGAATACGACACATGATAATGGCTTCCTAGATATCAGGATCCACACTCACCTTGCTCAAAGAGGCGGTAAAGTGTTGGATGCTGCAGATCATTTAAATAGGGAACATTTTAATATTGTAATTTACCTTCGTAGGTTTGAAACATGCATGATGAAGTCTGCAGAATGTAACATCCTCATTCCATGCCATTTGACTTTTGCACATAGAACTTCTAGGCCAAGACGCCTCACATCACCATGTGAACATCCCCACACTATCTCAATGTGTCATTATTTTCACTTTCCTGGTTGCTGCTGAAAATATGGTGTATGGCATATAGTATATTTATTTTCATTTTAAACTCTGAACTTTGAATAAAACATTCTGAGGATATCATATCTTAATTGATTCCTTTCACCAATCATTAACAGTGTAAACATATGTTATGAGAATTGCATATATTACTGCTTACCAAACCGAATAATGTGTTAAATTAGAGTAGTAGATTTTCCCATACAAATGATTAACAGCACAACCCACTGTAGTGATAGCTCCTGCCGGGAGTACAGGGCTGGTAACAGCCCACCGGCCCGAGCCTAGGCAGGCCCGAGCTGAGGGTTTGGTGGGCAGTGGATGAAGGCGTTGGTGGAGGGGGCAGGGAAAAAATGGCGGAAACCCGAGTAAGGGCATTGGGTGGCTGGAGAAACACAGGTGGTGCACTTTGCGTTCTCATCCTCGTTTTCAACTACCTGATTGGCTTATCAACCTTCCCCTGGTCCAAATACCTTTTATCTTTGTGGATGAATACATGAGACTTGTCAGACCACACCATCGCCTCAAAATGGCAGAACGCTGTGTCAAGGAAAGAGTGGCTCACAAGTATGATGTCAGTATGAGAATAACTATCATGACTCAGAGTAGCAAGCTGAATGCTTTTCACTCCAATGACCAAGCTTACCTATAGACCAGACCTTGCCCAAATATTAATATAAGAGCACTATGTGGGCGGCTTATTACTTCGCTCCCCCTGGACGAATCCTCACCAAACTTTGCAAAGAAGGTATATGGCCCACTCTGAATGGTGCGGTTTGGTCCAGGGGGGGAAAAGTTATAGGGGGAGTCGCAAAACTTTTTTTTCCCATAGACATAATGGGAAAAAACTTTGCTCATGCCTACAGCTCAAACCGCTGGACGGATTTACACCAAATTTGTAGCAGGAGCGTTGGCTTGGTCCAGAAAGTGTGCTTTTTTTATTTGGTGTAAATCCGTCCAGTAGTTTTTTAAAAAAAAGCCAAAAATGTAAGTGAAAAAAATTAGTGATATCTGTGTCCACTTTGCGGACACACTTCCCTGTTTGCTCCGCGGACAGGACGGGGATTGGGCAAGCGACTTGCGTGATGTCCGCGGACATCTGACGTGTTCTCCCATTGGCTGCAGTAAAGCGTGCAGTGCGTCTTATTTTCAGAGACGCCCGCCATTTTAGTTTATTGTTCGTATATTGGCATCTGTGGCAAGCTCTGCGGTGACTTCAGACTTCACAAGTGATTATCACAACGTAACAAGCGAAAATTCCAATGTGATAAGATCAGAGGACAGCGGGGCCTCCAATGGGGCTGTGTGAGGTTCATGTGGATTACACTTCCTGAACACCCCAGGCTGCTGCAGACTAACAGGAGACACGCCATCGGTACACGGTGGCCTGCGGAGGACCGAGGAGTGGATATCCCGTTCCCCCCACCCCTGCTCATTACCCGTGTCTCCCTGCTGTTGCCCCCACCCCCTGCTCATTACCCGTGTCTCCCTCCTGTACCCCCCACCCCGCTCATGCCCGTGTCTCTTTCTTGTTTCCCCCACCCCTGCTCATGCCCCGTGTCTCCCCTGTTCCCCCCACCCCCGGCTCATGCCCCGTGTCTCCCTCGTGTTCTCCCCCACCCCCTGCTCATGCCCCGTGTCTCCCTGCTGTTGCCCCCACCCCCCTCTCATGCCCCATGTCTCTCTCCTGTTACCCCCACCCCTGGTCATGCCCAGTGTCTCACTGCTGTTGCCCCCCAACCCCCGCTCATGCCCTGTGCCTCTCTCCTGTTACCCCCCGGTCATGCCCCGTGTCTCCCTGCTGTTGCCCCCCACCCCCCGCTCATGCCCCATGTCTCTCTCCTGTTACCCCCCACCCCCCTACCCCCCTCTCATGCCCCGTGTCTCCTTGCTGTTGCTCCCTACCCCTGCTCATGCCCCGTGTCTTTCTCCTGTTGCCCCCACCCCCGGTCATGCACCGTGTCTCCCTGCTGTTGCCCCCCACCCCCCGCTCATGTCCCGTGTCTCTCTCCTGTTCCCCCCCGGTCATGCCCCGTGTCTCCCTGCTGTTGCCCCTCACCCCCCGCTCATGCCTCGTGTCTCCCTGCTGTTGCCCCCCACCCCCTCTCATGCCCTGTGTCTCCCTGCTATTGCCCCCCACCCTCCACTCATGCCCCGTGTCTCCCTGCTGTTGCCCCCCACCCCCCGCTCATGCCCCGTGTCTCTCTCCTGTTACCCCCCACCCCCTCTCATGCCCTGTGTCTCCCTGCTGTTGCCCCCCACCCTCCACTCATGCCCCGTGTCTCCCTGCTGTTGCTTCCCCACCCCCCGCTCATGCCCCGTGTCTCTCTCCTGTTAACCCTCCCACCCCCCTCTCATGCCCCGTGTCTCTCTCCTGTTACCCCCCACCCCCCTCTCATGCCCCGTGTCTCTCTCCTGTTACCCCCCATCCCCCTCTCATGCCCTGTGTCTCTCTCCTGTTGTCCCCCACCCCCGGTCATGCCCCGTGTCTCCCTGCTGTTGCCCCCCGCTCATGCCCCGTGCCTCTCCCCTGATACCCCCACCCCTGCTCATGCCCCGTGTCTCTGTGATGTTGCCCCCCACCCCCTGCTCATGCCCCGTGTCTCCCTTCTGTTGCCCCCCACCGCCCGGTCATGCCCCGTGTCTCCCTGCTGTTGCCCCCCACCCCCGGTCATGCCCGTGTCTCCCTGCTCTTTCTCCCCACCCCCTGCTCATGCCCCGTGTCTCTCTCCTGTTGCCCCCCACCCCCTGGTCATGCCCCGTGTCTCTCTCCTGTTGCCCCCACCCCCCGGTCATGCCCCGTGTCTCCCTCCTGTTCCCCCCACCCCCCGCTCATGCCCTGTGTCTCTCTCCTGTTGCCCCCCACCCCCGCTCATGCCCCGTGTCTCTCTACTGTTACCACCCACCCCCCGCTCATGCCCCGTGTCTCTCTCCTGTTGCCCCCACCCCCCGCTCATGCCCCATGTCTCTCTCTCCTGTTACACCCACCCTCTCTCATGCCCTGTGTCTCCCTGCTGTTGCCCCCCACTCTCCACTCATGCCCCGTGTCTCCCTGCTGTTGCCCCCCCACCCCCCGCTCATGCCCCGTGTCTCTCTCCTGTTAACCCTCCCACCCCCCTCTCATGCCCCGTGTCTCTCTCCTGTTACCCCCCACCCCCCTCTCATGCCCCGTGTCCCTCTCCTGTTACCCCCCACCCCCCTCTCATGCCCCGTATCTCTCTCCTGTTGTCCCCCACCCCCGGTCATGCCCCGTGTCTCCCTGCTGTTGCCCCCCACCCCTGCTCATGCCCCGTGTCTCTGTGATGTTGCCCCCCACCCCCAGCTCATGCCCTGTGTCTCCCTTCTGTTGCCCCCCACCCCCCGGTCATGCCCCGTGTCTCCCTGCTGTTGCCCCCACCCCCTGCTCATGCCTGTGTCTCTCTCCTGTTCCCCCCACTCCCTTCTCATGTCCTGTGTCTCTCTCCTGTTAACCCCCACCCCCCGCTCATGCCCCGTGTCTCTCTCATGTTGCCTCCCGCTCATGGCCCGTGTCTCTCTCCTGTTACCCCCAACCCCCTCTCATGGCCTGTGTCTCCCTTGTATTCCCCCACCACCCGCTCATGCCCCGTGTCTCTCTCATGTTGCCCCCCACCCCCGCTCATGCCCCATGTCTCTCTCCTGTTACCCCCCACCCCCTCTCATGCCCCGTGTCTCTCTCCTGTTGCCCCCCACCCCCTGGTCATGCCCCGTGTCTCTCTCCTGTTGCCCCCACCCCCCGGTCATGCCCCGTGTCTCCCTCCTGTTCCCCCCACCCCCCGCTCCTTCCCTGTGTCTCCCTCCTGTTGCCCCCCAACCCCGCTCATGCCCCTTGTCTCTCTTCTATTACTCCCAGCCCCTCTCATGCCCCGTGTCTCCCTCGTGTTCACCCCACCCCCCGCTCATGCCCCGTGCCTCCCTGCTGTTGCCCCCCACCCCCTTCTCATGCCCGTGTCTCCCTCCTAGTCCCCCCTACCCATTTCCTGTTGTGTTCTCTTTATACACCCTACCTTCCCTTTCCATGGTGTCCATCTTGGTAAAAGATTTTCCTTCCTACACTGGGACGCCGCAGGAGTTCCGGTTTGGGAAGAAAAATCTTTTTTTTACCACCCCGGGTTCTCACTTTGAGAACCTAGGATGCTAGTGGTCTTCATCCATTAAAAAGGACGTTATGGTTACGTTGCACTAATAAAAAACTATGAAATTCAATGAAAAAACTTTGTTTAAGGGACATTATGGTTAAGTTGCACTAATAAAAACCTATGAAAATCAATGAAAAAACTTTGTTAAAGGGACGTTATGGTAAAGTTGCACTAATAGAAACCAATGAAATTCAGTGAAAAAACTTTGTTAAAGGGACGTTATGGTTAAGTTGCGCTATTAAAAACCTACGAAATTCAGTGAAAAAAACGTTGTTAAAGGGACGTTATGGTTAAGTTGCTCTACTGAAAACCTATGAAATTCAGTGAAAAAACGTTGTTAAAGGGACGTTATGGTTCCAAGTAAAACCGAAAAATCATTGAAATTCGGCAGTTATGGTAAGCTAAGCAACCATAACTCGCGCCACCACCGTGCACTGCTAAGCCTAACACCCAGGACATCAAAGATGACATCACAAATACGAAAAGTCTCCCAGGAAATTATGAAATTATGAAATTCTATAGTTATTGTTTGTTTACATGTGTATATGTATTATATTGTCCGTTTTTATGCTCTTTAGTAAAAGTTTAGTAAAGGTTTGTAAGCACTAAATACAAATAAATAAATAAATAAATGAATGAATGAATGAATTAATAAATAAATAAATAAATAAATAAATAAATAAATAAATAAAATATTAAATTCCTATTTATCAAAAAGTAATCAGTCCAGGGTGACTTTATATTTAGCAGGAAAGAAGGTAGTTGTTGTGCACTCTTATGGGCTCTTTTCTCCATGGATAAGTAATATTGAACACGTAGCGCAATGGCATGCCTAACTCCAATTCCTGCGGACTGTATTGATTTTGAGGTTGTATGAAATAGTGGTTCATGGTGATTAGAGGAATAGAAATCTCCTGTCATAGATATTGGTTATGGAATGCAGAGAGAATATATCACTACTAGTTTGTGTAAATTAGTGCCATCAGTGAGCGTAGGGCCATATACACGGATAATAGCATATTTCTTAGCCCTACTTCTTTAATTATACCAATCATCAATAAGGATGTTGTTGACAACATTTGAAAGTGGCGCTTGGTTTTAAAGCTTATCTCAGTATATTGATATTTATTTATTTTATCTTGTGTCAGTCACTCTGCATATTATATCTTGATATTATGCTACATTTTCGATTCCAGGTTATAATCATTTGTTTTTCATTCGGACCCAAAGGATTCGATCCTGGCCCTTGCTGTGCTCCTCCTTTCCTCTTCAAAAGCGAAGCTGTGCAGGTTCACTAAAGTTCACTACATCCATTTTTACACCTTTAAGACTTGGAAAACATGTTTTAGTACAAAACCTGCCAGTGGCAGGGTAGTCTCAGAAGATGACACCTGTTATTTTTGACGTATACAATGGAAACAGAGTTCAGATAACTTCAGCAAGTCCTCCAGTGAAAGACCAATTCATTTGCAGTGCCAAGAGTTATCCACACGTGCAGTGAGCACTATATACATTATTTTTGATCATTCATTCACTCATGCAACTTTTACACATTGAAAGGATGTTCAAACTCTACTTAATGCCACAGAGCAGGAGCTTCCCAAATGCACACATTACTGCTCTGGATTTTCAGAGCTGAATAATAGTTAATGTTTGAAATGATTCTGCACGCATGAAATGTCCGTTTGTGTGTGCTTGCACAAGTTGTTAACTAGCTTGACACTCATGTTCCGCCTTCCTTTGTAACGTGCCCATGATTGTATCCAGTGGAAGTTTATTAAACCTTAATTTAGTTAAAAGGCTTCTTTAGCGATTTACATTTGAGGTATTCTTTCATGATTTTACAAGATGTCAGAATGATAACATGTCATGCTGCTGTTTCCGCTTACTTGGTTTCCTATCCTCCATCCTCTGCCCTATTAATGCATCTTGGTTTAGCAGCTGCTTAGCCTGTGCTGGGCTATCTTGTATGTTTCAGAACCAGCTTTGCCGGCCTTGCTAATTTAATTGAGCATTAACATTGCACTGCGTGTTAAGCTTGAAGGCATATGGATGGGGCAAATGTATGATGCCTTTGGTTTTTGTTTTCCCAAATAGCTCTCCGTGAGGGAATAGAGCGGAAATGTACTCGGTGTTCCAAAAGGTGAGTAGCCTATATCATCCTGGATTGAGTATTCGGACACGTACTGCCGTACCTTCATGGTCGCAGTTAAGAGTCTTCCAGAATCCGACCCCATATAAACCCTGCGAGATTGGTTTGGGTAAATCCATTCTTTCTACTAGGAATGATCAAAATGACATTGCGTATCTTTCACTAGCTCTATTGCATTGTCGTGTCTTAGTGCTTTCTTCCCTAATATGTGGCAGCCAGGTTAGATTGCAACTGTCGGCCATACCTATATATTTGAAGATGTTTGCTACTTCCAGTTTGTTGGTTCCAACAACCATTGGCTTGGATATCTCGTTGCATCTGGCTACACAGTAGCATTTGCTTTTGCTACATTTCCTCTTAGATTCCCATATTTAATAAATCCTGCGCATGCTGTGTCAGCGGCGTGTGGGCCATTAAAACTATGCCATTGGCCCACCGTATAACTTGCTATCCTGCTCCTGGGACACCAGAGGTAGTTTCTTCAACTGCTTTTGGTATGCTAATTGCCTCCACCTTGTTCCTTGTGTTTTTCCGGGTAGTACCATAAGGAATTGAAAGTGATGAATCTTCATGAATGACTTTCAAGAAATTGATTAAAGCATGTGTTACCCCTGTGCTCCCCATGGTAGCCCAGATAATATCTCCGTCGATTCCGTCAAATGCTTGTGACAAATCCTGGGACTAACCTTACTTGTAGCCCATCCACTCATTGCCCCAGAATAAGATCAACATTCCGCACCGGGTCTTCTTAGATCATGCCTCCTCGGAATCCGTATGATGCATGTTGCAGGATGTCTTAGCTCTGGATACATTCTTCCAGGCTCATGTGGTTTTCCTTGCAATCAATTTTTTCACATGATTCGATAAGTGACCGTCGATCGATAACTGAACGGGTCCAAGATATCACCTTTCGTGTCTCCACCTGGCAGATACCCTGCCTTATTCTATGCCACAATTAATCAATTGTGTTAGAACGGGTCCCGTAAGCAGATTCACTTTAAATACATCAATATCCGTGACCCTGAGCTCATGCGCTTCATTTAAGGCTAGGAAATGTATGCTTAGGATTACCTGGCTGGACTGGAAGGCTATTATTATGTCTCGATTGGCCCATTGATGTATATTCATCTTCTTGTCTTCTGGCATTGATTTTCTCCAGGTGGTTTCTGATCATGAGCATTGAATTATCAGTGCTGTTCTTCACCCATCTGTCTGAATTAATATTTGAAATGATTGTAATTGACGTGTCCTCATTCCTCATTTGGATGAAATGAATGTAAACTTGTAAAAATCGCATGACAACTGAATCAAGAAATAAAAATAAAATTTTAAAAATAAATATATTGTCTTTACAGATGAAAACAAACTTTGTGTATGCCTCTGACTTGCAAGCAGTATTATGAATGAAAAGAAAATAGGAATGGAGAGCAGAGATGTCTCTACTGGAGAATCACACAGATCAATTGAATCCAGCTCAACTCCAGACACAAAGACTATCAGTGTGGCCTAAGGCTCTATGCTGTGTGTATTGTGCATGGGTGCCCGGGGCAGGGCATGCCCCCTTCACAGTACACATTGGACATGTCGTTAGAAATTCAATAAATTGGTTCATTTGTGATGCCATCTGTGATATCACGTTTGAGGTTATTAGCAAGGAGGGTTGCCATGTGCTCCTAAGCTATGGCCATTCTCTACTTGTATGACCAGTGCATGGGACCAGGCACAGATGTCGCTGTGCATGAGGCGTTGGCTTCCTCAGCAAAGTTTGCCCTAGTTCTTAAAACTCTGGGACATAAAAGAAAACCATTGCACCATTCCAAGAACAGGTTGGCATGTTTTAAGCACCAGGTCAAAAATTGCCTTAGTGCAAAAAGATACATTTTCACTGCATTTTTTCACCAGGGCAGGGAATCGTATGAGCACTAGGGAAAGCTTTGCCCTCATGCAAAAACGCATTGAAAATATATATATTTTGCACTAGTGCTTATACCATATCAAACTGCACTTATCATAGTGCAATGGTTTTCTAATATGTCCAAGTGCTTTTAAAAACAGTGCAAACTTTGCCCTTGTGCTAATATGATATAGGTTATTTATAACACACTTAATACCCAGAGGTTTCTAAGCGCGGACCCGGGGATCGAACCTGTGTTGCTCCATGTGGTCTTGCTTCCAAGGTGAGCACGTTGCCGCTGAGCTATCCTCCCAAGACAATACTGTGCAACTTTGCACTTGCACCGGTCCAAAATGTCGGTAATCTGTCTCCTGCTCAGGGTTTTGGGAATATGCCTGTTAGCATTATACTCTGCAGAAATACTTTATTACAGTTTTGAAGTTTAAAAGTTGTGCATCTTTTATACTCCTCATCTTTTGGGTTATTGTGCAGGTGCTAATAATTCCCTGAAAGGGAAATGGTTCTTTATGGGGAGGGGGGCTGACAAAAATCTCCTGAGTGCTCCCACCCTACAATCCTCCTGCCACAGCACCCCGCGCCTACCCTCATTCCCTCCACCGCCCCTGCTGATGGGAACCCATAGATAATAATTTCTAATGCCAGCACTGACTCTCCCAAATACATGTCCCCTCCACATCACTTCCGGGTAGCAGTAATCGGGTCTCACACTCCATTATCGTCCATGTATAGCAAGCAGCTCCTGTGTTAAAAGCTCGCGCTACATGTTCTGTGCAAAGTGCTCTGCTGCTCCTCGGCGCTCGGTGTGCGTTTTTTGAAATATTTAAAATAATTCAAACATTTCAAAAGTTATGAGGAAAACCCAACCCTGATAGATCATGCGCTGGTGACAGGCTTCAGTGTGTGTTTTAATAAAGTCTCAGACACGAAGCAGTTCTTCTGAAACTGCCCTCCTGAAAACAATACCTCTTGGCTGCCAATCAAAAAGCTTGGCTTGCAAGGCTGGGCAGTTGAGAAGCTGGGCGGAGGCCTGCGATGGTTGGGAGAATGCGGGCGTGGGAGAGGAGTGCGCCTGATAGCAAAGAAGGGTGTTCGGCAAATGCAATGATGTATTGCTAAAAACAGGCGGACAACAAAAAAAAACTGTTGACACAATAAAAGCAATAGAAATAGAAAATTGAGGCTTGTCTCGATTTGCATTGTATGATGCTGAGGGGCTGGTTGCCAGATTGTTCACGCCCATTCAAAACGCATTTCTGTGATCTTTTTATAGGTCTGAATTACAGCAGTGAATATATTTGACATGGCATATGGAGAATACAGCGATCAAAAGGATGCACACTGATTGGTTGTGGTAGTGGGCAAAGGTTTTGTTTACCGATCCTTACCAGGGGCCAGATTACAGAAAATGTGCACCTGTGCAAGTGCAAGTTTCACGGCATTGGTACTAAGGCAAACCTTGTCATAATGCTACCAAAATTGGAGCCACATTAAAAAACGTTTGCACCATGACAAATGCAAGTTTGCATGGTATTGGCAGTAGGGCAACAATTGCATTACAGCAAAAAAACATGCACTTTCAATGCATTTTTTCAGAAGGCCAATTTGTTCACATTTTCACACACACCCTCTCTTTTTTTACTATTATTTCCTGTTGTGTGAAGATTTCATTGGGGATCCCCTACACCGCTATTTTTATCAGTGTTTGCACAACTTTTTAGCTGAGTAGGTTAACCTACACCACGTGTTGGGAGGAAACAACTACCTTTTTTCCCCCTTGGTGGAATTTTCACACCCTTTCAAGATGGAGGTTCTCTTCTTTTCGAAGGAAAAGCTGGCAGAAGCCATTAGTGGCCCGTCTTTTTTTTCATCACTGGGCACAGGGATCACGGATCCCGCGTCAGTCACCAGCAATTCTCTATTAAAGATGAAAAAGAAATAGTTTTGGGCCATGATGCACAGCCATTATTTACTTAAGGAACATTTAAGGGGGAGCATTATCCCTGTGGGCTTACAGGTCCGCAATGAACCTTGTTTGTTTTTGGACAATGAGTAATACAAGGAGGCGTTTGCCCATGTCTCCACAAAATGTAGCAGGGACTGGATTTGTAAACCATAAATACAGCTTTAAAAGTGAGTAACAAAATCAAAGATGAACTAGAGGCGCCTGAAACTGTTCTTTTGATTGACAGTTCGGTACAGAATGTTAAAGACAAATTGAAGTTGATCCAAAAACGACAGGATGAGTTTGTCAAACCATTTACTAATAAAATTGACACATTAAAGAAAGAGTTGGTTCAGTTCCACAAAGAGAAAGTTTATCCCTAATTTTAGGATGATTATCAGAGACAAACGTGTAAACCGCCTGGGGTCCTGTCCAATCACAGCGAGGACACTATAAGAAACGAGTCACGTTTTCAGACACGTCTTCAGTTTCAGACTTTGAACTAGATCATTATTGGGCAGGTGAGAGTTATTCTAGAAGAGGCAATCAATGTCATTTTTTTAGACTGGGGCGGATTTCGACAATGAGGAAGGGGCAGAGGGGATCCCCTTTACACCAGTGCAGGACCTGGTTGAATTTCCACCTATAGTCCCTCAGGGGCCTCAAGTTTGGACTTTTGACACCAGAAAACAGTTGTACCGCAGGTGGAAGTGTCACACATTTTGTATGTTTCTTCTAGAAGGTTGACCAATGAAGAAGTGTCAGTTCTGAAATTGGGGCACTCATTTGTACCCATGCAGGAAACACCCAAGATGTCTCTTGAAATTGAAATAAAACTGTTTTTGAGGAAGGTCAGGCTCAGGGACTTTGTTAAAGATAATAGTGCGCATACTGAGATAGGATATACCCCCTTTTCCTCCAAATCCACATTTACTCCTTCAGCCAGTATGGTTTCCTAAGAGGTCATAGTTTTAAAAAAAAGCTATTTTAAAAGGACTGGATCATATTTTCGCGCATGCTCCATCTGCCAGTACCAGCAATTTTGGACAACATAAGAACAAGATTATTCGGTCTCTTATGGCCAATTCGAATATTGTCATGAAAAATGCCAATGTAGGATGAGGCATCGTAGTAATGGATAGTGGCAAATATGATGTGTCAGTCCTAAGAATTTTGAATAATGCGGACACTTACCAACCAATGGGGCATGACCTGCTACATTCCATAGAACTAGAGACCCTGGATATTGCCAAAGATGGCAAGGAGTTGGGCTTTCTCACTAATACATAATACACTTTTTTAATCCCACCAATGGCGGAACCCCACTGTTTTACATTATTCCTAAAATCCACAAAGATGTTACCAACCCGGCTGAACGACCTATTGTTTCCCTATGTGGTTCGAAACTCGAGCCCATTGGCAAATATATTGACTATTTTTCTAAACCTTTAGCTACTGCAACTACATAATTTCTGGCAGACTCCAGAGACATCATTGTACTGGTTGAGGGGAGGAACTTTGATTCTTAACACAAGCTTTAAATTACTTTGGATGTAGAATAATTGTATTAAAAGGAGAACCTATTAGGGTGTGTCAGGAGTTTCTAGACACCAGTCTGATTCCATACACAGTCCCCACTATGTTTATAGCAGCTCTATTTGAGATTGATTTAAACCAAAATTATTTCCGATTCAAAAAGAATTTCTTTTAATAAAAGAATGGCACAGTTATGGCGGCAGCATTTGCCCCCAATTTAGCCAATCTCGATATGGCCAAATTTGAAGATCTATATATTTTTGATATGGACAATCCCTTTTCAGCAGCCATCAAATTTTACAAAAGATACATAGACTAAGTAACATTGAAGCCTTTCTTTTGTGGATCAATGCCCAAAATACACATTTGAATTTCACTAATTGCATGCATCAGACTGTTATTTCCTTTTTAGATGTGTCTATAAGGCTGGCCGAGGGCAAATTGGAATTGGGTCTGTGTAGAAAATCTATGGACCGAAATACCTTTTTGCATTACAGCAGCCACCATCCAAAAGCCCTCAGAGAAAACATACAATTCGGCCAATTTACCGTAATTGCACTAGAATGGAAGAATTTAACAAAGAAGCTGACAGCATGCATAACAGGTTCTCAGCACGCGGTTAACCTAAACACATCATGAGGCAAACCAGGAAGAGGGCTAAACACCTTCATAGAGGAAACCTTTTGGAAAAAGCAGATAGGTTATCCACTGCTGAGAAATAATTTGAACTGGTATGTGTCAGTATATTTTGTTCCTTGAGTAAGAATATCCAAAAACGTATTGCAAAAAAACTGGCACATTGTTCAGTTGTTCCAACCAAATATACAACCCCCTCTATTTGCAATCAAAAGAAGAAAAAAACTTTAAACAAATGTTAGCTAAGGCTGACAGACAAACACAATTGATTACGAGGAATTTGCGCTCTATGTGGGATTTGCCACCGATTTTAGAATACCACCCATGTGGGGGTTGTTCGGTGTGCAGATTTACCATCACTAAGCACAGTATGACAGTCAACAATAAGGAGTGTACATTTCAATTGCATAGCAATTGTAGCAGTTATAACGTGATCTATGCCGTCACGTGCCCTTGCGATAAGTTGTATGTTGGGAAAACAACCAGACAAATCTGCACAAGAATCACAGAACACAGATCTAAGATAAGGACCCACAAACCTACGACCCCTTTGGTTGAAAATTATTTATCAATTGGACACAGCCCAGATGAGTTGATATGGTGGGTTGTAGAGAAGCTACAAGCTGTGGATGCCCAGTCCCTAGAAAGGATATTATCTTTGAGGGAACAACAGTGGATGTATAATTTTGGTGCACTGAATGAGGGTCTTAACACTAGGGGCGAATGGCTTCCTCTCAGATGTATTTGATGAGGTGAGTTATTACCATCATTTCCTTTCCCTGGAAATTAGCTATTCTATAGGCTCTACTTCCGATACACCATTAGCCAGAAGTCTGAATGTTGTCACTTGAATGTTTGGTTATTTGCCCTACAGTGGCAAATACCTTTGGACAAGACATCTGGTACATCTAGTATTTGGGGCAGCTGACGGTACCTCGGGACAGATACACAAAGTATTAAACATTTCCAGAAGCAGTTGCATACCACCTTTCATCGATCAAATATATGGATTTTGCTGTTTCAGATATGTTGCCTTTGCATCTTGAATTCTTCGAGTGGGAACTTGTGGGTTGCGCATTGGTCATAAGGAGATTTACATTTAGTGCACCAGTTGTTGCGCACAATGTAACCATCATGTGATTGCATAATTTAGTCTTCACGTATCACACACACGCCCATGATGGTGTGCGGCAGAATGATTGTGCTTAGAGGCAGAGAGGATGTTTCCTGAGGTAGGCGGGCATATCCAAAATCTCAGTGATGTGCATTTGAAGTTGCAAGGTGATTATTTAAAAACCACGCTAATTGAGTTAGCACATGTGTATTTTGACTTTTCATTTACCACCTTGCTGAATGCATCAGAGGTTAAGTTTGATTCAAGTGAGACAAATTTAAGATCACTAAAGCGCCCCTTGATATTTCTTCTTGAAGGGGGTTTCCATCAACCGAGGATTGGCAGTGAGGTGATTTTCGAGACCTAGACAAGACACACAAATGGAAAGGTCATGCCACCTGCACTTGTTACAGGTAGGAATCTCAATTCAGTATACAAGATTCACTGATCTTATTTACTACTTATTTAATCTTAGCAGCATCTTGTACACCATGCTAGGTTGTGTTTTATTATTTTTCTTTTTCCTACAGTGTAAATTGGGAAGGGATGGACAAATCCATTCTTGTGATTTTGCCTTTCTATCAGAAGGCCCAGGGGTACGGTGAGTGTGAATTTGTATATCACTCACCATTACATTTTAATGGGCCATCTGAATGCCCATTTGTCATTTTTCATCATGAACTGTGATTATTTTACACAGACTCCATACTCCCTACTAAGGATACTCCTATGAAACAAGTATTAGTTCTCGCACTGGGTTGCATGTAGTGAGGTTTCGGGTTAGGTGGAATGTCGCTTCTAATGCTCATTCCTTGTGATTTTCTCAGATTAAATCGTAATAATGGGTAGAATGTCTTGAAGAAAACATATTTTATTCCATGAATAAATTGTATTTTTTTTTTACTATCACACGTGTGTCATTCAGAGCGAGAACTAAGACTTATGATAGTCTTTCAAGGGAAGTTTGACGTGGGCTGACTTCATTCACCAATTTGATCACATGTTCACACCCCACCCCTCTTTTTCCCCTTTTTGCCACAGTGCTAATACCATTCTGTATTAGCACTAAGGCAAACTTTGTCTTGATGCATAAATTCATATTTTTTGCACACAGACAAGTGGTCCTAGTGCCAATACCATGCAAAATTGTACTTACAGTGATGCAAAGGTCTTTTTAAGGGGGTCCTAATGTTTTTGTACTAGGGCAAGGTTTGCCCTACTGCCAATACTGTGCATGTTTGCACTTGCACTGGTGCAGAGTTTCTGTAATCTTGCCCCAGGTTTTCTAAGACACTACTAGCCATGCAGCAGAAGACTCTCAAAGAAGTTTTCTCCATTTATGTTCACAGGGCATCCATGAACATAGAAAACTTCCATATTCTGTGCTTGGGCTGATTCATGAAAACTAATTTGCCCTGCCAGTATGCTTTGGTATAACGGATTGACAATTACAAATCAGGTCGGCACAACATGTGGATATAGGGGGGTCTGCCACAGATCCCAACACATCCCCGATCCTCAATGGAACGCGCTTGGATACACAGTAGATGTACCTTTCTTAACCGTGTGCCCTATCACAGGTCAGATGCCAATCCATGCTCTTTAGCAAGAAGTTTCGCCACTTGTAGGATAGGCATCAGGACTGTGTGGGTCTGTGTCCTTATCGACACCGGGAGATTTACTTAGAAGGTTGGTCCTGGATATATTTCTGGTCTACACATGGGATAGTGCATTCATGATTGTGAGGACATCTTGACCTGATGAAGGAGCTTGGGTCCGAAATGCATTGGCCTAGGTCTCATGTGTTCTCATGTTATGATATATAAAAAAAAAAAGAGAAGGACCTTTTACAAATGTGTGTCCTGAGTATTATTAAGAAAAGAATTTGACTTGATGTAATTCATATTCACTTTTTGGTCTAGTGTGCAGACAGTCCTGAGGAGGTAGTGCACAGGGCGTACCTAGGTTGCTCTCATCACATGTGGATTGTGGTTTCTGGCTTGCACCATATATATATATATATATATATATATATATATATATATATATCATCTGTGACTATTTTTTATTATATTTTTGAACTCAATTGTATGGTGGTGCCCACCTTTACTTATCAATGTGTTAGTTTGCACCAACAAGACTGCCCCAATTACTGCTTGATATATTTATTGAAAACACACCTTTTGTCTGTGACATGGTGATACATAGAGCGGACCATAGCTTATGTATTTATGCTTACACTTGAATAATTGGATTGATTGTGTGCAATACCTCTGGAAACGCTTGATCATTGCCTGTTGTTCTCAATGCTGCTACCCCTCATATCATGGAAGTGGGTTGTGAATGACCCTTTCCCTTGTAATAACTTAGTTGGCTTTCCCTTGTCCAGCATATGATCTCCCGAGCCCTCGCGTTATTCCATAAAGTTAGCAACTTCTCTGTACATTGCTACCACCTGTTTACATTTTAAAAAGTCGCCATTTAGAAAAGCACTGTTGGCTCATATCTTTGGATAGCTAATTTGTTCTTCAGTTCAAAAGCGAGATAGCGTGGAGTGGTATCGGAGATGTGGGGTGTCTTCCCACTGGAATACTTTTTCCATTTACTCAGGTGCTCAAGGAAAGGTCTGCAGACATGCATATGAGAGCCGGCCTTCTGTATCTAGCTCCCCCACCGCTTTGGTATGGTCCATGTGGGTCTGCAAAGTGCTTCAAAGCGATCAGCAGCGCTATACAAACATTTTAACTTTCCCACCACAGCATTGGGAAACAAAAAAGAGCAGATGTTGGCGCAATCACAGGGCATGATTTACAAAGAATTTTTCAATGGGATTGCGCCATCATAAAACGCTTTTGTAAATCGGGCCCATAGCATGAAATAAGGAACCCCTCCACCAAATGTCATTCTATCTTCCATCCCAGCTGCTCTCCTTTTCACGTCTAACCCTGCCCCTCCAGAAAGCACTCGCAGCGCCCCAAATCTTGGAGGCCTATCATGAGCAATGAAACCCAGCCTCGTGACGATCAAATTATTTTATCGTCATTGAAACAGAGTGACTAAACCTTGAATGCCAACGATTTGGCTTGTACGGACTGGTGCCAGCGTTGCAACATTTCATTCGTCGGAACATTACAAAGACTCTGTGTACCTTTCCATCCTGTTACAAAACATTCAGGTGAAAACAATTTTTCACTTGGCCCCAACGTACACTAGGCGTGTGCTACTCAATAAGACGAGGCCACTGCTTCCAGGCTTGGGAAGGTTATTGCGGTGGCAAGGTGGACCACTTCATGCAGAAAAGCCGAAACACTAATTAAGGGCCATTATTTACTGGGGGGTCCCGCCAGCGCTGGTGGGGGCGGTATTATGTTGCTTCTATGTCATTAAATCAAAAACAATTATACCATTAAGTCGATTATTTTTTTCTTTAATAGTTTGGCCAAAAATATATGCCGGGGGAGACCCCTGCAACTCCCCGTCTTCCCCCTATCTTTAATATCACGCATACCCACACCCCACAGATTTTTTGGGCCAAATTCAATAATAACATTTCATTGGGCCTTGTTACAAGTGCAACGGTAAGGGGTTAACGGCACCAGTAAGGATGCCGGTGCCGTTAACCCCTTATCCCTGCATTCCAAAGTCCCTTAGCGGGTCCCGCTAAGGATGGCTGGTTTTACCAGCCGTCCTTAGTGGGAGCCCCTAAGGGACCAGGGAGCTAATAACGGGCCAGTAATTTACGGGCCCGTTGTTAGCTCCCTTCCCATTCCCATTGAGCCCTATGATGGCTCAAATGGGAATGGAGAAGGGTTATTTGAATGGGGAGTTACCGACAGCCATGGTGCTAATAGCAACCTCCAAACTCATAATGACCCCCATTGAATTCGTATTTGATGAATTCTTCGATGATGTAACCTCACTATCCCATTTTTTCTCAACCCCACAACACAAATTGCAATTTGCCTTTCCAGCGAGGTTAATCATGAGCCCCTGCGATAAAACCCACGAGAGGAACGTTTCATTTCTTATAAGGTTGCAAGCAATTAAATGGTGCACACCTTTCAAACCTAAAGATACTGTTGTTCAATATTTTCTGCAGAGTTCTTTTCTAGCAAGCAACTTCATGGAATTCTTGAACTCTTGATTCCAGTGTTATTGTGGTTAAGTGTCTTGACCCTGTCCTAGCATCATGGGTTCAAAACCCTTCTTGGGATGGTTTAAGCTTGTCAGAAACACTATGGGCCTGATTCATGGAATTGTTTGCACAGTGAAAAGTGTCTTTTCACTGTGCAAATTGACTTTGCATTGCCAACAAATACCCTGATTCATGCAACCGTGTAAAGTGTATTTATGCAGTGCAAAGTGACATTGCACAGCAAAAAGACACTTTGCATGGTTCCATGAATCAGGGCGTCTGTTGGCAGTGCACAGTCAATTTGCACCAGTGAAAGGACACTTTTCACTGTGCAAACAATTCCATGAATCAGGCCCTGAAACTCTCGGTAGGTCGAGATCACAGAGATACTTTACGAGTGCAAATACATTTTTTTGATCCGGGGACATTTTTTGCTGGATCCCAGACCTGGAAAATTCCACCAAATGCCCTGCACTGACGTAAACTGCCCGGAGGAGTTCACTCCCATTTGTACTTGCGTGCAAAATGTCTCATCCTTGCAATTGTGTTCCTTTGCAGCAAGTAGTGTAGAAGGATCTGTAAAAATAGGGGGAAGCGCCTTAACACCTTTGTTTTCCATTTGAACAAAGCCTGGCCACATTTAACGATTTTGTTAGGCATTGAAAGTGGATTCCGGTGATATCCGTCTGCACTTAGTAACTGTAAAAAGCCGCCGGATTCCATAGGAATCCATTGATTTCATTCCAGTCTGAAAATGTATACTTGCATGAAACCATGGGGTGTTTCACAGAGGAGCGGGGCGGAGATGCACGACAGACATGGTTAGGCTGTTCAGTGCCCCCTCCCTTCAAAATAGCACAAAAATACGCTGAATTGGAAAACAAGTTGTTAAGGGGTGTGGCACATATACGTTTCTCTTATCACCTTATTTTCCGATCATGGGCACGTGCAAAATGGCGCCCAGTGTGTTTTATCTATTTGCATTCTTTTCAGTTTCATTTTCAAGTAACTTTATTTTAAACCTCGCTCTAAGTACAAGGTTTAAAAGATGATGGTTGGTCCTATGACCCTACTATTGGTCAAATCAATTAAATAACTAAAATATATAGTCGCAAAGGAATCTGGATATTTATTGAATCTGCGTGGTGACGAAAAAGAAGGACTGCAATTGTCCCACGCAGGAACAGGTACTAAAAATTACATGTGCGTGCTAACAACACACAGATACGTAAAGAATGAACCCATATTTACTATGTGCCCTACTTTCTGTGTACCCCATTCATTAATTATCTAAGTAATCCCCTCATAATTAGGTGGTATTTTAAAAATTGAAGGCATTTCAAATATCTCACGCTTTTAGCGTTGACATCGAACTTATACTATATATATATACATATATATATATATAGATATATACTTTTCTAAGGATGTCTGTACATTGGGGTGTGGGCATGCTCACCGCCACATAAACAGAGGCATCCTGGTCGTGAAAACCCAGTTTTCCCTTGGAAACCCTCTTCTTCTACTAAGTGTCTGTGATGATTCCTGTTTAGGCAAGTGAAAACATGATCTCCAGAAACAGAGAACAGGACACCATCAGAGTAATGCAGAGCTTTCATTCCAACATCCAAATCTGGGGTCTCTCTGAATGAGTATATATGGTTCATGGTTACACTTTACTCTTTGGGTGAATGTTGTAAACAATTGAATGAGTAGAAATGTCAGTGTGCATGACATACTTAGTGATGCAAGCATGCAACCCTTATTTCACAGACATAGTTGCCAAATAGTAAGATCTGTGTACATTCTTATGTTCCCAACATGCTCTTTGATTTTCTGCAAAATTACTTGAAATCTACATTGGTGCTATTTTCCCCCTTCCTCTTTGGCAATGGGGTCTGCCTTACAAGTACAAAAGGAATCCACCGGGCTGTCAATCTGTCAAAAAACGAATCAAATGTTTATTGTAAGTTTTGCTAATGTGCTTCACTCTGTAAGACAAGTGTAAGATTTGTACGCCTACAATATATACTTAAAGTTATCATTAGAAATTAACATATAAACCTACAAAGATCATGTTTGCGATGGTATTTAAATTGTTTTCCTTTTTTTTTTAAAGCACTGTTAGCTGAGAGTACCCACTTTTCTCAATCAAAATGTCCTTAATGCTGGGAAAGAGTTCTGTTCAGTTTGAAATAAAATAGTCTGTTTCTTCTGTGAGCTTCAAGGCAATGTTTAATGTTGCCTGTGGCTCATTGCTTGTTTGGTAGTGCTGCTGAACCCCTACATTTGCAATGGTATATACAAATATTAATAAGAAAAAAAAAAGAAAAACCAAATGCAGTTGTAAACCCCACAGCATGGTCATCTATTCCCTTACAAGATCTGTCAGAACACCAGTACCTGAGCAGAGCGTATCCCTTTTCCCCCATTTCCTTCAATCTGGACAATGCTCCGTCAGTGTGATGGTGACATTCCTGCAGGACATAGTCAATGACAATATATGTCGCCAAATTACAGGGCAGTCCTCACCTCGGGGAGTCCCTACACACTTCTACTCTCATTCTACTTTTAATCTTAAAAAACAGAGCACCCTACCATCTTAGAGATGACTGTGCTTTTTCTGTAGTCATGCTATTATCAGGGATGCTTGGATGGCTTTAGCAAAGAAACTCTGAGAGAGAGAGAGAGAGAGAGAGAGAGAGAGAGAGAGAGAGAGAGAGAGAGAGAGAGAGAGAGAGAGAGAGAGAGAGAGAGAGAGAGAGAGAGAGAGAGAGAGAGAGAGAGAGAGAGAGAGAGAGAGAGAGAGAGAGAGAGAGAGAGAGAGAGAGAGAGAGAGAGAGAGAGAGAGAGAGAGAGAGAGAGAGAGAGAGAGAGAGAGAGAGAGAGAGAGAGAGAGAGAGAGAGAGAGAGAGAGAGAGAGAGAGAGAGAGAGAGAGAGAGAGAGAGAGAGAGACACTGCCCTGGATCAGTGTGTGGCACACAAAACACAGTTAGTAATGAGTTCACTTTTAATTTTTTCTGCTAAGGTAAACATTTAATAGTAATAGAAAGACCACCTGTGCTGAGGTATTGGTCACATGGGAAACGTACCAGAATGCTGCCCCTAACACTGCAACCGAGGCATTACTACACCTTTGCGCCGTACTAAAATGCCGACCCAACACTAGACCGACTAATGGGAGAGGGGGTGTCCCCCGGTCCACTTAGTCGGTGTAGTGGGGCCAGAGGTGTCAGGGGTATCCCGCGCTTCCATCAGATGGTAGCGGGGGCAAAAAAAAATGAAAACGTTTTTAAAAGAAAAAAGGAACCCGGCATTGGCAGTTCAGACCCATGTTAGTGGGAGAGAACTGATGCTGCAGGGATGTAGGAGAGACGGCGGCACACACAGAAGTGGGTAGGGGGGAGGCGGGTAGGAGGTTGCATTGTGATCACTGCGCCACACCATAATGGTAGCAGGCAATTTGAAAGTCGACATTATGGTTGGCATAGATCCTTCACATGTAGACAGTAAATCCAAAGCTCCATCACAGTGTGGATGGTGGGCATTCAGGAGTGCTCACACTGTCTACATGTCGTCTGTTTCTTGGCTTCGTCTCCAATTGGGTCAACAGCGCTCTAATGGTAGAGATCACAGATGCCCCCCTTCCAATCAAAGAGCGCCATGGTCTCTCTGCTGTCTCCAGGAAGTGGGCATTGCAAACTTAATGGATCCGTGTATGTACACATCTCGCACCCCAAATAGCCCTTGCAAGACTGTCATTGCGCTGCACTATGGTGTCACACAATGAACAGTGTGTGTCAAATGTCCACATGCTCACAACTGGGAAGGACAACTGGTTGTTCACTAGTTCGATTATATATTGAAGTAGGAGGGTGTGTGATATATGTCTTGGAAGATAGATGGTGTTTTGAGGTCAACAGAATCCATTTTCTTCATACTTATATTTATAGGGTTTGCCAATTGTTTTCTTCAATTGCTTTTGACATGATATTCAAAAGTAATTAAAGAAGACATGTTGCCAAATAGACCACCATTCACCAGAATCTGATTTGGAGATGGGGGGCCATCCATTCATCCTATGTTCAGCAATAGTTGAGATGTGCTGTCGAACCAGTGGTAGATCATCCATGGAGTGTGATGTTTCGTCTAGTAGGGTGCTCCTTCCAGCCGGCTCGTTTGAAAAAAGATCTGACTGGGAAGGACAACAAAGAAGGCGAAATAAATTGGATCAGACACGCATCTGTAAACCGCAACAGCTGCTGTAGAAAAAGTGACTCCACCGTAAGTACTTAAACTTGGTAGGTGTGGCGCTGCAGTTAGACTTAATCACCGGCGCTACAGTAACTCTTTATGCAGGTGAGAGGTGAAACCAGGTGTTGCAATTAACAGAGGCGTGGTGACTCCTAATGCGAAACACCACTAAGGCTTGCTTGCCAATCTTTGATGCAATCCTTGAGGGTTGTATTGCTACCAGCTTCAGAAAGTCTTTGTCTCGGTAGATATTACGTTTCTCAGTTCTGATGTCAGACATAAACATTTATAGGTTTAATTATGTGCTTTTAACTGAAAGCAGCACCTGTACCAATAAGGGAGATAATCACGTTTTTAATATCAAGCTTGGATCAAACCATTGATCTGTGTATTGTGTCTGTTCATTTCCTGTTGGTTGCTGAGGAATAAATTGATTCTTCTCCAATAAATGCATACATCACACAATACCTCATGTAACCCACTCGCCCTGGTGATCGATCTGTTGATCTCAGAATTCACCACAAACACAGGCAATTATTCAATAGATGCATGTTATAACATTAGAATATTTAACTCAAATTAAACAAAATCGTAGCAGCAACACACCCACACAAAATGATCCCAAACCTCAGTCACCCACAGACTACATTCATCTCTTTCATCCTGTGTGCCAAAAAGCCCAACCCAACTGATTGCTAATCCCTCTGTGGGAAATCCACTTCTTGCGCTTTGCAACCATCTCCTACCTGTGTAGCAAAAGCAGCCCGATCTATGCACAACATTGTGTGACTCCTGCTGTTTTGGCATGCTCTATGAACACCTAAAGAACTCCTAGTCAATTCAGGCTTCAGGAAACCAGAAGTGCTCCTACCAGAATCCCACCTGCCACTGCGGCAACAAAGTAAAGGAATCACTACTACATATGTGCATAACCTTTACGATTCATGTGGGTAGTTCTAGACAACTCAAAACAAATTAATGGAAGTCTTTGGGTGCAGGGGAGGTAGAGACAGTCCTGGCACAAAAAAAGTAAATTACAAAGAGAAAAAGTTTCTTATTCTATAAAACACTTGTGTCCCCTGCTCATCAATGTACTGAATAAACAGTCTGGTGTTTTTAGAACAGTCAGTAAAGACATAGGTCAAATGAAATACAACAAAAATGTGCAGAAAATCATAAAGTGTATTCAGAACAGAAACAAACTTCAATCATGAACAAAAAACTATAGGTCAACGTGTTTTGGGCAATTGCCCTTCTTCAGGAGCAGGGACAAGTTGCAATTCTAAATGCATTAAACAACATCATATGGCATATGCCAATATGTTCATGTTATATTTTGAATCATTGAACATACCTAATGATCACGATTGGAAAGGTAAATTGTTTCTTTGGAAACGTTATATTGAGGATATTTTTGCAATTTGGGGCAGAACTGAGTGTGAATTGTATGCCTTCTTGAGTTATCTTAATTCAATACATTCACGTATTAAATTTACAATGGCCATAGGCAGACCTAGATTGCATTTTCTCGATGTGGACACTTCAGTCTCTAAGAATATGTTTGTTACTAATAATTTCATGAAACCTATGGATGTAAGTAATACACAAATTAACAAGGGGAGTCCTGGGAGTCCCTCTGCCAGACATTAGTCCTGGTTACGAGAGACTTACCCAGAGTCTTTAGCTCACTATCTTTCACAGAGAAGAAATATCCCAAGCATATCAGTCTTTGTCCTGCCCTGGGGCAGTCCAGCACCGAAATTCTAGGCAATTCTCCTCTGAACAAGAGTACCAACAGAAACCCCAGACACGTGTTTCGGTCTGGTAGGACCTCATCAGTAGGGTGGATCTGTGCCTCTCTAAGAATAGTGAGCAAGGGGTCCACGTCTGGATTCCCCTAGTAACTTAGGGTGAGACCTAAAGTTACTTAAATATGCAAATTAACAAGGGGGGTCCTGGGAGTCCCTCTGCCAGACATTAGTCCTGGTTACGAGAGACTTACCCAGAGTCTTTAGCTCACTATCTTTCACAGAGAAGAAATATCCCAAACATATCAGTCTTTGTCCTGCCTCTGGGTAAGTCTCTCGTAACCAGGACTAATGTCTGGCAGAGGGACTCCCAGGACTCCCAGGACCCCCCTTGTTAATCTGTAAGTAATACACTACACTAGCTCAGTTTCCATCCCCTTCACCTTAAAATCAATTTACCATATAGCTAGTTTTTGAGGTTAACATGCATTGCATCAGAGGATGAATCATATAGTAGAGCATCTGCTAACATGGCTTAACGTTTCTCCGAATGGGTATACCCGATACTATAATTGAAAAGGCTCAACAAAAAATATCTGTAAGGACTCGGGAAGAATTATTGATCCCGATACCTAAATCAGACACAGTGCCATTTCTCTATTCTATGAAATATTTAGCAAATTTCCATCACATCACAAGATTAAGAGGAATTGGAGCTTGACAAGATTGAATCGTCATTTTTCAAAATTGTACTCTAATCTACCAATGATAGCCTGTAAAAGAGGCAAAAACTTTAGATACTACTTGGTCAAAGCTGAAAAAATAGATTAAAAAAGGCAGGCACTTTTTTCCAAACAACAAAACAGAATTTTCCGTCTCAATTGTAATCATTGTAACAACTTCATTAAAGGAGACTATGTGAGACACCCATGATCAGGACGCAAAGTCAAACTTCAGAACTTTGCAACTTGTGATACACGTTCCATATTTTTTGACTTTGTTGTCCATGTGGAATCTTTTACGTTGGACAAACTTCCAGATTTGCCAAAGATAGATGGATTGAACACAAGAGTCACATAAGGAATAACAACTTTAAGTCTCCATTTGCTAGACATTTCACAAAACACAGACATACAGTGGCACAACTAGGGTGTATCATTTTAGAACTGGTACATGAACCACCTTGTGGTGGAGACTTGACAACCAAACATACACAATGGGAACTGTACTGGATACATACAATTGATGCCCTCTACCCACATGGCATGAATGAGGATTTTTATATGGGGGCATTTCTATAGCCACATGTCGATTTATGGGTAACACTCTTCACTTAGTATTAGTGAGTATGCCTAATTAATGTACCAACTGTAGGGTGTTTCTAGGACTGTTTATTTTATGTCATAGGATCTGTATTGGAATAATTTTGTTACATGAGCTATAATGGGAATCACTGTTAGCAAACAATGGAGGTTATGTTTCTCCCTGTAGGGACCTGAAGATGCTGTACTGCATAGCAGGATACATTGTTTTTGAGCTAGGACAGTATTATTTTAATTGTATGTTTGTATTAGATTATATGCCCTTAACACATGTAGCAACATTGATGACTCAAGTTTCCAATCTTTTACATTGGTTTCACGATAATTTGACTTGTAAAGATTCAGTATACACTTGATTCACTTTGGTTACTTCCCCTCTTTCATAATGACCTTGTGACCTATTTAATTGGTTAATGTTAATACATTGAACATGTTGGGCCAGTGTCCCACCTGCCACTCTGGCAAGAAAGTAGAGGAATTAATATTACATAGGTGCAAACCGTTTTCAATGTATCTAGGTAGTTCTGGACAACTCAACAATAATTAATGGAAGTCTCTGGGTGCAGGAGAGGTAGAAACAGTCCTGACAGCAAAACTGTAAAATACAAAAAGAATTGTGTCTTAATCTATAAAACACTCATGTCCCCTTCACACCAATGTATTGAATAACAGCCTCCTATTTTTTAGAACATTCAATAAAGACACAGGTCAAAAGAAATACAACAGAAATGTGCAGAAAATCATGATGTGTATTCAGAACAGAAACAATGTCTGATCATGAAAATTAAATATTGCTCAACGTGTTCTGGGAAAGCGCCCTTCTTCAGGAGCAGGAACAAGTTGCATCTATAAATGTATTAAATGTAAATGTATTAAATAACATCATATTCTTGTAAAGAATTATGGTCTTTCCAAATTGGACCCTTGTTGTCCTTTGATTTTTTTTTAATGAATTAATGCTGTTGACCTAAACATGATCGTCTCAATACATTTCTTTCCATTTACATTTCAATATATATTTTGCATTCCATTTTATTAATATCAAATTCGCCCTTTAGAAATAGGCACAATGTGGGGTGAACAAATTTTATGCACTTTGAGGTTTCTGTTTTGGAGCGTATTCATTAGACTAGGTGGGAAGCTCGCAATCCCATCCATAAACATTCGGTGGTGGCCATCTTGAAATGATGAGTACATGTTTTTTGGCTATGTGATATGCTGCTTCCACTCATCATAGAGGCGTAACATGATGGAGGTAACAGTGTTTAATGATGGTACTTTATATTCTGGATAATTGCATTGCAGCAATTACTAACATGAGATACTGTGGAAAACGCATTTGTTATGCCAACAGCCAGAACCATGTGGCCATCTTGGCTCTGGTTTGCACATTGCTTGACCGGCATTAGCATTGTTGGTTGAGAGGTGGTAGAGTGAGGACCTGCTTAATAGATTCTCCACGGTAAGGCATGGTATTTTAACATTGTTATTATTTCTAATGTTTTGAAGTTGATGTTGACCAGATGTTTAAAGGATCCTGCCTTAGGTCTCAATTGCGATGTGTTATACTGCAGGTTTCAAGATCTGCATGGGTTTTATATAACCGTATGGCTGAGTGAAGAGATTGGATTAGCACATTGGAAATGCAGGTGTCTTTGTACCAGATAATCAGATATAGAATGTATTCAAGGGTTTTTCACTGAATCTCCAGTAATGAGATATATGGATTACATTACTATTTTGAGTAGCAGACTAGAATTGGTATGATCTGTTTGCCTCTAGATGAGTATTTGAAGCTTATCTTGATGAACTGCTTATACTGTGATGACCAACTTGGGTCCTTTCTCTCCTCCACCTCCCTCTCCACATGTGGTGTTCCCCAGGGATCTAACCTCTCACCCTGGGTCTTCAATATCTAATAAGCCATTTTGGCCCACCTGATATTTAGCTTCTCCTCTAACTTTCAGTGTTATGCGGATGACACTCAGCTCTCATTGAGGCTCCCCTCAGCCTCCTCTCTTCTCTCTGTCATTTCTGACTGTCTATCCACGATTCAGGATTGTAGTGCCTCCAACGATTGCTGCCTTAATGCCAGTAAGACTGAGATCCTTCTCATTGGGACCCCTGCCCCCTCTTTCCCTCTCACACTCTGGCCGCCCTCCTTGTGCCCGCTACCTTTGTTTTCCTGTGAGGCAAAACATCCTTGGTTTAATCTTCGACTCCACTCTCTCCTTCTCTCCTCACACCGCACACCTTGCTAGGAAGGCCCCATACCAGATGCACCTCCTTAGAGTTATTCTTCCTTTTCTCACTTTCCCCCAGAATCTCAATGTCTCCAGAGCCCTGGTTCTCTCTAGGCTGGACTGCCACAACAGCCTCTTTCTCATTCTGCTTTCCTCTACTCTCTGCCCTCAGCAACTAATCCAGAACAGGACTGTGAGACTTGTCCTTGGCCTCAAGCCCAGGGACCGTATCTCTCCAGCCCTGAAATGTCTCCATGGCTGCCAGTGACTACAAGGATCAAGTTCAAGACCCTCTGCATTGTCCACAAGGCTTCCTGCGGCCAGGACTCACACTAGATCCAACTCTTGCTTCCTAAATACCTTCCTTCTCGAGCCCTTCGTTCAGCTACCTCAAACTCTCTGAGGGTCAGACGTTTCTCCAGGCAGGGAGTGGGGTGTAGATATCTTTCCTCTACAGGTGTCTCCCTCTAAAATGGCTTTCCTGCATCTCTCAGACTTGAGCCAGACCACCTGATGTTCCAGAAGCAGCTCAAGACCTTCCTTTTCTCCCCTGATTTCTCTCTCTCTCTCTCTCTCTCTCTCTCTCTCTCTTTCTCTCTCTCACTCTCTCTCTATCTCTCTCTCTCTCTCTCTCTCCTGCTGTCCTACCTGTCTACTGAGCTAACTGGTTGCTTTGCTACCCTCAGACTCTCAATGGGTACTAGGCTCCTCCATGATCAGTCTCCCCTGGACTGCCTCCGGGTCTACCGCGCACTTAGCGGCTACAACTGTAACCCTACAGTCCCCTGCCTCCTTGCACTTACCCAGAGCTTTGCTGCCCTGGCTCACGTACTCAGAGCAATGCTGTCCTGATTGCACTTCCCCCTTCCCTCTCCCTGGCACTTCCCCCTCTGCCTCCTCCCTGCACCTTGCATTGTCGCACTTGCACAATCTGAATGACACAAGGCCTAGTAAGATTGTTTATTTTCTCCTCCCTCTCTCTTCCCTTCCTTGTCTTGTCGCACCTAGAAACACTTGTGTACAGGCACATTATAAATGACGTATCATGTCATATCATATCACATTTACTTTGTTAATTTAGGTATTTACTTTGACACCTGTGTGGGTATGCACTTCATTGTGTAGTTTTGTATAACCTTCGTGGACGACACTCTTTGGTTTGGAATCCTCTGCAAGTGTAATTAGGAATATTCATTTTGATTATATCAGATATTAGGATTCTCCCTCACATTGCAATGAACTAGAGGACACTCTATCCAATTCATTTTAGTGGACACTAAATATATCATCTCTTTTTGATAAATTAGTTTAAGTGAACCAGAGTTATGCTTTATCTCTTTTCATTTGACATATTATAGGTTTTGAAATCTATGTGAATAAATTTCCAGATGCAACTTGTCCCTGCCCCTGAAGAAGGGCGATTGCCCAAAACGTGTTGAGCTATCGTTTTTTTTTTCAAAATTGAACTTTGTTTCTGTTCTGAATAAACTTTTTGATTTCCTGCAAGTTTTGGTTGTATTTCTTTTGACCTGTGTCTTTATTGACTGCTCTAAAAACTTCTGACTTTTATTCAATACATTGGTGAGCAGTGGACGCGAGTGTCCTGTAGACTAAGACACTTTTTCTCTTAAGTACATAATGAAAGTCACTGTCCGATAAATTCAACAAACATTCCCATGTAAAACATGATTTGATGACTTCCAGTATTGTTTAAATGACCTCCACATCATAGAAGCAAGGTCCCTGGATGAGGTCCCAAAACGTACGTCTATCACCAATCCAGGTGGAGCTGCTGTGACTCTTTGACCTCTCATCCATCCTATAGAGGTAGACCATAGGCCCGAAAGACCCCTTTGGATTTAGGACTATAACGGCGTACCTGGTCCGATTCTTCTTTAAAGGATGTACCAAGATTGTGGCCCAAGATAGTGGCTCCAAATTGTAATTCTACCATTAAACTGTGCAGCACCCCAGAGGATCTACCCTTTGACTTTGTACTGTATGCATATGAACCCCCTTCTGCATTTCCCCAGCCACACCCTTAAGACTGCTTTTCATCCACCCAGTTGTTTCTGCAGATTAGGTAAAGTCCTTCTGTAAAAAGGGCAGTCAACTATAAATAGTCAAAGAGGATGAATATCTGTGGACCCCCTCTGTCTAAAGTCAACGAACCCGCATAAGTCCTATGTTTAAGCTACCTGCCACCAGGTCATTTTTCAACAGCTACTTCCAATTGTAGAAGCAGACCATATGAAAAGACCCGGGGTGTCACTTGAATTCACAACTATTCCCCATCTCACTCATAAATTACTGAGCAACAAATAAGTCTGTCATTTGTAATTCATTGCACAACAGTCTCAATTCTGAAGTTACCCGAGTTCTTGTCTCTCCCAAGTTAATTACATCATGTCAGACTTGAATTTAGCAACCAACACACTGCTAGAGTGTGAAGGCACTACTCAGCACCAGGCAGGTAGAATGGTGGCATAACGTAACAAGGGGCAAACACACACACATGGGTACTCACCTTTTTACTCTTCACATATTTTAGACTTCAACTCCTCTTAGCTCTTGTCAGCATAGTCATTGGTGAAGGATTCTGGGAATTGTGGAGCCCATGTTAAACCTGCCCAAACCCTCAAAGGAAGCCTTTTAAGCCAAAAACAGTATCCAAGGCTCCAATAACATTGTTGAAGTCCGAATACAGAGAAATGAATTTAGCACAGAGGCAATTCTAAAGGAACATGGCAGGGAACCATGTATAATCTAAGTGATAACCAAAAGGAAAAGAGAATGATGTTATTTTAAATTGTGGCCACACAATACACCTACATGTTATCCCATTCATAGTGCTGATGGATATTCTGAATATCGCACTTGATTTCTATGCAGGATTTGTCTTTTTGGGTGTTGCAGGAGAATTAGTCTTATTACCCATTACATTCCATACCAAATTAACTTCTGGGTTTCTCTGAGTTCAGATATACACATTTAGATTTCAAAACTATTCCCATTTTTAGTGCAATGTTTCTTTTCGTTCCAGAATGTGGGCGTGTGCGCATCAAGTCTCATTACGGGTTCTTTGACAAAACAGCACCCTATTAATTTGGAAAAACCTGAATTATGAAACAAACACAATATATAGCAAGATGGTGCAGCTCGGGTTTCATGGTAGTTGGACTACAAAAACAATCTCCGGAGGATAGCTCAGGGGCAACAAGCGTGCCTTGGAAGCAAGACGACAAGGAGCACCACAGGTTCGGTCGCCGGCTCCATGCTTAGAAACCTCTGGGTATTAAGCGCGTTATAAATAAGCTATCATATCATACCCCCTGTTTCCTGCACACTTCCTCATTACTCAGCTCCTAATGAACTGTGCCTTCTTCTACGTGCTCTCATGTTATGTTGTGTTTTGTTATTTTAATTTATGTAGATTTATACCATGCACTGCTGCCATTTTCATGGTGTGTAGGCGCTTACGTCAATCTGAAAGGAAAAATGCTGGAGGTGGAGGGTTATGGGAGCAAAGGGAGAAGACTCAAAGTGATTCATGGAATTATTTACATGTAAAATGGGGATTTGCCTGCCATTCTTCCAGCAAATCCACATTTGGCGAATGGGGATTTGTGGGCAGACTGGCACATGCCTGTTTTACATGCAAATAATTCCATGAATCAGTGGTTCGTGTGTGTAGAACCGGGGGAAACTGTTGTTTGTGTGGCTCAGCTATCTCAGTGGAGAGTGATTTGTACACTCGTGATGTTCGTGTGGATATGGGAACCTATAGGGCCCCATTCATGGAATATTTGCCCAGTTCAAAGTGAGTTTGCACTGCTGAAAATGTTTGCAGTTCAAAATTCCTTTGCCCGGACTTTGCCTGGCAAAAATACACTGGCAAAAATACACTTTGCACAGTTCCATGAATCAGGGTTTGTGTCGGCAGTGCAAAGTGTATTTTTGCCAGGCAAAATTCGGGCAAAGGAATTTTGAACTGCAAAAATGACTATGTGCTGACTTAGCCTGGACTTTTCACTGCAAAAATACTCTTTGCACTGTTCCATGAATCAGGGTTATTGTTGGCAGTGCAAAGTCACTTTTAAGCAGTTCAAATTCATTTGAAGCGGGCAAATATTGCATGAATCGGGCCCTTAGTCTCTGGGTTATGAGGATGCCTTTCCGGTGGGTCATGTTTCCCAGTTGAATTGAGTGGTGCAGAGTTGTGCATTTTCATGTGTGTTTTGTTTATCCATTTGATTTGACGTGGTTGGTCAGTTTGTGGTAATTGGGGTGTTACAGCGTGAGGTTATCAAAGGTGTGTGTCCTGTTTGCAAGATTTATTCTGAAGAGTTAGGATTCTGAGGGGGTGTTTTCAATTTTGTATTTCTATTTCTTCTTTTGGATTATGTCACTAAAATATTGCTTAATGTGCTTGATCGGCGGCAAGTGTATGAGACGCATCCAGAAGTACCTTCTTCACTGGTAACCAGTGGAGGCTTCCCGTAGCTGGAGTGGTGTGTTGTTCCCGCCGATTTAATCCTAGTAGGAGTCTTACAGCACTGTTTTATTATTGTACTACTGTTGTGGTTTCTGGTCTTGTTCTCATTTCAGCAGTACAGGCGAGTGTAGTGTGTGGTCCATGGTTGAGGGAGCTAGTGTGAGTTATATATATATGTTTGGGATTAGTTTCAGGTTGTTTTTAGTCATCCAAATGTTAATTTTTTTAAAACAGCTGGTGAGGGAGTGGTTTGAGCTAATTTCTGTTCTCATCTTGAAAATGTGTTATGTGGCATCTTCGTAGTTGAAACAGATTAGTCTGGGCCTTTTGATTAGTCTCATGAGTGGGGGCATGTATATTTTGAAAAGGAGTGGTGGAAGGCTTGATACTGTGGGATGCCATATTTGTGTGTGGTGGCTAGGTTCTTTTCAGTTTTGTCCGTGAGGAAGGATTGCATCCATTGTTGTGTGGTGCTGTGCATGCCGGACTCTAGTACTTTGATTAAGGTTATGCTGCTGATAGTGTTGAAGGCAGCCAATATGAAAAGGTAAAATGTGGGGAAAACACATATTCTTGTTAACATTACATTTTCAGATGAACCCAGATGGAGAGAAGTGCTGATTTAATTCCTCTCATTGCTCTAATCCTATTTGAGATTGATCCAGTACTTCATTGATTCCACACGTCTGCCTATTTCATTCTAGATGTAACTTTCCAGGACCTTGATTGGCTGGGCTAGGCTAGATATGGGCCTGTTAATGGTCAGATGGTCTGTTTTTTCAGTTGTTTTTGTAAGAGAGGTTTCATGCAGGTGGTGTTGAAATTGTTTGGTAGTATTGCAGCGTTTGGTTTATCGATTTGAGCTATGCTTTCTTTGATGAATCCTGCAGTCATCCCTAAAACTCAGCCTAGGATCTCCTCACATATGGCCAGGAAAAGGCAGCTGCTACCCTAGCCTAACCCTGGGTGTGGTAACATGAGGGAGAATCACATAGGAGGAGATGGCTGTCCGGGGGAAGCAGAGACACATTATTCATCTTCTTCTGAGGATGAGAGGCCTATAATTCCCAAATACCTAATGGCATGGTGTCACTTCACAAGTCCCTCCCATGAAAATACCCAAAGAATATGCTATGAAAAGTTTTCTAAAAAGAATAAGGATTGTACCTTGGGAGTTCAGGAATGAAATATAACATCCTCCAATTGTAATGATTCTGACTTAGGCAGAGATACTAACTATAATGGTAAATCACAAACCCTTTTCATAATATCCCCACAAAAGGCTAACTAAATATCAAAGAGCCAAAACCACAATGGACTTTAAGATCCATAATGCGTGTTGTACTGGGATGAGGAAGAAGGGCCCAGAGTTACTAAGGATCAAAGGTGTCATTGACCAGAATATTCAGTTTAGTTGTTTTAGAGCACAACACCTGAGCATGATATTTAAACTCAGGAATGAATTGCAGATGAGGAGAGATGCATGAGAAGTATTTGTGGCAGAGACAGTCCAGAGTGCTGGGATTACCAGAGGTGGAAAAAGAAGAGAGCCCGCTGATGTCGATTCGAGGAGTAAAGGCATGCAAAATTGCACAGTGCGTGCAGTAGGAAGTGGCATTGGGAAAAGAAGGCCAGCTGAAGGGGAGACATGCTCCCAAACCGAGGTGTGGCAATTCGGTGTGTAAGAGGAAGCGGAGGATCAACGGAGCTAGCAGAGCTCCAGAGAGGAACTGCGCTGTCCACTGAAGATACACAAGAGCTGGCGACAGAGCAGACAGAACACAGGAATTCCGCCGCAGCAGCAAAAAGGGACATGGAGGCGACAAAGAAGACCAGTGAGTTGGCCTGATGTTGAAGGTTACCCCACGGTGCTCCAAGAAGGATAATTGATGGCTAACTATAATTTGAATCTCACAAATAAAACAGCACATAGGAGGTAAGGGCACCATCCCCCTTTTATGGGACACCTACTGGGTGAAGGTAGATGTAGATCATCTAGCTATTCAGTCACTCACAAACTGTACCCCAAGGGGTTACTTTAGAAAATTGTTGAGCGTGTAAAGAAATTGTCAAATCAAAAATAGGAATTGTTAGAGGTGATACGTTCATTCAGAATTAAAGAACAAAATCCTTATCATGATTCAAACACAATTCTTCAAAACCGTGATAATTTATTCTTGGGTCAGAGGCCAGTATTCACTTGAATGCATATAGGGCTCAATTGCCAATGCATTTGGGGTCGGACTACTCCTTCTTCAGGGAAAAACCCTGTTAGTGGTACTATTTTGCAACGCAATGATTATCAAATCAGGTCATTCAACAGAGTCAACAATATAAAATGGAAAAATAACACGAATAATGTTGGATTACATACCAAAAAAGTCTGTGTATCACAAGCTTATCCAAAGGAAAAAACAGAAACAAAACATGTAATTGAAAGTTTAACCAACGTTAACAAATTAGTCTAATTGTGAGAATATTTTCACTTTACCTCAATTTCGAATTGACTGTGTGTTGGCCAGTCTGCGTTAAAAAAATCGCATTTGCACTGTGAAGAAATTGATAGTAGGTGTGTGAATATTATGTCACAATTATCTGATCTGTCTCACAGTGTGACTCTAAAAGAAGCATCCATCGCTTACCTGTGTGCTTCTTGTGATCAAGTAATCATGTGACAGTCGTGCTAAAATGCGCATTGAACTAATAACACTCTGAGCATTTCTCAACGCAGTGCTAAAATACAGCTGCAAATGAAGACAGAAAACTGTTGTAAGTATAGTGCTGCCTATTTGTGCACTTATCTCTGTTTTGCCATCTACCGCGTCCTCTTAACCGCGGATGCTGCTTCGTGTTTATGTTATTAGTGAACGCGCACGCTAGCGCACTGCTGTAGTTAAAGCTTAGTTGCTATGGTATTCGGACACCATTGCCAGGCACGCCCATGGCCTGGTGATCAGAAACCGCCTCAGATTTCACCAACCTAGCCTCATTCGTAATCTCCCATACAGTCAACTGCTTCGTGTCAAACAAATAGTTAGTGATCCTGTTGACTATATCCGAGAACAAGCAGAAATGGGAAAGAAATTTCTAGCACGTGGTTACCAAAACATCGACATAGAAGCAGTCATATTAAGGATGAACCAAACCAATCAAGAGACTTTGCTAACACATACGACAGAGAAGAAGAGAACATTTCCCTTAGTATATGTCTCAAAGTTCTCCCTGCAAAGTCACAGAATCAAGAACATCATAAAGAAAAATTGGGAGATCCTAACTTGTGACTTAAGGGTTCAATACTTATTTAATGAACCTCCTATCTTCGCATACCAGAGGAGTTGTAACCTTAGAGATAAACTGGTCTCAATGAAACCTCCACCCAAGGGACCTGTCACACAACTAACTGGGACCTTCCCATGTCTACACTGTGCCAATTGTGGATTTGTGACGAAAAGTAACACAATCATTCACCCGCGGACGGGGGAGAAGATTTAACTGAGCAGCTATGGAGCCTGTGATAGCAGTAATATCATTTATGCTATAAAATGCCCATGTGGACTCTATTACATGGGGAAATCAAAAGTGTATCGCAAGGACAAAATAGAACAAGCACATATCGTGCATTAGATATTCAAATATGAATTTTGCAGTAGCACGCCACTGGGCGGAGAACAGACACAATCTGTCACAAATTAGATTTCAGATCCTGGAAGTAATACCCCAGATCAATCCACACGAAGATATGAATCTGAAATTAGACAGGAGAGAGACATTTTGGATAGATCGTCTTGGGACCTTAATGCCCAATGGACTAAATGAAGAGAATAATTTTCACTGTTACATCTAAAGAACTCCATTTTTCTCTGTATATATCACATTACTATATTGTTGATGAATCGTCCTACTTGTTTAGTCAATGTGGCATCCCTTTCTGATTACTGGTCTTTAACATTAGGTGACTCAACCGAACAGACTTACACTCATTGCTCTATCTAAGGATTCTCGTACCAGTAATATCTATTTCACTAATATTGTTGATGAACTTTACCATAGGTCCATTGAATACATCACTTATGTGAACCAATGGCTAATATAACAAACATAGCGACCATAGGCATAGTTAATTATGCTTGCTGATTCAACATACCACTTCCTTTTGAGTCTAGTCACACAGGTTTGTGAAACCTCAATGCTAACAACCCATACATATGAGTAAGGCCACCGCATTAGCCGAGAAGTACTCCTTTGAAGAGATTTGCAGTTCCCACATACACATTTCTTTAGATACTAATATCACATAAATACGTTTTTTTACCAACACACCACATTGACCTAGGTGACCCTGCTTATTAGTCTCCACATATTTAACTCATTGCATGATATAATGCTCACATTTCTAAATTCCTGGTCACACACAAGTGTTATAACCTTCGCCACAGTAGGTTAACTAGCTGGCATACTGACACGTCCCGATCTGCTTTCACGAGCAGATTGGTGCGTAAGACGCCATTGGTGGCAGCACAGCCCTGTGCGAGAGTCTCCACATCGTCCATATCGGTTGCCATAGTGACCTGCATTTAGGACTCTGAGAAGATGTTCTAGGCACAAACATAATCTTTAACTTGATCTGTATCAACATTAGTAAGAGCTTCCCGGTCCGTACACATTTACTCTTCCTGCGAGTCACTAACAATACAGACGAAATATTCTTTTTAACACAGCGTTCCTTTTAGTTATTTTCTGCATTAGAGTTCGTTAGCCGGACACCGCTCGCTCAGACACACCCATGGGCGTGCCTCGCAATGAAGTCTGATCACCATAGCAACTAAGTTTTAACTACAGCTGCGCGCTCGCATGCACGTTCAACATACACACAGAGCTGCGACCGCGGGTAAGAGGACCCGGTATATGGCAAAACAGAGACAAGTGCACAATTAGGCAGCGCTATACTTACACCAGTTTTATGTTTTAATTCATAGCTGTTTGAGCACCGCCTTGGGAATTGCTCGGAACGTTATTAGCTCAATAAGCATTTTAGCACAACTGTCACAGCGATTACTTGATCGCTAGAAGCACACAGGTAAGCTCGGGAAGCTTCATTTCGAGTCACACTGTGAGACAGATCAGATAATTGTGACATTGTACATCAGTGGGCTAACATAATATTCACACACCTACTATCCATTTATTCACAGTGCAAATGCGATTTTTTAACATAGACTGGCCAACACGCAGTCACATTTAATGAATTAGAAATTGAGGAAAAGTGAAAATATTCTCATTATTAGACTAATTTGACAACATTGGTCAAACTTTCAATTACATGTTTTGTTTCTGTTTTTTCTTTTGGGTAACCTTGTGATACACAGATTTTTGTGGTACGTAATCCAACATTATTTGTGGTATTTTTCCATTGTATATTGTTGACTTTGTAGAATTACCTGATTTGATAATCACTATGTTGCAAAATAGGACCACTAATAGGGTTTTGCTCTGAAGAAGGAGTAGTCTGACTCCGAATTGCAGTGGCAATTGAGCCCTATATGTATTCAAGTGAATGCTGGCCTCTGACCCAAGAAACCCAACCCTGGTTACAAGGAGTACTTTCTGAGTTTGAACTTTTACACTGTTTTGTTGAACTGAAAACAGCCAGATATTTCTTGTATACTTTTGTGATTTGTATTAGTGTGAGGGTCAGAGACTTTTTGGACACTAGGTCATCTTTCTTTCATTTTGGTTTGCTAGGTAGGGACATCCTTGTTAGGCTATGGAAAGATAGGCATTTAACTAATCCTTTTTCATTTAATAAAGGGCAAACATTGAGAAACATATACATTTGTTTCCATCTTGAATTTCTGACCCCTCACATTTCCATGCAAGAGGTAATATAAGAATAGCTGGGAATGAATCATCTATAATACCCAACTAACCCTAGGAAGGTTCTCAGGTCTTTCTTTTTCTTGGGTACTGGGGTTTCTTGCACAGCTTTCACCTTCTCACTTTGGGTCTGAACAAGTCAATTTCCCACAATGAAACCAAGACACTTGACTATTGACTGTGCCACGTGAAATTTTGGGGAGTTTGTGTTAAGGCCTGCTTTCCTTAATGATATGGATATGATATGTTTTTATAGCGCTCCTATATACTAGTGTTTCAAGGCTATGATGACTAAATAGAGAAGGTGCATATGTTCTTTCCATATCCTACTGTGAATGATTATTTCATCGATATAAGCTCCACAAAAAGAGAAGTATGTCCGAAGAATTTAGTCCATTAACATTTGAAATGTGGCTGGTGTCCTGTGAAGTCCAAATGGTAACACCTTGAACTGGAATAGTTCAATAGAGGTGGAGATGGCTTTTTTCTCCTTGTCCTCTGGATTGATAGATACTTACCAATAACCATCAGTCACATCAATCGTGCAGAGGAAAATAGTAGGTTGTAGTAGATGACTATGTCGGTCCTATGGAGGATAGGAATGTCCATTAAGCATCAGGGATTGCTTAAAAAGAAGCATAAATGTGCTCACAGCGATAAAGCAGAAGATATAGACCAATCCGAAAGAACTCGGCTAAGAGGAGCCATAGGCGGAACACGCCATAAAATGGAGCCTGAAAAATGGGAGTCCAGAGAGCAGCGAGGACCCATTACATTCATGTGCACCAATATAAACAAGGAGGTTCGTAAGGTCTTAATCAGAAGATTTTTAAGCAATCCCTGACGCTTAATGGGCATTTCTATCCTCCGTAGGACCGACAAAGTCGTCTCCAACAGCCTACTATTTATAGTAGAGAGTTCCCACCAGCACCATTCTAGGTAAATATTCCCCTTCATATGGTGCTTTGGTTCTTGCACTAGAACTCTTCAAAGCATTAAGCTATTCATAAGCTGACCCTTTGTTTTTTGTGTTTTTACTTTTCAGATGCTATGAAACTTTTGTTGTTGCTATGATTGCTCCAATTGTAACTAGGCTACGTTGTTAAAATTCTTCCTCCTGATGAATGTTCCATACTAATGCCTTGATGAACAGAAACATGTTGAGACATCTCTCTGGGCTATAAACAGAGATATAAATCTTTGACACATTTATTCTAACAGAATTGGGTGCCATACTATTTGCTTTACAAGTACCCTATGTGTTTGTTTTTTCTGTGACACCGTTTTAACTTGCTATTCAAGCTTGCTACGTATTCCTTGTTGTTGTTTTACATATTGGATGTTAAGTATTGTACTGTGGACCCCTTTTATGTTTTAATCATTATGCTTCATTATTAAAATTTGATATGCACCTTTTAATCCTGACTGGTCCCCTATTCGAATTACTTTGAGTATTTATGTTCTGTATCTCTAGCATCTGCACTATAGCTTTGTCTTCTTATATATTGATTATTGGGTATTTCCTTACCTCCACCAAAACTAAGGGTCTGTCCTGCATCAAGATGTCCAAAGCAAAAATGATCAAAACCAACAAAAAGGTATAAATCCAAAAAAATTCTCAACAGGTTTATATTCATTGTTACAGGGAACGACTCCCTTCCCCAGGTTTCACTCCACCAAAACAAAAGTTTAAAAAAATCAAGTTGTTTGTAGACCAAGAGGATAGCTCCCTCCTCTTGGTGTTGCAATTCACTCCCAGCGAAATGACTCCCTTGCCCAGGTTTCTTTCCACCATCAATGTAATTCACAATCCTAAAGTCATGTGTCTTCCTTAGGATTTTCTTATGCAGTTCATTCCCCACAATTGAGTTTGGCTGGTATACTCTCCTGCCTGGACTTTCTCATGCAGTTCACTTCAAAAACGTTGATTTGCCTGGTATACTCTCCTGCCAGGTCCTCTCACATGTAGTTCACTTCACACACTTGGATTTGCCTTACATACTCTTCTACCAGGGCTTCTCACACATAGTTCACTTCACAGACGTGGCTTTGCCTTGTATGCTCTCCTGCCAGGACTTCTCACATGTAGTTTTCTTACACAGAGTTCACTTAATTTGTTTATTCACTTAAATACATAAAATACCTGGTAGGTACTCTTCTACCAGGTCTTAAGACACAATGGCCCTCATTACGACCCTGGCGGAGAGGGGTTTACGCCAGCGTAATGCATGGCGTACCTCTCCGCCAGATTACGACTTTCCGTAGCGCCATGGTGATTTTTACGCCCGGACTTTCCGGGCGGAAAAATCCATGGCGCTACGGGACCTCTTGTTAATTACGCCACCGTAATCTACGGTGGCGTAATTAACGCCTTCCCCACTCCCATTATACCCTATGGGGCAAAAATGGGAATGGGGAAGGGTAAATGGGGATTGGGGACTAACCGCCCCGCCAAGGTCGGAATGGGGCGGTAAGTCCGCCAACCCCCATGGCGGAATTGCCAGCTCTGCGCCATGGACCATGGTGCAAATTGCATCATGGATCTCCGCCAGGGTCGTAATGAGGGCCAATGTCCTTGTAGGTTTCCCTTCTTGGTCTTCCCCAAGTTCGTGCTCTGAGTCACAGACCCCAGTCCCACTGTCTAGGGCTTCTGTTACTATGCCGGACAGTACTTTGGTGTCCCAGCCCTTTCCATGGGCTCACCTATTCTTTTCCTGCAGCCTCTCTGCATTACCGACTCTCAATCAGGTGCTTCTCTGGCTCTCATGGCTCTATGATCCTGCAGGCACCTGTGGCAGTTGTTTGGTCCACAGTAGGCATCCTAGCTCCCTTAGCTGTCTGGAAGCCCAGCTTTCTCCCTCCTGCTTTGCCAAAGCCTCTGTGGAGCTTCCCTGAGTGTGTCGCTCAGCAGCTGCCTTTTCACTCCGTCTTGCCACCCCGTCTTCTGCAATGCTGCCAGTCGGTGCACTCCCGGTTTCTTCCTTCACCTGTCAATGTGGCAGCTTGGGTTCCCCAGCAACACCTAGCCGGTGGGATCTCCCTTTCGCACTTCGTCCTTGATCTGCACCAAGATGAAGAATATAAACCCTCCATTTCTCTTCCTGGCATGGTTTTAAACTGTATGTCGGACCAATTGGATTCTTCCAGCTACTAGAGAGCTGGTGTTGGTTCTCATTGGGAGTAATCATCATTGCTCCTTGCCTCTTACCCGTCTCTGTTGGCAAGCTGTTGAAGGGGATTATGGCAGCATGCAATTAAGGCATGAGGAATGGCAGGAATATCCCTAAAAGGGAAAGGGAATACCATGTCTCACGTGATGATGTCAACCCATCCCCCACAAGGGTCACCTCCCCCTATGTGCTCCTGCCTGAAATTGCCACCCCAGGATCCAGATCAGGTAGCGGCTGCCATCCCCAAGCCACATAAGGAGAGGCTACCTTAGGGAAAGGATCATCAGATACATCACATAATCATAGTTAATTAGCATTTGGGAACCACATAGGGCTGATTTAGAGAGGTCACATGAAACATGAGCTATAGCAACTCACATTTCCCTTTATAAAGTTGGTTGATTTTACTCACAAATGTAACCTGGGTGTAAGTGTTTTAGCAAACTATCTCTTCTTTTGTCAATTGGCATCCCTGTAAAAGGTGTCTGCAGCGAAACAAGAGGGTGGTCAGAAACCGAAGCAGCAAAATGCTTTCGCATGAAAAGAAAATGGCTATAAGGGGAGTGTGAACAGTCACTGTGCTGTACTTACTAGATGAGACAGAAAAGTTGCCAGTACCTTGGCCACCAGTAGGGGAAAGGTGTTCACGAATCCCAATGGGTGGTGCAAATTGCACTACCTCTGCTCCTATTAGTATAACTTAGCTAAGACATGAAAAATAAATGCAATTTCGAAGGTATCTGTGAACAATTTGAAGAGCTGAATGGATAACTGCATTATGCTTTGCCATTTATAATGTCAGGTCTGCTTCACAACCCCAGGCCTATTGGAAATCTTTTGTTACCCTGTCCTCCTCTACTCTTGTTCATGACTCTAGTGTGTTGTTGTCATCTGCTAACTCCGAGTTTGCCCACGTACCTCTCTTATCCAAGCCATAATCTAATGTGCAACCTCTGGCTTCCTGTACTACAACTGCTGCTGTCCTTCCACGTAGCTGGCTATGCTTTCTCACTACAGATTTCATCGAGGTAAACCATACACTTTTAAAAACAAGCATTGACAAGGCCAACAGTTGTGGGGTTCGTGTGGGCACGTGATAGGCATTTGCCAGGCAATTCTGCAATGGTACTAACTGTCCATTAATGGTAGAAGCTGTAAAATGGTACGAGTACCTGAGCATGCATTAGCAGTGACTAGCAAATGCCTGATACCTATACCCAATCAAAAACTGTTAGTAAACAACAACTACAAGTTTAGTGTCCCTCCAATATCCCATCTCCCTCCTATCTCTACCCAAAAGCAACAGCTGTAGTTTATAATTAGTGTTTTAGTGCCCACTAAAAACCAAAACCAAAACCAATTCGTAGCCTTCTCTCTCGCTAGACATCTCTTGCAACGTATTTATTGGACATGTAATTGTGACAAATGTTTTGACTTGTATAATCTTAAAATATGAATACACACTGTGTTGAAAAAAAAGGCCCTTGGCAGCATGGTTGCGACGTTGCCGTAGTGTCTATCCAGGGAAAAGGCAATGTCGCTGCCCTCGGAATGCAGCCGCAGGCGACGGCTGCGCAGACAACGACTAATCTCACTTTATGAACTGCGCCATATTAAATATCACCCCTCCAGTGAAAGCTGTCAAAACACTTCACATAATCTTCCTGGGCAGAAAGTCTTGGAGATGCCGCATAGCAAGACAATGCAAATAACTGTCAGAGTGTATTAACTCCATTGCGGGAAGGAGATTAATATTTATATGTGTGTGTGTTTGACTGGTTGTTCCCAATGAAAGAGTGTTCATTCAGGTCTAAGCCTGGATAACTCGCACCGTGGAACATGTAATCCCAATTTAGGTTCAGCCGGGGAAAGTGCTGTTACCACAGGGCAACGCGTCTTCCAGAGCCTGCGTCTCACTATGGGCCTGTGGGGCGATGCCAAGAGGAATCACGATGATGGCAGAGGAAGACCCAGGTCTGGCCTCACTTACTTGTGTTGGCGTCGGAAGACACATTTTAGGAAGTGCCACTCTTAAAATAAATGAAGCTGGCATTTACTAAAAAAGTAGTTTTGGAATCTTACCCACTTTACATTTGCAAAGCATGTACTGTAGTACAGTGTGCCCATGCCTAAAAACATTTACAGTCAGTGCGTCAAGTGGGATGAGAATTTGAGGGGGAGGTCTCTCAACATGGGGTGTGGCCTAATGGGTTCTGGGAATGGCCGATAGGGAGGCAGGTGGCTTAGGCATGGGTTGCCTACCCCGAACAATACATCACGAGATGATGAAATATATTTCAGGTGGGCTTGCTTACATCCATTATGTGTAATGGAAATACATCTCTCGCTTGCTGCTAAATAAATCATTGCGCCTCATTACAAGTGTGCCGGTCCGGTAGTAATGGTGGTGCCAATAAACTTAATGGCACCATTGTTACCGGACCGCACTTACACACTCCTGCCACATGCCTCAGGTGCTTATTAGTGGGGACAGAGGAAGCGGTTTCTGGAGAAAGCCAGTGTGCTGCCCTGGCTAGCCCCAGCTGACATAAAGCCATGTGTACAGTGACAACATGATAGGATATATATGATAAAGTCATTTATAATGCCCCTGTACACAAGTGTTTCTAGGATCGACAAGACAAGGAGGGGGGACAGAGGAGGACAAAACAACAATCTTACCAGGCCTTGTGTCATTCAGATCATGCAAGCGCGGGAGGCAGGAGGGGAAAGAGGCCAGGTGACCAGTGAACGGTGCAGTAAGGGACATCTGAAAAGGAGAGAAAGAGAGGAAGAGAGAAAGTGGAAGCAAAAAGGAAGGAAGGTCTTTAGTTGCTTCCGGAGCCGCAGTTGGTTATGCTCAACTTTGAGAGAGACAGGGAGGCTGTTCCAGAGGGAGGAGGCACCAGTAGAGGAAGGAGATCTACCCCCCACTCTCTGCTTAGAGAAGTGTCTGACCCTCAGAAAGTTGGAGGTGGATGAGTGGAGGGCTCGAGAAGGAAGCTGTTTAGGAATAGAAAGTAGGAGGTAGTGTTGTCCCAGGCCCCAGTCGGTCGGTGAGAAAGGAGGACAACCAGGCCAGGGCTTGACCAGAGATAACCAGGTTGTCGGGGAGGCGATTGAGGAGGATGGCGTGGTTGCCTGTGTAGAAAGCAGAGGATAGATCGAGGAGAATGAGGACAGAAGGAAGGTTGGTTTCAAGGGTAGAGAGCAGGTCTTCACGTGTGTTCCGCAGAACAGTTTCCATGCTTCTGGCCACTCTGAAGCCAGACTGGCAGTTGTGGAGACAACTAACAGATTCAGTATGCAGATTAAGTTGGGCGATGGCCACTTTTTCCAGGCGTTTGCCCAGGAAAGGAGTGATGGAGATTGAGCGATATTTTTCCAGAGAGGAAGGTTCAGCAGATGGCTTCTTAAGAAGGGGGTGCACAAGAGAGTGCTTAAGGGGGGAAGGGAAGGTTCCAGTGGCAAAAGAGTGATTGCAGAAATCGGAGCAGGCGGCAGGCCAGCTTGTCAGAGGGTGCGCTTGATGCCCTCCTCTTCCTCTCAGCAGCCTTACACTTGAGTTTATGGGTGGCGAGGTCGGAAACCTACCAAGAGTTGCACTTGGATGTGGGCTTCAAACAGATCCTCATGACAGCGGCAAGGATGTCAAGTGTGTTAGAGATAAAGAGATGAATGTTAGAAAGGGCTGTATCCGAATGTGAGTCAGCCAAAGGTGTAGAAGTAGGAGAGAAAGTAGCGGTGAAAGCCTCCACTGACACCCGCTTCATGGGCCGGATTACCGAGAAAGTGGGTGGCAGTGCTGGAGTCGGCTTGACCTGAGGGATAGAGAAAGAAAAGGGGGATTAAAGAAGAAAGTGGTCACTCCAAGAGAGAGGGGTAGTGGGAGGGTTGGAGAAGGGGAGGTCGGAAGAGATCAAAACATTCAGGGTGTAGCAGAGTGAGTCAGGCCAGAGTGAAGAAGAGAGAGAGAGAGAGAGAGAGAGAGAGAGAGAGAGAGAGAGTTGCAGAGGTTACGAAAGTACCCTGAAGAGGGACTAGTAGCATCCAGGTGGATTTTCAGGTATCTGAGGAGGAGAAGTTGAGAGGTAGAGGGAAGGAGGGAGGAGGAGAGGTCAGCCCACTCAGAGAGGAAGAGGGTAATCTGGCCAGGCAGCTTGTAGATAGTGGCCACAGTGAGAGAGAGACCAGGAGACATAGGGAACCTGCAGACCAGGCAACATGTTCAGAATGCTGGTGAATCGGCTTTGTATCAATTGCACTCAAGGTAAAGATTGAAAGGAACAAAGCTGCAAACCAAACAATACCAAAAACAGTTATTGGGGATATTTAGCACATTTTAGGTCTGATTTAGAAAGCATTTTCCAATGGGATTGCACCATTGAAAAACACCTTTGTAAATCAGGCCCCTGCAGTCCTAGTTTGCCTCAATATGTATCAAAGACTACACACCCCAGAATGCAAACAAAATCCCAGGACCGAACTGAAATATCCCAAATGGAATAGGCCATGATTGCATATAGGATAATATAAGGTGACAGTAGAGTGGAAGCTCACCAAGGAGCCCACTGTAAATGTTTGTGTGCATACAGTTACTCAACACTGACGGATACTGCCATTACCTACAATTTTATTAACATGGGATCCTTAAACACATTCTACCTATGTACCTAGATCATGTCCCCCTCAGAATGTCAGGTTATTAGTACCCACTCCTAATAGTCGAGGCTCAAACTACTGCCTATTCAATCAAGGGCACTTCACATTGGGAGAAGTGCTGGGACTCCGGAGATTAGGCATGGGGAAGGTGAATGGCTACAGTGCATCACAACAAAGTCCATCGTGTGGCTCCCGCCAACAGCATTATTACATTCTCCTTCCTTAGAAGAAATTGTGCAGGTTATCAGATGTATTGCTTGTGAAGAACTGTGAAGGTTGGCAGATGTACTGCTCTCGAGGAAATCAGGAAAGTAGCACATATACTGCACTCAGTAGATCTGTGAAGGTTAGATGGGTTTAAGGGTGGGGCCAGTATGCTGCACTTGGATGGAGTTGGGTGTTGGCACTCGTGTTGCACTTTGTAATGTTAGCCTGTCCATTGTGCTCAAAGATAAATGGTGATAACCTATCCACTGCACTTAGAATATCTGTATGTTAGCCATTGTAACACACAAATATATATGCAAGTATCCTTGATATGGCAACTAGAAGATGCCTGAAGGTAGCCCATTATAGAACTAAGAAGATATATAGTAAACTATATGGATAGCCTGTCTATTGTGTATAGATAATCCTATGATCCCAAGATCTTGTGGTAGCCTGTCTGTCCAGGCCTAGAAGATGTATACTCAGATAGCTGGTCCAGTGTGCTTAGAATACTTTGGGGGTAGCTTGACCATTGTGCCTAGAACAGCCTATGGGGCTACCTTCTCTTTTCACACCTACAATCTGCACACACAGATCAAAGATGAGCTCCATCTGAGCCTAAGGTACACATTAATGTACCACTTCAGTGGACATCTGCCGCGGGCACGGTTATCCATCCACACACATTAGAATGCAGTTACGACTACGACAAATTAGGTGTGGCTGCACACTTACATTTTCGCCGTCACACCTCTGCCATTAAAATACAGCGACAACCTATGACATATTCGGTGTAGCTGGACACATTATGAGTCTCTTCTACTAGCGCTCTGTCATGACCTCCCCATGCACCTGCCTGACCTCTTGGGTTGCTTACTGGAGCCTAGCTAGCCCACCTAATTCCTAATCTTGGCCAAATGCACACACGCATTCCAAGGGGGTCATTACGACCCAGGCGTTAACCATGGCGCTATTAGCGCCATGGTTGATGCCGGAATCCGCCATGGTGAATGACGGAATTACCGCCCCCATCACAAGGTTGGCAGGGCGGCAATTCCCCATTCACCATTGGCACTTCCCCATTCCCATTTCTGCCCTATAGGGCTCAATGGGAATGGGGAAGGCGGTAATTACGGTAGCGCAAATTGCGGTACCGTAATTGCCTCCAAGGTCCTTTTGCGGGCCAATTCCTTAATGGCTGGTGTCATCTTTTTGTCACCAGATAAAATATTACTATAAGTGAGTGTGTCAGCTTTCTCTGTCCATAGTAAATACTAGTTACAGACAAAATGTCATATCATTCTTGATAGGCAGATGGACATTATGACAAATTCAGTGGCTATAAATTAGTGTATCATCTTTTTGATGCAAGGGACATATAAGTTGCAGAGAAAAACAAATAGTTGTTGGTTGTGAAGTTATGAATAACAAACCGTACAACTCTTTTAAGGAAAGAAAGTACATTGAATTGCTGTGAGTCAACAATGAAACATCTTATTGTGGCTTCTTGTGGCCATGGAGAAGTAACCATTTTGAGTGGCGATATGTCCAACACCTAAATCTGCCAAGGGGAGATGGACGCATGCATGGGAGGTTCAGCCCACTTTCTGCTACTGATGAGACTGGAGAAAAAAGTGAAGAGGTGCAGGATGTGAGCTCTGCCAGGTCCCCACCACCACTCGCGTGCATGGATTATCGGGCTGTGGATACTGAGGTGTAGGATTATGAGGACCATCATAAAAAAGGTGATGGTACATGAATTTGGAAACCGGTGAGACAGTGGAGGTGAAGGAGGAGGAGAACGCCATAGTTACTGAGTGTAGCTGCCACAGCACGAGCTCTGCCACTAGTATCTTTGCATTCAGAAACACATAGGAGGACACGTCCTCTTGCTTCAGCTAAATACTGTTCCCATAAAATAGGACCACAAAACGAAGACTAGTGACTAAATGAGTGGTGATGACTGACTAGTTATATATGTAATTAGAGGCTGTGCCACTAAGGTACTGTTCTTGACGTCTGTTTCTACTATTCAACAGCCACAACATTGCGCATAGAGCCACGTTCCAACTGGGGACACTGTAGTACCATGAGCATGTGTTCACACCTCCCTATGAAGGGGGAGCTTTATAAAATTAGCATTTCTTGGCTTCTCCAGCCAATGATACACAAAGAGCAAGATCTAGAATCCAGCAAGTTTCAACTGCAATATATTTCTGTGGCGCTGTGGTTGCTCTTTTGCATTAACTGCTTTCTTTTGCATTTACGAAATTGCAAAGATCTGAACAGTTGCTTTAGAAAACAGACCACCACTCCCGCTATGACCAAGATACTATCCATTGCAGTCCTTTTTGTGTTTTTCTGCGTTGTCCGTCTTGTGAGCGGCTTGAGGCATGCGGGCGAGTGGTGCAATATAAAACATAGGTAGACAGAGTCCCAGGCCATCAATGACAAGATGGCATATTCACAGAACCATGTGATGCTCGCTTCATGAGAGAAGTTTGTAAAACACAATGAATCCTTTCCTAGATTATAGCATTTTTGCATGCTGTGAATGGAAACAGCAAATATATACAGTATGAACAATTGAATTTGTGCCATCAGAGCATAGTACGACAGCGTTCTTACTTAAAAAGTTGCAACCATGTGTTGTTATGGTCCAGCATGTTGTCCATTCATTTCATTACAGTGTGGATTGCCTTCTTCATATCCAATGAACCACTTAACTTTTTTGGGAACCTTTTTCAACCCCTTCCCAACTCTGCAGACATTGTGCAAGTAAGCAACCTATGCAACTCAGAGTAAACATCTCGCATAGTTGAAGAACCACTCCCTCAACATTTAATAGACTTATTTCCTTCGCAGAAAACAATCAATCCACCTGTCATTTTCTTGCCCTGTTGTCCAATGCTCAGTCAATCACCTACATGTAGGAAGGGTGGTGCTGCAGTGTGTACCCATCCATAGCATCCTCCGCTGCCATGGGGTTCACCTGCCTGGCTGATGGTCATTGGCAATACAAGTCGACTTTGCCATCATGAGGCATCAATTGGTCTGCACATGCCTGGCAAAATAGCGATACACACACATTGGGCTGCACCACCAACAACTAGCTGTGGTGGTGGTGTTGGTGATCGTGCTGGCAGTGCCACAGGAGCAGTATGCAAGGAGAGCAAAGGTGCTTCGACAAGTTGATTGGCAAGGGAACTGTTTGGGACTTGGTATGGGCAGGTATGAGGGTACTCCTTCATTTCCAGCCCCACAGTGGAAATGGGGCATATTGAAGCTGGCACGCATGCTACTATTTCATGTGATTATACATTGCAGTAGTGACCAAGGAGCAACACCTTTTGGTGTGCCCCAGTGTACCTGTGCATTTGATGAATCTTAGAGTGATTTCCTTCCACCACACAGTCTCAGATTCCCCCAAAAGTCAACCTCCTCTTAATACTCCGACGCTCCCTCCTCCCAATGCAAATCTATACGCCAGCTCATGATTTCAATTTGTTTCTTAAAAAGCACCACCGCTACACAACAACAACAATCACAAGTAACTGACTAACAAACAAATGGATGTACATAGGATTCTGTGAGGTTTGCACACAAATGACAAGAATGTTTTGCTTTCAAAAACAAGAAAACAGTATATTTATTGGAAGGGGGTTAAAGGAAACAACTAGAGGACGTCTTAGGGCTAGCAGGACAAACATGCAGTCAAAGGGAAATGTTATTTCTTTGCATTTTTTAACGTTTTTAGGTGAGAAACAGAAAAGGTCTAAGGACAGCAAAAATGTTTGTGGTGTTCTTTATGAAGTTAAGGAAGCATAGAATGGAATGACAACAGAGGAACCCTAAAGAACAGATAAAAGGGGTCACATGAGGATAAACAATCACTAAAATTGAATGCACCTTCAAAACAGATCACCAAACTCCTCCAGAATGTACCTAAACCCCTCTAAAACAAAATGTGCATGTTATCCCTCTATTCACTCTTCCTCTCAAAGCCTAACACAACTCACAACAATTAAGGGCCTGATTCATGGTAAAGTGTGCATTAATCATGCAAATGCTGCGTGCCGAATACGAAACAGAGCAAGCCTGGTTGCAGAAGTTTTTCTGCGCGCTCCACATAGTCATGGAATTGTCTGAACAAAGTAACTGTCTACGCACAGCGCATCCGGAATGGGTCCGACACGCCCCCATGCAAAGCAAAATCAGCCAGAAACAGCTACCTTTGTGTGATGCCCGGGCACACATACATGCACCCTCAAAACAGTCCGAAGGTCCCCCGCAAGCAGGCCTGCATTTCAGGGACCCTGGGCGAGGTCCCCTGTAACTGTTACCGACACCCTAACAACATGCGTGCAATTTATTGTGACTTATGTAAAACTCCGAAAATCTATGTGCGAATCCCTGTAAACCGTTCCTGCATCTGCTACACTGTGTACGCGCACGCCTAAGTTAGATCGGAACAGTGGCTGCGTACACACACACCTAAATCCGCCACCCGATACTACCTCTGTGCAGTGATACCTATGCGCAAGTGTCTGTACTTCTGTCTTCGGGTGGCAGCGAGTATGAGGGAACATGACCTTTGATGTTTCTAGAAGAACTAACTATGCGTTCCAGCCTGCTATTCCCACATCCCGGCTAAAACAATGCAACCCATTGCCCAAAAACATATCTGTCATTGTTCATGCTGAGCAACACCACGTGAGGATCCACTTCTAGGTAAACATTTCTGATCAGGTCTTCTTCCAATCTCGTCCTCATCAGGCGAGGGTATAGGGCATCCACTCCCAAGGACATCTTGCAGTCCCACTGAATGGGCTCATGGTGTCAGTCAGCCTTTACTGGTGTGATCCATTTGCCTCAGCGCAAGGGCCTTGTTCAACTGAGCTTTGCAGGGCACAAAGCTAACAGTCAGTGGGACTGGTGCACATGCTCAGTTCAGTTCTTGAGAGACAAGAGTACCTAATTCCAACAGGGGCAAAGGGGCGTTGTAACCAAAGTCCACTCAGAGAAAAAGGAAATCAATAAACAGCAGGGCTAGGGACACAGGATCATGCCATGATGGAGGGGCACATTTTTGACGTGAAAAGAAAATCTCTCAGCCTCACCCGTCCTTTCGTTGTTTTTCGTGCCCCTGATTAGTATGTCTTTTATTTATTTAATCGAAATGGGTTTGCATTTTTCCACAGACCCCTCCTTTTGCGCTGCTAGTGTGACGGTTATAGGAGCAGCATTGTTAGTTTTCTACTTTTCAACGTTTTACAAATTATGGAATTTGTAGGAAGCAGGCCATCAACTGTCAGCATGTACTGCTCCTCTAGAATTACAATGTAGAATTGACTTTATTCAATCACATTTCAACCTTTTATGAGCTGCTTCATTTCTCTAGTAGAGTTTGCGATTCTTCACTCATTTCTTGAAGCAGAAAGGATGGGTACAAGGCATGTGTGTATAACTGTGGTGGAGACATTTGGAGGTCGCTGTATTGACTACTGCTGTCCGCTTCTTACTGGACCCTCTATGGCAGCAAGAAACAATATCTGCCAGTGAGAAACATTATACGATTATGCATATGGCTGTGATGATATAGGGTTGTTCACAGACTTCATTACTTGGAGCAAACATAATATCATCAGGAGTACAATGAGTGGATGTAAGATGAGCAACCTCAAACATCTTTTTCTGCTGATAAAAGACTATTTCTAATATCTTCAAGCTCTTCTGCATGTCTTTTATATTCTTTAGGCTCTCTGGATTCTCAACATGTCCAGGTTCTACCTTGGGTCATCCTTTCATAAACTGTATATGGGGACTTACTGATTTTCTTTCTACTGCTGGTCAATACACATATACAGGGTAATTCATAGAATTTCGCACAAAAGTGGCGCACGCGGCTGGCGCACAGTGTCCCCGTGCGATACACTGCGCCAGCCGCGTGCGATAAAATCCATTTCATCGCACAGCGTATTCATGGTTTCCAGCCTCCAAAACCAGCCGTGGTGCAGAGTGACGCAGCGACCCTGCAGCAGCGCCAGTTACGCCCCCAAGAACGCCCTTGCGCAAGGAAAACCCTTCAAATTCCCAATTCATCGCAAAGGGCTGCGCTAACCCTGGACCAGTTCACAGGGCTGCCAAACAGCAAACGCCAGCCAAGCGGGGAACGTGTATTTCAGTGGTTCGCGGGAAGTATCACACGCGATTGTCCTGGGTACGTGTACATCAGGGGTGCGCGTGAAGTAACACACGCGATTCCATCAGGGCATGTGTATTCCAGGGGTGCGGGGGAAGTATCACACGCAAAATCAGCAGGGTATGTGTATTTCAGGGGTGCACGGGAAGCATCACATGCGATTACATCAGGGTACGTGTATTCCAGGGGTACGCGGGAAGTATCACACGCAAAATCAGCAGGGTACGTGTATTTCAGGGGTGCGCGGGAAGTATCACACGCGATTCCATCAGGGTATGTGTATTCCAGGGGTGCGCGGGAACTATCACACGCGATTCATCAGGACACGTGTATTCCAGGGGTGCGCGGGAACTATCACACGCGATTCCATCAGGGCACATGTATTCCAGGGGTGCGCGGGAAGTATCACACGCAAAATCAGCAGGGTATGTGTATTTCAGGGGTGCACGGGAAGCATCACACGCGATTCCATCAGGGCACGTGTATTCCAGGGGTGCGTGGGAAGTATCACACGCAAAATCAGCAGGGTACGTGTATTTCAGGGGTGCGCGGGAAGTATCACACACGATTCCATCAGGGTATGTGTATTCCAGGGGTGTGCGGGAACTATCACACGCGATTCATCAGGGCACGTGTATTCCAGGGGTGCGCGGGAACTATCACACGCGATTCCGTCAGGGCACATGTATTCCAGGGGTGCGCGGGAAGTATCACACGCAAAATCAGCAGGGTATGTGTATTTCAGGGGTGCGCGGGAAGTAGCACACGCGATTCCATCAGGGTACGTGTATTCCAGGGGTGCGCGGGAACTATCACACGCAAAATCAGCAGGGTACGTGTATCTCAGGGGTGCGCGGGAACTATCACACGCGATTCCATCAGGGTACGTGTATTCCAGGGGTGCGCGGGAAGTATCACACGCGATTCCATCAGGGCACGTGTATTTCAGGGGTGCGCGGGGAGCACTACACATAAATTGGCCGTGTGGGTCCTCCCAGGTGTTCCCTCTACACCCTCCACGGCCCCTGCAGCCAGCCCACACCACAGGGGACCACCCTGTACCCCTGCCCATGTCCCGCAGGCAGCCCATCCACCATGGCCATGCCCCCCAGCCAAGCCACATGTCACCTTGCACTACTGATCAACAATGCATGTCTCCCAGCACCCTCACCCCCCAGCACTGTGGGGCACCTGCCAGCAGGCCCCTACACATGTCCAACTCATGTCCCCCTGCACCCCCACCCCCCTGCATCCAGGGGCACCCTCCACCAGGCCCCCACTCATGACTCCCAGCACCCCCACCCCCCTGCATCCAGGGGCACCCTCCACCAGGCCCCCACTCATGTCCAACTCATGTCCCCCTGCACCCCCACCCCCAGCACTGTGGGGCACCCTCCACCAGGCCCCCACTCATGTCTTCCAGCACCCCATCCCCCAGCATCCAGGGGCACCCTCCACCAGGCCCCCACTCATGTCGCCCAGCACCCCCACCCCCAGCACTGTGGGGCACCCTCCACCAGGCCCCCACTCATGTCTCCCTACACCCCACCACCCAGCACTGTGGGGCACCCTCCACCAGGCCCCCACTCATGTCCCCCTGCACCCCCACCCCCCTGCATCCAGGGGAACCCTCCACCAGGCCCCCACTCATGTCCCCCAGCACCCCCACCCCCTGCATCCAGGGGCACCCTCCACCAGGCCCCCACTCATGTCTCCCAGCACCCCCACCCCCCAGCATCCAGGGGCACCCTCCACCAGGCCCCACTCATGCCTCCCTGCACCCCCACCCCCCACCAGTCAGGGGGACCCTCCACCAGGCCCCCACTCATGTCCAACTCATGTCTCCCAGCACCCCCACCCCCCAGCATCCAGGGGCACCCTCCACCAGGCCCCCACTCATGCCTCCCTGCACCCCCACCCCCCACCAGTCAGGGGCACCCTCCACCATGCCCCCACTCATGTCCAACTCATGTCTCCCTGCACCCCCACCCGCCTGCATCCAGGGGCACCCACCACCATGCCCCCACTCATGTCTCCCTGCACCCCCACCCCCCAGCACTGTGGGGCACCCTCCACCAGGCCCCCACTAATGTCCCCCTGCACCCCCACCACCCTGCATCCAGGGGCACCCTCCACCAGGCCCCCACTCATGTCTCCCAGCACCCCCACCCCCAGCATCCAGGGGCACCCTCCACCAGGCCCCCACTCATGTCTCCCGGCACCCCTGTACCCCCACCCCCCAGCATCCAGGGGCACCCTCCACCAGGCCCCCACTCCGTCCTACCACCCCCCACCCCCCAGCAGTGCGATTCGCCTGTGTACATGTATATCAGGGTTGCGCGTGTAGTCTGACACGCGATATCAGCAGGGTACGTGTATTACGGGGTTCGCGGGAAGTTCCACACGCGATTGCCCTGGGTACGTGTATTTTGGGGTGCAAGGGAAGTTCCACATGCGATTTCAGCAGGGTACGTGTATTCCAAGGTGCGCGGGAAGTTCCACACGCGATTTCAGCAGGGTACGTGTATTCCAAGGTGCGCGGGAAGTTCCACACGCGATTTCAGCAGGGTACGTGTATTCCAAGGTGCAAGTGAAATTCCACACGCGAATCCAGCAGCCTACGTGGATTCCGGGGGTGCCAGCCAGTCCTACACGTGAATCCGCCGTGTAGGTCCTTCCAGCTGTTCAACCGACACCCTCCACGCCCCTGCAGGCGGCCCACACCACAGGGGATTACCCTGCACATGTCCCGCAGGCAGCCCATCCACCATGCCCCCCAGCCAACCCACAAGTCACCTTTCACTACTGCCCACCAACGCATGTCTCCCAGCACTTCCAACCCCCAGCAATGTGGGGCACCTGCCAGCAGGCCCCCACACATGTCCAACTCATGTCCCCCTGCACCCCCACCCCGCAGCACTGTGGGGCACCCTCCACCAGGCCCCCACTCATGTCCCCCTGCACCCCCACCCCCCACCAGTGAGGGGCACCCTCCACCAGGCCCCCACTCATGTCTCCCAGCACCCCCAACCCCCTGCATCCAGGGGCACCCTCCACCAGGCCCCCACTCATGTCTCCCAGCACCCCCACCCCCCCAGCATCCAGGGGCACCCTCCACCAGGCCCCCACTCATGCCTCCCTGCACCCCCACCCCCACCAGTCAGGGGCACCCTCCACCAGGCACACACTCATGTCCAACTCATGTCTCCCTGCACCCCCACCCCCTGCATCCAGGGGCACCCTCCACCAGGCCCCCACTCATGTCTTCCAGCACCCCCACCCCCCAGGATCCAGGGGACCCTCCACCAGGCCCCCACTCATGCCTCCCTGCACCCCCACCCCCCACCAGTCAGGGGCACCCTCCACCAGGCCCCCACTCATGTCCAACTCATGTCTCCCTGCACCCCCACCCCCCTGCATCCAGGGGCACCCTCCACCAGGCCCCCACTCATGTCTCCCTGCACCCCCACCCCCCAGCACTCTGGGGCACCCTCCATCAGGCTCCCACTCATGTCCCCCTGCAACCCCACCCCCCACCAGTCAGGGGCACCCTCCACCAGGCCCCCACTCATGTCCAACTCATGTCTCCCAGCACCCCCACCCCCCTGCATCCAGGGGCACCCTCCACCAGGCCCCCACTCATGTCTCCCAGCACCCCCACCCCCCAGCATCCAGGGGCACCCTCCACCAGGCCCCCACTCATGTCTCCCTGCACCCCCACCCCCCACCAGTCAGGGGCACCCACCACCAGGCCCCCACTCATGTCCAACTCATGTCTCCCTGCACCCCGACCCCCCTGCATCCAGGGGCACCCTCCACCAGGCCCCCACTCATGTCTCCCTGCACCCTCACCCCCCAGCGCTATGGGGCACCCTCCACCAGGCCCCCACTCATGTCCAACTCATGTCTCCCTGCACCCCCACTCCCCAGCATCCAGGGGCACCCTCCACCAGGCCCCCACTCATGTCTCCCTGCACCCCCACCCCCCAGCACTGTGGGGCACCCTCCACCAGGCACCCACTCATGTCCCCCTGCACACCCCACCCCCCTGCATCCAGGGGCACCCCCACCAGGCCCCCACTCATGTCTCCCAGCACCCCCACCCCCCAGCATCCAGGGGCACCCTCCACCAGGCCCCCACTCATGTCTTCCAGCACCCCCACCCCCCAGCATCCAGGGGCACCCTCCACCAGGCCCCCACTCATGCCTCCCTGCACCCCCACCGCCCACCAGTCAGGGGCACCCTCCACCAGGCCCCCACTCATGTCCAACTCATGTCTCCCTGCACCCCCACCTCCCTGCATCCAGGGGCACCCTCCTCCAGGCCCCCACTCATGTCTCCCTGCGCCCCCACCCCCCACCAGTCAGGGGCACCCTCCACCAGGCCCCCACTCATGTCCAACTCATGTCTCCCTGCACCCCCACCCCCCTGCATCCAGGGGCACCCTCCACCAGGCCCCCACTCATGTCTCCCTGCACCCCCACCCCCCAGCATCCAGGGGCACCCTCCACCAGGCCCCCGCTCATGTCTCCTTGCACCCCCACACCCCACCAGTCAGGGGCACCCTCCACCTGGCCCCCACTCATGTCCAACTCATGTCTCCCTGCACCCCCAACCCCCTGCATCCAGGGGCACCCTCCACCAGGCCCTCACTCATGTCTCCCTGCACCCCCACCCCCCAGCACTGTGGGGCACCCTCCACCAGGCCCCCACTCATGTCCAACTCATGTCTCCCTGCACCCCCACTCCCCTGCATCCAGGGGCACCCTCCACCAGGCCCCCACTCATGTGTCGCTGCACCCCCACCCCCCAGCACTGTGGGGCACCCTCCACCAGGCCCCCACTCATGTCCCCCTGCACCCCCACCCCCCTGCACCCAGGGGCACCCTCCACCAGGCCCCCACTCATGTCTCCCAGCACCCCCACCCCACAACATCCAGGGGCACCCTCCACCAGGCCCCCACTCATGTCTCCCAGCAACCCCACCCCCCAGAATCCAGGGGCACCCTCCACCAGGCCCCCACTCATGCCTCCCTGCACCCCCACCCCCTGCATCCAGGGGCACCCTCCACCAGGCCCCCACTCATGCCTCCCTGCACCCCCACCCCCACCAGTCAGGGGCACCATCCACCAGGCCCCCACTCATGTCCAACACATGTCTCCCTGCACCCCCACCCCCCTGCATCCAGGGGCACCCTCCACCAGGCCCCCACTCATGCCTCCCTGCACCCCCACCCCCCACCAGTCAGGGGCACCCTCCACCAGGCCCCCACTCATGTCCAACTCATGTCTCCCTGCACCCCCACCCCCCTGCATCCAGGGGCACCCTCCACCAGGCCCCCACTCATGTCTCCCTGCACCCCCACCCCCCAGCACTGTGGGGCACCCTCCACCAGGCCCCCACTCATGTCCCCCTGCACCCCCCACCCCCCTGCATCCAGGGGCACCCCCACCAGGCCCCCACTCATGTCTCCCAGCACCCCCACCCACCAGCATCCAGGGGCACCCTCCACCAGGCCCCCACTCATGTCTCCCAGCACCCCCTCCCCCCAGCATCCAGGGCCACCCTCCACCAGGCCCCCACTCATACCTCCCTGCACCCCCACCCCCCACCAGTCAGGGGCACCCTCCACCAGGCCCCACTCATGTCCAACTCATGTCTCCCTGCACCCCCACCCCCCTGCATCCAGGGGCACCCTCCACCAGGCCCCCACTCATGCCTCCCTGCACCCCCACCCCCCACCAGTCAGGGGCACCCTCCACCAGGCACCCACTCATGTCCAACTCATGTCTCCCTGCACCCCCACCCCCCTGCATCCAGGGGCACCCTCCACCAGGCCCCCACTCATGCCTCCCTGCACCCCCAGCCCCCACCAGTCAGGGGCACCCTCCACCAGGCCCCCCACTCATGTCCAACTCATGTCTCCCTGCACCCCCACCCCACTGCATCCAGGGGCACCCTCCACCAGGCCCCCACACATGTCCTCCAGTCAACATGTCATTACAATCTAGATCCCTGGCCCTTATGGTCAGCCTCCAAATGCCAAACACCCACCCGAGTATTGCATCCACCCACTTAGAAATGGCAATAACATGATAGTACCCCAATTGCAAGTTTGCAAATGAACACATGTCCCAAACATACACACAATGGGTGTCAGTGAATGTCAAAACCCATATCATGATATGCATGAAACCAATGAGATGATACTACACATTGAAGTTTGATGAAAAAATATGTATTAAAAGCAACATAAATTGAATCAAAAATAAACAAACAAAAATGGGAATTTAAAAAAAAAAAAACAGCATGTCCGTGAAATAATGCAAAACCACAAATCATAATCCAAAGGAAACCATTGCTCCATGGGTAAATCATTAAAAAAAATGAAAATCCAACAGTCAACTATATACAGATAAACAATCCAGGGTCCATGATCCCAACAGAAGATATTAAACCTATCTAACAACACTACCTAATAAAAAAAACTATATACAAAAATGTGGCCCATTGTCCAAAAGGTCAAAAAAAAATGCAAAACCAAAGGAAACCTAACACTAACTACAGAACTATTTACAAGGGCAGCGGGCTAGTCCGACGGCTCACTTCGGGATGTTCCGGGCCAGGGCATCATCGAACTCCTGCTCAATGTCTGGGAGGCGGTCCTCCTCCATGGCCCCGAGGGTCCGCAGGGCCGTCGACATGTTCACCTCCAACTCCCTGCGGATTGCCTCGAGGCACTCGGCCCGCCTCAGGGCCCTCCGCATGGAGTTCTCCGCCCTGACCATCGTGAGCCGTGCCTCTTCCGCCCGCTGCCACTCCGCATCTATGGCATGGCCCAACCGCTGCCACACGGAAGACACTTCCCGTCCTGGGTCCTCCTGCCCTCCGGCCGATGCCTGCCCCTCCGATGTCGAAGGCCCCGAGCCATCATGGCTCCCACCTCGTTGCTGCTGCTGCTGTGCCTCTGCCTGTGCCCTGCCTCCTGCTGCCTGCACATCCTCCACTGGCTGGGGTGCAGTCGTTGATGTGGCCACCCCTGCTGGACGTCCGACTCCCGACTGTGGCAGGGATGCCTCCTCCACCAGCCTGGCCGCACCGTCAGAGGCAGCTCCACAGGGCACCCAGGTGACTAATGGGTGGGAAGATGGCATGCAGGACGACTGGCGCATAGGGGGTTCAGTTGAGGAGGGGGTCGGAGCAAGCCCCATCAAACGGAGGAATCCGGCCTGGGTGACCTGTCCCAGTAGGCCGACGCGGTCAATGAGCCATTCGAGATGACGTGCAGTCTCCTCATGAAAAGACTGCAGGTCACCTCGCATGGCCCATTGACGCAACGCCACACCAGTCAGGACAGGCCCAACCCGGACCCGGATAGCCATGTCTGCATGCAGAGGAAGGCCAGTTGTTGTGAGCTCATCCCCTGCCTGAAAACGGGTCTGGACGTAGGCATCCCTGCCGGTGCAAGATGATGCAGTGACAGGATCAGGGACAGGATTGCACACAGGCACCTCCGCGGCGGCCTGTGCTGCCTGCTGTCCCTGATCCTGCACTGCACCACTAGCATCAGTGGAATCCCCACCTCCAGCCCCCATCTCTGTTGCTTGCACAGCCTCCTCCTCCACCAAACCCCCCACCAACCTGGATGACTTCGTGCCATCTTCCCCCGTTGGGCCCTGTGGGGTCCCAGCTGCCCCTTCTGCTGCCGAGGAGTGCAACTCCGACCTCCGCCTCTTGGACCTCCCCCCGGCAGCTGCGGTCTGGGACGCGGCACCAGACTCCTCACTCCCCAACGAGATCACAATCTGGGAGGGGAGCCGGGCCTTGCGTCTCCGGCTGGCGGTGCGATCCCCGCCGCTGTGCTCCACAGCACCTTCTGCGCCCTCTTCATCAGTTGACGCTGCAGACAGAGAGAAATAAAACACAGGCATCAGGGCACTGTACAATGGACACATACACACATGACAGTTGTACATGAGGGGCATTGGCAAACCTCAGACATGGCATCAGAATCGCCAACACACATGTCATTTCAACTTGCACACATGAGCCATACCACAGCCATATTGCAACTGCCAGCACCATACATACACATACAACAGCATGAGCAGGCAAAGGTGAGCCAGACATCACATGCAACACAGGGAGTGCACTACACATGCACACACACCACCACACTTGCATGCATGTGTACACCTCTGCCAACTTTCGCAGTGTTCAGATGGGCATCCATGTCACATCTGCCAATCAGGCTTCCACATCCCGCTGTCACTTGCATCCATGTTGCATCACTGTTGCACCCTTGTCAAATACACACACATGCACATGTACACAGTGCTGATACATGCAGCTGAAAACAACATACATGTGTGACATCACGAACATGCCTACTTACATACACATTCATCCAAACATGTGTGCCCACACAACTGCATTTGGCATGCAAGCCTACACACACAAGCACCATCCATGTCTCACACATGACAGCCCTCGCATGTGTTAGCCTCACGGCTCTGTACACCCCCACCCATACTCGGCCCCATACAAACAGATGTGCAACCTGCACACTACTGGCACATCACCACACGCACAGCTTACAATCATGATGCATGTACACTTACCGCTCGACTCCAGACGGGTCTGCCTCTCAAGGACCTGGATCTGGAACGCTGGGGATATGCGTTCCAGGACCTCATCTGATCGTCCGACAAGTGGCCCCGGCGCCCCTTAGCATCCGCTGCCTTCAAGACGCGCCGGGCCTTGTTGAGGGTCATGGACCTGAAGTCCTCCCAGCGCTTCTTGACATGTTGGAAGTCGTGGACTGCCACCACCTCCGCGTTGATGGTAGTCACGATGTCCGTCCAGATCCGAGTCCGTCCTTCCTTGTCGGTGCGCAAACTTCCGAAGAGGGCATCATACTGCCCCAGGACTTGCTCCACCAGAACACCAACTTCGGTGGCAGTGAAGCTGGTGCCCCTCTGCCTCTCTGGCCGGGGGTTGTCAGTGGTGCCAGATGTTGCAGTGCCCGACATGACAACCCCAGAGGCAGGAGTGGGTGGGCAACTGGGTCCTGGGGCTGGGCTGTGGAGCGATGGAATCCCAGTCGGGAGTCTTCGGTTCCAGCAGGGGTGGTCACAGCAACAGCACCCCTGGCTGATGTGCAGGCAGCAAATGGCAGGGCACGATGGCAGCAGGCAATCAGGCAGCAGCAGATGGCAGGTGGGAGCGTGCTCGGGGCTCTGGGGGGCAGTAATTCGGCCTTCTGGGCAGGAGCATGGTCTTCCGTGTGCTTACGCATGGCCAGCTTTATACACAGTGAATTGGCACGTGAAAATCCAGCACGTCTGCGTGTAATTCGAGGAAAGGGCCTTAGTGCGTAAGCACGTCAGCACACTTACGCGAATTAATTGGCCCAAAGGCCAAAAGCGCGTATGCGCGTCTGTGACGTGCGTGCGTTGGCGTTTCCCTGTACACGGGTGCATGTTACACGTCCAATGACTGCACGTCAGAGTGTCAGCGCGTGTAATTGGAGGATGGGGCCTTAGCGCGTACACGCGGAAGTGACGCTGGACGTGTGGGCATGTTTAAAAGGTACGTGTAGAACGCCATTTCCTTGTACGTGCTTTTCGTGGAGAGCGAGTGGGTGAAATCTGTACTTCTTGTCGGTTCACACGCGATTTACTTCACGGCGTTCCAAGTTCGTACTCCCTGTTACCTCTGACAGCTTTTTCTCTTCTTGTCTTTTTCCTGGGCCTGTTTCCTCAAACAGCGTTCACTTCTCCTGTTGTCCTGTCTCCTCAGACAGCGTACAATTCTTCTTTTGGCGGGGGTGTTGCCAACGCGCACACGCACGTATTTTACACGCGATTTTTCCTGACAGACGGTGAGTTGCGCACGTATTTGACATCTGTGCTTGCCCCGTGTGTTGCCTACCCCTTCAGAGGTCAGTCTAGGCTGCGTGTGACACGCATACGTTCATTTTTGTGTTTCTGGGTGCCACAGCGTAGTGCAGGTTATTTTTTCCACGCACGTGGTCTAGGAGGGGTTGCGTGCACATTATCTCCCTTTTTCGGGGTGCCTGTGCGTTGCGTGACCCGTCATCTTCCCCCAGGGGTAACATACAGCCTTGCTAGAGCACTAGGGTACGAATTCCATCTAGTACCCTACCCCTTTGACCCCCAATTGCCCAGGACAATAGTTTACTGCAACTCCCATACGCACAACAACATCAGTGCCATGGTTGGGAGGCGAGCACGCGGTAAGGTTGGCAAAGGTGGGCGATCCACAAGAGGTGGCCGTGGTGGATACGGTAGGGGACGTGGCCGGGACTTGCAGGGTGCCCCTAGCCCCCATGTGTGGGTGACCAGTCAGGGACACCCATGCCCCCCCCTGGTTGAGGGTAACGTGGCTGACACCATCCCTGCTCAGCCCTTGTTGGACCAGCCCATTGTGGCACCAGACCTGGCACTGGGTGACTCCATGGCTGACTTCCAGGTCAGCAGGTCTAGGCCACGTGTGGCGGTGCACGTTGGTGTCACCAGCCCACGTGGATCAGGGGCAGCTATGTCATCTGCTGCCCCGAGTAGGCAGGGTGGGGAGGCTGCAGGGGCAGCTGCGGCTCCATCCACCCCAGCTCTAAGTGTCCCAGCCAGGACAGTGTCGGTCCTAGTCCATCCTGCTGACGTTCCCCCTGACCACATCACACTTCAGCTAATGCCTGTACCAACTCCCATGGTGAGTGTTCATTCCCACACTCCTAGTCCACAGTCCACCGGGGCTCCTGCCCCTAGTGTCCAGAGCGGCGTAGGACACTCAGTATCACCACCACCTTCCAAGCGGAAGAGGAAGAGTGCTCGTCCAGTACAGGCTGATGCCCCAGACATGGCTACACAGTCCGGCCCACCAAGGAAGCCCTGCTTCAATCGGGTCGAACTTGATGCACTTGTGGAGTATGTGTCTGCACATGACAGCGAAATGGTGATTACTGCAGGATGCAAGACCACACCTGCACAACGTCAGGCACACTGGCAGACCATTGCGGAACTCATAAGTGCCCTTGGATTCGTGAGGCGCACAGCTAATGATTGCTACAAGCGCTGGAATTACCTTAAGCGCAGGGCAAAGAAAAAGCTGGCCTCAAGTCATGCCGCAACTCTAGTGACTGGAGGTGGGTCTCCGGCAGAGGACATAGAACTCACGCCACATGAGTATGTTGCTGGGACCTACGTCACGGAGGAACAGATCCAAGGCGTGGGAGACCTGCCAGATTACGACCCATTGTCCGGTGAGTGCACATGCATGTGTGTGTCATCCATGTGCATGGCGTGTGTGTGAGTGCTTCTGATTGAGCGCCAGGTGAGGGGGTGTGTGCCTGAGTGGTTTGGGTCACCCATGTGCTTCATCCAAAACATTCTGTGCACCAGGATTTGGGTGTTGCAGTATCCCTTCTGGCAACAGTAGACATTCAGCCCAACCTCACGCCAGTTGCCCTTGAATTGTCATCTTGCCACAACATAGTTGCATGTTATTCTGTGTTCATTCAGGCTGATTGTCTGCATTCCACCACTTTCACTAGGCATTTCTCAGTCCTATTGTCACATGTGTGACATGGCTAGGGTACATGCCATCTGTGTGATGGCATGTGTCATGTATGTGTATTGGACATGCCAATCACAGGCCAATGTGTGATGGCACTGCTAGGCAGCATGCAGCAAATTTGTTGGTCTTCCATCTTGGTGTCATCAATGTGTGCCATTTGCCTCCCCTTCATACACAGTGACAGTGCATGCATGGGAGGGTTATAGTCATGTGGGACATGTGTCAATGAAGTACTGTTTCTGTTGCTTCTCAGCCCTAATTGTGTTCCATGTTGCTAATGCCTGTTCCCATTTCTTTTCTTTCATGTCTTTGCAGGGGATGACGCACTTGATACTGCTGGGGTTGTGGAGATGGTGCAGACCCAGGAGGGGTCTCAGGCCCGGCTGGGCACCAGTGAGGGACGTGGTGTGGTGGTGGGTGAGAACCCACACTTGCTGCAGGCTGTCATCTCAAGGGGTGTCTCTGGGTGCACCTCCCCCGAGCTCTATTCAGGTGTCGATTCGGATGATGAGACCTATGTGCAGTCGCAGGTAAGTGTCTCTGGAAGGGATTCTGTACTGTCCAACCCACCTGCACCAGGGGTAGAACCCTCAATGGGGATGTCAGTGTTGGTAGGTCAGCCTTTGGTGGTTACGGATGCAGGGTCACACTCCACTACATCTGATCCTGTTCCTGGGCCAGCAGATCAGAGGGGGAATGCAGTCCTGCAGCCTCAGGCAGTGCCGGCACAGCAATGCGCAGTTCGGCTTGCCCCAGACAGGTGTGGTGCCCGCCGACGCGGTGGCCGTATGCCACCTGGCAATACCGCTTGGGAGCAATCCATATACGGTATGGCAAACCAACAGGCAGCATCAACTGAGATGATGGCTCAGGCCATGGATAGGGTGGCCACTTCCATTGTCCCCCAAGAAAGGCTAATTGAACAACTACAGCAGGCAACAGACTCCATTAGCCAGTCATACAGGGAGGACATGTTGGCGTCCAACAGGGACAGGCGGGCGGCACTGGAGACTCTGCGGGAAGCCATTTACATTGAGTCCCAGGGCCACAGGGAAGCCCTGAGGGTGGAACGCCGTCAGCTCAGGGCAACTCTGGTTGAGCTTGAGGCTTCAGCTAACACGAGGACAGAACAGCAGCTGGAGCGGCTCACACGTACGCTCTCAGCTGAGATGCAGGCAACTAGGGCGGAGGTCCGGGCATCCCGTGAGTTGTTGCTTGGGGACCTCTGCACAATTATCCTCCAGAACCAGACCTTCCACACCCGCATGCTTGCTGCCATGGAGGCCCAGACTAGGGCTTTGTGTGGGCTGCCTCCCATAGTGCCACCACCTCCTGATGCAGCTGCAGAGGGTGAGGAGAGCGACAGCAGCGATTCTCCCACAATAGGGCAGCCGTGCAAGCCATGAGCCCATGGAGGTGTTTTTTTTCGCAAGATCCACACAGGTGGGTTTTGGTGTGCACCCTGTCCTCAGACCTCCTGGGTGGCCTCCCCCACCCCCCCCCCCCCCCCGGGCCCATTAATGGCCATTTTAGATTTTTTTTTAGATTTTTGATTTTTGATTTTTTGGACAGTGTGTTGCCTTGTGTGGCTCCCATGGGCACACACTGTATTGTGGCTGGGCACATGCAGGCTTGTCCTGAATTTGTGTCAGATACTTAGGTTTGTGTGACACACACCCCTCCTGGTTCCCGTTTCCATGGGCTTGCAAAGGGTGAGCCCAAGTGACATTGACTTACACGGTGACGTTGGACTCCCATTTGATGTGTGGGCAGTCTGTAGTCAATACTGTGTATACATTCCTAGTGCATATTGTTGTTGTATTGTACACTGCATGGTGTATTGATATGTGCCTCTGCATCCATCTCATCCTCCTAATTTGCAGGTCCAATTCTCATGTCTTCACAAGGCGGTCTACTTTGGGACTGGAGTCCATGTTGTAAGCAGTGCACCTACACTCTTGCGTGGCGCTAACACTCTATACTTGGAAGTGTTCGAAGTGCTGCCATTATCAGGTAGTGAGGCTGCCAATTTTTTAAGTCCGTACTGTCATGTTTATGGTAGGTTGGAGGTTGTGTAGGTGATTGGTATTCTTGGTAAGTATTTGGTAATGTGTGTTGTTGGTCCTGCATTACTGTGAGCATTTCATGTGTGGCCAGTTTCCATTAGGGACACTGTAGTTGGTGACACTTGGGGCATGTTGTGGGGATTCATTTGTTTGCTCTCACATTGCATGATATGCCATGGTGTGTTGTGTGGCCGTGCCGGGGAGGGGTTGGGTGACATGGCACTGTTCTCATGTTGTATTTTGCAAGTGGGTATTCATTTTTGCTGCTTGGAAGTGTGTCTTTTGATGACACTGCATTGGTGGTGTTTGTGTAGGTAGGGATGCACACATTGTGACACTTCCAGATGAACAATCTCAGGCTGCTATGGTTCTGACAGTTGACTGGCCCTTTGTTCATCATAATTGTCAGATTGAGTCATCATTGATTGTCAGATGATATGTGCCAGGGCTGTGTGCACTCCACAGGGGTGTGCTTTCTATGTGACGTAATTAGCCACCAGCTGCGTACAGGCTGCCTCACCCCATGCCCTTTCCCCTCCCATGCGCAGCGGGCGTGCATGTGGTTGGGGATGTGGGGGCACCACCATGTCCACAGCCAGGCCCCAGCGTGTTGCAACATTGTGCAGGACACATGCTGCCACTATGATCCTGCACACTACTGGGGGAGTGTATAACAGCTGCCCGCCAGAACGGTCAAGGGAGCGAAAGCGTGACTTGAGCACTCTGAATGTGCGCTCCACTATGCCCCGGGTTGCAATATGGGCTGTGTTGTATCTTACCTCGGGAGGCGTGATGGGGTTCCGAATTGGAGTCATCATGTGTGTGCTCAGAGGGTAGGCACTGTCCCCTGGGGAGGTGGTGATGGGGATCATTAGTGGGGTATTGGCATTACTCTGTATCTGTCATGCATGCGTGTGCTGTGGCATTTCTACTCACCAAGCAGCCATGCATCGCCATGCCGCCCAGCTTCCATGTCCCGGTTTAGGGTTGACATCCTGTAAATGAAGCTGTCGTGGGTGGACCCTGGATAGTTGGCATATACTGAGGTGATGATTCCCTTGGCATCACATACTACCTGGACGTTGATGGAATGCCAGTGCTTGCGGTTTCTATAGATGTGCTCAGATGCCCTGGGGGGACGTAGAGCCACATGGGTGCAATCAATGGCACTTAGCACTTTGGGGAATTGTGCTACCCTGTAGAAATCCTGGCTGACAGACTGCCTTTCTGCAGGTGCTCTGGGCAGGTATATGTGCCTGCGGACTGATGGGCGTGCAGTGATGATGGACAACACCTGGTGTAGGCACTGTGACTGCGTGGCCTGTGACACCCCCCCAAACTATGGCACTTGTCCGCTGAAATGATCTGGTAGCCAAGAAGTGCAGTACATTGAGGACCTTCTCCAGGGGGCTGAGTGCTTGGGAGCACAGGGTGGGTGATGTGAGGTCATCCTCCCACTCACTGACCAGGTTCAGTATTATGTGTGGTGGAAACCTGTACCTCCCATACACCTGGTCATCTGGCATACCAAATAGGCTGGTTCTGGGTGTGAAGATTCTGGCCCTGACTATCCTTCTCCTCCTCCTGCGGTATCCCACGGCCACTGCTGCTAGGAACGGTATATTCATCCTGGCGTCTGAGCTTGTTTGTTGTTTGCGCACTCTTTTATGCTGCGCGGGACGTGCGCCTGCTTCATGCAGGCGTATGTGTTTCAGGATTGGTCCTTTTATTTTTTGGCGCGTTGTAGGCGAGCGTGTAAATCTTCCTGCCCACCCCAGGAATACACGTAACACGCTCTCCCAGGCCGAGTTGTGAGTAAATAATCCCGCCCACCCCTGGAATACACGTACCCCACTCTCACAGGCACAGTAGCGTGTGCAACTTCACGCGCACATACCGAAATACACGTACCCTGCTAAAATCGCGTGTGGAACTTCCCGCGAACCCCGTAATACACAGACCTTGCTGATATCGCGTGTCAGGCTACACGTGCAACCCTGATATACACGTACACAGGCGAATCGCACTGCTGGGGGGTGGGGGGGTGGTAGGAAGGAGTGGGGGCCTGGTGGAGGGTGCCCCTGGATGCTGGGGGGTGGGGGTGCAGGGAGACATAAGTTGGACATGAGTGGGGGCCTGGTGGAGGGTACCCCACAGTGCTGGGGGGTGGGGGTGCAGGGAGACATGAGTGGGGACCTGGTGGAGGGTGCCCCTGGATGCAGGGGGGTGGGGGTGCTGGGAGACATGAATGGGGGCCTGGTGGAGGGTGCCCCGGACTGGTGGGGGGTGGGGGTGCTGGGAGACATGAGTGGTGGCCTGGTGGAGGGTGCCCCTGACTGGTGGGGGGTGGGGGTGCTGGGAGACATGAGTGGGGGCCTGGTGGAGGGTGCCCCTGGATGCAGGGGGGTGGGGGTGCTGGGAGACATGATTGGGGGCCTGGTGGAGGGTGCCCCTGACTGGTGGGAGGTGGGGGTGCAGGGAGACATGAGTGGGGGCCTGGTGGAGGGTGCCCCTGGATGGTGGGGCATGGGGGTGCAAGGAGACATGAGTTGGACATGAGTGGGGGCCTGGTGGAGGGTGCCCCTGACTGGTGGGGGGTGGGGGTGCAGGGAGACATGAGTGGGGGCCTGGTGGAGGGTGCCCCACAGTGCTGGGGGGTGGGGGTGCAGGGGGACATGAGTGGGGGCCTGGTGGAGGGTGCCCCTGGATGCTGGGGGTGGGGGTGCAAGGAGACATGAGTTGGACATGAGTGGGGGCCTGGTGGAGGGTGCCCCTGACTGGTGGGGGGTGGGGGTGCAGGGAGACATGAGTGGGGGCCTGGTGGAGGGTGCCCCACAGTGCTGGGGGGTGGGGGTGCAGGGGGACATGAGTGGGGGCCTGGTGGAGGGTTCCCCTGGATACAGGGGGGTGGGGGTGCTGGGAGACATGAGTGGGGGCCTGGTGGAGGGTGCCCCTGGATGCAGGGGGGTGGGGGTGCTGGGAGACATGAGTGGGGGCCTGGTGGAGGGTGCCCCTGAATGCAGGGGCGTGGGGGTGCTGGGAGACATGAGTGGGGGCCTGGTGGAGGGTGCCCCTGACTGGTGGGGGGTGGGGGTGCTGGGAGACATGAGTGGGGGCATGGTGGAGGGTGCCCCTGGATGCAGGGGGGTGGGGGTGCTGGGAGACATGAGTGGGGGCCTGGTGGAAGGTGCCCCTGACTGGTGGGGGGTGGGGGTGCTGGGGGACGTGAGTGGGGGCCTGGCTGAGGGTGCCCCTGGATGCTGGGGGGTGGGGGTGCAAGGAGACATGAGTTGGACATGAGTGGGGGCCTGGTGGAGGGTGCCCCTGACTGGTGGGGGGTGGGGGTGCAGGGAGACATGAGTGGGGGCCTGGTGGAGGGTGCCCCTGGATGCTGGGGGGTGGGGGTGCAGGGAGACATGAGTGGGGGCCTGGTGGAGGGTGCCCCTGGATGCAGGGGGGTGGGGGTGCTGGGAGACATGAGTGGGGGCCTGGTGGAGGGTGCCCCACAGTGCTGGGGGGTGGGGGTGCAGGAAGACATGAGTGGGGGCCTGGTGGAGGGTGCCCCACAGTGCTGGGGGGTGGGGGTGCAGGGAGACATGAGTGGGGGCCTGGTGGAGGGTGCCCCTGGATGCAGGGGGGGGTGCTGGGAGACATGAGTGGGGGCCTGGTGGAGGGTGCCCCTCGATGCAGGGGGGTGGGGTGCTGGGAGACATGAGTGGGGGCCTGGAGGAGGGTGCCCCTGGATGCTGGGGGGTGGGGGTGCAGGGAGACATGAGTGGGGGCCTGGTGGAGGGTGCCCCTGACTGGTGGGGGTGGGGGTGCTGGGAGACATGAGTGGGGGCCTGGTGGAGTGTGCCCCTGGATGCAGTGGGGTGGGGGTGCTGGGAGACATGAGTGGGGGCCTGCTGGTGGGTGCCCCTGACTGGTGGGGGGTGGGGGTTCTGGGAGACATGAGTGGGGGCCTGGTGGAGGGTGCCCCTGACTGGTGGGGGGTGGGGGTGCAGGGGGACATGAGTGTGGGCCTGGTGGAGGGTGCCCCTGGATGCTGGGGGGTGGAGGTGCAAGGAGACATGAGTTGGACATGAGTGGGGGCCTGGTGGAGGGTGATCCTGACTGGTGGGGGGTGGATGTGCAGGGAGACATAAGTGGGGGCCTGGTGGAGGGTGCACCTGGATGCTGGGGGGTAGGGGTGCAGGGAGACATGAGTGGGGGCCTGGTGGAGGGTGCCCCTGGATGCAGGGGGGTGGGGGGGCAGGGAGACATGAGTGGGGGCCTTGGCGAGGGTGCCCCTGACTGGTGGGGGTTGGGGGTGCTGGGAGACATGAGTGGGGGCCTGGTCGAGGGTGCCCCTGACTGGTGGGGGGTGGGGGTGCAGGGAGACATGAGTGGGGGCCTGGTGGAGGGTGCCCCTGGATGCTGGGGGGTGGGGGTGCAAGGAGATATGAGTTGGACATGAGTGGGGTCTGGTGGAGGGTGCCCCTGTATGCTGGGGAGTGGGGGTGCAGGGAGACATGAGTGGGGGCCTAGTGGAGGGTGCCCCACAGTGCTGGGGGGTGGGGGTGCAAGGAGACATGAGTTGGACATGAGTGGGGGCCTGGTGGAGGGTGCCCCACAGTGCTGGGGTGTGGGGGTGCAGGGAGACATGAGTGGGGGCCTGGTGGAGGGTGCCCCACAGTGCTGGGGGGTGGGGGTGCAGGGGGACATGAGTGGGGGCCTGGTGGAGGGTGCCCCTGGATGTTAGGTGGGGTGGGGGTGCTGGGAGACATGAGTGGGGGCCTGGTGGAGGGTGCCCCTGGAATCAGGGGGGTGGGGTGCTGGGAGAAATGAGTGGGGGCCTGGTGGAGGGTGCCCCTGGATGCAGGGGGGTGGGGGTGCTGGGAGACATGAGTGGGGGCCTGGTGGAGGGTGCCCCTGGATGCAGGGGGGTGGGGTGCTGGGAGACATGAGTGGGGGCCTGGTGGAGGGTGCCCCTGGATGCAGGGGGTGGGGGTGCTGGGAGACATGAGCGGGGGTCTGGTGGAGGGTGCCCCTGACTGGTTGGGGGTGGGGGTGCTGGGAGACATGAGTGGGGGCCTGGTGGAGGGTGCCCCACAGTGCTGGGGGGTGGGGGTGCAGGGAGACATGAGTGGGGGCCTGGTGGAGGGTGCCCCACAGTGCTGGGGGTGAGGGTGCAGGGAGACATGAGTGGGGGCCTGGTGGAGGGTGCCCCTGGATGCAGGGGGACATGAGTGGGGGCCTGGTGGAGGGTGCCCCTCGATGCAGGGGGGTGGGGGTGCTGGGAGACATGAGTGAGGGCCTGGTGGAGGGTGCCCCTGACTGGTGGGGGGTGGGGGTGCAGAGAGACATGAGTGGGGGCCTGGTGGAGTGTGCCCCTGGATGCTGGGGGGTGGGGGTGCAGGGAGACATGAGTGGGGGTCTGGTGGAGGGTGCCCCTGGATGCAGGGGGGTGGGGGTGCAGGGAGACATGAGTGGGGGCCTGGTGGAGGGTGCCCCTGACTGGTGGGGGTGGGGGTGCTGGGAGACATGAGTGGGGGCCTGGTCGAGGGTGCCCCTGACTGGTGGGGGGTGGGGGTGCAGGGAGAGATGAGTGGGGGCCTGGTGGAGGGTACCCCTGGATGCTGGGGGGTGGGGGTGCAAGGAGACATGAGTTGGACATGAGTGGGGTCTGGTGGAGGGTGCCCCTGTATGCTGGGGAGTGGGGGTGCAGGGAGACATGAGTGGGGGCCTGGTGGAGGGTGCCCCACAGTGCTGGGGGTTGGGGGTGCAAGGAGACATGAGTTGGACATGAGTGGGGGCCTGGTGTAGGGTGCCCCACAGTGCTGGGGGGTGGGGGTGCAGGGAGACATGAGTGGGGGCCTGGTGGAGGGTGCCCCACAGTGCTGGGAGGTGGGGTTGCAGGGGGACATGAGTGGGGGCCTGGTGGAGCGTGCCCCTGGATACTGGGGTGTGGGGGTGTAAGGAGACATGAGTTGGACATGAGTGGGGGCCTGGTGGATGGTGCCCCACAGTGCTGGGGGTGGGGGTGCAGGGAGACATGTGTAGGGGCCTGGTGGAGGGTGCCCCTGGATGCAGGGGGGTGGGGGTGCTGGGAGACATGAGTGGGGGCCTGGTGGAGGGTGCCCCTGGATGCAGGGGGGTGGGGTGCTGGGAGACATGAGTGGGGGCCTGGTGGAGGGTGCCCCTGGATGCAGGGGGGTGGGGTGCTGGGAGACATGAGTGGGGGCCTGGTGGAGGGTGCCCCTGGATGCAGGGGGGTGGGGTTGCTGGGAGACATGAGTGGGGGCCTGGTGGAGGGTGCCCCTGACTGGTGGGGGTGGGGGTCCTGGGAGACATGAGTGGGGGCCTGGTGGAGGGTGCCCCTGGATGCAGGGGGGTGGGGGTACAGGGAGACATGAGTGGGGGCCTGGTGGAGGGTGTCCCTGGATGCTGGGGGTGGGGGTGCAAGGAGACATGAGTTGGACATGAGTGGGGGCCTGGTGGAGGGTGCCCCTGACTGGTGGGGGGTGGGGGTGCAGGGAGACATGAGTGGGGGCCTGGTGGAGGGTGCCCCACAGTGCTGGGGGGTGGGGGTGCAGGGAGACGTGAGTGGGGGCCTGGTGGAGGGTGCCCCTGGATGCTGGATGGTGGGGGTGCAAGGAGACATGAGTTGGACATGAGTGGGGGCCTGGTGGAGGGTGCCCCTGACTGGTGGGGGGTGGGGGTGCAGGGAGACATGAGTGGGGGTCTGGTGGAGGGTGCCCCCCATGGTGGCGTGCAGGGGGACATGAGTGGGGGCCTGGTGGAGGGTGCCCCTGACTGGTGGGGGGTGGGGGTGCAGGGAGACATGAGTGGGGGCCTGGTGGAGGGTGCCCCACAGTGCTGGGGGGTGGGGGTGCAGGGAGACGTGAGTGGGGGCCTGGTGGAGGGTGCCCCTGGATGCTGGGGGGTGGGGGTGCAAGGAGACATGAGTTGGACATGAGTGGGGGCCTGGTGGAGGGTGCCCCTGGATGCAGGGGGGTGGGGGTGCAGGGAGACATGAGTGGGGGCCTGGTGGAGGGTGTCCCTGGATGCTGGGGGTGGGGGTGCAAGGAGACATGAGTTGGACATGAGTGGGGGCCTGGTGGAGGGTGCCCCTGACTGGTGGGGGGTGGGGGTGCAGGGAGACATGAGTGGGGGCCTGGTGGAGGGTGCCCCACAGTGCTGGGGGGTGGGGGTGCAGGGAGACGTGAGTGGGGGCCTGGTGGAGGGTGCCCCTGGATGCTGGGGGGTGGGGGTGCAAGGAGACATGAGTTGGACATGAGTGGGGGCCTGGTGGAGGGTGCCCCTGACTGGTGGGGGGTGGGGGTGCAGGGAGACATGAGTGGGGGTCTGGTGGAGGGTGCCCCCCATGGTGGCGTGCAGGGGGACATGAGTGGGGGCCTGGTGGAGGGTGCCCCTGGATGCAGGGGGGTGGGGGTGCTGGGAGACATGAGTGGGGGCCTGGTGGAGGGTGCCCCACAGTGCTGGGGGGTGGGGGTGCAGGGAGACATGAGTGGGGGCCTGGTGGAGGGTGCCCCACAGTGCTGGGGGTGGGGGTGCAGGGAGACATGAGTGGGGGCCTGGTGGAGGGTGCCCCCGGATGCAGGGGGGTGGGGGTACTGGGAGACATGAGTGGGGGCCTGGTGGAGGGTGCCCCTGGATGCAGGGGGGTGGGGGTGCTGGGAGACATGCGTTGGTGGGCAGTAGTGCAAGGTGACATGTGGGTTGGCTGGGGGGCATGGCCATGGTGGATGGGCTGCCAGCGGGACATGTGCAGGGGTGCAGGGTAGTCCCCTGTGGTGTGGGCCGCCTGCAGGGGCCGTGGAGGGTGTAGAGGGAACAGCTGGGAGGACCCACACGGCCAATTCACGTGTGGGACTCCACGGCACCCCAGAAATACACGCAGGCTGCTGGATTCGCGTGTGGAATTTGCCACGCACCCGGAGTACACGTACCCTGCTGAAATTGCGTGTGGCACTTCACGCGCACACCGAAATACACGTACCCTACTAATTCGCGTGTGAAACTTCCCCCGCACACCGAAATACACGTACCCTGCTAATTCCCGTGTGAAACTTCCCGCGCACCCCGAAATACACGGACCCAGGGCAATCGCGTGTGGAACTTCCCGCGAACCCCGTAATACACGTACCCTGCAAATTCCCGTGTGAAACTTCCCGCGCACCCCGGAATACACGTGCCCAGGCCAATCGCGTGTGGAACTTCCCGCAAACCCCGTAATACACGCCCACGCTATTTTTCACACAGAGGGTGTCCGTGTTTGTCGGTATCCCTTTGCACCTCATTTGTCCTAGAGGGCCACTGTATGGACCATTCATCATAGCTGTATATGGGTGCTTTTTGTTAGCGCACATTTTGGCGCACATTTATTTCAGGCGCAGGGACGCTACCGCCTGCTTTCTTGTGGCGAACTTGTTTGGCCCTGTGCGCGTCTTTCACCGTGCGCTGGTTTGCGCTATTCGATTCCATGAATACGGCTTGTAGGCGAGCGTGTGGGCGTTCCGCGCACTTGCCTCCTGTACTTCCCCCGTGACGCCCATATTTTCACGCGTTGTTCCCCATTCCGAGTGTTACGCCCCGTGTTCCGCCCACTTTTGTGATGTGCGCCGTGCTATGTGCGATTTTGCAGTGCCCGTGGCGCATGCCGTTGGATGACCTGTGCGCCGGCGTGTGCCGCGCACTTTTTCAGCGCACATCCAATGTTTTTCTCGCGCACGGACTTCCATGAATCGATGTGCGCTGGTTTCCCTGCGATTTTCGCAGTTGGACTGCGATTTTCGCACTTTTACTGCGAATCGCACGTTTTGGCACCTCTGCGCAGGAATTTTCGGCGCACATTAATTCCATGAATCGACCAGATAAACTGCTGTGTACCTCTCTGGAGGACAAACTGTATATCGATGTAGGAATGGAGACTAATTCCACACACATGCCTTTACTAAGAAATGTGAGTCTTCTTATCAGTGACATCCCAGTTTCCCTTCCTACCCAGCAAATCATGTTACCTGCCCAAGACATCTGACCTTCCCTTAACGTATTAAGACATTGCAGCTGTGGTGGATGAAGGGCATTCATTCCCAAGTGGAATCTATTCCTAATCATAAATCAGTGTTGGCTCATAGGGCAGTTGTCAGTTATGTGGCTGAATTGTCAGGTGGTCGCACTTTCCACACTTGTTGGTGCATTACCAATCCCAGTTGCATCCTGCCCACAGGCCAGGCATGTTTCTACTGGTGGGGCCCAGATGCCTCTCACTGGCTCCTCTTCCATGAAGGTGCACTCTCAAATACACAGGTCCATCCACAGTACTGCAGACGTCTCACCAAGGCCACAGGTCTTTTGGTATTCCTGAATTGTTTCGCAGGATTCTCGGCCAACTGTTATACTTTACGTCTCATGCGGATACTCAGGAGTTCAGAATGCAGGTATCTTGCACCTGTTCACCAGCAATGTCCCATTGTAGCCTCCGTCCAGAGGACAGCATTCCGTTTATCAGCTGAATTAGTGCATCTCTCGTAAGCGTACTGAGAATCATGATTATATGTATCTCCCCTATATTAGTGTTTGTGTTGTTGAGCTGCGCACCAGAGATTCATCCTGTTGCTCATTCTAATCAGCCTACACGGCTATCTATCCTTTGCCCCTTGCAAACAACCAAGCTGCAACAGCAGTATTAGCCCCATCCTAGATTCAATCAGTGGCTCCCCTTTTCTTTCTTCCTGAGCGTAATTCCTCAGACTGTTGCAGAAAGCATATAGAGGCCCCTTCGGTGCAGTTGGGGAACTGTGTTGTGACCTGGAATGCAGATAAAGGGAACAGTGAAATATTGTGGTTGCTAGAATGGTGTTCAGAATAACAAGTTGAAACCTTGATCTATCAATCTATGTTGGGTTTTTTTGTACTGACTATGCATCTGCGTGTTTCTCATAACCTCAGCAACCTCAAATGTAAATGAAACCAGATATTGTATCAGCATGCATGTACTATTTTCTAGCTGGGTATTATATTGGCACAAAGCTGGAACACTCTCTTACCACCTCAGTGATGTTCTTGGAAGTCATTAGTAAATAGTAGTGTAGTTTTGTGGATTTATTATAATCTCTCCTTTGCATCACAATCTGATCGTGTATGCTACACTCTCTTGGTACAGCCACACAATGGAAACCTATAGGTATGGATACTTTATCAACGGTTCCCCTTTCCTTCATGCTCTCAACCCTTTCGCTACCCTCACCATTGTATTTGACAAGTAGTGGAACAAGTAGAAGGTTTTCAAGATCTCTTTCCTTCCCAGTTTACAGTGTAAAATAGAGTGACAATAAAATGTTAGATATGAGACATGGAACCATCCAGGGATCATTTTAGGAGCTGGGATTGGTTTAGTTACAGTGGTCATTTTCTTCCCAGCAACATCTGTGAAAGCGGTCAGTTTTGAGGATTGTGATTTGGTATTTAAAGCACAGAGGTAAATCTCAATAGAAATCCAGTTAGGGAGAGATTCACAAGGGCAGGAGCTCATCCCATGGGACAAATAGATGGTTTTCTGAGGAAGCCGTGTAACAAATCCACACCACATTCTCAATTCCCCATAAAACCACATGTTCCTCCTTGCCAGAGGATATGTACCATCTTCTATACCACAGCCATTACTCTATCTCAGAGGCTGTGATCATATATCAGAGGTTTGAACTTTGTATTAGCTCGGATGAAGAGGCATAAACGAGATTAGAGACCAGCAAAGAAGCAAATATAACTGAAATGCATAAAAGGGACAATGGGCTTCATTACGAGTTTGCCGGTCCGGGTACAATGGTACTGGTAAGCTTACCGGTACCATTGTATCCAGACCCTCAAACTCTGAGTTGTGCTCGCGGGTGCCTTTCATTCCACCAGGTCTGACCTGGCAGAATGAAAGGCACCCGCGAGCACCGCATTTCGGATGCACAAGCACATGCACAGGCCAATTCTCACATGAGCCCTATGGGGCTCATGTGAGAATTGGGAAGATTTTTTTCTGGGGCCCAGGAATGAGCAAATACTGGGTCCGGCAAGGCCGTAATGACCCATTAATTGCCCATTTCTGGGCGCCAGAAAAAAATGCAACTCGGGCGGCAGCCAGGGTTGCCACCAGGGTTGTAATGAGGCCCACTTTCTTTCATAATTGATTGGTGCATCTTCACCCTTGCAGTGGGTCACATGGATCCCCTTAGGGTGCCCTTCTACCTTGACAGCCGAGTTTCAGACCAATAGAAGCTGATAACGCCCCTTCCAGCGTGAAGCCAGCACCAACTTCCTCTAATGGATCTTCAACAACTGTCGGAATTGAAACAATATTATGCCTCCTATCGCAGCAATTGTATGTGTATTGGCCTACGCCAAGTTGTCTAAAACATCATATGCGAACAAACTCTGCGGCAAGGTTTTGACCTTAGAGAAAGTAATGTAAGTCGCCATCTTGGATTAAGCCGCCATTTTAGGTTCTCTTGTAATATGGAAGTCACCCTGAACATCAAAATGGAGGCCGAATGACATTCTGAGTAAGATTCTGGCCGTTGTGACCTCCGTACACACGAATAATTAATATGCCTGCAGGCCACTTGTCGGGGTCGCAAACTGAGACCTTGTCCTATTGTTGACCCATGTGTAAATGTACAACTATATCAGCGAAACTAATCAAAATGCATATATTATAGGATTGACCTGGCTAGGAACCCATAGGCCCGATCCCTAGAATGGTTAACCCGCGAGGGGGTTGGCCAAGGGCTGGATAAAGAGTATAAAAAGCCCAAGTATTCCATTGTACGGTCTCTCTCACTAATGCATCGAACCTTCGTTGAAGTTCGTTACGTTACTCTGAGAGCCGAATAGCTATCCGTTTGTCAATTGACTTTGGTAACTGTTGTAGCTTTTAAATAAAGCACTTGTATGTTCTTTGTAACCTGTGTTGGTGTGTTTCTTTTGGGCTTCCCGGCCTCATATTATTTTTCTGTTTCCACAGTTGGCGCCCGAACAGGGACCCTCAAGATTGATGCCGGATCATTGAAGGTTGACGCAGACTATCGAACCGGGATCGGACGGTGTGATACTGCGGGCCCGACCGAACGAGACGCGATACCCCGGCAGCGCTGACGATCCGATCCTTGGACGATAGTCGTGTGGTCTGACACGGCATCTTGACGAGGGTCCATTTTTTGAGGCGGGCAGATTTGTCGAAACCACCAAACACAAGGTAAAATTTGTTAGGTAAGTTCTTTGGTAAACCGCACGGTCCTCCTTAGGTTTGGTCAGGTGCAGTCGTGACCCAGCTCTTAATTTAACCCTGACAATTTGAATTTGGTGTATTGTATCTGCAGACACAGTTATTGACCAGGTAACACCAATTTTTTGTGAAATGCCTGGGAAATTGTCTAGCTGCTTTAGGGCTCTGTTCCGCAGCGATCGACAATCTTTGGAATTTAGCCTCCCGGCACCACAGGAGGGGTCGCCGGCATGTACTATGTACTGTAAGTATGGCATTGGAAGTATAGTATTTAATGATATTTGGCACAGACAAACCAGACATGCCTCCGAATTTCAGTGGCCAATCAATGGTAGTTTCGAGATCCCCCGTATTGAATACCTAGAATCGGTCTTGCTAAAAATGAAGGCCAGACCTGCAGCATTTGATGTTTTGCAGAATTGGAAAAAAGAAGCATTGCAGCAGCTTAAAAGTAGGAATAAACATGCACGCCGTCATAAGACAAATGCCGAAAAGGCGTTATTATATGATAAAGAAAAACATTCGGAGTCAGTTAGAAACATGGATAGGGCTTTCTCACTAGGTATCCAGAAAATGTATCCCTCTAAAGATTTACATGTTTCCGAAGAATTTATTGAAAAATTGTTAAACGAACGCAGGCCTGGTGCCTCCGCGCCACCTCCGTATGATCCTCTCCCGGGTACTCTGCCCATTCCTGCTGTTATTCCTGCTGTTATTCCTGTTCCCCCTGTGCAACCTATTGTTCCCATTCCTCTAGTTGTTGTTCCTCCACCTATCGCACCACCCCTTTCTCCTACGCCGATCGTTGCACCCCCATTGAATTTGCCCGCACCTTTGCTCCCGAGTGGTTCTGTATTGACTGAAGTTGATCGGGGTGCGGGGTCGAAGATTGTCACTCGAAATACTGTTTCTACAGGCAAGAAACAGGAATTATTTGCATGGGCTAAGCACTGTATGGAGAAAGGTGATCAAGTTAACGTTTTTTCCACATTATCAAATATGGACAATTTTCCAGAGAAAAATGTTTTTATCGAAGGTTTGGGGACTCATTTATGTGTAATGATGGGGTAGATTACAAAATTCGGATCTCCCGCAAGGGGTGTGGGATCTAAATACTTTAGTGCTTTCGAGGGACACAGAGGAGAAAGTACAAGGTCATGTTGAGAGATTGTTTGAGTATAGGAGGGACTTTGAAAGATTACAAGATGAGGATGAGGAAGACGACAGTATGTATGTGCAGAAACGGTTCCTTCCGTGTCATAGATCGGCACCTGAGGAAGTACGAATTTGTACCAAAGATGCGATTCGATGGATCTCGGATTCATCGGTACCGCCAGATGAAGTATATGACACATATAGTCAGTATACAGTAGAAATGCAGAAGAAGGTGATTCAGGTAATGGTACAGTACCTACAAGATGAATGTGTAAGGAAGAAGGTTAGTTGTCCTATAGAATTATTGGGTATTTGTAAGAGGGCTTTTTCACCCGACACTTCTTCAGCTGACTTAGCGCTCAACCTGGCTCTATTGCTTAGTAAGCGGTCAGAGTTACCTACATCTCAGTTGCCTATGAGAGAGGTTCCTCCGACATTTGTCCCTAAGGTTGAGATTCCCGCTAACGCTGGGACTGGTGCACCCGCTGTGAACATCCCCGCACACTATGTATCGTAATTTGTTCACGTCCCGTTTTCACGACAGGAAGTGAACACTATTACACAATCAATTCCCGATATCAGAAAAAACCCAACAGGGTTTTACAAAGAGATAGAGTCCGTTTTGCAGTCCTCTGTGTTCACCTTAAGTGACATTGACTTGCTATTCCCTGTACTCCTGCCCGTAGATTTCTGGAAGCAGGTTCGAACAATAGACGATGTGCCAGGGTTAGGAGATACGTGGGCTAACATGACTAGGTTTGATGGGGAAAGACCAGCTGGTGAAAAACCACCTCAGGTAATACTTACTTTGCCTGATAGAATTGTCGCAAAATTGATAACCATAATTCCTGAGAAAAGAATTATTTGGGACAAGCTTACAGCCTGTATTCAAGGAAAAACTGAAGGTGCCACCGAGTTCTTTAATAGATTCGAACAGGTATTCTCTGATTTCAGTGGTCAGGACTTGGGCACAGAGTCCGGGAAAAGGTTGTTTGTGGACAAATTTGTACGTGGGTTGTTGCCCAACATCCAGTCACAGATTATGTCCTCTGAGAGCGCTTGGCAGGCGAAGTCCCAATCTGATGTTTTGCACATGGCTCAGTATTTTGAGAACCGTGTGAATAATGAAAAAGAGAAAATAGAGAAGAGGAAAGGAGATTTGAAGACAAAAGTATTGTTACAACAAATTTTTAGAAATCCCAGAGGAGGTACGTCACAGACCAGAGGTCAGTATGTCCCAAAAGGAAACACTCCTTTGGGTTCTGTGAATATTAATCAATGTGCCTATTGCCGCCAGGAAGGTCATTGGCGAGCACAGTGCCCCGTCCTTCACCAAAGGTCGAGCAATGCATTTGGGGGTATGGGTAGACGACCTAGAGGTCGCCCCGGAGCAGGGGGCCCTGATAGAGGTCAGTTTTCGCAAGATCCTCAGCAACCTTTTCCACAGGAAAATCAGACTTCGAGTGTGGACACGAGAAACATATTTGATCACCCTTCTGTTGACTACCTTTCTGAAGAGCTTCCTTTCGATGACATTTTGTTTTGTTAGGACTGCCCGAAGCAGGGTTTGGAACCTTCACCTATTCCCGTTAATCAGAAAGGTCCCTACGTTGAATTGTTAGTGGGGAATAGGAAACATCAGTTTTTGATAGACACTGGAGCACAGAAGTGCTCCATTGATCATTCCCGGGTTCCAAACATTCCACTGTCAGGGCAAACAAATGTTTCTGTAGGGTTTTCTGGTATACCAATTGTCTGTCCGGTTTCTTCGCCGGTGTCTGTTTCTTTGGGTCCCTTTAAGGACCATTGCCCTTTCCTTCTGACTTCGAACTGTGGAGAGAATTTGCTGGGGTTAAATTTGTTAAAGAAACTGAATGCAGTAATTCATTGTTCCTCTGATGGAGTACGACTGACGGTTTCAACACAGCAACTTCCCAGTTCCCAGTTTCTGACTCGACCATTGCCTCCTGAGTTTAGTGTTGTCCCGGAATGTTTATGGGCGGTTGACGACAGTGATGTCGGGGTACTACAGATTGAGCCCGTTAAAATAGTTTTGGAACATGGAGTTAAATTACCACGCATTCCGCAGTATAAAATATCAGTTGAGGGCAAGCGTGCTTTGAAGTGCATTGTCTCCGATTTTGTGCACCGAGGGGTGATTGAGGAGATTGCAGGTAGTTTATGTAACAGCCCGATTTTACCTGTATACAAGAAAGGCGACAATGCAATCCCATACAGTTTTATAATTGATCTTCGTGCTATTAACAAAGTTGTCGCCCCGCAATTTCCAATTGTGCCTGATGTAACAACGATACTAACAATGATCCCTGCTACAGCTACGTATTTTAGTGTTGTGGACCTAAAGAATGCTTTCTTTAGTATTCCTGTACACAAGGAGAGTAGATATTTGTTTGCGTTCACCTTGGGGGGACGTTCATTCACATTTACTCGGGCACCTCAAGGGTATACTGAAAGTCCAAGCATTTATAGTAGAGCTTTGAAAGAGCAGCTTGACACCCTTGAATTGCCACCTACTTGTACACTACTTCAGTATGTCGATGATTTGCTTTTGGCTGCAGATTCTGAAAGTGCTTGTAAAGAAGGCACTGTATTGTTACTTATTCATCTGGCCGAAAACGGTCATAAAGCTTTGCACAAGAAATTTCAATATTGTTGCCAGGAAGTCGCCTAATTAGGTTACCTCCTGTCAAAGGAGGGGAGAAGATTGACACCTGAAAGAATAAAACACATTGCTGGCATGTCTGTTCCAAATACGCAGAAGGAAGTCAGAGCCTTACTAGGTATGGCTTCTTACTGTAGGTTGTGGATCCCGAACTTTTCACTAGTGATAAAACCGATGTTGGCTTTGACGAAGAAGGGCATTTCTCTGCCACTGCCATGGAAATCGGAACATCAACGATCATTTGAGCTTCTCAAAACCGCGTTATGCTCTGCACCGGTTCTGGGTACTCCAAATTATGACAAGGCTTTTGTGTTGTTTGTGCATGAATGTGATGAATGTGCTTTGGCTGTGTTAACGCAGGAACATGGAGGGAAGAATAGGCCGTGCGGCTACTACTCCTCTGCCCTTGATCCTGTCGCATGCGCTTTGCCGAGATGTTTGCGAGCTGTCGCTGCTGCTGCCGCGTCCGTAAAACAGAGTGAGGGAATGGTTCTAGGCCATGATTTAATTTTGATGGTACCTCACTCTGTAGATGTCCTATTGAATAAGACTCAAACATAACACCTCACCTCTGCACGGCTGACAAGGTATGAATTAATTCTGTTTGCACCTCACATTCAAATTAAGAGGTGTTGTGTTCTTAATCCGGCTGAACTTCTACCTTTCCCGCAAAATACTGTTTGCGGTGACGAAGAATTACATGACTGCCTGTATACCACTGAACAGGAAACTAAGAGAAGGATAGACCTTATAGATACTCCTTTGGACAATGCAGAAGGGGAGCTGTTTTGTGATGGCTCCTGCTTCAAACTTCCAGATGGTACATCTACAGCTGCTTACGCAGTTAATACGTTGAGTACGGTTGTTGAAACTAGGAGAATTCCGCATAACTCCGCGCAGGCCGCAGAGATTATAGCGTTGACCCGAGCTTGTGAACTCTCCGAAGGGCGTATAGTAAACATATATACTGATAGCCAGTACGCCTTTGGGGTGGCTCACAACTTCGGGAGGCTCTGGTCGCAAAGAGGGTTCCTAACCTCACATGGGACCAAGATTCAGCACGGTCCCCTGATAGTGCAATTGCTCTCGGCACTCTCACTCCCTAGGCAGTTAGCGATCATGAAATGTGCAGCACATCGTAAGGTCATAGATGATGTGGGAAAAGGGAACGCTTTTGCTGACCAGATAGCCAGGCAAACGGCCACAGACCTTAGCCCAGACATGTATGTTCTAAGGGAAACAAAAGATGCCTATGTAATGGATGAGGGTATTGGGTCTATGCGAGATATTCAAACTGATGCCACAATAGAAGAGTCTAAAAGGTGGGCCGAAGGAATGGGGAAACTGGATGATGATGGGTGTTGGGTGGATACATCTGAAGGAAAATGGTTGCTCCCTGATTCATATGTGCTGGCAATGGTTACGATGGCACACGGTCCCGCATGTGTGTGCTCAGCAGATCACGAAAATGTTAGAACAAGTATGGGTGAATAATAAAATTTCGAAGATTGCACAGCGCCATGTTCAGAATTGTATGATTTGCTTACAGCACAATGTGGGGAAGGGGACAGTAACTCCAAGGGGAAGCTTTGGGCCCCCTTCTGTTCCCTTCGAGGTCATCCACTTTGATTTTATTGAGATGAAACGGTGTAACAATCTAAAATATGTTCTTGTGATTATTTGTGCTTTTAGTAAATGGGTCGAGGCTTTCCCCATTAAAGATGCTACTGCCATGACCACTGCAAAGACTATGGTAAAAGAATTCTTTCCACGATTTGGGCTTCCGAGGGTAATTTGGTCGGACAACGGTCCCCATTTTGTTGCAGCGGTAATTTTACAGATATGCACAGCGTTACACATTGAAAAATGATTTCACTCAGCTAGGCATCCTCAAGGTGCTGGGTTGGTAGAGAGACATAACGGCATCTTAAAGAATAAACTTGCAAAAACATGTGCCGACACCAAACTGAAATGGCCAGATGCCTTACCTATTGTATTGTTAGCCATGCGAACCACACCTCAAACTAAGACTGGGCTCCCCCACTTTGAGGTAGTGATGGGGAGACCTGCTAATATTTGGGGTCTTCCGAGGCCTAAAACATTGAGGGAGGTTGACAATGTATTGCTTGTAGACTACTGCAACCAGTTGACTAAAAATCTGTATTTCATTTATCATCAGGTCCAATCAGATTTACCTGTACGGTTTATGGGCCCAGGACACAATATTCAGCCTGGAAGTTGGGTCCTAGTGAAGGCCTATGAAAGGTCTTCCTGTCTCGCTCCTCGCTGGAGGGGGCCCTACCAGGTGCTGTTGGTCACCCAGACAGCAGTGCGGGTGGCTGGAAAAAAACATTGGATCCACGCGACGCATGTCAAGAAACTTCCTCACCCGACGCCACACGTTACAGAAGAAGCAGGACCCCTTGCTGATGCTACAATCTCTGATCCTGGAGTAGTAAACAGCACTGTGAGTGTGTCGGAGAATTTCTCTAAGCCCGTGGAGCTTCGGGAACAGTCCATTTCGTCTCTGCACTCTTTGGAGAAGTCACTTCCGGAAAACATTGTTTCAAGTTCTGCGACTTCCGTCGCCTCCGATACGTCGCTTCCCTCAGGAAGTGACGTCGCCTTGTTTCCGGTTCAAACAGTTCTGGGTACCACCAGGTACAACCTTCGACGAAGAAAATAGAACTACGGCACGGGTCCTTTCCGTGCATTTGGAAAGAAGAAGTGATTGAAAGTTTTCTCTTGTAAAAGAAAGTTTCTTTTGAACAAAAGGAAAAAAAAGGGATTCTGCTGGCTAGGGTTGGGAAGGACTAAGAAGTCGCGCGACGTAGTGTCGCAAGCAACGAACATTGGGGTTGTCGATTGAGAAACTACCATGCCTGCCACCTCCACCGCTGCTCCCCGCACTGGACTTGTAAATAAGGGGGTGACCAACTCGGACAACGAACAATGTGCCTGGGCCCCGAAAACATATTGCTGTGTTGTGTTAATAATAATTGGAATTTGTGTAATTACTGCTGTGGGACTATGGTACTTCCAAGAAATTTACCCTCTAAAACCTCTACTGCCAATTGAGATTGTACCTACTGCTTTGACTCCCTCTGTACACCTCCACACCTTGTCACCTAGAGACTCCCAGCATAGACGAAAGTATCATAATAACACTTTAATCATAGTAATGAATGCAACGCATGCCTTTTTTAATAAGAGTAATTGCTGGATTTGCACCCATTTACCGCAACATGGGAACAAGGGGCTAGGATGGTATATTCACCCTTTACCTTTAACGACTGCTTGCTATGCTTCTCTTAGAGCACTATTCTTTGGCCGTTGGAATGATAGCGTCTCAGGGAACTTTGATGGAACTAATTTAAATGATTTTGAGAAACGTGAATTGACTCCCCTGGGATGCTCGCTTTTTGCAAATAGAAGTAGACCTAATGTTGCTTCTATTCGGCCATCTGATAAACTATCTCTTCCTTTCCAAACTCTAATTTCCTTTAAAATGGCTCCGATAGGCAATAAGGACGCTGTGCCCCCTTCCTACTCTATTAATCATAGCCCCGATTCAGTCCCCTTTTGTGTACAAAGAAATGGCACTCGGCCAATGGGAGATTTTGAACGTTGTGTGAACATTGTAAATTTGACTGGGGAGAACAGGCCTCTGTATGTAGGAGGGCCTGTTTATTTCGTTTGTGGTAGTTCAGCATTTCCCTGGTTGCCCAAGGATTGGCAGGGAACCTGTTATTTAGGAATCCTGTTACCTAGGGTATTTGTAGCCAGTACATTGGAAGTTTCTAAGGCTCGCCCACGGCGGGACGAGGATGGGGATACCCCTGGGCAAGTATTGGGAGATATAGCGAAATCAGTTGTGCCATTTTGGGGACAGATAGCAAACTCTGAAAATATTAGGGGACTAGCAAGAGTACTGGAGAGAACCATCAACCGGACCACGGATATACTCTACAATATGACACTAGAACAAAAGGCAATAAGATTGGTAGCACTCTGAAATCGGATGGCATTAGATGTCATTCTAGCAGAACGTGGTGGAGTATGCAAATTAGTGGGGTCCGCTTGCTGTGTTTTCGTTCCAGACTCCTCACCGACAATTTTTAAAGCAATACAGAACTTGCACATCCTTAGTTCTGAGGTGCATGTTCCTGTGGGAGATTGGAATATTAGCGCCTGGTTCTGGGATTCTCTACGATCCTGGGGTTGGAAGGTGCTTTCTGTTATCTTGGTTATTTTGGGAATCCTGCTATTCCTTTGTTGCTGTTTCCAATGTCTACCTAGTATATGTGCAATGCTAGGGGGGTGTTGTGCTCAAGCGGTGAGCACAGTAGGGCACAAAATGTATGCCCCAGATACAGCATCTAAAGAGTTTGTGTTACAAGAGGTTCTGATGAACGACCTAATGGCTATAGACATTACAGATAATGATTCAGGATGTATAGACGACAATGCATGGAGTTATTTACAAAAGTATCAGAAGTGATATTAGCACTTGGCATAGGCCAAAAGGAGGGTTTGTCGGAATTGAAACAATATTATGCCTCCTATCGCAGCAATTGTATGTGTATTGGCCTACGCCAAGTTTTCTAAAACATCATATGCGAACAAACTCCGCGGCAAGGTTTTGACCTTAGAGAAAGTAATGTAAGTCGCCATCTTGGATTAAGCCGCCATTTTAGGTACTCTTGTAATATGGAAGTCACCCTGAACATCAAAATGGAGGCCGAATGACATTCTGAGTAAGATTCTGGCCGTTGTGACCTCCATACACACGAATAATTAATATGCCTGCAGGCCACTTGTCGGGGTCGCAAACTGCGACCTTGTCCTATTGTTGACCTATGTGTAAATGTACAACTATATCAGCGAAACTAATCAAAATGCATATATTATAGGATTGACCTGGCTAGGAACCCATAGGCCCGATCCTTAGAATGGTTAACCCGTGAGGGGGTTGGCCAAGGGCTGGATAAAGAGTATAAAAAGCCCAAGTATTCCAATGTACGGTCTCTCTCACTAATGCATCGAACCTTCGTTGAAGTTCGTTACGTTACTCTGAGAGCCGAATAGCTATCCGTTTGTCAATTGTCTTTGGTAACTGTTGTAGCTTTTAAATAAAGCACTTGTATGTTCTTTGTAACCTGTGTTGGTGTGTTTCTTTTGGGCTTCCTGGCCTCATATTATTTTTCTGTTTCCACACAACAGAAAATTGCCTTCCTTCAGAGTGTAGCCAAGCTACAATTGGTTCCTTAGGCAGATCTGCCTTGACCTGGTTGTGATCAAGGCTGACTGAATACATTAAGGTCTTCACATACTCCAATAAATTACCATCAATCAAGTGTAAATTAACATCCATGGATTTTACAGATGGAGATGAGGGAAGTCTCATGTGCCACCCATATATAATTATGTAGGGACGGATCCCGGTTTTCCTGCTTGGAGCGCTTTGAATACTGAATAACACAAGGGGAAGGGGCATCATGCCACTTTATACCCATCTCTTGGCAGATCTTCCTTGATATATTTTAGTATAATTTCTTCTCTCCTCTGCCCCTTCTGATTGCTGATGGTTTGGGCAATACCAATTGTGCTGTGCATTCAGGGCTGTAAGGAGGGTTTTCACCACATTATTTATAAAATTTGACATTTTGTACACCACATCTAGGCACAAAATCTCTGACTAGTATTTTAACGATAGTTGCAACATTTGCCCTTCGGCAGGGGTATGTCTCCACCCACCTGGAGAACAGATCTAGGAGACACTACCACTGATTGCAAGGGGCGTGGGGTAGCTAGAGGAAATGAATCTGGAAATTCACAAAAGGGCCTTAAGGTGAAGGATATGCTGCCTGGGTGGCCGGCAGAGTCTTCTCCACATTGTTTGGTGGCAAATGATGCAACATTTAAAGTATTTCTGGGCACTTTTGACAAACCCATGGGTTAACCAGGACTTATTCAAGGACATAATCATCCCTGCCTTTCCTACATGAGCCTGCCCATGGTACACCCAAACAAGAGGTGATAGTAGTATTGTTGGTCCCACTGATTGAATTTAGATATCTCTCCACAGAGAATCTTCATGCAATCAACAACTGCATTTTGACCAATTATCCTTTTCATTTTAGGATATACTTTACTGCATTTGTGCCAACTACTTTAATGACTTCTGAAGGCTTAGGACTGACATTTATAAGGGGTATTAATTTCTTCTTCTGAATCTTACATAGGAGCTAATTCTGCTGTTTTACTTAAAAAATAATTTCCATGAAGGATATCATCACCCAAAGGCTAATGAGCAGCACGTTTGATTATGGCTATCTGTTCAGGTACATGATAGCATCTAGAAGGGCCTTCACGTATTTGGGATTTTTAATGGGACATCGTGCTGAGGTCAAAAATCTTCCCTGTTGCCAGAGCTGACCAAAGTCGTGGGCTGCCCCATATGGATATCTCTAATCAGTGTAAGTATTCACAGACTGTTGTTCTATTCTGCATGCCTCAGGGCAACCAGCTTTGCGATTATTATGGAGGTAACCTGAGGCATTTTCCCACTCTCCACCACCTCCCCAACTGCACATAGTGCATACCCTTTGACACATTTCCCATTCAGGTCTCAGTTACACAAACCACCCATGAGTTAAATTATGCCAGGGAGCCAGTAAAGAGTCAGTAATAGTAACACATTAATTGTGCTTCATATTGTACTGTTCACCATCCTGGGGAGTGTGAAGTAGAGATTCAGGACTCAACACTTGGCATCTAGTCAAAGTAACATTGATAGAATTCAGGAGTAGTAGTTCATATGTGCTAGCTCAGCATACAGATATGGGCTGAGTTTTAGTTTTCAACAGGACAGAGACTACTGAGTTCAGCACTGCATCCTCTGAAGGGGAACCTAACACAATAATCTCGCTTTGCTGTACTGTGAACACAGCAGCTGCAAGTGACTGCAAGCAAGACGGCATCCCAACTGTGCCCCTGTTAGAGGAAAAATATTTTTCTTGTGGCAGCGTAACGTAAATAGTTTCTTGTAGTTTGGGTGCACCAATGCAATCAAATTGGCTAAAGTATTATTTGTCTTGGAAAATGCCTCTTCAGCTCCTGGAGTCCACTGCCATGGCTCAATAGTGTTAACTCGAGTGTACTGATGTAGGCGTTTAACCATCCCTGCAAAACCTAGAAGCCACTGCCAACAATACTCCACTAGACCTAGAAATGCTCTCATCTGTATGACTCTTTAAGGCATTGGAATTATTTATTCTGCCTTCTCCCCAGATAGAGCTATACATTAGAGGACCGTAGCAATTTCCTGACCCAAATAGTGAACTATTTTCCTGCATTGTTTTCATTTTTGATTGAAAGACTGTGGGATGTATCAACCCACTCATCGAATCCCTGCAACATCACTGTGCATTGCTGGCAGCAGAAACATCATAATGGCCGCTGGAAAGCATGCAGCTCGCCAGAAATCACCAGAAAATGCACAGTAAAAATCTGAAAGATAGGCCGCCATCCACTTCTGCCTATCTTAGTGAGCACAGGAGATCACTGGCCAAAACCACCATTGAGCTATCCACCAAGCAGCCTGAAACCTCGTGGAAATAGCAATGCTGATTGCCAAAAGAAATACAGAGCTGTTTGGGAATCCGTTTCTCGAGTGTCAAAAATGTGCTAAAATCATGGCTCACAAAACCACCAAAAAGATCCAACCTTCTTGTTGGGTGTTCCACATTACTCTACTGCAAGAATCCACATCAATACAATATCAACAAAGAATCACATGCTATTAGAGCAAAATCCCCTTTTAAAGATACTGATTGAAAGACAGCTGTCAAAAATGGGTGTAATACCTGTACTCACCACTACCAGAAGCCGGCATTTTAAAACCATTTTCTTTGTAAAGTTGAACATGGAACCCCAAACTATGCTAAATAAATACTTGCTATCAGAAGCCTAAGGGGTGGAGACAATTTAAAACTATATTCTGAAATGGCTTGAAGGAAGATATTGTTTAATGTATGTGTTAACAATGTGGGTTATATTGTAAGAAAAGACAATCTGTAGACATTGGTTGCAGAGTTAAAAAGTTTCCCACACTGGGATGAAACAGATTCCACACCTTCCCCCTGGACAAAGGAAGCTTCCCCAGCCCTTGGCTATATATATATATTGTTTAATTCTTCAAATAAACCTTTTAATTTGCAAAACAAACCTACTTCTTGGCTCAATGAGGTCAGGGGGATTCAAAGAGAGGGGCGTTATATAAGGGTTCATCATCCAGATTTAAAGAACTTTGACATAAAAATATATAAATAAGGGCTTCCATTGGGCATCCCAGACTAGGCATTGACTTAGTTGAAGTGCTGGATTGAAGTCACTTACAGATTGGGGGCTCGGTAGTTGGGACTTCTGGATTAGATCTACCACTTGTGCATCTTAATACAGTGTCCTAACTGACAGGATACATAAATCCTGTTGGGCTACTACGCTATGTTACACTGTAAAAGCACCCCTCAAAAAGGAACACTCTCAGGAAATGGTCTGTTTTGCAAAATAAAATAATAAACTTCTGTAAATCAGGAAGGAAATCAATTTCCAGAATGGCGACATTGGTAGACATCAAGATAGCTAGAGAGCACCTTTTACATAAGATATTTGTGAGAGGTGAGTGGAATATGTGGTTGCAGGCGATCACACAACAGGTCACTGCAACTGGGTTAGATATCTGGAGCGATCAGGGTCCCTTACATGTGGCCCTGAGTGAACTATATATGTCCCCTATGGCCAAGGATGAGCACAACAAGATTGCCAGGGTAGCGGCATATTTATATTTATATATGGGAGCCATACAGGACATTTGTGCTGAAGGCCAAGATCTGGCAACTAGGCAACTGATGGCATTAGAGAAGGCCCAATCTGATCTGAAATCTTCTGAGCAGAAGCTGCAGAGGAGCCAGGAGTCAGAAAAAACAAAAGTAGGCAGTATTTGGTTAAAATCAAAGAGGATATGGGTATCCTGCAACAGGAAAGGACAGACCAGGATACCAGAATTCTGGCCTTGCAGAAGGAGTACCAAGAAGGTTTGGATTCCCTACTGCAGAGCCAGAAAAAGCTGGAGCAACAACTGGACTTCAACAGGGCATGCACAAAGCAGGTAGCCACCCTGCAAAGCCAATTGGATAAAGAAAAAGAGGAGAGCAATATGTTGATTTTGAAAGACCTGGATACCCAGGCAGAGTTTGATGAAGAGCGCCAGAAAGCCGGTGCCCTTCAAAGGCAGAGGGACGACCTGGTGGCACAGAGGCAGGCTCTTGCTCAGGAAAGGGACACCTTAGGCCAGGAAGTCTGCCACTTAAAAGGGAAGCTGGAAGAAAATCACCTGGCCCTCCAGGGACTGGGTGATCTCCAAAAAGAGCATCAGAACTTGTTGGAGCACACCAGGAGGGTGGAAGATGCACTGGCAAGAAAGGAGCAGGCCAGTTGAGATGGGACTCAGGAGGTAACCCTCCTGCAGCAAAATCTGGCCCAGTACTCCAGGACAAACCAGGAAGCACAGAGAGAGAATGAGGCTCTCTGCCAGCACAATGATAGGCTCCAGCAACAGGTAGCCATGCAAGAGAGACTGATAGAGTCTAGTAAGGCCTTGATTGAGGAACTGAAAGCTCAGGCTCTTGCATGGCAACAGGGAGCAGGGACTGATAGAGATGAGGTTCGCTGGGAAAGGGAAACACCTGAGCATAACCTCAGGAGCCCTAGTACCAGAGGCCTTCATCTCTCCAAGTCCCTGGACTCTGCCACCCCCATGTCCCCTGGCGCACATGAGCCCAGGGCCACCTGGGATGGCAGATTACTATCCAGTCAGAAATATGGGACTCATGGACCAGCACCTCCCAGGCATGGATGGGCGGGTGTCTGGGTATGGGCACCCAAGTACTGTGAAGTTTAGTGGGGAGCCCCAGGAGAGTAGGCCCACTAAGGGCATCCTGAAAATCTCTGCCCAGGTAGGTCAGTGGGGGGGTACCCATCAAATCCTGGGAGCAAGGAGGAATCAGAAGACTCCTCTGAGCGTCCCAGGACACAGGAGACTAGGTCCCCACATTCTGCCAGCCATTCCCAGGCTCGCAGAATCCAGGAAAATCTGGAAGATCAGACGGGCACCTCTGGGAGCAGTGCCTCTGAGTCAGAGGATGAATGGACCAGGGTTACCCAAACCAAGAAGGCCAATAAGGCAAAAAGGGCCTTGCTGAAGGACCCTTTAAAACAGATGAAGGCAATAAGGAGTGTCATCACGCCTTATCACAAGAACGCCAAGTATTCTGTGTGGGAAAACTTAGAGCTCTTTGAGCAAATGATGGAGACCTTCCATTCGAAAGACAGCAGTAGCTGCATTCAGTACGTCAAATGGACATTCTCCCCAGAATACTCCAGTTTCTTTGCGGGGCTGGAGGACCAAAATCATTCAAGAAGGTCCACATATAGGGTGGCCATCTTAAAATTACTTTTCTGTTCATAGAAATCCCCAAGAGGCTCACAAGGCAGCCTACAATTTGCAATGTGGGGAGGATCAGGCCCCACAAGAATTTGTGCAGGAGTTGAAGCGTGCCTTTGCGCAGACTACCAAAAGAGTGCGCACGGACAGTAAACAATTTGTCAACACTTTTTTCCATGCCTTACCCAAATACATCATGACCCATCTAGTGAGAGATTTTCATGAGAAAAGGTCACTAGACTGGGTCATTGAACAGGCCACCTTAATATATGAGGTGCAGAAGCCCATAGAAAATAAAAATAATGCTCAGAAAAGCCCCAAACCGACCAGCACACCTGCCGCTGCCAAGGTGGCAGAGGTAAAGGTTGCCCCCATTTTAGATTTGGAGATGGGGGCCTAAAAACCTGCCTGCATAGAATAATTCTAAACCCAGAAGGCCCTCGGGCCAGTCACAGACAGGGAGTCAAGGAGGTAGTCCCACAAATGGGGTCCCTCACTCCCCTGATTATGTAAGTCCCCACTACAAGGGAAACCGACCCATCTTGGGTTATGTGTGGACTCCTCCAGCCCAAAGGGGGGGATCCAACCAAGCACCTAACCCAGGGAACTTCCCTCCTAACTTCCCCCAGGAGGGCAGAAATTCACCAAATCCTGGCCAGAACTTTTTCCCCAGGTATCCACATAATTTCCAACCCCAAAATCATCCATCCTTCTTTCTCTACTTCCCTGAGCCCAGACCACCTAATCAGGGAGAGGGGAGACCAAGGGTGGAGGGGTACCCAAATCTTCCCAACCCGGGGTACTACAAGAGAAGGGATAGCTACCCTTCCCGGGATCAGCCCAGGGGAGAAAACAGAAACCCATATCAGCCTGAGCGGGTTTCACAATTAGAGCGCCAGGTGCAAAATATGGCACAGGATCTAGGTCACATGCAGAGGGCTCAGCAGAACCCTCAGATGGGCATGCCGGCGCAGAATGCCCCAAACTCTGGACCTGGTGCTCCAGAACAATGACGGGGGCAGCACCCCGACAACCCACCGGTTCCCATGGAGGAGACACAAGGGGAAGGGGGGTGTAAAGCATTGGAGGAAGCTTCCTTCCCCACTTGTAAACAGCCCCTGATAACACAGGAACCGGAAACAAAATCTCCTACTCCTGAAAGTTTGCCATCCAAGGAGCAGAGAGGGCGTAGGAGAAACAAAGGACCCAAACAGACCCATTTTGTGGAGGAGATACAGATCTTCCAATTTGAGGGAGAGGTATCCTCAGAGGATCATGGGAAAAGGATCTTCTTCAGAGATGGGGGAATTCCTACCAGAGAAAAATGGGTCCCAAGGGATTCAAATCCAGACTGGGTAGATGTGGGGACTGAGCTAGTGCCGCCCATTATCCCATCCCAGAACCAACAACATCAAAATCCCCTGGTTCAACCCATCCTGGTGACTGCCTCCAAAAAGGGGGGAGGGGGCCCAGAACCGGAACCAGGGGAACCCAAAAATTCTCCTATCTCCAGTTGCCAACTTTTTCTTTCAGATTCCCAAGACTCTCCACAGAATTCTGCCTAAATCTCTTCTCTCTCCATGTCAAAAACCAGAAAATTAGCCCACCAGTTGTCCAAAAATGTGCATTATCTGTGCCCCCTTGTGGAGAAGGAGGGAAGATACTATGTCTCGGTTCAAGTACAGGGGCAGGGTGCAATTTTGGCACTGGTGGACACTGGATCCCAAGCTACCCTTCTGTCCAGAAAGCCATTTGATGAACTAAATTCAGGAAGGGGGGAGAATTACCAAATTCCTCTCACCTCTCTTCCTGGACAACATCAGAACTTTGACGGGAAGGAAATTCCCGTCGAGGGGACTGCGGATCTGGACATTAAAATTGGGTTCTTTGGAATGAATAGGAATATGCTGATTTGGGTGTAACTGACAACAACTGTTCTGGGAGAGACAGGACATGTGACCCTCTGAGTCAGCCAGCTCTGGGGGCAGAGACAAGCCATTGTGGATTCAGATAGACCAGCAAATATATGTTTTATAAAATAGCTCATAACAAAGTGTACCGAACTGATAGAAATGTAAAACTTTGAGACGGTTAAAGTGAAAAATTCACTCACAATTTAAGACTAAGCTGGACACCGTGTGATGTTCTGAGACCAAACCCCGGAATGTATTAATATCGCAGCTGCAGTGTTTTTGCTATGAGCATAAGAAATTACAGAGATGTGCTCAGATGGAGTGTGTATGCCTGTGTAAAATTTGGAGCAGAATGAATATTATGAAACTCTCCAAAAGCGCAAAATGTGGTCATTTCTGAAACGAAGCTCGTAGGAGCAGGGGACTTGAACACATGCCTTAATTAATGTGTGATGTGTATATGTATTATGAATAACTTGTGTATCTGGGAAATATGTTTTTTGGGAAAAATGTATTTTCTGTGTAAAAGCAAAGGGGAGTGATTTCATTTAAGCCATAAACACAGCATCACTCTGACTCATTCTGACACTCTGATCCTTTCTCCAGTCAGGGCACAGGGAATTCTCTAACCTTTCAAATCCTTAGAGATTTGGGCATAGAGAATCAGCCTACCCACCCACTTTGGAAACACATAAATAAGGACTGCTAGGACAGATGAGGAAAACACTCTTTTCCACTACTCAACTATTCTTGGTGCAGCACCCTGCCAGAAGATTCCAGAAACCAGATAGATCCAGAGACCAGACTCTAGAACCAAGCTCTAGAACCCTGAAGCAGAGGCCTAACCCAAAAGCTGAACCCTTCTCAGCAGGCCTGCAGAATCTAGCAACCTGATTCTAACCCCTAAACTCCCCAGGGGCTCTCACCTTCGACAGTCGGGCTGTGCTGTTTGCTTCTAGCTAAGAGCCCTGTGCTAGAACCCAGATCCAGACCCAGAAAGCAGAGCTGTAACCCAGAACCCATCCGATCCACTCCAAGAGGCCACCCAGACCGCCGTGCAGTGCTGAGAGCAGAACCCAGAGTGCCTGAACCTGTCTGGTGGCAAGTGTGAAGTCCAAACCCTTGACCAGGTCATTGAAGAGGCGCATTCCATTCCAAAGCCTAGGAGTGAGTATCTAGTCTAGAACTGTCCATAACCAATCTCTTAGTTTAAAGTAATCTTACTCCAACCATTTTAACCTGTCCAGAACTGCATTATAGAATCTTGTGTCCATCCTGTTGTTGGTAAATCTTTATAGCGCATCTGTCATTTCTGATATCTTGATTCTATTTCTGAAAAATCTACCTTCAGAAAAACCTCTGTACCTTTTGAACCGCACGTCCTAGAACCGAAATTGTCATTTTAAAGCTAAGATCCTAAGCTTTCCAACGAATCGAAAAGGACATTCCAATCCCTTATAGTTTTTCTGTAATTGCGTTTCACGCACGCAGAAAAAGTGCTGCGAATTGCAATTTAGCTCAATTTCAACAAATGTCAGAATAGCTGTTTCTTGTTTGCAACTGCTGAATTTCGTTTTCAATTTGATAATCATTTAGGAATCATTGCTAGTGTTGACCTGAACCAAGCCAACGTAACTATCACTTATCCTGAATCTCTTTTAGTGAATTAAAATCATTTTAGCATATTTCCCCTTTAATGACAATCACATTCAAAAGCATTTTTGCCTGTTTTAAAATCATTCCTGTGTCTCTCTAAGCTTGCTGGGGGAACTGGGATTGAACTGCATTACTGATTGTATTTCTGAAACCTGTGTGCCCTCATTTCCACCTCTTCATTTTGCATACTGGGGGGAGTGAGTAGTCACAGGGGAAAGAGTGATCATATTGTCTTTTGTTGAAATCATATCAAGTTTATTTCTGTGTGGCATTCTTTTCATCTTGCATTTCCTTGAACCTTAAAAGTATTCTCTGCTACCTTATCCTTCCTATTCCTACTCCTTACTGATTAAAGAGATTGTGATATTGTAATATTACCCATTGCTGATCATTGTCATATTCATAAGTGTGCTATTCAGATTTTATTTTGTTCATAAAAGTGATATATATATATTGTTTAATTCTTCAAATAAACATTTTAATTTGCAAAACAAACCTACTTCTTGGCTCAGTGAGGTCAGGGGGATTCAAAGAGAGGGGTGTTATATAAGGGTTCATCATCCAGATTTAAAGAACTTTGACATAAACATATATAAATAAGGGCTTCCATTGGGCATCCCAGACTAGGCATTGACTTAGTTGAAGTGCTGGATTGAAGTCACTTACAAGACTTATGTCCCTTTTCTGCCAACACAATCAGAAATAACTGTGTTTCCTGCTTGCATGCCTCATAAGATGGTGAGGCTATCAATAGGTCATCCACATACTGGACAGAATTTCCTGGGGATTTTCTGTCATCTAAATATTTCTTCAGCTGTTGGGATACGATGGTATGGGATTGAGTGTACAATTGCGGCAACCCCGGCCAGGCTTACTGGATTCCTCTGTGTGAAAATGCAAGCAAATACCGATTATTCTTATGTACGGCAATGGAGAAAAACGCTAAGCACAGGTCTACTATGGTGAGGTGGGTAGCTTCAGGAGGGATACATGACAGTATTTGGCATGACTGGAAACAAAGGAACTATCACAGCATTAAGGGCAATCAGGACTTGGACAAAACAGTAGGTAGTCTTCCCTGGATTATTCACATGCGAAATCAGGGAGCTGCATGGACTAGTAGTTGGAACGATTATATCTTGGTTCAGAAGTGATTTAATAACTGTGCTGATTCAATGCCCTGCTTTTGGCTTTAATGGGTACTGGTGAATGTGTGGAAGATTCTTAATGGGGTTAACTCTAATCGGTTCAGCAGTGTGAATGTATCCTACCTCATTCTCTTACGTTTACTATAAAGAAGTGGGTATGAAGTTAGTCAATATTTTGAAATCACTTGGCCACCCTCACCGACTTGGTGACTGCTCCTCTGAGTTCACCTGGAGTGTTTCAAGAACAGTGCCCTCCCTCCCCCATTACTGTGGGGAACGTTTAGAAATACCCCATCCGGGAGATATTATGTAGCACACCTGTAATTGGTCATTGTTTATTTTTAACGCAAGCTTACATAAAAGATCCCAACCTAGCAAATTAACTGGAGCTGAAAGGCTTAGGAGTAAAGTATGTGTGTTCCCTTATAGGTCCTCAAGTGATTATGAGGGGTTTGGTTACTGAGTGTGTGACTGGGGTATTGGATATCCCTACTGCCTTCACAGTGCCCGTACACAGTGGAGCATCTGCAAAACTGTTCATATGCAGTGGTGATTTACTAGCCCCTGTGTCCACTAGGCAGGGTACAGATATCCCTTCTATGCTACATTGTACATATGGGCTGTCCTGACCTATTGGTATTAAAGGGTCCATCATGACCTCCTCTCCTGATTTAGTCAGAACGGATCTTGATCATTCTGAGATTTGAGAGGAAATCCAGGGGTGTATATATGGGCATTGTAAAGAAAACATATAATGTCTTCTGATAGTCCATTTAGCAACCTCAGAAGGATGAAAGGCTGAGTTGGCCCCACAGGGATACAAACCTGCATCAGAGGATAACTCACAGATGTCAGAAACAAGTGCTCACCTCGCTGTTCTATCTGACCGGCTTCTTTACAAGGTGCTTTCACCAAAGCGCTGCACATAAAAGCAAACCGGTACAAAATTGAATGGAACATAATGTGTAAACCAACAGGAGAAAAGTTAAGGCTAAGGCATGAGTTGGAGTAGATATTTTATCTGTATTTCCTCTAACCAAGTCACAAATGGCCTCCATTGTCGAGGCCGTTTATGCTCTTCTATTCTTCTAAATCCCGTTTTAACACTACTAATTTGTCCAGATTTGATGTTCCTTCTATGGGGAACTGAGTGTGTGTGTTTAGTCGTGTCAGGTAATGGCAGGAATCTTGTATTGTTAAAGTTAGTAAATATTAAATGTACAGTAAAGCCCTTAGGAGGAGCTTCCGCCTGTGTTGGTTGCCCTTTGCTCATGTTCTATCCATGTTCTTTATCTTCAGGCACTCCACACTCTTGCCTCTGTAGCACTCACTCTTTGGCACAGCTCCTTTGAGGTCCTGAGAAGGAGTGGGATTTACCAGCCATTCTAAAATATAGGGCACTCAACCTGCAAACATCCGTCTTTCCCTATTTTATTGCTGGGCTTTATAATCCAAACAGATCGATTGTTTTTTTTCTTTTTCCCATGTTATAATTTCCTATTTAAACAAAACAACTGATAACAGACGGTCTGTCTTCAAGTGCCTAGGTCTAAACAGAAGGTAAATGCATTCAGGCCAATCCGGGTACATATATCTGACACCCGTAGGGTTTATTACCAGACCAGCCTAACTGCAAAACCATTCCCAATATTTGCCAGATCTATTACAATGTACAAACAGTACACACTCGCCAAAAACACTGCCATAAAACGCGCAAAAACAAATAGTAGAATGCCACACCCAAACCAGAAATGCCATCTCATATTTGCATGTCACCTAAACAAATCTTCCTGTTGTTTAACCATTTTAATACTCTTGGCTCCCCTGAGCAGCTACGCATGCACAGCATTTACACACCTGCCAATCCTCCTCACAATAAATCCCTTCAGAGATTGCTAAAAAGGACTCCTTGCCTTCTCTAGTTGGACATTTGAGGTCTACGAGAGAAGGTCACCTGCCAGTCTGGTGTGCAGCAGGTCCAAGACACGGCAGCCATCTGTGCACATCATAAAATGACTTCTCTTTAGAATTATTTGATGGTTAAGGAAAAGGATTTATTATTTTGCTTGCTAGAGAAACTGACAGCATTCTAGCCACTGTTCCAGTCCAACCAAATAACCCGCCCTCCAAGTCTGCCACTTTTATATTGTTTTAGTTTCTGGAAGCACTTACCAAGCCTACTAGCATGGTATTCCTGTCCCCTGTCTAAAACAATGCAACCCATTCAAGATCAAGTATATATCCGGTCTCGTACTCCACAGGCAAGGGGTAAAAAGTATCTGCCCAATCACGTCTTACGGCCCACAGAAGGGTGCATTACGTCAGCCAGTCTGTACCAGAAAGATCCATTGGCCTCTGTTCAACTTCCTTGCCCCATTGCCCTTTAAAGAGCACAAAGCTCACATCCAGAAGAAATGTTGCACATGCGCAGTTCGGTTCATGATGGACAAGTGTTACCTAACACCAATAAGGGCAAAGGGGTGTTCGAATCAAAGTCTTGGAGGGACACGTAAGGTTGACGGGCACCATGTGATTGAATCATGACATTTCCCTAGTTTGGTCCCGTCTTGCCAACCAACACTCTTTTATAGAATTTCTTTTGGCGTAGCAGGCAGTTGGAAACCACAGTTAACAGTACTCAGTATAGCAAATAATTCTGTACACATTGAACTTCTATAACATTTATCAGAATGTATTTTATTGTTTGCTCAAACTGGGTAATTTATAGATTAGAAGCACTTTCTCCTCCCACTCTCTGGGTTGTTCCTATTGGCATTATAAGTGTGGGCTGAAAAGCAGGTTTACAGGTTCTCAGCAACTCACCGCCATAAAGGAATGTCTCTGCAGCATTTCAAGTATGGGTAGCAGTGACATGTGCATGAGTGAGAGGATCAATTTTCTGGCTCCATAAAGTCTACCGTGATAGCCAAGAGTAAAGTGCTGATCCAAAAGAAAACAGCAAGTGCATACCTTAGTTAGTTTAACAAAGTAATGTATGTGCATGCTTCTGCGGTCTTGAGCACTTTTTCAGAGAAAGATGGAATTAAGCATTTAAAAAACATGACAACATAAATATCCTCTTCTGGGCTGTCTCCTTTCCTTATCTGTATGTGTCTGAGCAGCTCATGTGTAGCTTGTTCAGATGTCCAACCCCTGTTTCGCGCTCTGAAACACGTGTGTATGAGTGCGATATAAATAAAATATCATATCATATCAACACATTGCAGTCTTCCAGGTTTGAATGATATGCTGTGTTAAGTGGGGCTGGGGACAGTGGAACAAATGAGAAGGGAGAAGAAAAAAAAAACAGGCAGGGGGCCAATGTCTGTTTGAGTGGTGTCTGGAAGGCAGGAGGGGATGCTATATTGACAGTCATGGAGGTGTCATGGAAAAATTTAAGTTGAAATGAGAAGTTACAAGAATGGCAGGATATGATGTTTAAAGAACTGTAAACCAATGAGAAAGGAACATGGTGAATTCCTGTACTGCTGTCAGGCTATGCTAAATAGTCTGTCATTGGCCTGGGTTAGTTGGAAGACTTCTTATTGAAAATGTATATCCTTGCTTGTATGATGGACTTCCATTTTGGCACAGAGAAATGTGAATATGTTCTCCTGCTTGGTTCATGTAACCTTGCTCACGCCATTAACTTGGGAAACCTTGAATTGTTAATTGCACGTGGAAACACTATGGAGCTAATTGGGAAACGGGAGAAATCTCCTTAAAAGAATTCAAACACTATTGTCTGCACTCATAGGCTCCAAAGTATCATGAACCCTATATGAAGTGAGGCACAGAGAGCGGGGTGTGCTGGATCAGGGCGTTGTCTGGATTTGTCTTGTTTGGTGTATGTAGCACATCCTCGGCTATTGCTGACATTAACCATTTATTAGACTAACATCGACCTAAATCGCAAGTTGAGTCTGAGTTTTTTTTCTCATGGATTGGTGCCGTGTGTGAACCAGATGGAATCAGGTGATAATGTCGTCATGAAAAAAGTCGTCAGGTATTTGGAAAAATGCATTAATGATGCACCCTCTAGGCTAGCTATCAAATACGTTCCCCAAATATTCTAGGACTGGAGGTCATAATAAATACTTATACTCCTCTTAGAATATTTGCAAAAGGACTTTGGTAGCCATGAAAAAGTGTCCGGAACCTGAGGACTTTTTCACAGTGACATTATTACATGGAACCACCCAGTTGCCATTGGCGATGGCACCTCCGAGGAGCTGTGGTCTGACTTTGTAGCAGTAGCCCATGGCCCACTAGAGAAGATAAGATGCTCGTCTTAATGGGAATCTTGTTGAAGGGAGCATCCTAAGGCTGCGAGGCTCATTTTTCAACTTGAAGAAAGAGCTGTTTCATTTAGAGTTTGGTTCCCCAAATATTTAACTTTTAATTGTTATGTGTCTGTTATGTTTTTTATGTCTGTCTCTGGTAACGGGTAATCTGATATGAACAAAAACAGCAATCTATGTTAAAAAAAAAAAACATCTGGTTAGGAAACGGTCTGTTGTTCAAAAGAAGTGAAACTGTGCCTTTAGGCACACTGCATCCTTGCAAAATATTTGGATGGGTGCATCGGCAGGGCAGGAAGATATCCAGTTTTCTCTTTGTATCCATGTATTGGCCCAACCTCCACTAAATCACAAGCCGAGTCTGAGTTTTTTCCTCGTCCCTCTAGAAGGACATTAGGGAGGAGGCACAATCATTTGTGAGTTAGGCCTTTGACTTGTGGTGCCTGGGTTGCTAACTTTGTGCCAACGACCATATTGTGGGGGTGGCGGAGCTGGTGACGTGTCAGCCAGGTGCAAGTTAAGGACTTCGGAAAAATTGCTTGAAACGGATGGGTCTGAAGGTTGTGATCCCTCCATCTCTACGGGTGAAAAGAGTGGAACCCTGTTAGTTTGGATAGTGGGCCTTGAAACTTTGATATCTATTCATGCCCCCGGTCAGAGTGTTGAAAACGTGCATGCATTTGATTTCATAGGTTTTCATGGCTTTCTCAGTCCTGAAATTACGCCATCATTCGGCAATTTCAAGGTCATTAAAGGGTATGATTTGCTTTTGAAAAATGCTCCCCAGCTGGGCTGTCATTTGTGCATCACAGGATACTCGCAAGAATGAGGTCCATGCGCATATGTAGTTGCTGACCAGTTTTCCCTGCATAGTAGCGCAGGCCAGGGTATATCACGCACATAATCAATTATACTCTGTTGTTGGATGCATAATGTAAAATGCCCCATAATTGTGTAGCCCCGCTCCACGTGGGGTATCTTGATTGTACCAACTCATTCTATGTGGACAGAGTAGAAATCTTTTGTTTTTTCATTGCATAGTCACATTTTCTGTGCTATTTTGCATTTATTGTGTTTCATGCCAGAATGTGTTGCATGTTGGTTGGTTGTCTGAAAGCAGGAAGGGGTATCACAGGAAAACGTCTCTCATTCGTTTTGTTGCAGAATGGGTTGTAGTTCCTTAGCAATCTTTCAAAGGGCTTCCAACTCTGAACTGTATGTGACACCAGTGGCACCTGGGTTTCATACTATTTTATTACAGTGTGTTGCTCTGCGGGATCCGTGTGGCCTTGTGAATCTATCTGTCCACATTTCCGTGATTGTTTCCATGGTTTCTGAAGTTTCATCTCAAAGCGTGTATGTTTGTATCAGGTGATTTGTGCTAGACTTTGGTCTTCAGCTGGTCATATGTAATTGTTGTGGTGATGACGAGACCATTTTCTTTTTCAGAAAAGTAGGAAAGTTTGATGTTATTGGTTGTGTGGAATTCATTAAATCTTCCGTAGAAGATTCCTGCATAGAATTCATGTTCACTAACAACCATTTCTCATTATGCAGGGACACTTATCTGCAAGCAATAGGGGTGGCTATAGGTTGTATCGGAAGGTGCCTGTATGGGAGAGGAAGAGAGGGAAAGAGCAAACGTGATAGGTTTGAGATGAATAGCACCAGAAGCAATGGAAATATCACTGTGGTAAATAAACAAACACTGTGAGGAGGAATAAAAAGATAAACATTCTGGATGATCAGTCACAACCATCAGCCTCATGCCCTTTTAAGCAAGACACGTTACCTCATAATCAAGACTCTCCACAACACATGGATTTGCTACATTTAGCAGGGAATGACAAATGATTTGCATCAAAGGCTACAATAAGTATCACCAGACAATGTTATAATATGTGATAGGAAACAACAATTGCATGATCCCACATTGTTGCTGGAATCTCGTTTCTGAGTGAGGAAGGGTGGATGAAGCTCCATCCGACTGGTCTCGGAATGATCAGGCAAAATGCTCCATGTCCCCAGTTCATGTACAAGGGAGTGCATATTTTGTCATTGAAGGAGTACATACTTCTGGCATCATGATAGCACTCCATGCTGTTCCTCCTCTTGCACCTTCATGCCTCCACAGATCCAGGTCACTGTAGAATGTTCAGCTCTTGATTGAAGGTACGCTTACATCTCCCGTCATCGCGCACTACTGGGGTACACTGTGTGGAATATGTTGGCTATTAAAAAACAAGTCTGGCTACAGCAAGTGATTAATGGTGTGCCGAGTGGCCCCATGAAGAGTAAGGTCTGGGGATTTACAACAAGCATCCCCGCCAGGGGGGCGTATCACACTGCATAAGCCTGTTGGTAATTTCCCCTACTGCTTTGGGTAGATTAAACTAGCTGTCCTGACTAAAGTGCCATCCTTAGTCCAACAGGTTCTGGCTTTGTTGCACGCTTGATTCCTGGTCCATGTGTACCCCAATTCCTCCCAGACTCAACACAACCCAGGCGCAGCTATACACGTTAATATCCGCCTATCTATGACTACCCTCACACCCCATACACACATGTGGACAAGCCACTGCCACTGAACATAAAGCCTGGTGAGTACTTCACACCCACTGTGCCATGTGACACACAGCTACACTGAATTGATGAAAGAGCAGTAAATAACCCGCACAAGTGGAGCGATCACAGGCTGCACTGTTCTGCAAAGGCCGGAGCCATCCACTCTGGGTTCTTGGCCATTGCTGTTTCATCAGTTCAAGTGGGTGCTTAAATATTTACTGTGGACATCTTCTAACCTATGCGAGAATAATTCTCTACTGGTTCACATACAGGACCATACAGAGCAGTTATGGGTTGGTGTGAATGTAACTTTCTGCCAGGTCTGGGAAGACACAAGAGCAAATCGTACACAACTATATTCTATTTGGAAGGCAGTCATGGCAGACATTTGGAGAAAACAAACAATTGGAAGGCCATATTTGAAATGAGATAGGACTGCATACAATATACTGTTTTCTTCATGTTCATGCCCACATTGGTTCATTCATGTCTAAACTATACAAATGCTGCAATTGCCACCTGAATATTGTCTACCATGGGCTTGTTGAAATGTTAAGACAGAATTACAGTTTGGTTAGTCAACAGACAGGTTTGCCTGTGGATGCAGGTCTATTGTGTTTTTTTTTTCTCCTCCACATCATTAAACTCATCACAGACAAGCCACACACATACCGCTGGAATCTTTCACAGAACATTCAAGACAGGTGCACAAAGAAGGATAGCACACTTGATTGATATTTTTATTTCTATCGCGCTCGTACACAAGTGTTTCAGAGCGCGACAAGGCAAGGGAGGGGAACAGGGGAGAACAAAACAGCGATCTTACTAGGCCCAGTGACATTGAGAACACGCAAGTGCATGGGAGAGGGGGCAGGGGAAAAGTGCATGGAAGGGGGGAGAGGTGGAAAGTGCGAAGCAGAGGAGAAACAGATAAATAACAATAAATAATAAAGGCAACAAACAGTGGTAATGCAGCCAGCAATTTGCAAGTGCTAGGTTTAAGGCAGCAGACAGGGTAGGTCTGATAAGTGCAGGAAGAAAAAGGGGGGGGGCTGTATGGGTACAGATACAGACCCCAGTGCAAGGGGTGGCAGGGAGGCAGTGCGGGAGGGTGGCAGGATGAGCAGGTACCTGGGCCCAAAAGACAGAGGGTGGCCAGGTGCACGGTGCCAAGAGAGAACAGATCAGCAGGGGAGTGGGGGAGCAAAGGCAGAAGAAAAGAGGAAGGTCTTGAGGTGCTTCTGGAACCGGAGATGGTTCTCCTCAACTATTAGAGTGGCAGGGAGGCTGTTCCAGAGGGAGGCCCCAGCTGAAGACAGGGATCTACCCCCAGCTCGCTTCTTAGAAAAACGACTGACCCTGAGTGAGTTGGAGGTAGAGGAGCGAAGAGCTCGAGAGGGGAGGTATTTGCGAAGGGATAGCTGAAAGTATTTTGGACCCAGGCCCCAGAAAGCCTTGTGGACAATGCAGAGGGCTTTGAATTTAATCCTTGCATCCACTGGTAGCCAGTGGCGAGATTTCAGAGCTGGAGAGATACGATCCCAGGGCTTGAGGCCAAGGACAAGTCTTGCAGTCCTGTTCTAGATTACTTGCAGAGGGCGGAGAGTAGAGGCAGGTAGATTTAGAAAGAGGCTGTTAAAATAGTCAAAGCTAGAGAGAACCAGAGCTTGAGATACCATGACCTTCTGGGGGAAGGAGAGGAAAGGCAGAGTACCTCTGAGGAGGTGCAGACGGAAATTTGACTTTTTAGAGACCTCAGAGATGTGGGCGGAGAAGGAAAGGGTGGAGTCAAAGATGAGCCCGAGGTTCTTAGCCTCGCAGGTGGGGGTAGGAGGAGGGCCAAGGGAGGCCAGCCAGAGAGTGAGGGGAAAGGATGGTGAAAGTGTGCCGATGAGGAGGATATCTGTCTTGCTGGCATTCAGACAAAGATCATTGGCGGCACACCAATCTTGAATGGCAGTTAGGCAATCAGAGATGAGAGAGGGAGAGGAGGTGGCAGAGGGCAGCTTGAAAATGAGTTGAGTGTCGTTAGCGTAGCACTGGAAATTTGAGCAGAAAATGGCAATGCAGTGGGCGAGAGTTGCCAGGTATTGGTTGAAAAGCCAGGGCGAGAGGTTAGACCCCTGGGGAACACCACAGGTAGAGAGGAAGATAGATGAAAGGAAGGACCCAAGTTGGACCTGGGAGGGTCGATCTGAGAGGAAAGAGGTCAGCCAGACCAGAGCCTGATAAGTGATACCCAGGTTTTCACGGAGACGGTTGAGCAGGATGGTATGGTTGACCGTGTCGAAGGCAGAAGAGAGATCGAGGAGAATGAGGACAGATGGAATGTTACAGTCAAGGTTGGTGAGCAGATCTTCACGGATGTTTAGGAGAGCAGTTTCCGTGCTTCTGGCAGCTCTGAAGCCAGACTGGTGGTCATGCAGACAGTCAACAGAATTGGAATGAAGGTTAAGCTGAGAGATGGCCAACTTTTCCAGGAGTTTGCCAAGAAAGGGAGTAATGGAAATTGGGCGATAGTTAGCTGGACAAGAAGGATCAGCTGTGGGTTTCTTGAGAAGAGGATGCACAAAGGAGTGCTTCAGAGGGGAGGGGAAGGATCCAGAGGCAAAGGAGTGTGTGCACAAATCAGCAAGGGCCGGAGCGAGGGTGTCAATGTGGTCCTTGATGGTTTTAGAGGAACAGGGATGAACCTGTTTTGAAGAGGCTTTTATAGATCGGACTTGTCTAGCAACCTCGTCAGTGGTGAAAAGAGGAAAGGACGAGAAGGATGGTGGGAGGGTGGCTAAAGGAGGGTCAGCAAGCACAGATGGAGAGGGAAGAGGAGGAGTGTGGATGGAGAGGGTGGACAGGATGTCCTGGGGTTTTTTAATGAAGTGAGAGGCAAGGGCATTGCAAAGAGCCTGGGTGGCAACAGGAGGGGTAGAGACTGCAGCAGGGTTGGCCAGCTCCTTGCAGATTTTAAAGAGTTTGGCCGAGTCGTTAGATGCCACAGAGACACGAGTTTGAATGTGGACTCTCTTCTTGGTGAGGACAGTGAGTCGGTATTGCCTTTGTAGCAGGAGACAGGCCAGTTTGTCAGAGGATGAACAGGAAGTCCTCCATTTCCTCTCAGCTGCCCTACGCCTACGTTTAAGTGTAACTAAGTCAGAGTCATACCAGGAATTGCACTTGGCTTTGGACATCAAACGGATCCTCATAGCAGGTGCAAGAGCATCGAGCGTATCAGAAATTGAAGAGTAGAGCAGAGACAGGGCTGTATCAGGATGAGAGACAGCCAAAGGTGGAGGGGGGGAGAGAAAGTGGCGGCAAAAGCCTCAACTGACACACGCTTCATGGGCAGGGTGTCCGAGAAGGTAGGTGGCAGTGATGGGGTAGGCTTGGCTTGGGGGGAAGAGAGGGAGGATGAGATGAGTAGAGGGAGTGATCACTCCAGGAGAAAGGAGTGGTCAGAGGGATGGAGAGGGGGAGGTCAGAGGAGATCAAGACATCAAGTGTGTGCCCTGCAGAGTGAGTCGGGCCAGAGGGGAGGATGGACAGGGAGAGGGAGTCGCATAGATCACGGAAGAGTACAGAGGAGGAGCAAGGAGAGTCTAAATGTATAATTAGGTCACCGAGGAGGAGGAGTTGAGTGGTAGAGGCCAGGAGGGAGGAGGAGAGGTCTGCCCACTCCGAGAGAAATTAGGTGATTTGACCATGTGGCCGGTAGATGGTAACCACAGTAAGAGAATGGGTAGGCGAGAGAGAAAGCCTACAGACAAGGCATTCAAAAGAGAAGTAGGTCTGAGTGGGAATGATAGAGGCAGGAATCCACTCAGGAAAGATCAGGGCTACCCCCCCACCGGACCGGGAGGATCTGGATGTGAAGAGGATCTTGTAGCCATCAGGGAGGAGAGTGTCAAAGCTTGTGACTGAGCTGGCCGTGAACCATGTCTCAGTAAGACCAAGGACATCAAGGTCTAGTTCTTCAAGGAGGTGGCAGATGTCAGAGGAGTGTTTGACGGCAGAGTGAGAGTTGAGAGTGGCAATATGAAGACGGTTGCCAGCCTTAAAGACCTTCCGGGGAGGAATACAGATCAGAGGTACGCCCTGTGGGGGAGAAAGAGCCCTCGGAGGGGCAGAGGAGGAGGAGGAGAGCGAGGGCAAGGTAGCCAAGGGGGAGAGGAGGGGACAGCAGGAGATGAAAGGAAATTGATGAGGCGAGGGAAGCGCCTATCAAAGAGGAGGAGATTGGCCTGAAGGACTTGGACCATGACAGTGCCATTTATGCAGACATTAATGATGACTTTAGAGGAGTCGAAGGAAGCCATGAGAACTTCCCAGCGAGTGCCACCATTAATGGGAGAGGAGGAGATAGGGCAGAGCACAGAGACCATATGAGGAGTCCATAGATCTGGCGAAGGAAGGACAAAGAGGATATCGGTAAGGGTCTGTCTGACGGAAGCATTGGAGCAGGTGTCGGCGATAGGAAGACCAGGATTGGAGGCCAAGATATCCTTTTTGAACTTCTTCCTACCAGACTTAGTGAGAAGGGATGGATAGTCAATGGAGAAGCAGTGGAGAATATAGGAGAAACAGAAAGCACCATTGGGGTGGAAGTAAGGAGAGGATGGAGATACTGGGGGGCTAAGGCAGGTAGGTGTGAGACAAAAGAGAGTGGTGAGGTCACTGGGCTGGCAAGTTACAGAGAAGAAACAGTATACAAGCAAAATACAGAGAATTTCGCAATGGGCAGCAAGATATGACTTTGTAGCACAAAAGCAAAAACAGCAAGATTTGACATTTTAGCACAAAGCAAAAACAGTAAGATATGACTTTGTAGTACAAAAGCAAAAACAGCAAAATTTGACTTTTTAGCACAAAGCAAAAACAGCAAGATTTGACTTTTTCAATCTTGGAATCGGATGTTAGCAAAGGGTTTTAGGAAGCACTGCGCAGCAGGATGACAACATGGGAGCAACAAGCAGAAAGAACAGGGATAGTCAAAGGCAGTAGAAGTGAGTCCATAAGGAGGGAACTAACCCATAGTTCTGGCGGTGGCAAAGTCAAGGCAGTCCGGATTTCTTAGAGGAGTGAGGTGGCAGCATCATTGTGGTTAAGGTGCAGGGAGGACTCCAATTAGCGTTCTGGAAGTTGACAGGGAGCAGACAGGGGCCTTGGAAGTGGGCCTTTGCTGAGAGGGCCGGCTGAAGCCTGCCGGTCCCTGATTGGATGGAAGAAAACACTCAGCAACCAATGGGAGTGCAGCACAGGGAGAGGTGATTCAGCACAGCCTGCCTACATAACAAAGAAAACCACGGCGGCCATCTTGGAAGGGCCAAAAACAGTAAAATAAGCAGCAATAGTAGGGAAAAATGAGTGCTTTTAAAATAGCAATGCAGCTTCAGGTATTCAAAAGCTCAAAAAATGGCTGCACAATGAAAATGACAAATAAGACAGTCCTTTCCAACAATATTATGCACATTTTCTCTATTTTATTTTTTCTTCTTTTTTTTCAAATTTCGATTTTTCAGGTTCTATGATTCCCCAGGAGGTGCAGTAATGCACAGAAAGTGCACCTACCTAATGGAATGGTCAGCAGCCAGGCACAAACTCCACATGTGCAGGAGAACAACAGATGGCCAGGAGGGTGGAAACAGGACCTCACTCCCAGTGAGAAGCAGATGAAAGAAACCAGTTCCAGCCAGTGGGCCTTGGTGAGAGGGCCGGCTGAAGCCTGCCGGTCCCTGATTGGATGGAAGAAAACACTCAGCAACCAATGGGAGTGCAGCACAGGGAGAGGTGATTCAGCACAGCCTGCCTACACAACAAAGAAAACCACGGCGGCCATCTTGGAAGGGCCAAAAACAGTCAAATAAGCATCAATAGTAGGAAAAAACGAGTGCTTTCAAAATAGCAACGCAGCTCCAGGTATTAAAAAGCTCAAAAATTGGCTGCACAATGAAAATGACAAATAAAACAGTCCTTTCCAACCATATTATGAACATTTCCTCTATTTTTCTTTTTCTTCTTTTTTTTCAAATTTCGATTTTTCAGGTTCAATAATTCCCCAGGAAGTGCAGTAATGCACAGAAAGTGCACCTACCTAATGGAATGATCAGCAGCCAGGCACAAACTCCACATGTGCAGAAGAACAACAGATGGCCAGGAGGGTGGTAACAGGACCTCACTCCCAGTGAGAAGCAGATGAAAGAAAGAGATGACGAGAGATACCATTTCAGTGTGAAGGGTGCATATAATATTAAAATGTAAATGGGAAGGAGGGGATACCAGACTCCGACAACACCAGCAAAGTTTGACGTACTTGAGCTCCCGATAATGGAGCCAGATGAAAAAGGAAGAGATTGTGGTACACAATATACAAAATAGCAGCGCTCAAAGACATACAATAGCCATCTGCATCCATCTTCTGTGACGTCTGCATCGGCAGACACCCACTGGAGTGTCCTGCCCCACCACTTCTCTTTGCATGCAAACGTGCATTTCTTTTGCCACTTAGGGCTGAAGGTGCTCTCTTTCATCACCTCCTTCATTTCATTTCTCAAATTAAAGCAGTCTTCAAAGCACCTCTATTTTCCAGTGAGACTATCGGGATCACGTTGAGATTTCGGGTAACCTCAAGAAGGCCCCCTATCGTAGGTGCCCAATTGAGTTAGTAGTAAGACGGAGCCAATTCTCGTTATGTTGGTCTCCTGCTAAATCGGTCTTCAAAAGTCCAGTAGCAGCAGGCTGCTATATTCCTGAGCCACTAGTAAAGTGGAGATGGAGGCTGCAGCTTGGCCTTCCCTCATTTGGTTACCTGTGGCTGACAGGAGAAAGTGTCATCTATGTTGCCTTCTTCTCAAATCAAGACATCAAACCCTCTCCACTTATCGTCATCACTCATCATCAGTCGTATCGCCCTGAATTAATAAGATTGCACGTCCCTAGCAGTTCACTAAACTCTGCTATCCAATATCTCCTGGTACCTGCCCCTTTTCACCATAACAATGTATGAGGCAGATTCTTATTGTACTTGTTTTGCTTCCACCCCCCCTTCAGCAAGCTCCTGAAAGCCCATCTCTCGGGGAAGCATGGGGGGAGCCACAGGTAATGGGATGCTCAGCAGCACTACACAGTTCAGACCAAGATGGGTCCTATTTGAATGGCTTTGCTGTCTCGCTCACTCACTCAGTCACTCACTCACTAGGACTTGCTCATGACAACAAGTCAAATAATCCTACTCTCTGAGCCGGCAGGCCTTTTTATATTATCTTCCTGCCACAAGAAATGCATTCTCTTTGGTTCATGGAATGGAACAGGAGCTGAGATTGTGAGGCCTAGTGGTGGCTCCTCCAATTCATGTAACTTGTGTGTATGTGTGCATGTGTGTTTGTGAGAGTGTGTGTGTGTGTCTTTGTGTGTGTTGTTGTTGTTATTATTATTATTATTGCTATTATTATTATTATAGTATTTATTGTGTGCATACCTGGCTTTGAGAAGCAACTTTTACAGAAGTATACAACAGTACAGATGCATAACAGAGCTCTTTTCAGAGGTAACAACAGAACAGATATACAGCGGGGGTAGGATTGAGAGGAGCACATAGGAGGAGTACAGCTGTACCGGGTGGCGGGGTGGAGAGGGACAGGGGGCACCTAGCAAATCAGGTGGCACGAGGGGCGACGTGATGTTCTAGGTGAGGAGGTGGGTCATCAGCTCTTTTCTGAATTGTAGGAATGTGAGTATGATGCTGACGGAAAGGAGGTTCCATAGTCTTGGGGCGTAGGCAGAGAAGGCTTGTTTCCGGTACTTTTCTTTTTGCAGCTGCGGATTTCAAGTCTGCACATGTCCTGGCTTCTGGTGGTGCACTGTCCGCCCAGGATGGTGTGTGTGTGTGCGCGCATATCCAGTGGTTGTGCGGTGTGTGGGATGTGTGTGTCAGGCCACAATAATCCCACAACTCTTTCACAGGGTTCGATGTGAGAATCTGGAAAGGTAGAATGTATAAAGAATGCATACAACATGAATGAAAAAGTCAAATGCTAAGTGATAGAACGTATATCCATTTCATTATGTGTAAAATTAAATGATACATTTTAACATGAATGATTTAAACAATCGAAAATTAGCCGTTGATTGGTTTTCTAACACCTAATGGTTCTGCTCATTCCTATCCTGCTCACCTCTACCTTATCTACACTCACCTAACCCTACCCACAGATATTGCTCATGGCTGTCCCTGCACTATAGCTCCTACAACCAGCGTCTGGAAGATGATTTTAAAACTCGCTTTCATTATTCTGCATTTTCAAGTAAGTTTTATGTTCTAGATGTTTCATTGGACATTTTGAGCATTCTGTCTTTTTTTTTAGTACTTTAGTACGCATCGCTTGTCACATCCGCAAACTACCACGTCATAAGATACACTGATGCAGGCTTCTTTAGGGAAATTGACCAGCGCTGAGGTGCATCGCGGAGCTAATCACCAAATGCTTTGGAAGCTTTCTCGAAACCTTCCATTACTTACCTCTCTCAGAGCTTTGATGTTATACGGGAATGAAAGCCTGCGACTCTTGTGTCACTGCCGCAATTCATCTTCCCTTCTCTGACGGATCGCCCACACCGCTGGAATGGTAGTAATGTGAATCGAATGTCCTCGTCTCTGAGTCCAATATCTCAGACCTGCTGCTGTCAGTAAACAGGGAGTGGTGCTGCAGCTGAGCAACACGGAGATGCAGGTAGCACAGAAGGTCACAAATGGCCCACGGGGCGCATTCCTCCCAAAGAGGTGTCCGCGCTTCTGCGACGCAATCACAAGCTTCCAAGGGACGGTGTTACCAAAGTGGAGGACAGACATCCCGAGGCTACGACAGAATAAAACTAGCAATTCATGTAATCCTAAATGTCTGTATGGCGTGATATGCAGACTAGTGTCTATATTCGTTTCATTGGTAATCGCTTACATAAAATAGGTAGAAAAAGATTTAAGAAATAATGAATCGACTGTTTTTGCTTTTCACTGTAACATAATAGCCTGGATGAATTGAATCTGTGTGATCACTGCTCCGCCTGTAATTCCGCCGATGAAAATGTAAACAACCATTACGGCGCGGCACAGTGATCAGATAGTTCACTGTGGCCCGCATCCCCTTACCCCGCTGCCCCCTGACCACTTACCTCAACAGCGGCACACATCAAAGTGTGCCAACGACTTCTCTCGATCCCTGTGGCGTCAGATCCACCGACTTACGTGGGTCAGTGCTGGCAGCGCAGGGTCACTTTTTTTTCTTCTTTAAACTTTCTTGTCCCCCACTCTCTATTTACCGGAAGCTGGGGACACCCATGCAACCCCTGACCGCCATTATCACAACTAAGAGGATCGGGGGACACCCCCGCAACTCCCGCTTCCCTTAGTCGCAGTAATGGGGGGGTCGGCATTGCTTTACTGAGCAAAGGTGCAGGAATCGTACCAGGCGACAGGGTGTAGTCGCAGTAATGGTACTATTCCAATATATGTACTAATTGACTGAGATTAATAATAAAGTGTTAAACTGACAATGGTATTTTAGAAGATTTGAAGTGGGTTGTCGGATCGATGGCAGGATGATCATCATAAAAACCGTTGCTCCATGTGCCCGGATGTCTGAAACTGTTGCCCTATAAACTCACAGAAGCATTAGCATTGATGTGCACGGGTGAACAGAACGGTTCCACATTGGCTACTAGGCTACAAAACACTTTTAATGTTAAGATTTTGGAAAAAATAGATCAACTCTTGTTTACATAAGAAATCAGGTTCACCCACATGGCATGCTTATTCACACTCCCCTACGGCTGGCGTCACTCACTCAGCAAATGGTTAATTTCAATGGGGTATTCAGGATATGTACAATTCACATGCGAGGAAAATGTACATATGATCTATTTATTTGAAGATAGTTTGCATATTTGTTGGTTATCCTACTGGGGTTTTCTTTATGGATTACAGCCATAAAAACGTCCACTTCCTCGGACCGGCCACACCTTTGAAGCTCTTGAATTCATTTTTTTCATCCAAGAATCAGGTGGAAACTGCGAGTTTGAAATGTGCTCATTAACACATACTTTTGCAAATAACTCTTCTGTAACACCTCATAGTCAACATCAATTTTCCCTGCTTTTGTGATACGATCCCTCTTATGAAAGCCGGATGCCGGCCTAGCAGGTGCGATACAAAAATATTGAAGGTTTACCTCTTCAATTAGAATGTGGAGAAAAATGAAATATCAGGAAGAGTGAAGCTGAAAGGACGAAACAGGATCTTGCTGAGATTATGGGCCTCATTACACGGTAGGCGGTAAGGGTTTACCGGTACCGGTATTTTACCGGTACCGGTAAACCCTTACCGCCTTACTACGAGGTCCCTTTGTGGGTTGGTGAATTTAACGCCTGCTTTTTGCAGGCGTTAAAAACCAACCCGCAAAGGGACCAGGGAGCTAATTACGGTACCGCAATTTGCGGCACCGTAATTAGCGTCTTCCCCATTCCCATAGAGCCCTATGGGGCAAAAATGGGAATGGGGAAGGGCAATGGGGAAAGGGGAATTACCACCCCGCCAACCTTGGAATAGGGTGGTAATTCCCCTTTCCACCAAGGCGGTGCCGGTATTTTACCGGCATGGACCAAGGTGCTAATAGCACCTTGGTCCACCGCCATCCGTGTAATGAGGCCCTATGTCTTTTCTGGGCTATCAAATGAGATGCTGTGGCTGAAAACTTACAGGCACACATAGGCTTCATCCACAGGCAGTCAGTTGACTGAGGGATGGACCCATGTGGTCATGAAAACTGGTAGCTAAATGATCAGTTATCCTGTTGTTGTTATGCATGAACTTATGTTTCCATGCGTGTTTTGATGTATGTTTTTAGAGAATTGGTAAAGTGCAAACCTAGCTTGGAAGCCACGGAATGCTGTACACAGTACTCTCACCAAGGATGTATGAGAGGATCAGGCATGGTTATGTGAGCAGAAGAGGTGGAAGGCGGATCGGGAGGGGGAGATGTAGCCTTTGACAATAAATTATTTGAAGCGTAGGGCCCTGTGATGATTCCTGAAGTGTAGGACGGAGGGGGTCACTCTTATCTGAATTGGTTACCTTTTTCAAAGACAGAGTGCATAGCAAAAAACACTGTGCCCTGACCTTTCCATTATGGATGTCTTTTTTCCATTTCAGTGATGTTGTGGCTTCTGGTGGTACACCAGCCTCAAAAAGCGAGCCCTCAATGATTTTCCTTTCTTCTTCGAATGCACAGCCGAACCGTGCTGTTAGTCTATTTCTTTGGACACAAATTGTACCTCTTTGCCCGGTACTGATTGATCCGAGAACAATGTGTCATCACTTCCCGTTGGAAGTGACGTATCAAGAGCAAGTGAAGATGCAAGATCCGGAACAACAGTTTCCGGAAACAAAAGTTTTGGAGAGTGTGGAGACAAAATGGCTGATTCTCCAGGCCTCACGGGCCGAGAGAGAGACTTTGATGCACTCTCGTTGTTGTTTACTGCTTCGGGACCGTTGGATGCAGTATTGGTGAGGGGTTTTGTTTCTTCTGTATCGTGTGGCACCGGGTGCGGAAGTCTCTTGACATGCGTCGCGTGGATCCAATTTTTTCTGCCTGCGACACGCACCGCAGTCTTTGTGACCAGCAGGACCTGGAAAGGGCCCCGCCACCGAGGTGCAAGGCAAGAAGATCGCTCAAATGCCTTCGTCAACACCCAGTCACCAGGCCGAATGCTGTGACCTGGGCCCTCGTATCGTACAGGTAAAGCCTCTCGCACCTGGTGATAAATCAAGTACAGGTTTTTAGTCAACTGGCTACAGTAATCTGAAAGAAGTACATTTTCAACATTCTTTAAAGACCGACATTTCGGAAGGTTCCAGATATTGGCAGGTCTCCCCATTACCACCTCAAATGGAGAGAGCCCAGTCTTAGTTTGAGGGGTTGTATGCATAGCTAGCAACACGATCGGTAAGGCATCCGGCCATTTTAGTTTGGTGCCAGCACACGTCTTAGCGAGCTTGTTCTTGATGATGCCGTTGTGTCTTTCTACTAATCCGGCACTCTGAGCATGTCTGGCCGAATGGAACCGTTTGTCGATTGCAATGTTGCACATATCTGCAGAATTACAGCAGCGACAAAATGTGGACCATTGTCCGACCAGATGACTCTTGGTAGCCCAAACCTAGGGAAATACTTTTTTAGCATAGTTGTTGCAGTAGTCATGGCTGTAGCGTCCTTAACAGGAAAAGCCTCAACCCATTTACTGAAAGCACAGATGACAACTAACACATATTTCAAGTTATTACACTGTTCCATTTTGATAAAATTAAAGTGGATGACATCAAAGGGGACAGAAGGTGGACCAAAACTTCCCCTGAGAGTTGATGTTCCCTTTCCCACATTATGCTGGAAGCAGATCATGCAATTCTGAACATAACGCTCAGCTATTTTAGAGATTTTGTCATTTGCCCAAACTTTCTCCAACATTCGTGTACGCTTCCGGGCACATATATGGGTAGGGCCATGAGCCATGATGACCATCATCATTACGTATGTATCAGGAAGTAGCCATTTTCCTTCAACTATGTCCACCCAACACCCATCATCATCGAGTTTCCCCAAGCCTTCTGCCCATTTCTTGGATTCTTCTAGTGTGGCATCAGCTTGGATGTCCTTTACAGAGTCAACACCCTCATCCATTACATAGGCATTTACGGTTTCCCTTGAGATATACATCTCTGTGAAAAGGTTGGTGGCAGACTGTTTAGCTATCTGATCAGCGAAAGAATTCCCTTTTCCTATATCATCTACAATCTTTTGATGTGCTGCCCATTTCACGACAGCAAACTGAGTAGGGAGTGCAAGCGCTGAGAGCAGTTGTACTATTAGGAGGCCATGCTGAATCTTTGTACCATGTGAAGTTAAGAACCCTCTTTCTGACCAAAGTCTACCAAAGTTGTGAACCACCCCAAAGGCATACTGACTATCAGTATATATGTTTACTGTAACCCCTTTGGAAAGTACACAAGCTCGAGTTAATGCTATAATCTCTGCGGCCTGTGCACAGTTATGCGTGATTCTCTTGGTTTCCATGACTGTGCTTAATGTAGTGATTGCATAAGCAGCTGTGGATGTACCATCCGGAAGTTTGAAGCAGGAGCCATCGCAAAACAGCTCCGCTTGTGGATTATTCAAAGGAGTGTCCTTTAGATCAATTCTACCCTTTGTCTCTTGTTCGGTAGTGTACAGTCATGTGACTCTTCGTCACTGCAAGCAGTGCCTTGCGGGAAAGGTAAGAGTTCAGCCGGATTAAGAACACAACACCTCTTGATTTGTATGTGGGGAGCAAACAAGATCAATTCATATTTCGTCAACCGTGCGGAAGTGAGGTGTTGCGTTTCAGTTCTGTTCAATAGAACATCTACAGAGTGAGGCACCATCAGGGTTAGATCATGGCCTAGGACCATTCCCTCACTCTGCTTTACAGACGCAGCAGCAGCAGCGACAGCTCATAAACATCTTGGCAAAGCGCATGCTACAGGATCAAGGGTGGAAGAAAACTAACCGCATGGCCTATTCTTCCCTCCATGTTCCTGCGTTAATACAGGCAAAGCACATCCATCACATTCATACACAAACAACACAAAGGCCTTTTCATAGTTTGGTGTGCCCAAAACCGGTGCCGAGCAGAAGGCAGTCTTGAGCAGATCAAATGCTTGCTGGTGCTCCATGTTCCACGGCAATGGTGAAGAAATGCCCTTCTTCGTCAAAGCCAACATTGGCTTAATCACTAGTGAGAAGTTCGGGATCCATAACCTACAGTAAGAAGCAATTCCTATCAAGGCTCTAACTTCTTTCAGCGTATTTGGGACAGACATGCCAGAAATGTGTTTTATCCATTCAGGTGTCAATCTTCTTCCCTCCTTTGACAGGAGATAGCCTAAATAGGCGACCTCCTGACAACAATATTGAAACTTTTTAAGCAAAGCCTTGTGTCCATGTTTAGCCAGATGCGTAAGTAATAACACAGTGCCCTCCTTACAAGCACTCTCAGAATCGGCAGCCAAAAGGAAGTGATCAACATACTGAAGCAATGTACAAGTAGAGGGCAATTCAAGGGTATGAAGCTGTTCTTTCAAAGCCCCACTATAGATGCTAGGACTTTCCGTGTAACCTTGCGGTGCACGGGTGAAGGTGAACGAGCGCCCCCCTAAGGTGAACGCGAACAAGTATCTACTGTCCTTGTGTATAGGAATACTAAAGAAAGCATTCTTCAGATCCACCACACTAAAGTAACTAGCTGAAGCCAGAATCATAGTTAATATCGTCGTCACATCAGGCACAATTGGAAATTGTGGAGCGACGACTTTATTGATGGCACGTAGATCAATTATGAAACTAAAAGGAATTGCATTATCGCCTTTTTTGTATACGGGCAAAATTGGACTATTGCACAAACTACCTGCAATTTCCTCAATCACTCCTCGATGCACAAAATCGGAAACAATGCATTTCAAAGCTTGTTCACCCTCAACTAAAATCTTATATTGTGGAATACGTGGCAGCTTTAATCCATGTTTCAGAACTATCTTAAGAGGCTCGATCTGCAAAACACTGACATCATTGTCGTCAATTGCCCATAAACTCTCTGGTACATCAGTGAATTCTGGCGGCAAAGGTCTAGTCAAGAATTGAGAGACAGAAAGTTGCTGTGGTGAAATCGTCAAACGCACTCCGTCAGAAGAACAATGAATTACCGCATTTAATTCTTTCAACAGATTCAACCCCAGCAAATTCTCTCCACAATTCGAAGTCAAAAGAAATGGACAGTGGTCCGTAAAGGGACCCAAAGAAATAGGTACCGGTGAAGAAACTGGACAAACAACTGGTGTGCCAGAAAACCCTACAGAAACATTGGTTTGCCCTGACAGTGGAATGTTTGGAACCCGAGAATGATCAATGGAACACTTCTGTGCCCCTGTATCTATCAAGAATAGATGCTTCCTATTTCCCACTATCATTTCAATGTAGGGACCTTTCTGATTAACGGGAATAGGCGTCAGTTCCAAACCCTGCTTCGGGTAATCCTAACGAAACAGAATGTCATCAAAAGGAAGTTCTTCAGAGAGGTAAGCAGGGGAAGGATGGTCGAATATGTTTCTAGTATCCACACTTGGTACCTGATTATCCTGTGAAAAAGGTTGCTGTTGATCCTGTGAAAACTGACCTCTACCAGGGCCCCCAACACCCGGGCGACCTCTGGATCGTCTACCCATACACTGGTTAATGTTTACAGGACCCAAGGGCATACTTCCTTGTGGAACATACTGATCTCTAATCTGCAAACTTCCCCCTCTAGGACTTCTAACAATTTGCTGCAATAAAACTTTTGTCTTCAAATCACCTTTTCTCTTCTCGACTCTTTCCTTTTCACTATTGACACAATTCGCATAGTACTGAGCCATGTGCAGCACTTCTGATTGAGACTTTGCTTGCCAAGCACTCTCAGAAGACATAATTTGCGACTGGATGTCAGGCAACAATCCACGCACAAATTTGTCTACAAATAATCTTTTCCCAGACTCTGTGCCTAAATCTTGTCCACTGAAATCCGAGAATACCTGTTCGAACCGATTAAAGAACTCAGTAGCACCCTCAGACTTCCCTTGGACACATGCCCTAAGCTTGTCCCAAATAATTCTCTTTTCGGGAATTATGGTTTTCAATTTAGCAGTAATTCTGTCAGGTAAAGTTAGTATCATCTGAGGCGGTCTCTTGCCAGCTGGCCTTTCTCCATCAAGTCTAATTATATTAGCCCATGCATCTCCTAACCCTGCTTCATCATCTATAGTCCTAACTTGTTTCTATAAATCTACGGGCAGGAGTACAGAAAATAACAGATCAATATCACCTAAGGTAAATACTGAGGACTGCAAAACAGACTCCATTTCTTTATAGAATCCTGTTGGATTTTTCCTAAAGTCGGGAATAGATTGTCTAATGGTGTTCACTTCCTGTCTTCAGAACGGGACGTGAACAAACTGCGACACATAATGTGCAGGAATTTCTCGAGCAGGTGTACCTGCTACAGCATTAGCCGCAATCTCAGCTTTCGGGAAATATGTCGGAGGAACCTCTCTCATAGGCAACTGAGAAGTAGGCAACTCCGAACGCTTACTAAGCAACAGAGCCAAATCGAGCGCTAAAGCAGTCGAAGAAGTGTCAAGTAAAATAGCTCTCTTATAAATACTCATTAACTCTGTGGGACAACAAATCTTTCTTTTCACACATTTATCCTGCAGGTACTCTACCATTACCTGTATCACTTTCCTCTGCATTTCTGGCACATACTGACTATACGTGTCGTATACTTCAACTGGAGTTATCGACATGTCTGAAATCCATCTAATCGCATCTTTCATACAAATTCGTGATTCTTCGGATATCGATTTACGACAAGGAAGGAACCGTTTCTGTACATGCATACTATCCTCATCGTCATCCTCATTCTGTAACCTTTCCAACTCCTTCCTATACTCAAATAACCTCTCAACATGCTCTTGTACATTCACCACAGTGTCTCTAGAAAGCGGTAAGGTGTTCAGATCCCTCAACGCTTCTGGGAGATCTGTATTATTTAGTCTGTTCCAGATTACACATAAGTGTATCCCTAATCCCTCAATAAAAACATTTTTCTCAGGAAAATTGTCCATATTAGAAAGTGTTGCAAAAACATTAGCTCGATCATCTCTCTCCATACAATGCTCAGCCCACGCAATCAAATTGCGCTTCGTCTCTGGAGGTACAGTATTACGAGTGACAACCTTTGATCTCGCTCCTTGATCAACTACAAGCGGTGCAGGACCCCTTGGAAGAGGAAGAGCAGGCAAGTTCAGCGGAGGTACTATTACTGGTGCAATAGGAAGAAGCGGAGGAGCAGGTGGAGGAACAATGACTGGAGGAAGAGGAACAACAGTAGGAGCAGGGACAACAGGCACAACAGCAGGAAGAGCAGGAATAACTGCAGGAAGAGGCAAAGTGGCAGGAAGTGGAACATACGGAGGTGGCACAGAGGCACCAGGCTTTCATTAATTTAACAATTTGTCAATAAATTCATCAGAAACATGAAACTCTTTAGAAGGATAGATTTTCTGAATGCCAAGTAAGAAAGCCCTATCCATATTCCTAGCCAATTCAGACGGTTTATCTTGGTCATATAACGCTTTTTCGGCATTCGTCTTATGATGGCATGCATCCTTTTCTCTACTCTTAAACTGTGACAAAGCTTCTTTTTTCCAATTCTGCAAAACATCGAATGCTGCAGGTCTAGCCTTTTTCTTTAATAAAATGGATTCTAAATACTCAATGCAAGGGATTTCAAAACTACTATTGATCGGCCACTGATGTTCGGAAGCATGTCTGGTTTGTCTGTGCTAAATATCATTAAACACTATACTACCAATGCCATGCTTACAGTAGATAGTACAAGCAGGCGACCCCTCCTGTGGTGCCGGATGGCTAAATTCCAAAGATTGCCCATCACTGTGGAATAACGCCCTGAAGCAGGTAGACAATTTCCCAGGCATATCAAAATATTGGTGTTATCTGGTCAATAATTGTATTTGCAGATACAATGCGCCAAAACAAATTATCATGATACTTAAGAATCGGGTCACGACTCACCTGATCAATCCTAAGGAGGTCCGATCGGATTTCAAAGATTCTTTTCTAACTAATCTTACCTCGTGTTTGGTGATTTCGGCAAATCTGCCTGCCTCGAAAAGTGGACCCTCATCAAGATGCCGTCTCGGACCACAAGCTCATCGTCCAGGGATTGGGTCGTGCAGCGCTGCTGAGGTGTCACGTCTCTTTCGGAAAGGGGCCCCTTTATTTTGTCACACCGTCTGATCCCGGTCCGATAACTCGTGTCAACCTTCGACGATCCTGCATCAATCTTGAGGGTCCCTATTCGGGTGCCAACTGTGAAAACAAAAAGAAGATATCGAGGCTAAGTACCCCAAAAGGAAATACACCAAACGCGGGTTACAAAGGAACATACAAAAGATCTTTATTTTATACTGAACAGTTTCAAAGGACAAAACAACAGATAGCTATCGGCCCTCAGTACAACACAGCGAACTCCAGCTCGGTTCGGTGTGCTCAGTGAGTGGGAATGTACATTAGAATAGTCACACTCTTTATACCCTCGAAATCATGATGTTCAACCCACTTCCAAATTAATATAAGTTAATACATTACGGATCTAGGGCTCGTGCCGAGTTCGTACATCTGTACATTTAGGGTTTACCTTTAATATATTCACAAGTCTCAAATGCAATGGTATATCTTAGGATTTCATGTTAAACCTTCTCAAACAGTTTTATACAATGTAGTCAAACAAGCGTTCACATTTCGGTATTTGAATACATTGGGCCTCATTACGACCCCGACGCTAAACCATGGTGCTATTAGCACCATGGTCCATGCCGGGGTCCGCCATGGTGAATGGCGGAATTACCGCCCCATTCCAAGATTGGCGGACGGTAATTCCCCATTCACCATGGGCCCTTCCCCATTCCCATTTTTGCCCCATGGGCCTTCACTCAATGGGAATGGGGAAGGCGCTAAGTACGGTGCCGCAAATTGCGGCACCGTACTTAGCACCAAGGTCCCTTTGCGGCACCCTACTTTAACGGCTTGTCGGGGGGGATTCTGCCGGGGTCGGCCGGGCCGTCCGCAGACCTCCGGGCAGGGAGGCCCCAACTCCTCCCGTGTATATCTCGGATCGAGACAGAGTATGAGGCACACACAAGGAGCAAGGCAACTTCTGTCGTTTATTATGCAAACGGCAGGGATGGGTCAAGGAGCGTACGCGTTCGTCCTGACACACACACAATAGTGGGGCTCGCAGGCCCTTTTTACTACATTATGACGCGCTACTTGCGTCATTCCAAAAAGTTACCAAAAGAACCTATCGCCACTCTTGATTGGTTGCTCGAGTGGTGGGGTTAGTATAGTACGCCTATAGAGAATGATATTAGTGGTTAAGGTGTAGTCAGGTGGTATATCTGGGTTGTCCCTACAATTAGATACATAAGAATTGTTACATGAAGACCCCTGAGGATTGGCTAACGTTACTGACGTCTGAGATAAGAACCTCATGTTCTGATTGGTGCATCCGTGAGCTCCCCAGCCTGGGACCACCGTTGTTCCCAGCACACGGTGCACCTGTGGTTGCAACAGTGTTTCAGTATGGGTACGTGCAGGCAATGTGAGGATTTATTCATAGGTGGGAGACTGACCGTTCCCACTGTAGCAGGTGTCCATTGAGCCTTTCAAGTGTGTCGGCCTGCGTCTCGTAGCGAGGTACCCAGACGCCTTTTCTCTCCTGGGTTTTGGCATCTCGTCAGGTTCGGCTTGGTCACGTGGGGAGGGACCGTGTTTGAGGCATAATTCTGCACAATTAATATTGTTTTTCCACTGTATGTCTGGTTTAATTTGCAGATATGATTTTAACATTGGTACGTGGAGTGCGAGGTTGCAACATCGTGCCTTTGAAGATTTGTTTCTTGACTGTGGGTTTGCAACATTACGACCTTGGCTGGTTGCTCCACTGGGTTCTTTCTGCAGGCTCAGCAACCTGACTTTTGCTTTGTTAATGTCCACGGGAACTCTTGCTTGGGGCCTACTTGGGCCTGGTGCACGAGTAATCCATTTAGTGCATGGATGCTTTAGGTTATAGTGGCATACAGTTTCATGGCCAGTATCGTGTTTCCATTATATCTCTCATGATGGTAACGGGTTTCAAGAGAAGCGTGAGCAAGCGTTATAAATGAGCTCATGGTGCGTCTTGCGTTTCTGCATTCTGAAAGCCTATGTAAAAATAATAAAGATGCACGTCCGTGAATAAGCCTGTCGCCTACGTCAGAGCACTGAGTATGTTCTTCGTGTAGATTGGTGTGGAAATGTTCAGCGTGTATAATAGTTCAGCGGTGCTTCCCGTTATCTAGGTCGTCATGGCATCTCTAACGATGTGTAGATTTCAGTCTAGTTGGTCCGTGCCGCAGGTGTCGGCATGGCCAGTGCGGGCTGTTGGGCAGGCAGATGGACACATCCGTATGTTTCTGTACCAGGGTATTTGGTCATCTGGTAAATGGGCAAACTCTTCTCGTGGCGGGTGTCTGGGCCGCGACCCTCTAGGCCAAGCGCGAGAGGTGAAGGACGGGAGTCTGGTTTTCCATTCTCCCACTTCAGTCCCCCCTCTGGTCGACTTGTCGACCACAAACATATCCTTCTCGTTATCTCCTCTTACTCTCCATATCTTGGTTATCCCTCCGAGATGTCCATAATGGTTTACGTGATCTTCAAATGACCAATACATGTATTCGCACGTTCCTCCAGGAGTACAGTACACCCATCTTCCTATGTAGCTCCTAGGGTTCCTTGGGTTCTCGATCTTCACTGATGGTGGGTCTAGATGATTGGCGATGATTTGGGTGCGCAACTTCTCCCTTTCGTGTATTATCACACCTGTGTGCTGGCCGTCATCCGCTGGCATCAAGGGGTGCATTCCCACCATTTCCAGCAACTCATCAGTTGAGCGCGCCTTCCGGGCTTTCCAAAATCTAATTATTATCAGTGCAGCTCCAGCCAAAATAGCACATCCCACTATTATTTTCAGTCCATCTGACAGCCAAGATGGCATCCATGACCATAATAGTGAAAACCAGCTTTTATCCTTGTTTACGCCGTTACTTTCGTCCATCATTTTGGAGTGCATCTGGGCCAATTGTGAAACTGCTTCTGTTAGTGTACCATTGTCGGCATCGTTGGCAGGTATGAACGTGCAGCATGATTGTCCTATCTTTGCACAAACTCCTCCTTCCATTGCTGTGAGAAGGTCCAATACATATCTGTTCTGTAGTGCTACCATCCTTACAGCTCGCAGCTCCTCTTTAATTGCGTTAAACCCATTTACTGTCGAATTTATGGTCATCATTAGTTCCCATCTGGTTATTTGCAGCCATTTTGCGTTTGCGTATGCCTGCAGTCCCGGATGTATTATTGAGGAGAAGAACATTGCTGCTCTGCTGAATAGTCTGTGTTCTGGCGGTATTGATGTTAGTTCCGTTTCCGACCTTCCCCACAGATAATTTCCTGTTAATGGCTCTCCTTGTCTTTTTCTCCTGTTTAGGACAGTATTATTGCTGTTGGTCCTGTTTTCTTGCTCCTTCTGGAGTGGTGCAGATCTCTTTCTTCTCCTGTCTCCTTCATCCATTTTCGGAAATTTCGCCACATCGACATGCTTCTTAGGTACCACTAGTGATGGTACATTGACGTGTACCATTGTGCACACACCACTCCACAGGGGAGGCAGTGTATGATATGCCTTTTCTCCGCAGGCCCAATAATGGTCCATTATTACTGCTGTTCCCGCTCCCCCCTCAGGTAACTCCATCACACTTGCACAATTGGTGTTATATCCCACGTCCACCTCTCCTTTATGCTGGTAACATACTTTGGGCGCAGTCAATGGTAATATAGTTATCGGGTCTTCATCTTCTTCTACCCACGTGAGCATTGGTACATACTTGATCCATGTCGTCCAACATCGATGATTGTGTGTCTCGATGGTTGAGATAGTTTCTTTTGTTACCATGTTGCTGCCAACCACTCCTATCTCCCAGCTGGTACCCAGGAACACCTTTCCTGTTATCGTCAGTAATGGCCTCTCCCAGCATCCTTGTTTACCCGGAACTTCCGTGGCGTACCAATCACATGGTAGATACTGCAGTGTTACCTTCTTTGTTTCTCCTTTTTCAGGGCCACTTGTTATGTATCTGAATGCTTCAGCATGTAAACTGGTCTTGTGATAACTCAGATAGGTCTTGAGGAAGTTGTTTTCATATGGGTATGAGTCTCGTGTTTTCCATGTCATGTGCACTACTGTTCCTTGGAATCTTCCTTTCGTTTGGAACAGGGCCAAATATATTATGCACTGTGCTGTTTTTTCATCTATTTCTGTGGCAACAAATGTTCGTGAAGCGCTCATGGCGTATGGTATTAATGAGCAAACGTAACAGCTATCCTCAGTTGTCTGCTTACCAATGCGGGTCATGTGCTGGTACCATATGTTGTTTGTGACGTGTGCTGAATCTTGTACATAATTATCAATACCTTTATTGTCTGAGTATGTGCTGCGTTTAACTTTATTTCGCTTTTGTTCATTGTTACTGTTACCACCTGACGTAACACCTGTTGCAGCAGGGAGGTGGGGTACATTAGGTTTGGGTGCAGCAAAAAAACTCATAGCATAGCTGTACTGCCATACAGAGGCAGCCAAAACTCCGGTGATCATAAAAATCCCTATTATTTTTATTACATATGCTAACCTCACCGACATTTTTGCTCTTACCTTGCTGCAGTCCTGGCAGCGTATTCTTGCGACGTTAAAGTTGCCCGCCTAAAAATTCTCAAAAAGTGCTTGTTATTAAATGTTAGTTTTGTTTCATTAAGCTCTCCCTATCAAATAGTCATTCAGTGCCCAGGTGAAGAGTTGCTCCCACGCTACTCTAAGTGATCGGTCTCTCAAGACCGGCAAGTATGGGCGGAGGTGGGGCATGTAATTTTCTATGGCCAGGAGGAAGGCCGTGTAGTATACACGTACCCTTTTCTTTTTTAAGTATGTTGGCCTTTTTATTTCGTATACAAATTGGTGTGACAATTCTTCTGGGTAACTATCGTCTGGCAGCACCATCTACGCCTGCACACTGAATTTGTTAGATAACTTTTCTTAACAATACAATATTACGCAGCTCCTGTATGTGCGAGAGAAAAAGAGAACATTCACGTGTTTACATGTGTATTGGTGCAAGCGAAGTCCTTAGTTTTTATTACAATTGTATTTAGTAGTCAATGGGGGGGGGGTTTGCTCAGATGGCGGGAGCAGTTTTACTCTTTGAACGTGTGACCATGGGGTGGGCAGTGTGGTGATCGCCCCCTTCTTCGTCCGTTATTCTCTCCGAGGGAACAATTGGGTCGTTGTCTGTGGTTGTGTTTTCTTCCGCTGCCGGGGATGTTGTTGGCGTTTTTCCAATGGACCTGTCGTTGGCGCTGGGGCGGGTCTGCAGTTTGTAGATTTTTACATCATGCAGGTGGTTCCACGCACGCTTATCCTTTAGTTTTACTGCTCTTGTTGATACGTCCTCTACTAAATGGGGGCCAGTGAACCTCTGCTGGTTCCACCTTCTATTAAAATTTCGAAGTAGTACGTGGTCACCTTTGGCAAGTTGGCACAAGTTCTCCTTTTCCAATTCTGTATTTTCGTCTATTTCTTGGTTGCTGGTGGACCCGCCCCGTGTGCGCTCGAGCTGTTGAGACACAAACACAACGCTAGTAATCAAAGAAGACACATATTGATACATTTCATCACCTAACACATTCGCAGAACTTTCTTGGTCGGTGAATGCCCTTGACGTTGGTGTTAGGGGAAGGCGCATTTGGCGTCCAGTAACCACCTCGTGTGGGGTGAGGTGGTGGTCGGACCCTGGCCTGTTTCTAAGTTCGAACAGTGCTAACGGAAGGCAATACAACCAACTTTTCTTTGTTGTTTGCTGTATTTTAGCAATTGCCTCCTTCAATAGGCCATTCAGGCGTTCACATACACCATTGGCCTGTGGGTGGTACGCACATGCAAATTTGTGTTTAATGTTCAGTAGGGATGTGATATGCTGGAACATTTCATTTGCGAAATGGGGTCCGTTGTCTGATCTTAACACCTCGCACACTCCCCACCTGGGGAATACCTCCCTTACTATAAATTTGGCTGCTCTAAACGCATCAGGGTGTGAACAGGGCCCTGCTTCGATCCACCTAGAAAATGGGCATACTACTACTATCATGTATCTATTGCCTTGACAAATGTTGATCATATCAACATAGTCAATGTGGAGGTGCCGAAAAGGTCCTTCTGGTCGGGGTATGGTACCTCTTATCACCTTTAAAGTATGACCGGCCGTGAACTGTTGACATGTAAGGCAATTGCTGATAAAATTTGACACATGGGATGTTAACTCGGGACAAAACCAATCTTCTCTAATTCGTGCTGCTATTATTTCTTTGCCTGTATGGGCAGGGTGATGTAATTGGTTCAAGGCGGTATTTAACAATGCCAATGGTATTACAACTTTCCCAGTGCCACCCTGGCGCCATAGTGCGTCGGTTGGTGACATTGTGCATCCTCTTTTCACCCATACTTCTTTTTCGGCCATTGGTGCAGCCGCTTGTAACTCCATAATCTGGGTGGCTGGGAGATGGGTGTACCCTTCTTTTATTAACATCTCCCTCGCTATTCCCCTCCCTCTCCCTCTCTGTGAGTCTGTGGGGTTCCATATCTCACCAAAATATGCAGCATATTTTGCATGTGCGTCTGCTGCTGCATTTCCTTTTGATATATAGTCTTCTCCATTGGTGTGTGCTGTGCATTTTACTAGGGCTAGTTCTTGGGGATCGTTTATTACTTCAATTAGTTCAGCCAACAAGAGGGCATGTTGTACTGGAGTGCCGTCAGCTCTCCTAAACCCTCTTCTTCTCCACTTTGATAGCCCTGAATGGACAGTGGATGTAACATATGCACTGTCGGAATATATAGTAACTTTTTTATCAAAACTTTCCTTTAGTGCCAATATGAGTGCAACCAGTTCCGCCGCTTGAGCAGAGTAATGCTGTGGTAATTGTACACACTTAATAGCCACACACACTGGCGCTTCCATCATTTGTACTACTGCTGCCCCAGTCCTCCTTATCCCGTCTCCTTGATCAATAGTTGATGACCCATCAATAAACAAAAGCTCACCTCCCTCTAGTGCGTTTTCTTCAACTTTCCTAGTACATGAGTACATCTCAGTTACTTGGGTGCAGTCGTGGGCGTAATCTCCCTCTTCAATTACTTCTGCTAGGAACCTTGCAGGGTTAACCGTGCTACATCTAACAATTGCCAGTTCAGCTTTGGACAAAATAATCTCATAACCTGTTGCCCTCTGTGTCGTCAGTGTGGACTTAGGTTTATTCAATATCGCAAATAGTGCATGTTCTACAAATAGTGTAGTTGGACACCCCATAGTTATTGATGATGCTTTTTCTACTGCAAATGCAGCTGCAGCAAGACCTTGTTCGCAAGAGAATTGTCCTAACATTATTGGATCTAAGTGACCGCTGTAAAATGCTACTGGTTTATAGCCCATGCTAGTCTTTTGGGCCAATACTGCTTTCATTACTGCTGAGTCGCAATGTGAAAATATAAAAAATCGTCGCTCATAGTCTGGGGATGCTAGTACTGGAGCAGTTGATATTGCTTCTTTTAATTCATCAAATGCCTCCTTCATTTCCATAGTCCATCCCAACTTTTTCTCCCCTTTATTTGCTTCCTTCAAACCCTCAAGCAGGGGTCCTATGTAAGAGCTGTAATCAAATACCCATGCTCTACAGTAGTTGCACAGTCCCAGAAATTGCTGCAGTTCTCTTACAGTCTGTGGCACGGGAGTGCCTGATATTGCCTGTGCTCTTTGTGGTGCAATCCTTCTTCCATATTGTGATATCAGTTGGCCAATGTAAAGTACCTGTTCCTGACAGTATTGTATCTTTTCCATGTCTACCTTGTACCCCTTTTCAGCCAATATCGTCAACATTTTTAATGAGTCCTCTCTACATTTATCTTCATTTGTACTGCAAATTATTATGTCATCCACATACTGTAACACTGTGCTTTCCAACTCAACGTTACCCAAATCCATCTGTATTACCCTATTGAAAATTGAAGGTGATTCACAATATCCCTGTGGTAATCTGGTATGTTTCCACTTCCTATTTCGGTAAGTGAAGCTTGTCAAGTCTTGTGAGTCTGGGTGTAATGGTATTGAGAAAAAAGCATTTTTAAGGTCAATCACTGTAAACCGTGATGCTTCTGCTGGAATGCCACACAAAATTGTGGCCGGGTTTGCTGTTACTGGATACTCTGCTTCTACTATGTTGTTCAACGGTCTGAGGTCCTGTATGAACCGCCAAGACCCTCCTTTAGCCTTGCGCACCGGGTACACAGCTGTGTTGCATGGGGATTCTGAGGGGACCAATATGCCATTGTTTATAAGGGCTGTTATGGTTTCGTATATGCCCTCATCTGCCTCTCTTGACAATGGGTATTGTTTTACTCTTGGTAGTATGGCACCCTTTTTTAATTTTATCCTTACACCCCCTATGCTTTTAATGCATCCTACATCATAAGGGCTAATAGTCCATAATGATTTTGGCACCTTTGACATATCTTCTTTAAAAAATGGGACTGGTGTGCCAGCGGGTGCCTCAAGTGCCATTGCAATTTTTTGTGCCACTTGTTTGTGAGCCACTGTTAGCCACATTTCTACACTCATCATGAACACCATTTCATTTTCCTCCTTTTCTTCTGAAAACAACTCTTCATCTGACACCTGGGTCAGCCTACATCCTTCTGCTAGTGCTATCACCGCCCTCCATGCTCTCCCTTCTTTATCTTGGGCGTGCACAGCAACATAATCAGCTGTTGCAATAATGCTCTCAATGTCCACTGCAATGACCTTCCCTTCCAGTTCATTAGCTGGTGTTTCTGGTCGGAATAGATAGGCTGCTGGTCTCCTCCATATTTTCCCTCCTATCCCTGGCATCCATGCAAATGCCATGTCTGTTCCGTACTGGAATAGCTCGCCGTCTACCGGCTCCGCCCTGATCGCTATCTGTCCACAGTATGCTTGCAAAATCTGTCGTGCTGCAAGCATGTTAATCCCTGGAGTAGAGCAAATTATGCCATCCTCTGTAAAGGAGATCGTCATATTTAATCTGTTCATTATGTCCCTCCCCAGTATGTTTACTGGTGAGGCACTATAATACAAAAGTGGTACTGACAGATCGTAATCTCCAATAGATAGCGGAACGTTATCAGTAAATGGAACCAACCCTTTAGCCCCAGAAAACCCTTGTGTGTTCATGGCTTCGCCTGACATCTTAAACTTACCTTCCCTTATGCAAGACCGGGTCGCCCCGGTGTCAACAAGGAATGATAATTTTTTGTCACCTATCGTTACCTCTATGCGTGGCTCCTCCGCACTATTAGGTGTTACTGACAGGATGGGACACACCAAGGCCGTCTGTGGGCTGTCCTATTGGGGGTACAATGACTGGCCATTCCCTGTGTAAGGGTTGTGCCCCAACACCGTCACCCCACCCAATTGCGTTCGTTCAGGTTGTGGTGGTGGTTGTATTAACGCTGCACCAGTTACTTGTGGCAGGTATTGTTTTATTTGTTGTTGTGGTAGGGAATAGTGTTGGTCACTCCCTTGTGGTGACATCTGCTGTGGTTGTATGCCCTGCTGTTCTTGTGATGTCCTATGTTGTGCTTGTTCGTTCCATGCTGGTGTTCCTGGCCTGACCCTGCATGTACGTGACATGTGTCCTAATAGTCCGCAGCTCCAACACACGGGTGGTTCCCTGTTTTGCCATGGGAAGTTCCCTGTGTTGTCCTGGTATACTGGTTGCCCTGTCTGGTAATTATTTCTGAGTCCCCCAGCCTGTTGTTGGGTATTATATCCGTATCCTCTTCCCCTCATAAACCCTCCTCTCCCTCTATTATAATTATAATACCCAGCTCCTTGCATTGGGTACCCTCCTCCCATGTTCTGTGCGTGTGATTGCAGAGGCAGCACTTGCTCTATTACCTCTTGTGGAGGCGCTATTTGAGCTGGATTTTGTGCAGCCACTACTTGCGTTGGGCTTTGGGCCATTGGTGTTGGCGCAGTTATTAGTGCCCCTTCCATGGTATATTTAGTAAGTTTTTTCTGTACTAATTTGGCCTCTTCTGTTTTCCTGTCCTCTTCCTTTTGTTTCATTTTTCCTTGCCATGTTCTACAGTGATGTACTATAGTCAGTTGTATTTCCGGCCATGGTTTTGCTTCCATCCCCACTACTTTCTTTAATTGTCTCTGAACTCCTTCTGGGAGCCCTTGTACTAGTATGTGATAAAATATGGCTGGTGTTTTGTCCCATTGTTCTCTAGTTTCCATGCGCCACTTCTCTTGAATATCCTGGATATAATCAACAGGATCCTCGTTCTCACCCATCTTACGGGAAGTAATGGCTCCTATGTCTGATGTGTCTGGGTACTGCACTCTTAGTGCCTGCCATAGCGCATGTCTGCAGTTTGCAAATGGTGCCCCATCATGCGATGTGTTTGTTATTGTTACCCCATGGAATCCCGCTCTTTTCCAAATGTCATCCGCTCTATCCCCTAATATTGATATTAACAGGCCCTTAACATCTCCCACTGCTAGTTTCTGTCCTGCGGTGTGTTTTTCCATTTCATATATCCATTTACCCGCACCTCCACTTAATGATGGGAGCCTACATTTTATGTTTTCCTTATCCGTATGTTTCCAAGGTACATATTGTGGTCTAACCCCTCCTCTCTCCAGCAGTGGCATTACATTCTGTCTTGTGTCATCCTTTATGCTCCATGATGTTAACTCTTCACACCCCTCCTCTTCCCCCATTCCTTTTACTACTTCAAATCCTTCCTTACTACCTCTTCTCCTACCTCCCTCTTCTTCCTTTCCCCTTTTTTCATCCTTTCCTGTGTTCAATATTGGCACGTCTGTTTTCCTGTCTTGCCTGCGACTAGGGAGGTCCCTAAGCCGACATGCATAAGGTGTAACTTCGTCCATGAAGGGTGCGAGCTTTATTCTGTGCAGAGAGCGTGCAGTTGTTGAACATGTGGGGTGTGGCGTTAGAGAGCGTGATGGTGATGTGGGTGGCGTGTGTTGGTTGGTGAGCGTCGGTGGCGTGTGTTCGTTAGTTTGTGTTTCTCCCATTCTTTTCACTTCCTCCTTACTTCTCTCCAGCTCCTCCCATCTTCTACTCACCCATGGCGAATCTATGTTTGTTCTAGTGAGGTATAGCTTATCTAAGCTTTCCCTTTCACTCTTCCTTCCATCCTCACTACAAAAATCATTCATAAATTGCGCCCCCCACTCTGCCTTTTTTCCTTTTATTGTTACAGTTTTTAAGTCTATTAGGTCTCCCTCTTCCTTTCCGTTGTTACCACCTGTTCCCCTTAGTGCTGACGTTGTTGCTACCTCTCTATTTTTATATACTTCTCCCCATCTTTCACTCTCCCTCTTACTCTCCTCTCTCTCCCCTTCACTCCTCTCCTCCATCTCCCTACTATTTTCCTCTCTTTTCCTTTTTAATTCCTCCATTACTTCGTTGCTCATCTCTTCCAATATCCTTTCATCCTCTCTCCTCCTTTCCCATTTCACCCTTTCTCTTTCTACTATACTCTCTATTACCTTCCCCTCTTCATATTTTTTAGCTGTCTCTGATATTATCCTCCTCCTCCATATTTCCATTTCCTTTTCATTTTCTTCTTCTTCCTTCTTCTTCTCCCTCATCACTACTCTTGATACCCTTTCTGCTGCTGCTTTTACCCTTACAGCTTCCCTCTTTCTCTCCTCACTTTGCTCCCTTAATTTTTCCAATTCGTCCTTATCTTCTTTCCTTTTCCTCACTCTCTCTCTTTCCTCCCCCTCAAGTTGTTTTATCAGTTCATTCTGCTCATCCCTTAGTTTAGCTAATCTTTCCTCCAAAATCTCTTCCTTCTGCCGTAGCAGCTCCTCTCCCCTCATTTCACTCTCTCTTTCACTATCCTCGTTTGTTCTCTTTACCGCCTCCCTTTCCTCTCCAGTTAGTGATCCTCGTAATTTCAACAATATCTGTGCAGCTACCCACTCATCGTTTCCTATCTCTACAGTCTGCTCTTCTCTCCTCCCGTCCCCCATTGGTATCTTTCCATGAGCCACATATGGTGGAGGGCTGTATGCCGGGTTTGAGTATCCTTCAGCCGCCCTTAACTGTCCTTTTATTTCTCCTAATTCTCTTAAAGGGTACAACCCTCCCCCCTCTGTTTTCACTCCCGGTGTTAAGGGTATCTCATTGCTCGGTTCCTGTTTTATGTCAGCTAATTTATCAACCTTTCCTCCACCCAGTTTTTCATTCCCCATATTCTTTGTTCCTTCACTCTCCTTTTCCCCATCCGTTCCTTCTTTCTTAATCTCCTTTTCTTCCGGTGTTTCCCCCATAGTGAACATTCCATTTGGTCCTGGTCTAGACCCCTGGAACATCCTCCATAAGTTAAACACCTCCACATGGTTTGCCAACTTCTTCCCCTTGTATGTATTGTGCAGATGGTTTAATAGTGAATGTTGGGCATATGGGTCAAAGCTACCATTAGGCGGCCATGGTGTCAACATTTTGTTGTCCGTCCCCTGGGTCCACTCTATGCTGTACTTAATTAACTTCTCCCTATGTGGTGGCAGTGTGGTGCATATATGTTGTAGTGGGGTAGTGAGGGTATTCCCCCACCCTCCCAACCCTCTCCCGTATGACATACTAGCACACCCTTTCTTACCCTTCCCCTTGCTACCAGTTTGCAACATACAACCTTTTATTGCTTACCTTGCCCCGCAAGTGTGGGGACTTACGACAATCCTTTGACAATTTATGCAATGATAATAATCACAAAAAAAAAATTATAAAACAAATATATTTATGATGTTATATTATATTCCTTCCCCTACGGCCCCCTGCGGCCGAAGCGCACGCAGCCCCCTGCAGCTGCGTACCCCTTACGACGATCTTACACAGTCGTCCTTTTTCCCCGTTCTCCTCCCACCTTTACACTTGCCGTGGCCGGCGTTCTCCGTGCGCAGCCACGCCCCCTTCCCCTTCTCCTCTTTGATCCACTCGTTTATCGTTTATCTCCGTGTCCGCTCCTTTATCATGTTTCTCTTCCCCACCAATGTCAAACCCAAAGCTTCTTGTGTTCACGATATCTTACTAAATCCCTACTGGTGACGTCACCTATTTCTTCGAACTACTGGTATATTCGTGTTATGTTCTTTAAATTCAAAATACACTTGCAATCTACCCCGCTAACCCTACAGCTGTCTTCCTGTCTCTCCTGGAACAAGGTAATCTCATCAATACTATAACCGGACTGCGCACGCTGCGTCGCCTCGCGTGTGATACGCCCCTCAACAGGAGGGCTTAACCAGCCAATTATCTTCCGTTTTGGGCAACTACGTAACTAGCCACCGCCCACAGGGAAACGTCATCTACCTATCGAGTTTCTTGCTCGAACAATAGGGAACCTCATCTACCTATCGAGTTTCTTGCTCGAACAATAGGGAACCTCATCTACTCATTGAATGATAAATGTCAAATCGTAGGAAACCACACACACCCACCCTCACACGTAGTCGCGATTTAGGCCAATCAGTGTCTTTCGAGCGGCTGCACGTGATGTTTTCGTGCCCCGCCCCCCTCTTTCGCGTAACGTTAGCTTTTTGTTGCGAGCGTCTGCACGTGTTGTTCTCGTGCCCTGCCCCCCTCTTTCGCGTAACGTTAGCCGCCTTCTCTCGCACTCAATTCACTACCATTCATTCCATTATCATCACTCAATTAAACCTTCACCCCACCTTTTTACAATACCTCCCTCCTCCCTTATTTACTTCCGCCCCCTCCCTCACAATTTCGCATTGCTTGTTGTGCGTGTCATGCTCACCAAGTTCCCTCGATGCAGGGCCGCTCGACTGCGTGCACCCCTCCAAGCGGCTCGCCACCTCCCCTCGTCTGGACCACGTCTGGACACTCGCCGACCGCGGGCGGGATACTTCTCAACCGGCTCCCGAGGGCCAATATCCGGATTGCGCTGTCCGGTCCTCTCGCAGCTCCGCGATGGTCCTGTAGTCCTCAGAAGGGGGCAACGGCAGAGGGGGCCGCGCCGCCGGGCCTCCCCGCAACGGGAGTGCCTGGAAAAATAAAAAATAAAAGTCGATCTTAAACAGATCTCAGCAGTGCCTCCAACTTGTCGGGGGGGATTCTGCCGGGGTCGGCCGGGCCGTCCGCAGACCTCCGGGCAGGGAGGCCCCAACTCCTCCCGTGTATATCTCGGATCGAGACAGAGTATGAGGCACACACAAGGAGCAAGGCAACTTCTGTCGTTTATTATGCAAACGGCAGGGATGGGTCAAGGAGCGTACGCGTTCGTCCTGACACACACACAATAGTGGGGCTCGCAGGCCCTTTTTACTACATTATGACGCGCTACTTGCGTCATTCCAAAAAGTTACCAAAAGAACCTATCGCCACTCTTGATTGGTTGCTCGAGTGGTGGGGTTAGTATAGTACGCCTATAGAGAATGATATTAGTGGTTAAGGTGTAGTCAGGTGGTATATCTGGGTTGTCCCTACAATTAGATACATAAGAATTGTTACATGAAGACCCCTGAGGATTGGCTAACGTTACTGACGTCTGAGATAAGAACCTCATGTTCTGATTGGTGCATCCGTGAGCTCCCCAGCCTGGGACCACCGTTGTTCCCAGCACACGGTGCACCTGTGGTTGCAACAGTGTTTCAGTATGGGTACGTGCAGGCAATGTGAGGATTTATTCATAGGTGGGAGACTGACCGTTCCCACTGTAGCAGGTGTCCATTGAGCCTTTCAAGTGTGTCGGCCTGCGTCTCGTAGCGAGGTACCCAGACGCCTTTTCTCTCCTGGGTTTTGGCATCTCGTCAGGTTCGGCTTGGTCACGTGGGGAGGGACCGTGTTTGAGGCATAATTCTGCACAATTAATATTGTTTTTCCACTGTATGTCTGGTTTAATTTGCAGATATGATTTTAACATTGGTACGTGGAGTGCGAGGTTGCAACATCGTGCCTTTGAAGATTTGTTTCTTGACTGTGGGTTTGCAACATTACGACCTTGGCTGGTTGCTCCACTGGGTTCTTTCTGCAGGCTCAGCAACCTGACTTTTGCTTTGTTAATGTCCACGGGAACTCTTGCTTGGGGCCTACTTGGGCCTGGTGCACGAGTAATCCATTTAGTGCATGGATGCTTTAGGTTATAGTGGCATACAGTTTCATGGCCAGTATCGTGTTTCCATTATATCTCTCATGATGGTAACGGGTTTCAAGAGAAGCGTGAGCAAGCGTTATAAATGAGCTCATGGTGCGTCTTGCGTTTCTGCATTCTGAAAGCCTATGTAAAAATAATAAAGATGCACGTCCGTGAATAAGCCTGTCGCCTACGTCAGAGCACTGAGTATGTTCTTCGTGTAGATTGGTGTGGAAATGTTCAGCGTGTATAATAGTTCAGCGGTGCTTCCCGTTATCTAGGTCGTCATGGCATCTCTAACGATGTGTAGATTTCAGTCTAGTTGGTCCGTGCCGCAGGTGTCGGCATGGCCAGTGCGGGCTGTTGGGCAGGCAGATGGACACATCCGTATGTTTCTGTACCAGGGTATTTGGTCATCTGGTAAATGGGCAAACTCTTCTCGTGGCGGGTGTCTGGGCCGCGACCCTCTAGGCCAAGCGCGAGAGGTGAAGGACGGGAGTCTGGTTTTCCATTCTCCCACTTCAGGCTGGTAAAACCAGCCGTTAAGGTCAGGTCCCGCAAAGGGACCTCGTAATTAGGCGCTAATAGGTTAACGGCGCTGCAGCCTTTTACGGCGCCATTAACCCATTAGCGCCTGGGTCGTAATGAGGCCCATTGTGTTTAACATATGCTCGTGGATTAGCTTCGTTGGCGCAAGTAATCCTCTACACACAGGTCAGCGAAGGATAAGGTCTCAGTTGATGACCCCAACATGTGGCCCGCAGGCAAGTTACACATTAGTTCATACACAGAGGTCAAGACGGCCATGTTACATTCATAATGACATTGTCCACCATCTTAGAACACAGGGTGACTTTAAGAGGGAGAACCTAAAATGGCAGATAGACCTAAAATGGCAGCTTACATGGATCTAAGGTCAAGACCTTGCAACACGGATTTCCTCGCAAGTGGCTTATAAGTAGCTTGGCGTAGGCCAATATACATATGTTCATACAGTATAGGAGACACAATATGATTTTCCGTTCGACACCTCGACAGGAATTTCATTCCCATCAAAGTTCTGAAGTTGTCCAGGAGGGGCGAGAGGGATCTGGTATCTCTCCCCCCTTCCTGAATTCAGCTGATCAAATGCCCTTTGTGACAGAAGGGTGGCTTGGGATCCAATGTCCACCAGTGCCAAAAATGTACATTGCCCCTGTATTTGGACCGGAGCATAAAATCTTCCCTCCTTCTCAAGGGAGCAAAGATAAGGCACACTTTGGGCCAATTGGCGGGTTAATTTCTTTACTCTTGATTCTGTCAGAGGGGTAGTTTGGGCAGGATTTTGTTTGGGAGCTTGGGAACCTGTAAGAAAAAGGTGACAGTTGGACATTGGGGAAGTTTTGGACTCCCCTGGTTCTGATTCTGGGCTGCCCCCCCTTTTTGGAGGCAGTCACTAGAACTGGTCTGGGTAAGGTGATTTTCTGGCTGGTCATTCTCCCCCCTTGGGCTGGGGGAGTCCACACATAGCCCAGGATGGGTATGTTGCCCTTGTAACGGGGCTGATGAAGTCAGGGGAGTTAGGGGTCCCATTTGTGGGGTTACCTCCCTGACTACCTGTTTGGGATTGGCACGAGGGCCTTCTGGGTCTTTGGTTAGGAGGATTTTGCGCAAGGCATATTTTTAGCCCCCCCCCATCTGCAGATCAAAAATTGGGGCAACCTTCACCTCCGCCACCTTAGCAGCAGCAGGGGTTTTGACTGGTTTGGGGTTTTTATTTGGATTTTTGTTCTCAACCGGTTTCAGCACTTCAAAAATGTGAGTCGCCTGTTCAATGACCCAGTCTGGTGATCTCTTCTCATGAAAGTCCCTCACCAGCTGGGTCATGATGTATTTAGGGAGTGCATGAAAGAAGGTATTAATGAACTCCTGTGCGCACCCTCCTGGTGGTCTGTGGAAAGGCATGTTTTAAGTCTTGTACAAATTCTTGTGAGGCCTGGTCTTCCCCACATTGCAGATTGTAGGCCACCTTGTGGGCCTCTTGAGGGTTCCTATGTATGGAGAAATGCTTTAAGATGGCTGCCCTATAGGTGGACCATCTTGAGTGGTTCTGATCCTCCAGCCCCGCAAAGAAGCTGGGGTATTCAGGGGAAAATGTCCACTTGACATATTGAATGCAACTCTGGCTATCTTTCAGGTGGAAAGTATCCATCATTTGGTGCTCCCAAACTGAATATTTGGCATTTTTACGATAGGGAGTTATGACGCTCCTAATGGCCTTGATTTGTTTCAGGGGATCTTTCAGTAGGGCCCTTTTAATTATGTTGGCCTTTTTAGTCTTAGTCACCCTTGTCCACTCATCCTCTGACTCAGAGCCACTGCTACAGGAAGTGGCTATCTGATCCTCTAGGCTCTCCCTGATTCTGCGAGCTTGGGAATGGCTTGCAGAATGTGGGGGCCTAGTCTCTTGAGACCTGTGGCACTCAGAAGAGTCTTTTGACTCTCCTTTGCTCCCAGGATTGGCTGAGTTCCCCCCCCCCCACTGCCCAAGCTGGGAAGAGGTTTTAAAGATACTCTTGGTGGGTCGAGTTTCATGGAGTTCCCCACCAAATTTGACAGACTGATCCCTTGGTAGGCGATATTTTGAGGATTCAATTCTCTGATTCTCCCCTCACTGGAGTCTTCCTGATCAGAGAGGCTAGCCCTAACATTTGGGAATCTGAACAAGGACGCTCGCCCATCCATTTCTGAGAGGTGCTGATCTGTCAGTCCCATATTTCCCATTCTGCTGAAGTCTAACATCCCTGTGGCCCTTGGTCCATATGAGCCAGTGGACATGAGGGGAGCAGAGTCCATGGAACTGAAGGGATTAAAGTCCCTGATGACAGGGGTCCTGAGGTTATGCTCAGGGGTTTCTCTGTCCCTTCTTACCTCATCTCTTTCAGCCCCTATTCCCTGGTTACATGCCAAATTCTGACCCTTTTACTCCTCTATTAAGGCCTTACGGGTCTCAATGATTTACTCCTGGACGGCCATCTATTCGTGGAGCCTGTCATTCTTTTCACAGAGAGCCTCATTGCCTCTCTGTGCTTCCTGCCTGGATTGGGAATACTGGGCCAATTTTTGCTGCAGGAGACTCACCTCCTGAGTTTGGTCCTTATTGGTCTGAGTGTTCTTTGTCAGAGAATCCTCCACCGCCTGGTTTGCTCTAGTAGCTTTTCATATTCAGTTTTAACTTCACTAAACTCCTGAATAGCCAGCTTTCTTTCTTCCAACTTAGTTTTTAATTGTCTGACTTCCTGGCCTAAGGCGTCCCTCTCCTGAGTTAGAGTGCACCTCTGTGCAGCCAGGTCGTCCCTCTGTTTTTTAAATGCACTAGGTTTCTGGCGCTCCTCATCAAATTTCTCTTGAGAGGGAATGTCTTTAATAATTAATTTATTATTTTCCTCTTTGAAGGATTCTAGGTGGTTTTGTAGGGTGACTACCTGCTCTGCGCAGGCTCTGTTAAAAGTTAATTGCTGCTCCAGTTTCTGTTGACTCTGTTGTAAAGAGTCAAACCTTTACTGACATTCTTTTTGCAGTGTCTGTACCTGGGTATCTTGTTCTGCATTCTTTTGCTGTAAGAGAGCCAGACCTTCTTTTAGTTTGGTGATGTACTGCCTAGCCTCTGTTTCTGATTCTCGGCTCCTCTGGAGCTTTTGCTCTGCAGAGTCCAGATTAGTCTGGATTTTCTGCAGTGTTTCCCCTTGCCTCTTTGCCAAATCTATATTGTCTTCATGCTTTTCCTGTATGATTCCTTTGTGGTGGTACAGGTAGGCCACTATTTAGGCAATTTTACACTGCTCCTCTTTTATTTTTGGGGCCATCTACAGTTCGCTAAGCGCTTGATGTAATGGACCTTTGTCCTGCTATGTATTCAGGTCTATTGCAATGACTTGTTCTTTTATTTCCTGCAGCCATACCTGTTCATCCTGTTCTGGCCACTCACCCCTGACAAACAGTTTGTGCAGGATGTGTTCCCTAGCAATATTAATTTCCACTGGGGTCGCCGTCTCAGAAATATCAATTTCCTTATGGCTTATTTCAGGGTTAATTTACTTTTGCAAACAGGCCCAATTCTTTTGAGTATTTCTTTTGAGGGGTGCTTGTACAGTGCAGCACAGCATGCCAACCCAACAAGCTGTCTGTACCTTGCAGGCTAGTATGCTGTGTCAGACTGTCACGGGTGGTATTTCAATTCAGAATCGCGGCATGAGCCCCCAAGCTGTGGAGAATTTCAGTCAGGCACACACCCAAGTCTCGCCTAGCATGTAGTGCGCAAATGAAACCCTTATTTAGTTTTGTCTATAAGTTCAATATTATGAATGATATACCACTCATATCACACCCTTCTCAAAATACCCCCCAGGTCACACTGAACCAGGAATCAGGCTAGTTGGCAAAGGTAAAGATGTATTTATTTATTTAATATTCAATCGCACATAGGTTTAATATAGATATATATGTGGCAGTGATCACCCAAAGGGTGACAATACAATTCAGAAATAAGCAAAGCAATTGAATTTACTTATAAGGAGGCAAAATAGAAAACTCAGGGGAAAAGAACAGTCTTGTTTTGCACACAGATAGCGTTTAGGTTAATGTTCCCCCTGCAAAGTTTTGTTTAAATACAAATGAGCAATCCTACACCAGTCCTACGCCAATGTGAGTAATCAGCAGGTTTTTGGGAATGCAAATACAATGTCTAGATTTATAGGCAATCCTCCCTCCCATACAAGAGAGAAAACCTTATTTTGACAAATGACAGGTGAAATGGCTTGGTGAAATACTGCAAAATGGTCAAAATGCTAAAATGGAGACAAATTTCAAAGAAAGCAACACTAATCAGGTCAGAACCACAATATACACTTCAGATCATGATGGGATGGAAAAGGCACTTTGAAATGAGCAAAAGACACGTGTACTTTGGGCGTAATTGGGAATTTGCTGCAAACTTTTACTATGCGATATTGAAGAAAAACTGGTCAAATACACTGTTCCACGATGCGGTTTGGTTGTGGAGATAACTAAGGATGTTAGGTATCAGTGGGAGTTGAAATTTCGTTTCTATCTTTAAAACTGAGGGAGTTATAGAGGTTTTAGTGAGAGGATGCAAATTTGGACAAGGACTTCAGTTTAAAACCACAAAATATGGATTATGCTTTTACTCCAGAGTAGAACAGTCAAACTAGACAACCAGGTTGGGACGAAGTAAGCTCTGAGACTGATTCATGACTTGAGTAACAGATCCCCAGCACCTTCCCCGGGGGGAACCAGTCCAAACACTCGAAGTGGGATTTATGGATAAGAGTTACACAAATAAAAATGATTATGAAAATGACACTTTAGCAAATAGTCAAGATAGGATAGCACTAAATATTTTGACACTATTACTGATTATGAAAGTAAGGATAGTCCAGAGATTAGGGTGGAACAAGATAAGGCAAGGTATACAATAGTTCTCTAGCGTCCTGTTAATACTCACAATCCAATGGGATTTAAGATTTGTGGACCATCAAAGATCTGGTCAATTGGATCTAGTCTATCAGGGAAGGACAGCACATCAGCTAGGCTGGTTGTCAGAACTGCATGGGATCTGCCCTTCTTGTTTCTGGATATTTCAGATCAACGGGATGGCAAGTTCATCAGGCAAGAATTTATAGTAGCAAGCCAGATAGTTTCAGGATGCTTCCCCCCACCACAGCGCTTCACTGGCTTGTGAGGACTAGTTGAGGATTGAGGCCTAGCTGAGAAAGGTTCAGCTACTGCTTGGCCTGGTAGTTGGCATCTGGATCTAGAAGGATGTTGAAGGCTGGATGTTGAATGCTGGATCAAAATGCTTCGCTGGAATCAGAAGAGAGAGTGTGCCTGTGTGTTGTCAGATGTCCCTATTTATCCTGTTAAATTATTTCACCAAATGGGTGTATGGGCCGGCTTAACTAAACCTGCCCCTGTGAACTGGGATTGGATCAGAGCCTCATCTCCGTCTTGCATCCGGGTGATTGGATCAAAACAGATGATGTCAGGTTTATTGTTTGATTTTTACAATACTTAGAAACCTCCCCTAGCCACCAGTATCGAAATCGAATTGTGTCCTAAATACATATTTATACATGTGTAACCTCTACGAAAATCACATACGAGGATTACATATTTTATGGAGTATCTGTTCATCAAAATCCCACAGCTGTGAGACCTTGTTTTCCCTTTCTGCAGCCTTTTGCCCATTTTGCCATGAAAAATGTTTATAAAATGTCTCCAAATTTCCACAAATATGCGCGGTTACCTTAGGAATGTGAATGCAAAGTTTAACAACTCTAGCATAACTACAGTTCCCATAAAACCACATATATTGCCATTCCTGTTCAGAATATGCTACACAGTTCCACCAACTTTTCAAATGTAGGGCCAAAAATTAGATTAACAAATCTGCCCGTTTTATATTTTTCACCACTTCTGATAGCGAGTTATAAATCTCTAAAAAAAATTCATTACATATTCTTTAGCAGCCAATGGTTAGACTTCTGTCTGTCTCTGGAGGCAAGGAGCAGCCCCCACCTTTGGGATTTCCTTCTGCAAGCCTAGTTTATGACCTCTTCACACATTAATTTCCTGGCCTGGAGAATCTGCCATTGCTCAGTCCCTGGCAGCAGACACAAGTCTGGCATACCCCACAATTATCATGTGTTAGTGAGCATCTGCTGAGAGCAATGCCCTCCTTGGGTTGAAACCTGTTTGTCAACCCCTTGCAAGCCCAGCCAGCCTAGTATAATTCTTAATTTCTTGACCTGAAATCCAGCATAAAACAAACTTGTTCCATCAGATAAAATACATCATTTACATTCTTGATTTAAACCTGTGGGATCAAAACAACTGAGATCGCTGTTCCTTTCAGCAACAGTCCTTTTATATTTACTAATCCGGCAGACCTTTAGTTTAGACAATCTTAAAGTTTAATCAGGAGAGACCATTTGACAGGGGCTGTCACTCACAGGTTGCCCAGTGTCGCTGCACACAGATTTTTGACAGGAGTCACGGGCAATCCAATTTTGCGGAGAAGGTGTCTTGCTCTTAACATTTCAGGACCTTATAAATTCACAGTGCTTCATTAGATTAAATTAATTTTACCGCCAAGCAAGATATTGTCTGTTGGAAAATGTTATGTACAGGCATTTTGAAGTTTCAGCACTAAAGTAAATGTCATTTACAAGCAAATTTTGGAGCTTCACTTGCAAAGCACTGCTTCTCTCTCTGCACTCTATGTTTACTTGTCATGGAGCCCACTGGCACTTTTTCTGCAGTGTGTGCTCTGTTCCATCACACATGCACCATGGGTGGCAGGTTGTGCAGCCATATTTTTGTGTGTTGAAAATGTGGTTTTGGAGGTTTTGGCACGCACAAGGGTTTTGCCGCCATTTTACTGTTTCTCACCCCATAGATAGCAGAGTGAGACCGCATAGTATAGCAGAGTGGGTTAATACATCCCACAAGTCCCCTTTGTCCAGGATATGTAGAGCATCATTAGCAACTTTGATGGTGATGGTCTCTGTGCTGTATCAAGGGGGAAAACCTGACTGATAGTCTTGAAGGACAGTGTGCTGAGTGATCTTCTTGTGCAACTGAATGACAATTGTCTTCTCAATCACTTTGCAGAGGAAGAATAGATGCACAGTGGGGCGATAGTTGGCCAGGTCATTTTGGCCGGGTCAAGCATGTTGAGTGTGGTTTCATAGGCAGGGAGAGGTATCATCTTGGGCAAGATTTCACCTTAGGTTTATTTGGTTTTAAAAATAAATAAATCACACAGTACTTGCATTTTAGCTAGCACTACATCCCCTTCCCCACCAAATTTGATTTCATGTGAAGCTTTTGGGCCAGTGGACATGGGTGGCTCCAGATTCAAGATCAGTTGCAGCTAATGAATATTTGCAGTGGGGGGTTATTCATTTTTCCCCTGACTTAGCATGAGTTTACAGCTTTGCGAGAATGTAGGGTGGGACATAGCAGACTGTCACTCTGAGAACATTTTAAAAATAAACAGTTGAATGGCTCCATTTTGCATCACAATATCTGAGAAATAAGTGGGAAAAAGCCACACAATGTGCAATTGGTTCTGTAGAGTAGCAGATGAAAACATCCAATAGACACCAGGTCACCAACATTACACAGGAATATTTTACAATACTTTCATTATGCCATTATGGCACTCTAAAACACTTTTCATGCTGCCTGTGTGGAAATATACGTCTCTATTACCACTGTAAATAACTTTCACAATGTTCGCCATGACCATCACCAACATGATGCCACCAGTATCTGGTGCAGCCTTTTCTCATCAAACACACACACACACACGCATGCATGCACGCCCACACACACACACACGCACACACACACGCACGCACGCACACACACACATTCTCTCTCTCCTTCTCTCTCTCTCACACACACACACAAACACACACATATATACTCTCTCTTTCTCTCTTGTTCTCTATCACACACACACACTTGGACACGCACACAGACACACTGACTCACATGCACACACTAATTCAAACTCTCTTGCACACACACACACATTGCATAACATTAAAAACATGCATGAATGATCAAATACAGACATTTAAAAAAAAAAGAAAATACATCTTCATGCAGCAGAAACCTTGTGTATAGTCTGCTCTGAGGTCTTGGGCTCCAAGGGGCTTCAGAATCAGGCGGTTATATTGGCAGGGAGCAGCCCTTTTGGGTCCGGCCCAGGGGCTAGAACATTGTTGCGAGGCAATTTATCTGACCTCACCTCTGTCTTTGCTCCAGTCAATGCAATGCATTTCGCATGCATTTCAATGACTAAATAGCCACACCCTCAAAAACACGTATGACATGGGGCACACCAGGATGTGAAGGAGAGGTGCAACCACCCTCCATGGATACTCTCCTGGACATGCTGTGTCATAATACGTTTTGTGTGAGACAAAAGGGAACTCAGAAACATCAAGAAACGATAACATTGATCATACGATGCAAATCTGATTATCTGCGTCATTGTGAAAGAATGCATACCACTGTTTGGATTGAGAGGTGCAAACTCTGCTGTGAAAGAATTGGAGATTCGATAGAGAGAGCAGTACAAAAGGACAACGTGCAAATAGGACCAGGAGCAGGGAGGGCTTTCACAAAGGTTTTTTGTACTGTGTCAAATCACCACCCTAGAAGTTTCAAAGTTCTGATGCATATCTGTGGTGCATTGTGTCTCTGCCTGGGGAAAGCAGACCCTAGTCTACTGGAAAAGAGAGCAAGAGCAGGAGTGAAGGTAAAGGAAGTAAAGTGGTAACGAATGTTGCAGATTCGCCGAGCGAGGGGACATGATTTGCAATAGTGTGGCTGTTTGCTAGTCCACTATAGACGGGCTTCTAGAGGTGTCACACATACAATAATGTGATGGGTTAATATACACATTGGGATTCCAAGTCAGATTGGTAGAATGATAGGTTAGCAGCTGAGGAGTGTTAGGTGTGTGAGGGGCGTGCTCAGGAAATCCTGTCAAATAGCTAGGCTTCAAAAACATGCCCTTTCTATTTACGGTACCAGAGGTAAATTGCCGGATAGCAATTCTAAGACTTCCAAACCTACTCCAGATGGTTGCTTAGTTAAAAATTAGGATTTTTGATAAGGTGATTGCTGTTGGGAACAAAAGGCAGGGAGAAATGGCTGATGAGGAGGGACACAAAGCTTGTGGGTGTTGTTTGTTTATTTGCCCACCCATTGACTGCCCATGGCCATGCTAATCCTTAAAGCCATTCCCACCCAGTGGCTGCCCCTCCCTGCCGAAAACTCCTTCTCATGAGTACACTTTGAGTTCGCTTTATTCAAGCCTTACTATCAAACATTGAACTCGAGAAACCGTTTTCAAAGCAGTCCTTTGCGAGTTAAAGATTTAATTGGAGTTGTAGACCTGCTGCAGGTGTAAGAAACATTTCTTAACCAGGTTGCCTAGAGCCACGCGATTTATAAGCACTCTGCGTATCATTCACTGAAGTCCTGTTGAAAACAAGCATTGTCAAAGCCATCCGTTTTGGCTTGTGTATGAGTATTAGTCATTTGCCAGGCACTGCTATTAGATGCCCAGGGACGCGCACCGTTTTGCACCGGCTACCAACAATGGCCCTCATTACGACCCAGGCGGTAAGGGGTTTACGCCGGCGTAAACTTCGCCGACCCTTACCGCCTGAGTACGAGTTCCCGTAGCGCCATGGTGATTTTAACGCCTGCTTTTTGCAGGCGTTAAAATCCATGGCGCTAAGGGACCTTGATGTTAATTACGCCACCGTAATTTACGGTGGCGTAATTAACGCCTTCCCCACTCCCATTATGCCCTATGGGGCAAAAATGGGAATGGGGAAGGGTAAATGGGGATTGGGGACTTACCGCCCCGCCAAGGTCGGAATGGGGCGGTAAGTCCGCCAACCACCATGGCGGAGTTGGCAACTTAGCGCCATGGACCATGGTGCTCATAGCACCATGGTTCTCCGCCAAGGTCGTAATGAGGGCCAATGAAAAGTTAATACCACAACAGCTGTGCGTGACAAGTGCCGTTCCCATGCCTACACAAAAACCGAAACACTTGGAATTGCCATGCCTGTTTACATTGTCTTCAGCAATTAAGTTCCTTAGTCCAATTATATCAAATGTGTAGACAATAGCTCACAGACCCATCCTGATTTGCTAGCTATTGTGTTGGTAAGTGTGAGAATGATGCACCATGGCAGGGTGCACACTGAAAGGAAGGTCTGAATTAAGGCAGTCTGAACTCAGTCTTAAACCATTGGCAATTTTTAATTATGGGTGGCTTTTAAATAGTGTCTTTATTGCGAGCAAAGGCCCTGGCCAGGCTTCCTGAAAGTCTGAAAGGTTCTTTATAGATAGGGTTATAGTGTTGTATAAATCAAGTTTCCTCTTGGGCCGAGGATGGGCTCTTCTGGGAGTTGATCTCCATTATGCAGAGTGACTTGCTGATCTCGTTCTGGCCTGCTGTCACGTTGTCCTGTTAAAAGAGACCTGCATGGAAGTCACAGATCTAATAGAGGTGTGGAGTCTGCTTACTAGCTGAATTTTCAGGTCTGCTTTGGTTTTTCTTGTGCTTCTCATGAACTGAGTGCCCCTCACTTATTATTTATTTAGTTAGAGGTTTTTTGGAACGTTACCTGTCTCCTTTTGACTGTTTCAAAGCACTCGTCCGCATTGTACAGAGCAACATGACAGTCATCTGAAACAACATAACAGAACATGACAATGTAACAGTACGTAACACAACATAACCAGATTGTATAAGGCAAACTGGCGTCATGTTCCAAAAAACAAAATGAACAGGGGATACATAAATCAATCAAAAAAAGGTAGCAGGCGCTCCTCTCCAGAAAGAACATGGCATGACAACCTGTTCTGAGATGAGAGTTTGCAGCACACACTTTTTGCTCACTGTACCTTTCAAAGATAGGAAATATCCATTTGCATATCAGTCTTTGTCCCGCCCACATAGGCAGTCCAGCACTGAAATGTTATGGCAATTCCTCTCTGAACAAGAGTACCAACAGCAACCCCATACACGTGTTTCAGCCTTGTTGGGCCTCATCAGTGAGGTGAAGCTGTGCCTCTCTGAGCACAGTGAGCAGGGAGTCCACGTCTGGTTGCCCCCAGGTAACTTAGGGTGGCCAACCCCAAGTTCCTTACAAATATGTCAAAAAAAGGTAGCAGGCGCTCCTCTCTAGAAAGAACATGGTATGATAACCTGTTCTGAGATGAGAGTTTGCAGCACACGCTTTTTGCTCACTGTACCTTTCACAGACAAATAAATCGATACATTAATTAATTATTTAAACATAGCAAAACTCTATTGAAAACAAAATAACATTCTTTTACAAGCTTGCAACTGGGAAGTGTTAGGGAGATTTATCAGTTTATGCTTAATCCCCTCTCCTAGTAAGACCCCCAGCACATTTTGCTGGACTTATGGAACTTTTTCTTGTTCTCCTGAATGACGGGAGCCCTTTTACCCTCATTACATCTTTCTTGCTCTGATCATGGGAACCCTGTTCATTATGTTGTACTTGAATTCATGGAGTCCTGCTTTACTCCATACCTTTTGAAAGGTATCTGTGGTTCACAATTTCAGAACAGCACCCTATGTGCAGTGTTGCTGGGGGCCCTTTGGGCTCTCCTTTTAATCTTATTTTATTTTCCTTGAGAACTAATGTTCTCAAGGTTAGAGGGTTACGTGTAATCCTTCTTAGCTCTTCCTTTTAAGATATCACCACGCTATGTGGAGTGCTGAGGGGTTACCTAGTATCCCCTTTCTCTCTGCTCCTGTACCATTTCTGTTACAGTAACAACCATATAATTATGACAACTGGCCGTGGACTTGTTGTACCGACTTTTGTGCTATTTTTGCCCGCATGCTGTATTCACAGCTGCGGTTATGCACAGGAGAGTCAACTTTGTTTCAATATTGTGGCTCGTTTTTTTCACCATTTCTTGTATGGTTCTCCTTTTTAGGCCCTCATCTACCATCCTGTAAGTCCTGATCTGAGTTTTGTTTTCAGTGGAAACCCTTTGTGTAGCCCACCGAAGCTCCAGTGTGTTTGCGAGGACAGGGCACATGTGAGGATCCCAAACCTGTGCTATCCTTTGTCTTCTGATGTGCCTGAAAGGTACCATTTCCTACTGGGGGCTGGCTGCCCTGACAGGCCCCCTTCCTGCAAACTGTGTAGAGAGTTTGCAGAGGATGTATGAGAAATCCTGATAAACTGTAAGGTTCCTGAGGCAGAAGGCCAGTCGACCACTGGAACAGAAGATCCAAAGAAGAAGAGGACCAGAGACACATGCAGCCCCTTACAGTAACCGGGAAGAGACAACTGCTGCCCTGAACCAGTTTTGGATTCAAAAGAGGATCTCCGAAGAGAGTGACTCCTTCTCTTTAGCTGTTGGGATCAACTAGCCATAATAGAACCTGCAGAACGAGGCATCATCCAATGTTCTTTAACCTTCATTGGCTGCAAACCACCAATACCAGGGGATCTCCTACCCAATTGCAGTGCATCATCTTCCCGGGAAAAAATCCTCCCAGAACTTTGGTGAGCTCCAATTGGATCCCCAGAGACAAGACCCCCCCTCTTTAAAGTCCCCTCACCGGAGTGCAGGACTGAAGAATTGAGGCAGATTGACCAGGCAGTAAACATTCAGCTTTGGAGCCTGTAAAAAGGCACCAAAACTGTAGACCGACGTGGGAGTCTGAAGATTTCCATGCTGAGAGTCCTTTCTCTCGGCTGCTGATGTGGCATCCCTTCCAGAGTCTCTCCTTTCGTCACCACAACAAAGGAACAGGAGACTGGGTCCACCGTTGCTACACAATGAAAGAATCCAGCTACATTTTCTTCACCACTACTAAGGTACCCTTGGACTCGGGGTAATACTTACCTCAAGTCATTGGGCCTCATAACGAGCATGGTGGTAGCCGTGCCTGTATGGCAGGCACGGCTACTGCAATGCTCGCATCCGGCACCGCCTCCCACGATTGGGCAATAACTGGCCCATTACGAGATGAGTTGGCCAGTAATTGCCCATTCGCGGGAGGCGGTAATGCCGGGCTGCGAATCCCCATTCTGCCCAATAGGGCAGAATGTGGGTGAGGAGCATGGATGCGCCGGCACCGTTAATAACGGTTACAAGTTCTGCTCACGGGTGCCGCACAGCCCACCAGGTAAAACCTGGCGAGCTGTCTGGAACCTGTGAGGAGAACTCGTAATCCGGCGGCCAGGTATGAATGGTGCCGGTGCCTTACCTGCACCGTTCATACCACGCCCGCCAGCCTCATAATGAGGCCCGCTGTTTTGCTCCTTTGTTACTGGAGTGCTGATTCCGGTGTTTAGGTGTTCACCCATACCGTTCTCCCAGGTCAAATGCCTGTGCGCCTATAGGGAACCCTTTCCAAGATCCCTGTTAACCGTTTGACCAACAAAAGCATTCTACTTACGTTGTCTGGTGCTGTGCCTTACTTGCATTCCCTCCAAACTGACTCTGGAGAACTCACAACTATTTAGGGATAGACTGCTAAAGCCACATGGCTATAGAAAAGCATTATGTATTTATTTATTATTTTTATATTTACTAAGCTCACAAAACCCAAGGGCATAGAGGCACAATAGGTAATTTTGCATTGTCGAGAAGAGGGATGGAAAATAATAAATAGCAGAAGATAAAGTGGCTCAAGTACTAGGTAATGAGCCAGGTTTTCAAAGCTTTTCTGAAGGCCCAATATGATTGTTCCTCCCTCAGATGCAATGGGAGTGAATTCCAATGAGGTTCAGCTATGGTGGGGAAGCTGGCGTCTCCACTTCTGGCTCGCTTAGATTTGGGTAGGACAAGTCTGTGGACGTAGGCCCTCTTGGTAGTTAGGTTTATAAGGCTATAAAAGCCTAAACAGGTACTATACTGAACTGTTATTGCTGAATAACCCTTTTTTTTCCTTTTTATTCCTACAACAGAACATTTTCTGAGTGACTATAATAAATGATTTACTTATCATTGAACTGTGTTCATGAATTGTATATTTCATTACTATGTTTTCACTCACCTGATGTACTACTGATGTTTTGTATGGTGTTGATTAGTTTAAATAGTAATTACTTCTCTGAATATAACTTTGCCTTGTGTATATAAAATACATTTTGAATGCAGTGTGTCCTCCCGCGTATTCCTCATCTTATGATATGATATGATCTTCCAGCATCAGCTGATTCAGCAATACATTTCGCCAGAGGGTCCTGTGCATCGATGCGGGTTGACTGTATGTCCCACGGGGGCTTCCATCTCGAAGTCGACATCATTGTTGCTATGTATAGCAAGCGCAGTGCCGGCTGGCTTCAGTTTGGTTTTTCTGCAAGAGCATTCGCTTCGAGAAGTGCAGCATGCTTCAGTTTTCTTGTGAAAACTTCATCAAGATGGCCTCATCTTCAGCTCCTTCAACCCCAAAGAAAGGTTCCAAGAAGTGCTACAACTGCGGTGCCAAGATGTCCCTCACGGACCCCCATCCGGTGTGACTGCGATGCCTTGGCGTTGAACATAAAACCGCGGACTGTCAATCCTGTCAGTCAATGAAGGGTAAGGCTCTGAAAGAGCATAAAGGAAAACTAGCGGCGGGTAGGACCCCTAGTAAATCCCCTTCGATGTCTCCATTGAAAATGCAATCTTACGATGAGTCAAGAGGTGACTCTCCTCGAAGGAAAAGATCAAAAAATGATCACGCTACAGGAGCTGGTAACACCATTCCTAGTATACTTCGAGGAAGTCAAAGAAAAGAACTTTTAGGTCACCTTCTTCGAGTTCAACTGATTGCTCTCCAGAGAGAAATATAGCCTGTCAAACTGAATCCTCTACTCCTGCAGAATAGGGACATTTCACACAGGAAATGTTACAAATCTTGAGAAAGAAGCCCCAACCCCCTCAAAGAAAAAGGTGAAAAGCCATGCTCCTGTCGAGCCAGATAAGGCAGACAAGGAAAGGCCAAAGGCTAAATCCTGCACGCCCCCGGGACGCAAGCCAGAGACTCCTAGAGATCCTTTGAGAACTCAACGCGACGAAAAATCATTGAAGACTCTTTCGAGTCGAGCGTCAAGCCTTCGAGGGCTCTGTCAAAGTAAAAATCATTGAAAAAGTCATGGAGGATGTCGACGCCATCGACAAAAAAGTTGTCGATACCGGTAGTGTCGAAGTTATCAACACCTTTATCTTTTCTACCTAAATCTTACAAACCATTACCAAAAATTGACTTCTTATATTCTTTATCTTCAATTTATGAGGATTACGAGCCCTCAGACAATGACACTACACAATTTGGAATGCAACTGGACAGACCTAACGTCCCAGAACGTTTTATTTCTGAGTAAACCAGACGAAAGGATTTGTATGAAAATCTGAAAACAGCTAGTGGGGTCAACACTTCTCCTGAAAAGCAGTTTGGCAACCCAGAATCAGCAGACCATGCTGACGCCTCCTATATGCACCTGATGTCATGAGTCATTGATTTAATGGAATGGGGCAGACCTGCTCTGCTGTTTGAGCAAGACGTCCTAGCAGATATTCTGGACAAAGGTCCAAAAAAGGATCCCATACCACCTTTTTATGTGGTTCTCCAGAAAAGGAACATGGCTAATTGGGAGGTTCCTTAGTCGAGTCCAGTAGTGAACAAAAACCTCTCCAAAAAATACAGGCCATCTTGTAGCGACCCTAGCTACCTGGCAAAACACCCAACGCTTGAAAACCTAGTTCTTCAGGCAGGGACATCTACCTCTAAACAAACTGCACACCCTACCATCCCACCAGATCAGGATGATAAGCGTTTCAACTCTTGGGCAAAAAAGGCATTTTCTGCCGGAAGCATGGGACTCAAGTCTGCAAATGCCACTCGCGCTTTAGCAAAATTCACATTCACCCTGTAGGACTGTGTAGCTACGGCAGCGGATCATATTCTTGAAGGGGAAGAGAGAGACGGATTCCTGAGCATTGTAAGAGACATCAATGAGGCTATGTGCGAGTCTTTACAATCAGAACTGGACTCTGCTGACAGTATCAGCAGAGCCATGGTGGCAAGCACAGTAATGCACAGGTTTGCATGGTTGAGGAAGTCAGCATTTGCGTTGGATGTGCAGGTCAGGCTCCTAAACATGCCCTTTGATGACACCCAGCAGTTTGGCAGCAAGGCGGATGAATGCCTAGAGAAGCTGCAGGCCTCAAAGGCGGCAGCCAAATCCCTTGGAGCTGCCTTCAGACAGCCACGACCCTCTTATACCAATGGATCATCTTGGAGGGGTAAGTCTATTTGCATCTACTCCTTAGTTGAAAGGGCAAGATGACTGGCAAATCAAAGGGGTCAGAAGATTCCCTCATGGTGGACAAGGGAAAGGTGCAAAGTCCACCAAAGCAACGGCTTCTTTACCATCAGCCGCTGCTACAGCCTCCAAAAAACCTCTCTGAGGCCTTAGCCCACAAGACCCTGGTGGGAAGCAGACTCTCACAGCATCTGCAAGAATGGCGGGGTATTACTTCAGATGCATGGGCGTTGGAAACAGTAAACCATGGTTACTGCCTCCCTTTTTCGAAAAATGCCTCAGGACTATCCACTATTAAAGTTCCAGATCTGTTCCTTGTGCATCAAATGTTGAGCCTGTTAGAGAAAGGTGCTATGAAACCAGTACCTGTAGTGGAGAGGAACAAAAGGTGGTACTCTACCTATTTCCTAAACCCCAAGGAAGACGTAGGATTGAGAGATGCTTGAACAAGTTCCTCAGGAAGGACATGTCCAAGATGTTCATACTTTCTCAGATCCTTCAGGCCCTCCAGCTTCAGGATTGGATGGTGTCATTGGACCTTCAGGATGCTTTCTTTCATGTGGCTATCTATCAAAAGCAGAGAAAGTGCCTAAGGTTGGCCATTGGTAGTTCTCATTTTCAGTTTTGAGTTCAGCCATTCGGGCTGACCTCCGCACGAGGGTTTTCAGCAAGCTGATGGCAGCAAGTCTCAGAAGAGGGGGGATTCATATCCACCCCTACATGGACAATTAGCTGATCAGGGCCCGTTCACCCAAACAAGTTCTGGAACATCTCAGCATCACCTGCCACTCTCTCCACAGATTGGGCTTCTCCCACAATTACAAGAAGTCCCACTTGATATCATCTCATAGACGCCAGTTCATCAGAGCAGTATTGTATGCATACTTGGGAAAGGTCTCACCACCCCAGGTGAGGGCTCAGCACATTCAGCAGATGGTCATCAAATTCGAGAGTGCCCAGCATCTTTCGGTCTTTGTTTTTTTGAAGTTGCTCAGCCTCATGGCATCCTACATTTCCTGGTGCCACAGGCTCGCCTGAGAATGAAATCCCTCCAATGGGCTCTCAGGAGTCAATGGTCCCAATTCTCAGGCAAGATGTCACACCTTCTTTAGGTTCCGAGTAGAGTCTCACAGGACCTTCTGTGCTGGGCCTGCAAGGACAACATTGTGAAGGGAGCATCTTTTTGGCAACCATGGCTGGAGAGAACAGTAGTTACGGACACCTCACTCACGGGGTGGGGAGCCCATGCCAATGATCTGACAATCAGCGGCCGTTGGTCTCCATCGGAGTCCAGACAGCACATCAATATTTTGGAGCTGAGGGCAATCAGAGTAGTGCTGAAGGCCTTTCTGGCCTCTGTACAGGGAAAAAATGTACTGATAATGACGGACAACACAGTGGCCATGTAGTACCTCAACAATAGAGGAGGTGTAGGTTTGCTACCACTGTGCAGAGAGATGATGTAGCTCTGGTTCTGGGCAATTCAAGAAGGAGTCTCATTATCGGCAGTTCACCTAGCCGGAGAGGAGAACACGCGGTGGACGCTCTGAGCAGGCAGAGCACAGTCTCCCACGAGAGGGCACTAGCTCAGGAAGTTCTTCAAGTGATCTTCGCCCTATGGGGAACCCCTCAAGTAGATCTGTTTATGGCCAGTGCAAACTGTTCGGTCCCAGCGAATTTCCACCAAGAGGAGCTCTAGGAGACGTGTTCATAGTGGAGTGGGAGTTTCCCATCCTGTACGCATGTCCACCAGTCCTTGTCATTCCTCTCATGATCAGGAGGTTGAGAAAGTTCGGGAAATCCATGATCCTAATTGCCCTGGATTGGGCCAGGAGGACATCGTACCTGCACCTTCTGGACATGTCCATCTGCCCGCCAATCGATCTTCTGCAAAGAGAGGACCTTCTCTCATGAGAGGAGGGTCGGGTTCTGCATCCAGAGGCCAGGACACTAAACCTGCAAGTATGGTTTCTGAGAGGTTGAGATACAAGGATTACGACCTCCCAGATGATGTAATGGAGATTTTGCTTTTGCCAGGAGGCCAGCAACAAAATCCTTTTACCGCTGTCGTTGGAACAAATTCTGCAGCTGGTGTAGAGAAAAGGATGTGGCCCCTTTTCAATGCAATGTCTTTTTTGTTACATTTGGATAATCTGGGGCTCCAGATTGGGACCATTAAAGGATACTCGGCAGCACTTTCCATCTTCAAGCAGAGGAGGTATCTTATTTTAAAATGCCATTGATTATACAATTCCTTAAGGGGCTCACTAACATGTTCCCTCCTACACCTTTTCAAGTCCTAATTTGGGTTCTTAAGCTAGTATGCACATTTCTGATGTGTTCTCCTTTTGAGCCACTCCACTAATGTCCGTTAAGACTACTTACATTTAAAACCATTCTGTTAGTTGCATTGACATCAGCCCATAGGGTGAGTGAGTTGCAGGACCTATCTAGAAAACTTCCATTTACCATTTTATACAAGGATAAGGTTATTCCTAGAGTCAAACCTTCTTCCTTACCAAAAATTGTGTCAGATTTCCATTTAGCCCAGAACATTGTGCTTCCAACTTTCTATCCGCCACCTCGTCCTAGCAAGCAGGATGAAAGACTACATAGGCTTGATCCCAGAAGGCTTTGAGCTTTTACATTTCTCAGATGATGAAAATACGTCAACATGACCAACTTTTCATTGGCTACACTGGTCACAAACGGGGACTTCCAGTTCCTAAACAGACTTTATGCAGATGGTTAATTCTTGCCATTTTCATAGTGCTACAGATTGACCGGGCAAGATCCCCCCGAAGGCCTAAGAGCCCACAAGGGGCATGGCAACATCTTCCACTCTTCAAAGAGGGATTCCTATAAAAGACAAGTGTGCGGCAGCCACTTGGTCTACTAACCACACTTTTACAAAGCATTACTGTTTGGATTCATCCTCTAGCCAGGAATGAGGATTTGGCCAAGCAGTCTTATTCTCAATTCATGACAAATCTTGAAATTGAAAATTCTCACTCCCTCCTCCAAAACCCAACACTGCTTGGGGAGTCTATCATATGATGAGGAATATGTGGGAGGACACCATCCATTCAAAGAACAAGTTACTTACCCCTGGTAGCATTCTTTCGACTGGATGCTCCTCCCACGTATAACTCATTGCCCCTCCCAGCCTACCCTGCTGTACAATTTACAGGCTTTACGCTCTTTTAGAGTCTGGTACTGTCCAGGATTCACTGATGTTGGTAATTCTTCATGAGGAAGGCGTACAATCAGATCTGAAACCAACGGGTGCTGCACATGCTATATATACCAACAATTAAATCGACTTTGAGATGGTAACCCTCGATGGATATTGAGTCAATTACAATGATGCACAGTGTCCTCTGCCACAAAGAATTTCCAAAGCAACTGACGCTGGAAGATGTCATATGATATCATATGGCATATCATACCATAATATAAGAGGAGGAATATGTGGGAGGAACATCCAGTCGAAAGAATATTACCAGGGGTAAGTAACTTGTTCGCCTATTTTACTATAACTTCAAGTGTGTGAGAGTTTCTTTGGGCCTGTGTATTTACTGAGTTCATTGTACGTACCTGCATCTTACATCCTCCTCCTAAAATAAGCCTGATTGCTCTGCCATTCTTTCAAACCTTTGGGTAGTACAGAATTATACTAAGAGTTGGGCCTGTATACCAAGGGATAGTTTTATAGAGTCTCACAAGTTGGTAGACTTTAGGAAAACTCCTGTAATACTGATGTTACAGCTGCGGGGATTTAGTAGTGTTGGATTATATTGACTCTTGGTCTTACCTGTGTCCAGAGAATCCATCCACAAGCCTTGTTCGACCTAACCTGTGACTACTAAATAACTAACATGGAAAACTTTAAAGCAGAGGCTCTGATCAATCTTACAGTGGATAGACTTAAAGATGTGTGTAAAGACAGAGGCCTCAGTTGTAAAGGAAACAAAAGTGAATTGATCCAAAGCTTGTTGGATTACCAAACTAGTGTGAGTAGGCCCGTAAGCCCTAATCCTGAAATAGATATGTGTGAAGAGGAGTTAAGGCAAAGAATACGGATTTCTTGGTCCTCCTCTCACAAGAGGTGAAGCGTCAGAGGAAGAGGAGTAAATAGGAATGCCTATTAGTCCACCTCCCACTCTTCTAGCCTCACCCCTACCTTCTCCTAACATGACACCAGGAAATTGTTCTGGAATTTGAAAAGATGAAAATACAACTAGAATACAGAAAACTGGAAATGCAATCAGAAAGGAGGGAAAAAGAATGCCAGAAAGATATTCAACTCATGAAAAAGAGATGCATCATGGGTATGCAATGAAAAAGCTGTCTCTTGGCTCATCTTCACCTTCAAAGACCTCTTTGCCTGATGCCTCCAGGTTCAGGAAGCCTCATCTACCCAAGGAGTTAGTGAGTTTGTATGATGTGACAAATTATATTCTGGATTGGTTGGAAACTTTTATTTTTTACTTGTAAGGCACAAGGTATAGGAGAGAGTGAACTTGTCCCCTGGGTTATCTCTAGGCTCCCCCAGAGTGGATGTGATGTAGTTGAATGGTTCTGATAGAGAAGATTACCTTTTGGTTAGGACTGCTCTCATAGCCGGGTTTGGGAAGACCCCTTCCCAATACAAGGAAAGGTTTAGAGACCATAAGAATGGGAAACATGGTTGTGTGAGAGCCTGACAAACCTAGATGAAACACTTGTGTATATGCGCGTTATAAATGCCATATCATATCATATCATAGATGGGTGGAATAAGGACCATAAGGTAAGAATTTATGATGGTATGAGATGTCTTGTCATGCTAAAACTCATTTTCTATGCCTATTCCCCAGATCTGAGAGAGCACCTAACTGACTCTTAGGAACTTGACCCTAGGATGTTAGCACTAGCTGCTGACTTGTGGGTAGCCAACAGGGCTACTCACAAGGATTCTTGAGATACTCACAAGAAAGAGGAGAGGAAGAAGCATAAGAAGGATGCAAAATATCATTCCACAAATCCTTCACCAAAAGAGGAAAACAAAAATCTCAAGGGTAAATTCCCCCCATAAACCTCACAGCACTAGTGAAACCTCTGGAGCCAAACCAGAGGGTGGTTAACAAAACCCCCCATTTCAAAGTACCTTTGGTAAATGTGGGGTTTGTAGGTTGGGTGACCATGTGAAAGGATATCCCAGATGCAAGGTTAAACCTTCAGGTATCCAATCTGTCTCCTTAGCCTTCACCCAAGAGAGAGACGTTCCTATGACAGGTGCAAGCTTTCACACTGAAGCTGAATAATCCATGGGTGTTAAAACTAGAGTTTCTTCAGTGTCCATGTGACTCTGGGAGCAACAGAATTTAACACCATCCCTGATAATATTAAAGAAAATGATAAGGACAGTGTACTTGTAAATGGCCAGGTCACCACTGCCATCAGAGACACTGGGGCTACCATAACTGTGGTGGATGAAAGTTTTTTCCAACCTGAGGATATAGCTAAGGCATCCAAAACGCTCACCAAGTTAGCAGGAGGTCCAGTCCAAATGTGTCTCACAATGCCAGCTACTATTAAATGCAATGTTGTGACTGTTGGAATCACTGCCAGTGTTCAGTCTGAAGTTCCAGGTAAGATACTGTTGGGAAGGCCGTGGGTGAAATGTCCAGCACAACAAACCTCTCTTTTAAGAAGAAGAGGGCGCTTACAAGGAAAGCCAGGGAGGCAGCCTTAAGAGATCTCCCCACTGAGACCAAAGACAAATCTAGGGTCTCAAAAGGAAAGAAGAGCCTGAAGCCCAAACCTTCCCCAAAGAAAAGCGTTTGCCAGTAAAGAAAAACTCCAGGTCCACCTCCAGCTGAGGCAGAGTTGATGGAAGAAGAATCCTCTGAAAACCCACCTACTGGTGAAACAGAAGTATAGGTGATTCAAGCCTGTCTAGAGCATCTGAGCTGCAGACTTTGCTTGCAGAAGGTGGGCCCTATAGGACAGACTTTAGCAGGGCACAAAGACAGTATCACTCTCTTGAAGGTCTGCAACAGCAGGCAGCATCCCAGCATGAAGGGCAAGAGCCAGGGAAGCATAGACTCTACTGGGAGGATGGTCTCTTCTACACTGAGCCTGTGGAAATTACTCCAGGGGACCTCAGGAGACTTGTGGTACCCCAAGAGATAAGATCACAATTTCTGCAATTAGCCCATGAGTTTCATCTGGCTGGTGATTTGAGTACCAAAAGGATCCGAGAGCGAATCTCACTGCATTTCTACTAGCCCAAGATGGGTGCAGAGGTAGAAAATGTCTGGCAAGTGCAGAACCAAGAAGGTGGCCCCCTTAGTGCCCCTCCCAGTTATGGGAGTCCATTTTGAGAGGGTGGGAATTGACATTGCCTGTCCTTTAGAACCTCCAACCTCCTCAGCCATCCGGTTAATCCTGTTGTAGTGCACTATGCCACTAGATGTCATAAGTGTCATGATTCCTGCCCCTCATGTCCCCAGCCCTCCAAGATGTCAGGCTGGAGCCAGGCCACGATCACCTACGTCCAAAGATCCACTTGGAGTCAGACTTGGCGCTTGTGGCACCAGACTCACTCACTCCCATAGGATAACATTGGGGATTGGACTTGTATTGCATTGATGGGGGCAAGATGGATGCCCCCACATATTTTGGTTCCCAGAACTGCATGTGCGGTCTAGACGTTTGGGTGTGGTTCAGCCCAGAGACACCTGGGATACCCAGAGACGATTTAAGCCACACCCAGGCTGAGAAACATGCTTTGCGTTTTCTGCACCTGCAGCATGACACTCACCATGTTCGGATCGGTCTCCAGTAGGCCTGCATCTTTCTTCTGCGCTCAGCTCCTGCAAGAACAAGAACACTGTTAGGAACAGCCTTACCTTGCAGTGCTTCTGCCCATCATTCATCGCTCCTTCTGTTCTGCGGGCATCTTCGGCGGTGTCATTCCCATCCCGGCACGCCGCTTCCTAAGTAAAAGGGAAAAGAACAGAAAAAAGGCATTAGTAAGCATTCTGCAAATCTTTGCTTATTTTTAAATACTATACGAGCTTCAAACGCTTAGCTGAATCCCAGCCACTCTTGGGGAACTCTGTCTCCAGAACTTCTCATCCATCTGCAAGAGGGAAAAGACACTCCAGGTTAGCGTGGAAACATCTAGAAGTGCCGCATACTGCGCTTACCCACCGCATTTGTTCTTCATAACCGGCATCCACGCTGAAAATGTTGCGGCACCTAAAAGACACAGAAAAAGAACTCAGTTCAATGCAAATACGAAAGGGGTGCATCGCGCATCGCGCTCTCACACACCTTCAGCACTACTCATCTCAGCAGCATGCCGCCATCCCCGGATGCCGGCCATCATCTAAGGAAGGAAAGGAACGAAGTTAGAGAACTGTTCAAAAGACTCATTATACTTAACTGTCGGACTCTTGCCAGTGAAGTAACTAGGCAGCAACAAGCCTGCATCAATTAACGCGCCCCTGCACTGAAAGCAGGACGGAGAGCACACTATCAAAGAAAACAAGGTGAGCTGTGGATCAAAGGGAAGGGTTGGACCCCGGGGAAGAAGGGTTCAAGTACACAGATAAAATAGGGAGTTAAACTCTACCAATCCTGTGTTTGAGACCCAGTCTCCAGTCGAATAGCCTCCAGGGAAGGGTTCGAGGTAGTAAGAGGTCAGAACAGGCTGAGTGACGTCCCGGTGGATACCAGGTGAGCGTTACAATAAGGCAATAACTATGAGAACTGTTACTGCACAGGCAGTTCCTAAGGCCCTAATTGGTACTTTTACCAGAGTAGCTTTTCCTAAGGCGGTAGTTTCCAACAGGGGGTCACATTGTATGTCCCGCTACATGCAAGCCATTTGGAAAACCTGTGCGGTCACCCATACATTCTCAACATCCTACCATCCTCAAACCAATGAGCTGGTGGAAAGTTTTAATAGGACAATGAAGATCAGGATAGGTGCTTTAGAGGATCCCCTTAGAAGAAAGTGGAACCTTCTACTGCCATGCCTTCTTTTTGCTTACAGAGAGGTACCACAATCTGGAGTGGGCTTTAGCCCCCTTGAGCTCCTCTATGGTCATCCATAGGCCCCCTGCCCTGGCTAAGGAAGGGCTGGAGAGTGTTCCGCCCTTAAAGCCAGTAAAAATGCCTGACAATGTGTTAAGCCTTAGACAGAGGATGGCACAAATAATGACTGAAACTTCAGAACCCCTGAAGGCTGGTCAAGCCCTGGTCAAGCATTGGGATGACCAGAAAGCTAACATGGTGGAGTTTACTCCAGACCAACTAGATCTAGTTATGGTCCAAATAAATCAAAGAGTTTTACACGACAAGTGGACAGGACCCTTCAAGGTTGTAGCCAAGCTTGGAGAGGTCAATTATTTAGTGGACTTGGGCAACCACCCTAGGGTCTATCACACCAACCGACTGAAGGCCTATGTCCTCAGACCAGGGAATAATAAGAGGAGAGTGAGCCTCTCCCAGATCTTCTAAAAGACACTCTTCAAATGGGCCAAGAGAAGGAGTTAAACTCTTCTAATCTGACATTGCTGCAACAGCAGGCGTGCAAGCTGCTGTTAAGTTGTTTTTCCCCTCTATTCTCACTGACACCAGGCATGACATTAACATGGATGACAGTGTTCCTGTAAAAATCAGGGCTACAGAATGTCAGATCATGTGAGGAATTGCATCAAGGAAGATGCTTGACTTTGGAGTTATTGAACACACCACCAGTCCATGGGCTAGTCCATTTGTACTAGTACTAAAAGCAGGAACCAAAGAACTATGGTTCAGTTTTGACTATAGGGCCTTCAACTCAGTTACAAAAACTGGTGCCCATCCTTTGGACTGATTAACTGGTGGATAAGCTGGGTTTAGCTAAATTCCTCAGTACATTTGTTTGACAAGTGGTTATTGGCAGATTACTATGACTGGCCATTCCAAGGAATAAACAATGTTTTGTACCCCAGAAGGCCTGCATCAATTTACATTAATGCCTTTGTGACTGAAAACTGCACCTGCCACTTTTCAGAGAATGGAAATCATGCCCTGAATGGGTTAGAGAATGTTAGCATGACATAGCAGTGTTCAGCCCCACTTGGGAGGAATATCTTCTCCATCTTAAGCAAGTCTTGCAGGCTATTCACCATGCCAATCTGACCATTAAGACACGCAAATGTCAGGTTGGACAGAGTTAAGTGTTCTACCTTGGGCATGAAGTAGGAGGGGAGAGATAAAGCCCATTGACCAGCAACGTACAAGCTGTACAAGACCGGGCCCCCCTACTAATCAAAAACATGTGAGATCCTTTGTAGGACTCTCTGGTTACTATAGAAATTTCATAAAGAACTATGGAACCATAGCTTCTCCTTTGAATACAGTGTTTTCCCCAAAATGCCCCATAAGGGTAAAGTGGAGTGTAGACTGTGAGAGAGCATTTCAGGGGCTGAAGGATGCCCCCCAAATGCTCCAGTGCACAGTGCTCTAGAGTACACTCAGGCCTTCTTAGTACAGACTGATGCATTCAACACAGGAATTGGGGCAGTATTGAGCCAAATAGATAGCAAAGGCACCACACCTGCTTTATCGGTATGATATGATATGATAAGTAATTTATAATGCACCTGTACACAGTGTTTCTAGGCATGACAAGACAAGGGGGCAGACAGAAGGAGGACAAAAAACGATCTTACTAGGCCTTGTGTCATCCATATTATGCAAGTGCAGGGAGGCGGGAGGGGAGAAGTTGCGGCTGGGGAGAAGAGCAGATAACTCAATAAGTGCTGCAGGAGGGTGGCTCATAAGTGCACAGAGTCAAGGGACTGTAGGGTTGCAGATATAGATCCTTAACTGCTGTTGGACCTCGGAGGCAGTATGAGGGCAACAGAACATTCAGTAGTAGAAAACTAAAAGATAGAGAAACAAGGTGGGAAACCATTAAATGCAAATGTTTTGCCATTGTGTGGGTGTTAAAGAAATTCAGACTATACTTGTATGGATCTACTTTCAGAATTCTAACAGACCACCAACCCTTAAGATGGTTCATGTAGATGAAGGGGGAAAATCCAAAGTTGCTCAAGTGGTCCATTAGCCTTCATGGCTTTGACTTCACCACAGAGCGTCGGTCAGATACCCAACATAAGAATGCTGATGGACTCTCCAGGAAGTATGACCAACTGGAACCAAAGATCCATTGAGGGGTGGATTAGATCCTCCTCTGCCTTAGCCTGGGGGGTTGAGTGTTAGGGAGATTGATCAGTTGTATGCTTAGTTGCCTCTCCTAGTGAGACCCCCAGCAATTGTTGCTGGAAATCTGGACCTTTTTTTGTGTCCTCCTGAATGAGGGGAACTCCCCCCCCCCCCCCCATTCATTCGTTCTTGCTCTGATCATGGGAATCCATTTAATTATATTGTACTTTAATTTATGGAGTCGTGCTTTACTCAATACCTTTAGAAAGGCATCTGTGTTTCACTTATGCAGCACACAGCACCTTATGTGCAGTGTTGCTGGCAGCCCTGTGGGCTCTCCTTTTTATATTCTTTTATTGTCCTTGAGAACTACTGTTCTCAAGGTTAGAGGGATACGTTTTATCCTTCTTAGCTTTTCCTTTGAAGATATCAGCAGACACCACCCTATGTGGAGTGCTGAAGGCTTACCTAGTATCCCCTTTGCCTCTCAGGGGAACACATTCCCACTGGTGGGCTGGCTGTCCTGATTGGACAGCCACCCAACCGTTTCTGTAAACTGCAGCGAGAGTTTGCAGAGGATGTGTGTGAAATCCTCATAAAAGGTGAGGTTCCTGAGGCAGAAGTGAAGTCAACCACTGGAACAGAAGATCCAAAGAAGAAGATGACCAGAGACGCCTGCAGCCCTTTCCAGTAATCGCGAAGAGAAAACTGCTGTCCTGACCCTGTTTTTTTAAATCAACAGAGGAGCTCTGAAGAGGAAGAATTATTCACTTTGGCTGGTGGGACAAACTAGCCATAAGACAACCTGCAAAACCAGCCATCCCCGGACATGCTGTGGCCTTCCTGGGCTACAAAATTTTCAATACTAGGGGACCTCTGACCCAATTGCAGTGTATCATTTCCTATGAAAGAAACCTCCCAAAATGTTGGTGAGCTCCAGTTGAACCTTCAGAGACAAGCCCCCCTCCCTCAAAGTCCCCTCACCAGAGTGCAGGTCAAAAGAAACAAGGTAGATTGACCAGACAGTAAATGTTCATCCTTGGAGCCTGTAAAAAGATTACAACGATTTCCATGCTGAGAGTCCTTTCTCTCAACTGCTGCTGAGACATCCTTCTAGAGTCCGGGAACAGGGCACTGGGTGAACCGCTGCTGCACCGTGAAAGAAACCAGTTAGATTTTCTTCACCACTCCTTAGGTACAGTGGGACTTGGGGTAGTACAAGTCATTTTTTTGCTCCTGTTTTACTGGAATGCTGATTACGGTGTTTAGGTGTTCGCCCATTCCTAGTGTGTGTGCACCTATAGGAAGCCCTTTCCAAGGTCCCTGATAACTTTTTGACCAACAAAAGCATTCTACTTAATTATAACTAAAGTATCCTTTGGAACTGTACCTTGTCTGCTGCTATGCCTTTCTTGCATTCCCTTCAAACAGACGTTCAAGAACTCACAACTAGTTAGGCATGGACTGCTAAAGATATCCTGCTATTGAAAAGTATTATAAGCCTATACATGCACTGAACTGGTATTTCTGGTGCTGAATGACCCTTTGTATTCCTACAATAAAACATTTTCTGAGTGACTATAATACATGATTTTACTTGCCATTGAACTGTACATTTAGTTACTATTGGCTTGCTTGATGATGTTTCCTATTTGTTGATTAGTTTAAATAGTACTTACTTACCTGAATATAACTTTGCCTTGTGGATATAACCTACATGTCTATTTTACTATAACTACAAGTGTGTTAGAGTTTATTTGGGCCTATGTATCTACTGAGTTCATTGTACTTACCTACAGCTCACATCGTCCTCCTAAGATAAGCCTGGCTGCTCTGCCATACTACCAAACCTTTGGGTAGTACAGACTTACTCTAAGAATTGGGGCCTCTATAACAAGATACCATGGGATAGTTTTATAGAGTCACCAGTTGGTAGATTTTAGAAACACTCACCTAACAGAAAGGAAGAATTAAGGAAGGAAAAACAAGTGTGTAGCATGATTAGTTATAGTGGAAATTAGGCAGCAAGTCAATGCCCAAACTGGGGTGTGGAGAGGAGGGCCTGGGGGCCTGGGTGGGATTTACTCAAGTTTGTCAACTTTACAAATCGTTTGCACCGTCTGTCCCCTTTCTTGCATTTGGCATTGTACCACAGAGAACAAGACGTCTGCATTTGTAATCTAATTAGCTTGCTGATTGCCCGTATACATATGAATTATCTGCTGTATGCATTCCTCATTTCAGAGCGAATCAGAGCAACATCTTTTTGTAAAGATATTTTAAATGTAGTCAGTTTCACTTACGTGCTGTGTAGTAATCCAGTGTTATTGAATTGAGTACCAGCGTTGCCTTTGAAAGATCATTTTGCAGAATGCATTGTGCATTGGTGTGAAACAAAGGGCATGATACATGGAATTTCCAGCACGGTGCAAGGTGACGTTGCTTTTTGCACAATGCTAAATGTCCTAATTCACGGTGCAAATAGTACTTTTGCAGTGCAAAGTGGCTTTGAACTGCAGAAATACACTTTGCAGCTCTCTGTGAATCAGGGTCTTTTTTCGCAGTGCAAAGCGACGTTGCACCAGTGAAAAGTCACTTTGCACCGTGCTAAAAATTCCATGAATCAGGCCTTAAATATGTGACAGTTGAGAAGTAGGGTACTGAAAAAATGTTGAACAAGAAAATATGGGCTCATAGCCCAGCTTCATGGGTTGACCAAACTATGTGACCCTGGGCCGATCACTTCACCTGCTGTGCCTTATTTACGGAATCACGAAGATGTGATTATTTTTAGTGTGCTCTCTACATGAAGCTGCAGTCATGCATAGTACAATGGAATACATACAGTTTTGCTACTAACATAATAATAATAATGAGTTGACCACTTATAATAAAGTGTTGTCACTTGTGAGCCATGGTTCTTTCACACAACTGTCAAAGAAGTGAAAACTACACATTTTAATGGTCTCTGAAGATTGTCAGTTGCCTGGGTCTTCAAGAGCAAACAGAAATAGCTGAGAGATATGTTCCTTGGGTTGAGCAATACAAATGGTGCCTATAATTGTACACATAGCACAATACATGAATGTGTGTAAAGGAGGGCTAGTATTAAATGTGCTTCCTTTGGCAATTTATTTGTGTGCCAACATGATGGAGGAGATTGTACCATTTGAAAACAGGAGGTCTGGATTCCAGCTTTCTCCCATCAATAGAATTGTGTGTTTCTGCAAATATCTCTTAAACTCTCAGATCCTTAATCCACTTGCCTGACACATTTGCCAGTGCAAAGAAGGTGACCACTATAGAAAGTGACCATTTAATTCTGCCTGAAGTGTTGTGGGCAATTCAGCTGGCAGTGCATGTTCAGGTTTCCTCCCATATTGTGTAGGCTGGGCCATTCAGAGCAAGATTTGTAGTCAGAACACTAAGAATACTGAATGTGCATTTGCGTGGGCGAGCACCAAGAAGCAGTGAAAATGGCGGAATGAGTGCTATACAAGATCCAGCTACACCACATTACAAGGTTTCCAAACGCTGAATAGTCTGCAAGTCGTGGGCTGCTGAGATGCTGAAACTTAACACATATATAAAATTGAATGATCTCAATTAAGATCCCCATCACTTCGAAGGCCACGCCCCACTTTTGACACTTTAGGGACCCCTACCTTTTTCACCGAACTTAAAGCAGTGTTCCTAAAACAGTATCAAACGAATTATTTATTTATATACCATATGGCCCTTTCACCAAAACACCGTACACAGAACATTTGATATGCAAGTATTATTACCCAACCAAAATGGATACTCATTTAACACCGTCGGAAGAATGTCAGACTGAGATTTGAACCTGCAACCTCCAGATCAAACACGGATTTCAGCAGCAATCATGTAACCTACTGAGCAATCGTAATGGCTAAATGGGAGGGCTTTGAGATCAAATGCACGAGTTAACTTTCCGTGTGTTTCCGCACATGTATGCTATTTTGAAACTGGTTCCCATTTGAGAGTCATATGTTGGGCATGCAATACTCTACTTACATGTTCCTTCTCTGTGTGGGAAATCCGCACGCGCCCCCAGAGCAAGCAGAGTCCATACGGATCCTCATTGCTGACAGATGCAATGCTGTTTTGTGCAGGGCGGCAACTGATTCGTTCACGTCACAGAGATATACACACATTTGACACATGATGTGAAATTAGATACAGAAACCTTAGGTGCACCTAAGTTTCCATCCATGACAATGGTAGAATTCGTGACAAATGTGCCACGCCACGGAAGAAGGTGAGAACCTCCTCATAGATTGTCTGCTAGATTTAAAATAGGCACTTAAAATATTTGGTGCAAAATAGTGGGACACACTTCCTTTTGTTCATTACCACTGGTCTCATGTTAGGCCTTTTTGGAGCAAGAATTGCACACTGCCACAGCTAACAAACCCTGTGTCAGTCAGCTGCTCTGTTAGGCATGACGTGTGTATCCTGCCGTAAGCTCAGCAACTGCAGCAGTCATTTTGTATAGGCCCGAAGAGCTGTTTAATCTGGTGAGATATTTACTAAATGCTGATTTAAGAAGTGTGTGTTGTTTCCATGCTGTCTGCTACACTGGTGTGTTTTCCGCTTTTGTGCTGCATTACATTGTTTTTTTAATCATGTTTGGTCATGCTGTGTTTGCACACAGGCGTAGAAAAAAGTTTTGTTCACCAACTTAACTCGAGTCGTTCTACAATGTCTGTTAATGGTTTCTTTTTTTAGCTTAAAGTGTATGGATAAACAAAGAAACCTGTTTGCACTATATGACAAATTCATTTCAATCACACCAAAAGCACAATCATTTCAACATAACCATTTAAACATAATTTCGTCTGCGTACAATAATGTAGGATAGAAAGTTCCATTGGAAAATACATCAAAATCAAATAGCTGATACAACAAAAGGATAAGCTAATCTCCAGGATATAAAACATTGAGATAATTTTACAATGTCTGTGCACACCTAAAACGCTGCAGTTATAAAAGCACTTGCACAGTATGATGATGCCCAGAGTTGATCCGTGGGAACATTCTCAATATTGCTGACAAATTTACTATAGGCTTTTTTGTATCTGTAGAAGGAGGGCAAGAAGTTAATAAGTGCTGAGCAGTTTCAACATCCGGTGCACAAAATCGTCAAATTCTCGGGCTAGAAGGTATCTTTGTACATGCACCAAAGCGTACCTTAGTGGGCAATTGATTAAAAAGAAGCTTGATAAAATGCCTAACGTGAGAATTTTTGAAATTTTTAATACAACTAAAACGGTTATCAACAGGAAGATTTTAAGAAAAGTTTGTTAATATTGTTACTTCTATCCCAAATGATAGCTTTCCAATTCATCTCTAAAGTTAAGGTACCTAAATTGAGCATCCATATTAAATCCAATTTCCTTGGGAAAATATCAATCGCCCAAGGAAGTCTTTAAATTTAGTTAAGGGTTATTCACCAAACAATATCTCTGCGAAGGAACTGAAAACAGGGTTCTATGTGAAAGACCTCGTTATTAAGGTCTCATGAGAAAAAGACTGATTTTTATTGGCCATTTTTCTTTTGATCGTAGATCCCGAGACTTTAATAATGAGTTCTTTTCACACAGAACACAACTTTGTGCGGTGACGGAGAGGTCTTTCTAAATTGATTTTTTGGTGAAAAGATCTTTACAAAAAGATTTTTTCACTTAGATCGGAAAATAGATCTGGGATTATTTTTTTATGCCATCATTTTTAGATACAAGGATCTACATGCCCTCTTCCAGCAAGTAAAAACAGAAGTAATACCCAACTCACAACAGATCGCTTCATTAGAAGTGGACCTTGAGATCCCCAAAGAGGAGCAAATGAGCTTACCTTCCAAGATGCTCAGCCAAATAACATGTTTTTCAGGGAAGGCTTCAAGGCCATATAGAGGCCCTGGAGCAATTCTCGATTTGTAGATTTTTAATAAACTTTCGAATGAATAACCTACTCTAGAACTGATGAATGCTTTAATAGCACATATTTTTTTCAAAACCTTTGCAGTGATCATTCTGGCAAGTGCAACTTTATTGCAAGAGTCATAATCCATCATGCCACCCTGATAAATTGTCTTCTTGATACCCTTGGAATCACGGACCTGGCTATGGAGTGGTTAAGATCCTTCCTCTCTGACCGATCCTCACAGGTTCAACTGGGCCCTTTTCTCTCACCATCTCAATCTCCACCTGTGGTGGCCATCAGGGTTCTAACCTCTCACCCTGGTTTTTTTTCGTCTACCTGGCCCATCTAGCCAACTTCATCTTCACCTTTGCTCCTAACTTCCACTGTTATGCGCATGACACACAGCTCTCCTTCAAGATTCTCTCCTCTGCCATCTCCTCTTCCTTTCTCTTCCCTGACTGCCTGTCTGCTATACAGGCATAGTGCACTGCAATCAATCTCTGCCATGATGCCAGTAAGATGGAGAGCCTTCTCATTTGGACCCCTGCTATCTCTCCCCCCCACACTCTGGCCACCCTCCATGGGCCCCCTACCCTCACTCGCTTGTGAGGAAAAAAGTCTTGCTGTCATTTTCGACTCCTCTCTCCCCATCTCTCCTCACATCGCGGACCTTGCCAAGTAAGGCCCACTTTCAGCTGCACCCCCTCAGAGTCATTCTACCTTTCCTCACCTTCAACCAAAAACTCAATGTCTCCAGAGCTCTTGTCTTCTCCAGGCTGGACAACTGTAACAGCCTCTTCCTCAATCTGCCTAAATCCTCCCTTCACCCCCTTCAACTAATCCAGAACAGGACTGCAAGATTTATCCTTGGCCTCAAGCCCAGGGACCGCATCTCTCCAACCCTAAAATCTCTCCACTGGCTCACGGTTGCTGCGAAAATCAAGTTCAAGACCCTCTGCATCATCCACAAGGCTTTCTGGGACCTAGGACCCCGCCACACCCACATCTCTTTCCCTAAATACCTTCCTACTAGAGCCCTTCAGTGTTCTAGCTCTAACTCTCTGCAGATCAGACCCTTTGCAGGCGGAGAGTTGGGGTATATCTCTCTCCTCCGCAAGTGCCTCCCTCTGCTATGGCTTCCCTGTCCCTCTCAGACTTGAGTCGGATCTCTTTATGTTCTGGAAGCTTCTCAAGACCTTCTTTTTCTCTTCTTCCTTCCCTCACTCACTCCCGTGCTAATGTTTCCTGTCTGCCTCTTGACTGGCTGCCTGGTTCCTTCAGATTCTTACAGGGCACCAGCCCTCCCTTGTCCAGTCCACTCCTGCACTTGGACTCCCAAACATCCTCAGCCCATCAACCTGCACTATCCTGGCTCGACCTGCACCCTTGTAGCCCTCCAGCCCCTTACTTTGCACTTAGCCTGTGGACCTTCCCTCCCCTGCATGCTCTGTTTTCCCCTGGCTCTGTCCACCTGACGTCCCCTAGCACATGGTTTTCTCACAGACCCTTTTCGCCTGGACCGGCACGCCCCCCCACCCCCCTCTCCTCTGCACTTCTCGTTACTGCACTTGCACGATACGAATGTCACAACTCATAGTAGGACCGTTTGTTTTGATTTCCCTGTTTACCCCCCCTTGTCTTATTGCACCACGTAACACATTGTGAATGGAGTGTAATCAATTTTCCAAACATAATTGGAAGCCTTTTTCCTATTGGTGTCAATAATCATAATCTTAGTTATTTTTAAATTCAACTTTAAATTATTGGCCAGTGAATATTGATGCAAAGCCTGAAGACTCTGCTGGAAGCCAATTGGTGTCTGGTCCATAATGAAGGTATCAGATGCATAAGAAAGCCAAGTAACAGAATGGTGACTGTTAAGATGGATTTCTAAACTCTGACCTGGTAGGCAGATGTTTAGGAGGCCACACGAGCTTAGTTGAACAGGGGAGCTTTCTGGACAAGCCAGACCAATCATGGTAGCTTGGCAGTTGGTCAAGACTTTGAGGCCGATTCATGGAATAATTAGCGCGGCGCAAGTGGGCAAAAACGTGCGAATCGCAGTGGAATAGCGAAAATCGCAGTGCAAGTGCGAAAATCGCACGAAAAGCAGCGCACGTCGATTCATGGAAGGCCGTGCGCGAGAAAACCAGCGGATGTGCGATAAAAAAGTGCGCGGCGCACGTTGGCGCACGTTGGCGCACAGGCCATCTAACAGCGTGCGCCAGGTCACAGCGAAAATCGCACAGGCCACAGCGAAATTCGCACATAGCGCGGCGCACGCAATAAAAGTAGGCGGAACACGGGCGTAACACTCGGAATGGGGAACAACTTGCCAAAACGTGGGCGTCACGGGGGAAGTACAGGGCACAAGTGCGCGGAACGCCCACACGCTCGCCTACAACACGTAGTCATGGAATAGAATAGGGGAAAAAAGCGCACGCTCAAACCAGCGCACAGGCACAAACACGACCGCCACAAGAAAGGAGGCGGTAGCGTCTCTGCGGCTGTAAGAAATGTGCGCCAAAAGGTGCGCCAACAAATAGCACCTATATACTGCCATGATGAATGTCCCATACTGTGGGCCTCCAGGAAAAATGACGTGCAAAGGGGTACCCACAAACACGGACACCCGCTGACAAAAAATACGTGTGCATGTATACCGGGGTGCGCGGGAAGTGTCACACGCGATTTGCAGGGTACGTGCATCACAGGGGTTTGCGTGAAGTTATTCACGCGATCGGGCCTGGGGGAGCGGGCTACGTGTATTACAGGGGTTCGCGTGAAGTTCCTCACGCGATCGGGCCTGGGGGAGCGGGCTACGTGTTTTACAGGGGTTCGCGTGAAGTTCCTCACGCGATCGGGCCTGGGGGAGCGGTCTACGTGTATTACAGGGGTTCGCGTGAAGTTCCTCACGCGATCGAGCCTGGGGGAGCGGGCTACGTGTATTACAGGGGTTCGCGGGAAGTTCCTCACGCGATCGGGCCTGGGGGAGCGTGCTACGTGTATTTCAGGGGTTCGCGTGAAGTTTCACACGCGAATAGCCTGGGCACGTGAATTTGAGGGGTGCGCGGGAAGTTCCTCACGCGATCGGGCCTGGGGGAGCTGGCTACGTGTATTACAGGGGTTCGCGGGAAGTTCCACACGCGAATAGCCTGGGCGCGTGTATTTCAGGGGTTCGCGGGAAGTTCCACACGCGAATAGCCTGGGCGCGTGTATTTCAGGGGTGCGCGGGAAGTTCCACACACGAATAGCCTGGGCGCGTGAATTTGAGGGGTGCGCGGGAAGTTCCACACGCGATCGGGCCTGGGGGAGCGGGCTACGTGTATTACAGGGGTTCGCGGGAAGTTCCTCACGCGATCGGGCCTGGGGGAGCGTGCTACGTGTATTTCAGGGGTTCGCATGAAGTTTCACACGCGAATAGCCTGGGCACGTGAATTTGAGGGGTGCGCGGGAAGTTCCTCACGCGATCGGGCCTGGGGGAGCGGGCTACGTGTATTACAGGGGTTCGCGGGAAGTTCCACACGCGAATAGCCTGGGCGCGTGTATTTCAGGGGTTCGCGGGAAGTTCCACACGCGAATAGCCTGGGCGCGTGTATTTCAGGGGTGCGCGGGAAGTTCCACACGCGAATAGCCTGGGCGCGTGTATTTCAGGGGTGCGCGGGGAGTTCCACACGCGAATAGCCTGGGCCCGTGTATTTCAGGGGTGCGCGGGAAGTTCCACACGCGAATAGCCTGGGCGCGTGTATTTCAGGGGTGCGCGGGAAGTTTTACACGCGAATAGCCTGGGCGCGTGTATTTCAGGGGTGCACGGGAAGTTTTACACGCGAATAGCCTGGGCGCGTGTATTTCAGCGGTGCGCGGGAAGTTTTACACGCGATTTCTGCACGGTACGTGTATTTCAGGGGTGCCGGGGAGTCCCACATGTGATTTGACAGTGTGGGTCCTCCCAGGTGTACCCTGTACACCCTCCACGGCCCCTGCAGGCAGCACACACCACAGGGGACTACCCTGCATCCCTGGTCATGTCCCGCAGGCAGCCCACCCAACATGGGCATGCCCCCCAGCAAAGGCACATGTCTCCTTGAACTAATGAACACCAACACATGTCCCCTTGCACCCCCACCCCCCAGCACTGTGGGGCACATGCCAGCAGGCCCCCACCCATGTCCAACTCATGTCACCCACCACCCCCACCCCCCAGCACTGTGGGGCACCTGCCAGTAGGCCCCCACCCATGTCCAACTCATGTCTCCCACCACCCCCACCCCCCAGCCCCAGGGTCACCCTCCACCAGGGCCCCACTCATGTCTCCCACCACCCCCACCCCCCAGCACTGTGGGGCACCTGCCAGCAGGCCCCCACCCATGTCCAACTCATGTCTCCCACCACCCCCACCCCCCAGCCGTGCAGGGGCAGCCTCCACCAGGCCCCCACTCATGTCCCCTATCACCCCCACCCCCCCGCCACCAGGGGCACCCTCCACCAGGCCCCCACTCATGTCTGCCACCACCCCCACACCCCAGCAGTGCAGGGGCAGCCTCCACCAGGCCCCCACTCATGTCTCCCACCACCCCCACCCCCCAGCAGTGCAGGGGCAGCCTCCACCAGGCCCCCACTCATGTCCCCTATCACCCCCACCCCCCCGCCACCAGGGGCACCCTCCACCAGGCCCCCACTCATGTCTCCCACCACCCCCACACCCCAGCAGTGCAGGGGCAGCCTCCACCAGGCCCCCACTCATGTCTCCCACCACCCCCACCCCCCAGCAGTGCAGGGGCAGCCTCCACCAGGCCCCCACTCATGTCACCCACAACCCCCACCCCCCAGCCACCAGGGGCACCCTCCACCAGGCCCCCACTCATGTCCCCCTGCACCCCCACCCCCCTGCCACCATGTGCAGCCCCCACCAGGTCCTCACAATCTCCAATCATGTGCGTAATGGTCAGCCTCCACAGCCAAAAAGACCTACCAAGTAACCCATTCACCCACATGGAAATGGAAATCACATGTTACACCCCCAATGTACATGAAGCAAATGAACCCATGTCCGTCACACACATATTTTCAAATTGAATGGGAAAACACACAACATGACATGCATGAAACCAATGAGATGAAACCACACAGTGAACAATGGAAAAAAAAATGTATTGAAAAAAATACAAATGCCAAAGAAAGAAAACTAACTACAATGTAAATGTGAAAAAATAAGCTGCATGTCCGCATAAAAACACAAAACTAGAAAATCAAATCAAAAAAATCATGTCCAAAGTGAAATGTAAAAACTCTCCATGCAACAAAGAACTATGTACAAAAATAACAAGGGTCCATCAACACAACTGAACTAAGGAAACCTCCTAAAAAACCTACCGAAATATCAACTATATACAAAAAGTGGAGCAGTGTCCGTCGACTCCAAATAATAATAAGAACGAAAGGAAACCTAAAACTAAAGAACTATATACAAAGGCGGCGGGCAAGTCCAGCAGCTCACTCTGTGGTGTTCCGGGCCAGGGCATCATCGAACTCCTGTTCGATGTCCCGGAGGCGGTCCAGTTCCATGGCCCCGAGGGTCCGCAGGGACGACGCCGTGTCCTCCTCCAACCCCCTGCAGATTGCCTCGAGGCACTCGGCCCGCCTCAGGGCCCTCCGCATGGACTTCTCCGCCCTGACCATTGTGAGCCGCGCCTCTTCCGCCCGCCGCCGCTCCGCACCTATGGCGTGGCCCAACCGCTGCCACACGGAAGACACTCTCTGTCCTGGGTCCTCCTGCCCTCCGGCCGATGCCTGCCCCTCCGATGTCGAAGGCCCCGAGCCTTCATGGCTCCCACCATCTTGCTGCTGCTGCTGCTCTGCCTCTGCCCGTGCACTGCCTCCTGCTGCCTGCACATCCTCCGCCGGCTGGGGTGCACCTGTTGATGTGGCCACCCCTGCTGGACGTCCGACTCCCGACTGTGGCAGGGATGCCTCCTCCACCAGCCTGGCCGCACTGTCAGAGGCAGCTCCACAGGGCACCCAGGTGACTGATGGGTGGGAAGATGGCACAGAGGACGACTGGTGCGTAGGGGGTCCAGTTGAGGAGGGGGTCGGAGCAAGCCCCATCAGACAGCGGAATCCGGCCTGGGTGACCTGTCCCAGCAGGCTGACGTGGTCAACGAGCCATTCGAGATGACGTGCAGTCTCTCCATGAAAAGACTGCAGGTCACCTCGCATGGCCCGTTGACGCAATGCCACACCAGCCAGGACAGGCTCAACCCGGTCCTGGATGGCCACGTCCGCAGGCAGAGGAAGGCCAGTTGACGTCAGCTCATCCCCTGCCTGAAAACGGGTCTGGACGTAGGCATCCCTGCTGGTGCAAGATGATGCAGGGACAGGATCGGGGACAGGATTGCACACAGGCACCTCCGCGGCCGCCTGTGCTGCCTCCTGTCCCTGGTCCTGCACTGCACCACTAGCACCAGTGGGATCCCCACCTCCAGACCCTGTCTCTGGTGCTTGCGCGGCCCCCTCCTCCACCAAACCCCACACCAACCTGGATGACTCTGTGCCATCTTCCCCTGTTGGGCCCTGTGGGGTCCCAGCTGCCCCTTCTGCTGCCGAGGAGTCCAACTGCAACCTCCGCCTCTTGGACCTCCCCCCGGCAGCTGCGGCCTGGGACGCGGCACCGGACTCCTCACTCCCCGACGAGATGACAACACGGGAGGGGAGCCGGGCCTTGCGTCTCCGGCTGGCGGTCGGATCCCCGCCGCTGTGCTCCACAGCACCTTCTCCGCCCTCTTCATCAGTTGACGCTGCAGACAGGGAGAAACAAAACACAGGCATCAGGGCACTGTACAATGGACACATACACGCATGACAGTTGCACATGAGTGGCATTGGCAAACCTCAGACATGTCATCACAATCCCCAACACACATGTCATTGCAACTGGCACACATGAGCCATACCACAGCCATATCGCAACTGCCACCACCATCCCTACACATACAACAGCATCAGCAGCCAAAGGGGAGCCATACATCACATGCAACACAGGAAGTGCACCACACATGTACACACACCACCACACTTGCATGCATGTCTACACCTCTGCCAAGTGTCGCACTGTTCAGACGGGCATCCATGTCACATCTGCCAATCATGCTTCCACATACCGCTGTCACATGCATCCATGTAGCATCACTGTTGCACCTTTGACAAATACACACACATGCACATGTACACAGTGCTCATACATGCAGCCGAAAACAACATACATGCCTGACATCACGGACATGTCTACTTACATACACATTCATCCAAACATGTGTGCACGCACAACTGCATTTGCCATGCAAGCCCACACACACAAGCACCATCCATGTCTCACACATTACAGCCCTCGCATGTGTCAGCCCCACGGCCCTGTACACCCCCACCCATACTCCACCCCATACAAACAGATGTGCAACCGGCACAATGGGGAATGATCACCACACGCCCTGCTCACAACCAGGATGCATGTACACTCACCGCTCGACTCCAGACGGCTCTGCTTCTCTAGGACCTGGACGTGGAGCGCTGGGGATATGCGTTCCAGGACCCCCATCTGTTCTTCCGACAAGTGGCCCCGGCGCCCCTTGGCATCCGCTGCCTTCAAGAGGCGCCGGGCCTTGTTCAGGGTCCTGGACCTGAAGTCCTCCCAGCGCTTCCTGACATGTTGTAAGTCCCGGACTGCCACCCCCTCCGCGTTGATGGCAGTCACGATGTCTGTCCAGATCCGAGTCCGTCCTTCCTTGTCGGCGCGGGAACTTCCAAAGAGGGCATCATACTGCCCCAGGACTTGCTCCACCAGGACACCAACTTCGGTGGCACTGAAGCTGGTGCCCCTCTGCCTCTCTGGCCGGGGGTTGTCAGTGGTCACAGATGGTGTTAGCCCCGACATGACAACCCCAGAGGCAGGAGTGGGTGGGCAACTGGGTCCTGGGGCTGGGCTGTGGAGCGATGGAATTCCAGTCGGGAGTCTTCTGTTCCAGCAGGGGTGGTCACAGCAACAGCACCCCTGGCTGATGTGCAGGCAGCAAATGGCAGTGCACGTGGGCAGCAGGCAGTCAGGCAGCAGCAGATAGCAGGTGGGAGCGTGCTCGGGGCTCTGGGGGGCAGTAATTCGGCCTTCTGGGCAGGAGCGTGGTCTCCCGTGTGCTCACGCATGGCCAGCTTGGTACGGAGTGAATTGGCACGTGAAAATCCTGCACGTCAGCGTGAAAACCGAGGAAAGGCCCTTAGCGCGTAAGCGCGTCAGCACGCATACGCGATTCCATTGGACCAAAGGCCCTCAGCGCGTAAGCGCGTCTGTGACGTGACCCGCACGGGTGTTTCCCACACAGCACGTGATGACAGAGCACACGTGGAAAGACTGCACGTCAGAGTCTCATCGCGTGTAATTGGACAAAAGTGCGTGTACACGCGATTGGCCTATGTACCTGTATATGAGGTGTGCGCGGACACTTACACACGCAAGTACGTCAGCGCACCTGTATCCCGGTGTACGGCCATTTCCACCAATCACACGCAATGAGACTCTGACGTGCAGTCTTTCCACGTGTGCTCTGTCATCACGTGCTGTGTGGGAAACACCCGTGCGGGTCACGTCACAGACGCGCTTACGCGCTGAGGGCCTTTGGTCCAATGGAATCGCGTATGCGTGCTGACGTACTTACGCGCTAAGGGCCTTTCCTCGGTTTTCACGCTGACGTGCAGGATTTTCACGTGCCAATTCACTCCGTACCAAGCTGGCCACGCGTGAGCACACGGGAGACCACTCTCCTGCCCAGAAGGCCGAATTACTGCCCCCCAGAGCCCCGAGCACGCTCCCACCTGCTATCTGCTGCTGCCTGACTGCCTGCTGCCCACGTGCACTGCCATTTGCTGCCTGCACATCAGCCAGGGGTGCTGTTGCTGTGACCACCCCTGCTGGAACAGAAGACTCCCGACTGGAATTCCATCGCTCCACAGCCCAGCCCCAGGACCCAGTTGCCCACCCACTACTGCCTCTGGGGTTGTCATGTCGGGGCTAACACCATCTGTGACCACTGACAACCCCCGGCCAGAGAGGCAGAGGGGCACCAGCTTCAGTGCCACCGAAGTTGGTGTCCTGGTGGAGCAAGTCCTGGGGCAGTATGATGCCCTCTTTGGAAGTTCCCGCGCCGACAAGGAAGGACGGACTCGGATCTGGACAGACATCGTGACTGCCATCAACGCGGAGGGGGTGGCAGTCCGGGACTTACAACATGTCAGGAAGCGCTGGGAGGACTTCAGGTCCAGGACCCTGAACAAGGCCCGGCGCCTCTTGAAGGCAGCGGATGCCAAGGGGCGCCGGGGCCACTTGTCGGAAGAACAGATGGGGGTCCTGGAACGCATATCCCCAGCGCTCCACGTCCAGGTCCTAGAGAAGCAGAGCCGTCTGGAGTCGAGCGGTGAGTGTACATGCATCCTGGTTGTGAGCAGGGCGTGTGGTGATCATTCCCCATTGTGCCGGTTGCACATCTGTTTGTATGGGGTAGAGTATGGGTGGGGGTGTACAGGGCCGTGGGGCTGACACATGCGAGGGCTGTAATGTGTGAGACATGGATGGTGCTTGTGTGTGTGGGCTTGCATGGCAAATGCAGTTGTGCGTGCACACATGTTTGGATGAATGTGTATGTAAGTAGACATGTCCGTGATGTCAGGCATGTATGTTGTTTTCGGCTGCATGTATGAGCACTGTGTACATGTGCATGTGTGTGTATTTGTCAAAGGTGCAACAGTGATGCTACATGGATGCATGTGACAGCGGTATGTGGAAGCCTGATTGGCAGATGTGACATGGATGCCCGTCTGAACAGTGCGACACTTGGCAGAGGTGTAGACATGCATGCAAGTGTGGTGGTGTGTGTACATGTGTGGTGCACTTCCTGTGTTGCATGTGATGTATGGCTCCCCTTTGGCTGCTGATGCTGTTGTATGTGTAGGGATGGTGGTGGCAGTTGCGATATGGCTGTGGTATGGCTCATGTGTGCCAGTTGCAATGACATGTGTGTTGGGGATTGTGATGACATGTCTGAGGTTTGCCAATGCCACTCATGTGCAACTGTCGTGCGTGTATGTGTCCATTGTACAGTGCCCTGATGCCTGTGTTTCGTTTCTCCCTGTCTGCAGCGTCAACTGATGAAGAGGGCACAGAAGGTGCTGTGGAGCACAGCGGCGGGGATCCGACCGCCAGCCGGAGACGCAAGGCCCGGCTCCCCTCCCGTGTTGTCATCTCGTCGGGGAGTGAGGAGTCCGGTGCCGCGTCCCAGGCCGCAGCTGCCGGGGGGAGGTCCAAGAGGCGGAGGTTGCAGTTGGACTCCTCGGCAGCAGAAGGGGCAGCTGGGACCCCACAGGGCCCAACAGGGGAAGATGGCACAGAGTCATCCAGGTTGGTGGGGGGTCTGGTGGAGGAGGAGGCCGTGCAAGCACCAGAGACGGGGTCTGGAGGTGGGGATCCCACTGGTGCTAGTGGTGCAGTGCAGGACCAGGGACAGGAGGCAGCACAGGCGGCCGCGGAGGTGCCTGTGTGCAATCCTGTCCCCGATCCTGTCCCTGCATCATCTTGCACCAGCAGGGATGCCTACGTCCAGACCCGTTTTCAGGCAGGGGATGAGCTGACGTCAACTGGCCTTCCTCTGCCTGCGGACGTGGCTATCCAGGTCCGGGTTGAGCCTGTCCTGGCTGGTGTGGCGTTGCGTCAACGGGCCATGCGAGGTGACCTGCAGTCTTTTCATGGAGAGACTGCACGTCATCTCGAATGGCTCGTTGACCACGTCAGCCTGCTGGGACAGGTCACCCAGACCGGATTCCTCCGTCTGATGGGGCTTGTTCCGACCCCCTCCTCAACTGGACCCCCTACGCGCCAGTCGTCCTCTGTGCCATCTTCCCACCCATCAGTCACCTGGGTGCCCTGTGGAGCTGCCTCTGACAGTGCGACCAGGCTGGTGGAGGAGGCATCCCTGCCACAGTCGGGAGTCGGACGTCCAGCAGGGGTGGCCACATCAACAACTGCACCCCAGCCGGCGGAGGATGTGCAGGCAGCAGGAGGCAGTGCACGGGCAGAGGCAGAGCAGCAGCAGCAGCAAGATGGTGGGAGCCATGAAGGCTCGGGGCCTTCGACATCGGAGGGGCAGGCATCGGCCGGAGGGCAGGAGGACCCAGGACAGAGAGTGTCTTCCGTGTGGCAGCGGTTGGGCCACGCCATAGGTGCGGAGCGGCGGCGGGCGGAAGAGGCGTGGCTCACAATGGTCAAGGGCGGAGAACTCCATGCGGAGGGCCCTGAGGCGGGCCGAGTGCCTTGAGGCAATCCGCAGGGGGTTGGAGGAGGACACGGCGTCGTCCCTGCGGACCCTCGGGGCCATGGAACTGGACCGCCTCCGGGACATCGAACAGGAGTTCGATGATGCCCTGGCCCGGAACACCACAGAGTGAGCCGCTGGACTTGCCCGCCGCCTTTGTATATAGTTCTTTAGTTTTAGGTTTCCTTTGTTTTTTCTTATGATTTGGAGTCGACGGACACTGCTCCACTTTTTGTATATAGTTGATATTTAGGTAGGTTTTTTAGGAGGTTTCCTTAGTTCTGTTGTGATGATGGACCCTTGTTATTTTTGTACATAGTTCTTTGTTGCACGGAGAGTTTTGACATTTCACTTTGGACAAAATTTTTTGGATTAGATTTTCTAGTTTTGTGTTTTTATGCGGACATGCAGCTTCTTTTTTCACATTTACATTGTAGTTAGTTTTCTTTCTTTAGCATTCGTATTTTTTTCTAATACATTTTTTTTTACATTGTTCACTGTGTGGTTTCATCTCATTGGTTTCATGCATGTCATGTTGTGTGTTTTCCCATTCAATTGGAAAATATGTGTGTGACGGACATGGGTTCATTTGCTTCATGAACATTGGGGGTGTAACATGTGATTTCCATTTCCATGTGGGTGAATGGGTTACTTGGTAGGGCTTTTTGGCTGTGGAGGCTGACCATTACGCACATTGTGAGGATCTGGTGGGGGCTGCACATGGTGGCAGGGGGGTGGGGGTGGTGGGAGACATGAGTGGGGGCCTGGTGGAGGGTGCCCCTGCACTGCTGGGGGGTGGGGGTGGTGGGAGACATGAGTGGGGGCCTGGTGAAGGCTGCCCCTGCAATGCTGGGGGGTGGGGGTGGTGGGAGACATGAGTGGGGGCCTGGTGGAGGGTGCCCCTGCACTGCTGGGGGGTGGGGGTGGTGGGAGACATGAGTGGGGGCCTGGTGGAGGGTGCCCCTGGTGGCTGGGGGGTGGGGGTGGTGGGTGACATGAGTGGGGGCCTGGTGGAGGGTGCCCCTGCACTGCTGGGGGGTGGGGGTGATAGGGGACATGAGTGGGGGCCTGGTGGAGGCTGCCCCTGCACTGCTGGGGGGTGGGGGGTGGTGGGAGACATGAGTGGGGGCCTGGTGGAGGGTGCCCCTGCACTGCTGGGGGGTGGGGGTGGTGGGAGACATGAGTGGGGGCCTGGTGGAGGGTGCCCCTGGTGGCTGGGGGGTGGGGGTGGTGGGTGACATGAGTGGGGGCCTGGTGGTGGCTGCCCCTGCACTGCTGGGGGGTGGGGGTGGTGGGAGACATGAGTGGGGGCCTGGTGGAGGGTGCCCCTGGTGGCTGGGGGGTGGGGGTGGTGGGTGACATGAGTGGGGGCCTGGTGGAGGGTGCCCCTGCACTGCTGGGGGGTGGGGGTGATAGGGGACATGAGTGGGGGCCTGGTGGAGGCTGCCCCTGCACTGCTGGGGGGTGGGGGGTGGTGGGAGACATGAGTGGGGGCCTGGTGGAGGGTGCCCCTGCACTGCTGGGGGGTGGGGGTGGTGGGAGACATGAGTGGGGGCCTGGTGGAGGGTGCCCCTGGTGGCTGGGGGGTGGGGGTGGTGGGTGACATGAGTGGGGGCCTGGTGGTGGCTGCCCCTGCACTGCTGGGGGTGGGGGTAGTGGGAGACATGAGTGGGGGCCTGGTGGAGGGTGCCCCTGGTGGCTGGGGGGTGGGGGTGGTGGGTGACATGAGTGGGGGCCTGGTGGAGGCTGCCCCTGCACTGCTGGGGGGTGGGGGTGGTGGGAGACATGAGTGGGGGCCTGGTGGAGGGTGCCCCTGGTGGCTGGGGGGTGGGGGTGGTGGGTGACATGAGTGGGGGCCTGGTGGAGGGTGCCCCTGCACTGCTGGGGGGTGGGGGTGATAGGGGACATGAGTGGGGGCCTGGTGGAGGCTGCCCCTGCACTGCTGGGGGGTGGGGGTGGTGGGAGACATGAGTGGGGGCCTGGTGGAGGGTGCCCCTGCACTGCTGGGGGGTGGGGGTGGTGGGAGACATGAGTGGGGGCCTGGTGGAGGGTGCCCCTGGTGGCTGGGGGTGGTGGGTGACATGAGTGGGGGCCTGGTGGAGGGTGTCCCTGCACTGCTGGGGGGTGGGGGTGGTGGGAGACATGAGTGGGGGCCTGGTGGAGGCTGCCCCTGCACTGCTGGGGGGTGGGGGTGGTGGGAGACATGAGTGGGGGCCTGGTGGAGGGTGCCCCTGGTGGCTGGGGAGTGGGGGTGGTGGGAGACATGAGTGAGGGCCTGGTGGAGGCTGCCCCTGCACTGCTGGGGGGTGGGGGTGGTGGGAGACATGAGTGGGGGCCTGGTGGAGGCTGCCCCTGCACTGCTGGGGGGTGGGGGTGGTGGGAGACATGAGTGGGGGCCTGGTGGAGGGTGCCCCTGCACTGCTGGGGGGTGGGGGTGGTGGGAGACATGAGTGGGGGCCTGGTGGAGGGTGCCCCTGGTGGCTGGGGGTGGTGGGTGACATGAGTGGGGGCCTGGTGGAGGGTGCCCCTGCACTGCTGGGGGGTGGGGGTGGTGGGAGACATGAGTGGGGGCCTGGTGGAGGCTGCCCCTGCACTGCTGGGGGGTGGGGGTGGTGGGAGACATGAGTGGGGGCCTGGTGGAGGGTGCCCCTGGTGGCTGGGGGGTGGGGGTGGTGGGAGACATGAGTGAGGGCCTGGTGGAGGCTGCCCCTGCACTGCTGGGGGGTGGGGGTGGTGGGAGACATGAGTGGGGGCCTGGTGGAGGCTGCCCCTGCACTGCTGGGGGGTGGGGGTGGTGGGAGACATGAGTGGGGGCCTGGTGGAGGGTGCCCCTGCACTGCTGGGGGGTGGGGGTGGTGGGAGACATGAGTGGGGGCCTGGTGGAGGGTGCCCCTGGTGGCTGGGGGGTGGGGGTGGTGGGTGACATGAGTGGGGGCCTGGTGGAGGCTGCCCCTGCACTGCTGGGGGGTGGGGGTGGTGGGAGACATGAGTGGGGGCCTGGTGGAGGGTGCCCCTGGTGGCTGGGGGGTGGGAGTGGTGGGTGACATGAGTGGGGGCCTGGTGGAGGCTGCCCCTGCACTGCTGGGGGGTGGGGGTGGTGGGAGACATGAGTGGGGGCCTGGTGGAGGGTGCCCCTGGTGGCGGGGGGGTGGGGGTGATAGGGGACATGAGTGGGGGCCTGGTGGAGGCTGCCCCTGCACTGCTGGGGGGTGGGGGTGGTGGAAGACATGAGTGGGGGCCTGGTGGAGGCTGCCCCTGCACTGCTGGGGGGTGGGGGTGGTGGGAGACATGAGTGGGGGCCTGGTGGAGGGTGCCCCTGGTGGCGGGGGGGTGGGGGTGGTGGGTGACATGAGTGGGGGCCTGGTGGAGGCTGCCCCTGCACTGCTGGGGGTGGGGGTGGTGGGAGACATGAGTGGGGGCCTGGTGGAGGGTGCCCCTGGTGGCGGGGGGGTGGGGGTGATAGGGGACATGAGTGGGGGCCTGGTGGAGGCTGCCCCTGCACTGCTGGGGGGTGGGGGTGGTGGGAGACATGAGTGGGGGCCTGGTGGAGGGTGACCCTGGTGGCTGGGGGGTGGGGGTGGTGGGTGACATGAGTGGGGGCCTGGTGGAGGCTGCCCCTGCACTGCTGGGGGGTGGGGGGTGGTGGGAGACATGAGTGGGGGCCTGGTGGAGGGTGCCCCTGCACTGCTGGGGGGTGGGGGTGGTGGGAGACATGAGTGGGGGCCTGGTGGAGGGTGCCCCTGGTGGCTGGGGGGTGGGGGTGGTGGGTGACATGAGTGGGGGCCTGGTGGTGGCTGCCCCTGCACTGCTGGGGGTGGGGGTGGTGGGAGACATGAGTGGGGGCCTGGTGGAGGGTGCCCCTGGTGGCTGGGGGGTGGGGGTGGTGGGTGACATGAGTGGGGGCCTGGTGGAGGCTGCCCCTGCACTGCTGGGGGGTGGGGGTGGTGGGAGACATGAGTGGGGGCCTGGTGGAGGGTGCCCCTGGTGGCTGGGGGGTGGGGGTGGTGGGTGACATGAGTGGGGGCCTGGTGGAGGGTGCCCCTGCACTGCTGGGGGGTGGGGGTGATAGGGGACATGAGTGGGGGCCTGGTGGAGGCTGCCCCTGCACTGCTGGGGGGTGGGGGTGGTGGGAGACATGAGTGGGGGCCTGGTGGAGGGTGCCCCTGCACTGCTGGGGGGTGGGGGTGGTGGGAGACATGAGTGGGGGCCTGGTGGAGGGTGCCCCTGGTGGCTGGGGGTGGTGGGTGACATGAGTGGGGGCCTGGTGGAGGGTGCCCCTGCACTGCTGGGGGGTGGGGGTGGTGGGAGACATGAGTGGGGGCCTGGTGGAGGCTGCCCCTGCACTGCTGGGGGGTGGGGGTGGTGGGAGACATGAGTGGGGGCCTGGTGGAGGGTGCCCCTGGTGGCTGGGGGGTGGGGGTGGTGGGAGACATGAGTGAGGGCCTGGTGGAGGCTGCCCCTGCACTGCTGGGGGGTGGGGGTGGTGGGAGACATGAGTGGGGGCCTGGTGGAGGCTGCCCCTGCACTGCTGGGGGGTGGGGGTGGTGGGAGACATGAGTGGGGGCCTGGTGGAGGGTGCCCCTGCACTGCTGGGGGGTGGGGGTGGTGGGAGACATGAGTGGGGGCCTGGTGGAGGGTGCCCCTGGTGGCTGGGGGTGGTGGGTGACATGAGTGGGGGCCTGGTGGAGGGTGCCCCTGCACTGCTGGGGGGTGGGGGTGGTGGGAGACATGAGTGGGGGCCTGGTGGAGGCTGCCCCTGCACTGCTGGGGGGTGGGGGTGGTGGGAGACATGAGTGGGGGCCTGGTGGAGGGTGCCCCTGGTGGCTGGGGGTGGGGGTGGTGGGTGACATGAGTGAGGGCCTGGTGGAGGCTGCCCCTGCACTGCTGGGGGGTGGGGGTGGTGGGAGACATGAGTGGGGGCCTGGTGGAGGCTGCCCCTGCACTGCTGGGGGGTGGGGGTGGTGGGAGACATGAGTGGGGGCCTGGTGGAGGGTGCCCCTGCACTGCTGGGGGGTGGGGGTGGTGGGAGACATGAGTGGGGGCCTGGTGGAGGGTGCCCCTGGTGGCTGGGGGGTGGGGGTGGTGGGTGACATGAGTGGGGGCCTGGTGGAGGCTGCCCCTGCACTGCTGGGGGGTGGGGGTGGTGGGAGACATGAGTGGGGGCCTGGTGGAGGGTGCCCCTGGTGGCTGGGGGGTGGGGGTGGTGGGTGACATGGGTGGGGGCCTGGTGGAGGCTGCCCCTGCACTGCTGGGGGGTGGGGGTGGTGGGAGACATGAGTGGGGGCCTGGTGGAGGGTGCCCCTGGTGGCGGGGGGGTGGGGGTGATAGGGGACATGAGTGGGGGCCTGGTGGAGGCTGCCCCTGCACTGCTGGGGGGTGGGGGTGGTGGAAGACATGAGTGGGGGCCTGGTGGAGGCTGCCCCTGCACTGCTGGGGGGTGGGGGTGGTGGGAGACATGAGTGGGGGCCTGGTGGAGGGTGCCCCTGGTGGCGGGGGGGTGGGGTGGTGGGTGACATGAGTGGGGGCCTGGTGGAGGCTGCCCCTGCACTGCTGGGGGTGGGGGTGGTGGGAGACATGAGTGGGGGCCTGGTGGAGGGTGCCCCTGGTGGCGGGGGGGTGGGGGTGATAGGGGACATGAGTGGGGGCCTGGTGGAGGCTGCCCCTGCACTGCTGGGGGGTGGGGGTGGTGGGAGACATGAGTGGGGGCCTGGTGGAGGGTGACCCTGGTGGCTGGGGGGTGGGGGTGGTGGGTGACATGAGTGGGGGCCTGGTGGAGGCTGCCCCTGCACTGCTGGGGGGTGGGGGTGCAGGTGGACATGAGCAGGTGTGCAGGGTAGTCCCCTGTTTTGTGGGCTGCCTGCAGGGGCTGTGGAGGGTGTACAGGGAACACCTGTGAGGACCCACCCAGCCTAATTGCGTGTGATGATTCCCGCACACCCCTGTAATACACGTACCAAGCCAAATCGCGTGTGATAATTCCCACGCACCCCTGTAATACACGTACCTGGCCAAATCGCATGTGAAAATTCCCGCGCACCCCTGTAATACACGTACCCAGCCGAATCGCGTGTAGAACTTCACATGTACCCCTGTAATACACGTACCCAGCCAAATCGCGTGTGATAATTCCCACATACCCCTGTAATACACGTACCCTGGCCAATCGCGTGTAGAACTTCCCACGCACCCCTGTAATACACCTACCCAGCCAAATCGCGTGTGATAATTCCCACGCACCCCTGTAATACACGTACCTGGCCAAATCGCATGTGAGAATTCCCGCGCACCCCTGTAATACACGTACCCAGCCGAATCGCGTGTAGAACTTCCCGTGTACCCCTGTAGTACACCTACCCAGCCAAATCGCGTGTGATAATTCCCGCGCACCCCTGGAATACACGTACCCAGCCAAATCGCGTGTGATAATTCCCGCGCACCCCTGTAATATACGTACCCAGCCAAATCGCGTGTGATAATTCCTGCGTACCCCTGTGATACACGTGCCCTGGCTAATCGCGTGTAAAACTTCACGCGTACCCCTGATATGCACGTTACCCGCTTTGCGTTCCTTGTTTGGCAGCCCTGTGGACTGGTCCAGGGTTAGGGCTGCCCTTTGCGATGATTTAGCGATTTTGATGGCTTTTCCTTGCGCGAGGGCGTTCTTGGGGGCGTTACTGGCGCTGCTGCAGGGTCGCTGCGATACTCTGCGCCACGGCTGGTTTGGGAGCCTGAAATCCATGAATACGCTGTGCGCGGAAATCGGTTTTAGCGCACGTGCCTGGCGCAGTCAATCGCACGCGGACACTCTGCGCCAGCCGCTTGCGACACTTTTCTGCGAAATTCTATGAATTACCCTGTAAGTCTCAGGAGGGGTGAGAGTGATTGGACGCCCACAATGGGCACACACAGTAAAACTCCACAGAATACGCTTAGAAAAGTGAATATAAAAATACATGTATATATTTATTATAGGCCTTAATAATTAAACACAAATACACCAAAGTAATATCCAACAGTTACCACACACGCCTTTCACTATTTACCATATATACAATTACTTTTCAACTAATGCAGTGAAGGGGAAAATAAAGCCACAACCTGAAAGAGAAGGGTAAGTTAACACAAATATAGCATTTGGCAGTACTTCAGAGTCGATCCCTAACTTAAGCAGTCCAGCCCTATGAAAGTGGGGAGCCGATTGCTAAAAAGTACAGTAGTGTGTTGAAAACGCATGGTTATGCGTATTAGAGAATGTGAGTCCTCTTCAGGGAGCTGTAGCAGTTCAAAAATTAGCTTGAGGTGATGAAGAACAGTGTCCTACAATACAGGTAGGGTCTACCCTTTCAGGTAGAGCAACGTTCGAGTTTCGGGAATAAGTATGGAGTGCAGGCTAGCCAAGCTATCTTGAGTATCTCTTCAGGGTTTCTCGTGTGTAAAGAACAATGGCTATCCAAGGGGGCCACCAGTAAGCAATGCAAGTACTCACCGACCCTCGACACAGTCCTGGCCAAACTTTACCAGCCTAGTCCAGGTCACTTGTAGGTTCAACCCCTGCAGTTAAACGTTCTCTCCGGCTCTCAGCGGCTGCAGGACGAGACACTCGTATGTGGTGGGACAGTAACCTTTTCTCAGCTCTCGATGAAAAAAAGAGGACTTTTCCAGTGCAGAAGGTCTCAGGGCACAGGGGGACAGGTATTCAAGGCTCCTAAAATGACCGCCCCACAGCAGGGCGACACAGGGACCACAAATGCTCACAACGTGGCACTTAAATCGTGACCCAGAGGAGCTAGGACAATGAACTCCGGCGGGAGAGGGCCCAGGGACACAAGCTGGCGATTACTTAAGTCTCGAGTGTCAACTCAGGATGGTGGCACTCCAAGGCGATATCCCCGGCTCGAACTGGTCAGTTCACTGCATGGCCCAGGAACACTTACGAAGAGGCTCTAATGGATGGTTATCAGGTGATGCCGAGAGTAGTTGTTCCCACTACTCCAAAGGGTTGAAGCGCCCTTGCAGGCCTTCAGTGATTAATGTAAAAACAGGGGTCTGACAGGACAACAGCGGGGTCAGGGTGCCAAACCTTCCAGCATGTCTCTGCCAGTTCCACAGGTCTGCTTTACCATTTCCAGATACTTGGCTCCTTCTGTAGTGGTGTGAAATTCAGGTGATCTACCAGCAATGGATGCAGAGCCCCTTCTATTATTCAAGATTTGGGATAACCAATCGAAGATTTGCTCTCTTGCATTTACGTGAAGCGTGGGCCATTCAAGCCCCATGGTGGTTCCAGTCATTCAGGCATACCAGACATACTGGCACCAGTAGTGTGGATTGGGACCAGACAGTCCCAATCCTTCTCTTGGCACTAACACACCTCACATGCAGGAGCCAGCGAAAGATGCCGTTTTTTTGCAGGAGGCTGCATGCCCAAATAAGGAATTCCCAGGTCGGCTCTACCTGGGGGAAGGCAAAGTGACACAATGGCTAAAGAACAAAACAAAATACTTTGTGGCACGTCTTTTTCGGCACTGGCCATAGTATTGAACAAACCCGATAAGCGTGATATGGTTCGTTAAAAAGACGTTTAAATACTATAAAAGCAAACTACTGCCACCAGTTCATCAATGGCACACCTGTACAATCAACAAAAAATCCTTAGAGGGTGTCTAGGGCCATAAAACAAAAGGAGCCCTATGCGCGGTACACTAAGGAACTTGGCACATAGATAAGAAGTTACCAAGAAATGGCAACATAGTCAAAGACTAAGGAAAACATAGTTTCCCAGTACTGACAGTCTGAGGAATGTGTGAGTTTCCCATAACAGATGAGCAAAAACCCAGGAGGAGCGCCGCTGAAGGCTTTGCTCCACTGAAAACGTCAGGTCAGCCAAACAAAAGCAAAAAGTTTGGGGGTCCATAAATGGAGGGAAATTGCACATAAGGGAAATCTTTCCTAACAGTGACCAATACGCAGAGGGAAGCTATGGCACTTCTGGAGTGCATTGTGCATATCTGACACATAAAGTTGATATAAGACAGGAGCGAGAACACACCCCTGTTTGGGGGCATATTGATTTTATCTTACTAAGGCTGAGGTGTCCGAATAAAGCTGTTTTCTGGTTTTAACCAGACCCTGTTGTGGTCAGCAGTGTTAAAAGCACCCGCTTAGTCAACAAAACATATATATAACTTAAGACCCTTAGAACATAAAGTTGACCGAATTAGATACAATAGACAGCAAATATTACTCATGGTGCTAGCACCTTTATGGAAACTAGTTAGTTGACTCTTTATCAAATTCCATTGATTAACCCAACGATTAACTCTTTCAAGCAAAAGATAAGAGAACATCTTTGAGAAAGAGTCAACCAATGCCATAAGGTGATGATTAGAAGAGTTATCACGTAAACCCTTCTTAAATAGAGGGACGGGTGTGGATCTTTTCCAATTATCCAGAACCAATCCAGGGCAATAATCTGGGCAACGATTCAATATTGCACAGTGGCCCAGAAAAGAGGGGCTGTTTTTATTACAATATTCGCCGCCCTGTCAGGTCCAGGAGGCCGAGAGGGCTTGATATTAGCAATGCTGTACAAGATACTCTCAATAGTGAACATAAGACAATTACAATTAAATACAATCATAGGATGATTCATCACTTCCTTAAATGCCTTATCTTTGCAATAAAGACCAGTTACATATTCTTGCCAAATCATCTCGGGAATAGGGTTGACCTCACCTTTATTCTCTGCCATATTTCTTTTATAAATTGACGAGTGGTTTCTACCAGTGTAAAAAATTGCTTGCACATAACCTTTGGGCAATTAGAAATAAATGTATGTATGTAGGATCTACATGAATAATAATGGTGACCTTCACAGTGTGTTTTGAGATGGAGTGTCAATACCTCAAAAAACACTGTTACAGTCACTGTAGTAACTGATGTAGGCTATATATGACTGATGAGGTCTGTGGAGATATGCAGTAGGAGCACGTGATTGAAAGGAGACATGGTATGTATTCTAGTGTTCCCCTTCAGCAATGATCCCACTACTTCCACACTCAGTCTCCAGTATGGCTGTTTTTGTGACCGCCCTCCTCTACCCCATTCAAGTAGTTAAAACCTGCCTTCCAAAAAATATTCCACCCACTTCACAGATGACAGCCATTCAAACAGATTGCAATCGATTAGGTGGAACTTAGGTGCCCTTGCCCTGTTTCTGGGCCCTCACTTAAAACGCTCCATTTCCTGCTTGGCCACTATGTCAGAATGTTAAATGGTCACTTTTGACAGATCCTACATGTTCATGGACATCCTGTTCTGTGTATGGCTGAGCATGCCATTGGTTCTGAGAGCTGCAGATGGGAGCCTGTTGGTCATGTCCCTTTCCTGCAAGCCTCAACATGTCCCTCATTGTCACCTTTATCTTCTAAAATGTAAATGCCTCGGTTCTTTGTAATTAAAATCAGGGTAGCCAGCTGAAGTAACAGGAAGGCACTTTCAGCTACAGAAATTATTGAATTAAAGTCAACATAATTCATATGTTGCTACATTTGGGTTGCCATTGAAGATGCAAAAAGAAGAGCAAGTCATTACTACTTCAGAGCTCTAACAAATTAAAGGAATTAATGAAGATTATTTATAAATCCAGACCATTCATTCTAAATCACACCATCATTATATAATGATAGTTATCTGTTTACATATTGTTTTATTACTATTAGAAGTCAGAGCAGTCAAGTTAGAACATTTCTTTTTTTAAATTTGACAGAATGCACCCGGTGCAGCATTGCCATCCTGTGAATGTATTAATTGCGCTCTCCAGCTGGAATGCAACATATATATTATGTACACAATAGTCATTAGCCAGCTCTAATTAGAGCAATAATGGTCAGATCTCCATTATTATAATTTTATAATTACAATTATGAATTATTAACATTGACATTAACCTATCATTTAAATCAATGCATGGACGAAAGGGAATAGCTAGGTGTGTGTGTAAGTCAATGGGCCACATTACGACCCTGGCGCTCCAGTAACGAACGGTGCTGGTACGGGACTGGCACCGTTCATTACAGGATGCCCTATTACGAGGTCAGACCAGACATCCTTAGCGGGTCCCGCAAGGGGGCCAGGGAGCTAATAACGGGCCTGTTATTAACGGGCCCGTTATTAGCTCCCTCCCCATTCCCATTGAGCCCTATGGGGGCTCAAATGGGAATGGGGATGTTTTTTTTCAAAGAGGAATTACCGGGTGCTCCAAGGTTGGAATGGCCAGGTAATTCCTTATTAACGGGCCCGTTATTAGCTCCCTCCCCATTCCCATTGAGCCCTATGGGGGCTCAAATGGGAATGGGGATGTTTTTTTTCAAAGAGGAATTACCGGGTGCTCCAAGGTTGGAATGGCCAGGTAATTCCTTATTGAAGGAACCCGGACCTGGAACCTGGTATCGAGGCAGCCATGCCCTTATTAACTCGTAATGAGGCCCAATGTGTTTTTTGTTCCAATGTAAAGAAAACATTGAACTATGATAGCTAGAATCAAGCCAAAACATGATCTTATGTTTCCAAGCCAAGCTTTCAGATCACCGTTATGTTGACAAATGCTAATTTCATTGGGACGTTATGTCTTGTTTTTCTCATAAAAAGATGCCAATAGAGGCCCATTAACCCGTGACGTTGGAAAGCATTCTCCACTGTGAGACTCTGTCATTACAGGGTCTTGTGTCTGTGAGACCCTGATACATTGAGGACTTACCATTCTGAGAATCTGCCACTGTGAGACCTCTCCATTGCAGGCTTTAGCACTACGAGACCTCCACCACAGAAAAACTCTGCATCAGCAGCGTTCTGGTCCTGAAATACTCTGACCCCTGTGATGCTTTGCTTCATGGGAAGTTCTGACCCAAACAGTACTTGTCCCCCTGCAATTACATGCACCCTGCATTACTCTGCCCCAGGATGGTTTGTCCCTGGGATAGCTTGTCCCTGGGATAGCTTGCCCCTGGGATAATTTACCCCTGGAATAGTTTGTTCCTAGAATAGTTTGCCCCTGGGATAGTCTGCCTGTGGGATAGATTGCTCCTGGGATAGTTAAGCCTTGCTATATTCTGCCCCTGCGAAATTGTGACCTACAATATCATCCCTCTACATTACACCCCCCACTCTGTATTGGCATAGTTCGAAGAAACATGGCCTAAAGAAGTGTTGCAGGCAGAGATGCTAAACAACAAGGAACACCAACCTCCAACCAAGCACATACACAAAAGAAAGAGCAAAGTTTCAAAACCAATTAAACAAGGGTGTGGGAGCCCTTCTACTGAGAATGAACATGGGTCAAATACCTTGTTCTGTGGAATTCTTCCCACTCTGGAGGGTCTACAACTATGTATTAGCTCACTGCACCCTTCACAAAAGAGAAATATCAATTTGCATATCAGTCTGACCCCACCCACAAGGGCAGTCCAAAACCGAAATGCTAGGCAATTCTCTTCTGAACAAGAGTACCATCAGCAACCCCAGACGCTAGTTTTGGCCTAGTCGGGCCTCATCAGTGAGGTGAAGCTGAGTCTCTCTAAGGCACAGTGAGCAAGGAGTCCGCGTCTGGATTACCCTGTGTTACTTAGGGTAGGCCTCTCCCTCCAGATCTTTACGGTCCTCTGGCACCAACTTTCTGTGTGTTAAGTACTTTGCGAAACAGTGAGTCAGTGGATCTCGTTCCTCGGCTGGCTCCCTCCTATGGGACAGCCTCCCCTTTCCTCTTTTTCTTTATCCAGATCTCCTCAAATTCCAGAAGCTCCTCAAGACCTTACTTTTCACCTCATCCTTCCCCTCCTCCCTCCTCTGCTAAACCACACAGTTACTGAGATTGGTGACCAGGGCCCTTATTTGTCCTCCTGGGTGCTGACCGCACACACCCAATGACGTTTAGGCTCTGCCCGCTCCCAGCACTTGCCGCTCCCAGCACTTGCCTTGGCACCCACTGGCCTATGCCACCACAGGCCTGCACTTATTTATTCACTGCTGACCGCTCTCACTAAGCCACTAACAGCTGATTTCTCCCTGGCACTTCCCTCTTTGTTACACCTAGCACTTACCCCATTTCGTCATCCCTTCTATCTATTTGTACATGCATGTTCTGAATGCCCACAAGGCCTACTAAGTCTGCTTCTATCTTTCATTGTTATATTTGCGTCTTTCCCATGTTACCTCCCTGTTGCCCTTTGGGCGCTTTGAAACACAATTTACTTGATGTATATATTTGCCTTACACATGCACAATGAATAAATAAATACATGACTGAGGTAGAAAAAACCATGTATCAATCTAAAGAATCTGAAGAAGATCTGCTTGTCCCCGGTGATCTCTCTCACTCAGGTGGCCAAGCACGGCCATTACCTTTGGATCCAGACCCTTGGAGTGGACCAGTGTGAGAGGATCACCTTAGTGAGGTGTCTTCAGGGAGTGGGGTGAGGCAACCAATGGTGAGATTCTGTATTGCCTCTTTTTTGTACATCCAACCCATCCTATTGTTTCGTATCTGAATCCCCAACTCCCGCCCTTTCTGCACAAATACTAGACCGAGGAAGAGGGTGACTGAGAGTAACAAGACTATCTCTTATACATCATACTGGACATGTCCTGCTGATCAGTTCAGGCAAAGTCAGACACTTGATTTCAATTGCATACACCTGATCCCAGTTAGCTTTCCTCACATGGATAAAAGGCAGAAACTAGAGACACACTCTGAGCAAGGTGGAACACGAGTACGAGCAGAACTTCTGGGGATGAATGCGAACCTACTGGAGCAGAGCGACAGAGCAAGGGGCAAGAACAGGGTTTCAAAAACCCCACGGGTTCCCTACAGGAGTTTATTGCCTCCACAGGGCCTTGAAAGACTCCTGGAGAAGGCCAGATCCTTATATCGAAGACTGCATTGTGTTTCAAGGACACCAGCGACCCTCCCGGGTGAACAGAAGAGTTGGGGAGGCGAGGCCAAGCCTGTGGTACTAACCTTGACTCATGAATTGAAAATTGAAAAAGCAAGAAAGAACCGCACACAGCTGGTGAGGTAAGTTGGCAACCGACCTGAGAGACCGGTGTGTGTGCTAAGAAAGATTTAAGTTTGCAACAATATATCACAAGCGAAGGCTGCATGCAAATGGATGAGATGAGAGGAAAGGCAGACCTGTAAATTAACTTTAAGATAAAGACAGCTGTAGAACCAGCGATACTGAGTAATGGAATGGTCTGACAAAAAGGAGTAGCCCACTTGAAAGTCTATGTGAAAGGTGCATTGTTTGAGGCGATAAAAGTGAATGAACTGTAAAGCAAAAGTGCACAAAGTTAACTCTGAGAGAAGGCGAGAGGAAAAGCTGAATACTGAATTCCGAGTCTCGGGAGGATAGCTCAGGGGCAATGTGCTTGCCTTGGAAGCAAGACGACGCAGAGCATTACAGGTCTGATCTCCGGGTACACGCTTAGAAACCTATGGGTATTAAGCACGTTATAAATAACCAATTACAATTACAATGAGTCAAAGTGGTCCTGCGTAGGTCTATAAAGGAGGCCCTGCACATTTGAAAGACTTCAACATCCAAAAAGCAGTCTGAGTCCAAGAACCAAAGCGTAAAAGGCTTGGGGAAGGGAGCCCCGGCAAGTGTTGAACGGTGAAAGGTCTGAGCCCAGCAGAGGGGGACCAATGTTTAACGGTTGTTTTTCTATTTGAAGAGGTATGAGCCTGACAGGGGGGACTGGTGTGAACTTTTTGGTTTCCTTATTTGGGGAAGACTGGAAAAGGAGCCTTTAACGTGGAAGGCCAGGAGAGCCTCTATCCACATTATGAACTGTGTTCAGTGTTAAAGCCAGAGTGTTTCATCCTGCCTATAGAGATTGCCTTATTTTGTGCTCTATGAACGTGGGGACAAGAGCTGATTCAGCTACATGTATTCTTTGTCGAACACTGATTTTCCTTTTATATACATATATCCTCTACACCTTTTTGTACAAGAGATAGGATAGACATTAGGTTTTTGTTAGCATAGGCCCTTTTGATTTGACAGACACAACTAGGACTGTTTTCTTTTTTATTTTATGGTCAAAACAACTCCCATCCTAGTTGTTGGGCAAAGTAGGAGTTTTTCTAAACCCCACCAAATTAATAATGGTTTTACAAATTGTTTCTTTTTTGTCAGTGTCATACTTGTGATACCATGCCTCTGCTTCACTTATCAGTGCTCAAATCACAGCAAAAATATGAGCAGCTCACCATTTATCTAGAAGCCACTGAGGAAATTGAGCATGGTTTTAGACATGAAAGTAAAAGTTACGTCTGTAAAAATTATAAACCTCTGATCCTGTATTTAAGTGGTGTAGGTGGTTCTGGCAAAATGTTCTTAAATACAATATTCTGCAGATTTCTACAAGAATTAACAAACAACAACCTTTCAGCTGTTGTAACAGCCCCCACAGGTTTAGCAGATTACAACATAGGAGCTGTAACTTTACACCGACTACTGCTCCTCCCAGCAGAACACCAAAACAAATTAGAATACTACAAATTATCAGCAGCAGTTTCTACTGAAGTACGCAGAATTCTGAAACAAATGAAAATGCTCCTGATAGATAAAGTAAGCATGGTTTCCTATCTCATGTTGGCTTTAATTCATCTCAGAATGCAAGAAGTCCTAAAAGCTGACTTTGAAGAACTGTTTGGAGGAAAACACTTTATTGTTTTTGAGACCTCCTACAGTGAACACCAGTAAAAGGTCAACCTATTTTCAAAACATTAGGACACAAACAATGCCGTAACACACTTGGCAGCATTGGAAATGTACATCTCTGGCAACATTTGCACTACATTAACTAACTCTAAACGTGTCTCACTCTGCAGATCTCACCTATGCTAACATTTTAAAAAGCATTATAACTGATCTGCTTACTAAAGATGTAAAATCCATCTTAAATAGTAGGCTAATCCAGGAGCTATATGGGCAAGAAAAACTCTGCTCCTGATGTCATGGAAAAATTAACTCAACTAAATATAAAATACATGTCCTTAATACCAACCCTTGCAAGCTGTAGTCAATTCAACAATACAAAGTTGAAAAAAGAAATCCAACCCATGCTGCATATCAAATCCACAGACAAACTAGAAATGCATGACACACTCTATGTGTCAACAAGCAACAGCATGACTAAATACCTCAAACACAGCTGGATTGAAAAAGTATTAACTCTGCGTCTAAACTGCAGAGTAATTCTAAAATGTAACCTTGACGTAGAAAAAGGTTTAGCCAGTGGAGCAATTGGTACCATTGTTGGCTTCCAAACATATCCACATGACAACAACATTCAGTTTGTCAACATCCACTTTGACAAATTTGCAGAAGTAAAGAAAATAGGCTGCACAATAGATCTTTTCCTTCTTTATCAAAGACATGTACGTATGCAGAGAACAATTCTCTCTATCTCTTGCATATGCTGTCACTATTTCCTAATTGCAAGGTCTTACCTTAGATCATGCATTGACTGGCATTGTCAGGACAGTCTTTAAAGTAGGTATGAGTTATGTAGCACTTTTGCATCTGCAAACTCTCAATGGTCTATTTCTATTTAACTTTGATACAAACAAAGTCAATGCTGACATTCCTTGTATCTTGGAAAACAACAGTGCACTTTACACCCCCATCTACCTCAAAAAAGTAAACCTTTAAAAAGAACATGTGGAAATCTCGATGTTTTCTGTTAATCAATTCATAACAATATGGCTTGCAGGAGAGCCTGCTATAAAACATAATCTGCTATGGGCCATTTACAAATGCCATTCAAACGATTAGGCCTCCCTGCTTTAACACACAAAGCTAAAACATTAGGCCTCACGTTGGGCGCTTTACTGTCTAAAACTGCACGATGCATAAAGCATGCTTACGCCCGCTGGAATTCAAGATAAACAGCATGACCTCTCACCGAGATATGCGTGTTGAAAGTACTTTAGCTCATCCCAAATGTGAAAAAATTCCACTGACATTAATGAGAATTTACAGTAAACCATTTTATTAATAAAATGAGACTGGCAGAACACTTCCCTTTTTCTGCTCGTGGTCTAACCTTTATACACAGTAAACGTTTGCGCTGCTCGCTTTCTTCCCCATTTTACAAATAGCATTTGCTTTCAGTGACACGATTTGTGATGTATTATGACGCGGCTGCCTTTTTCCTCTCTGCATATAACGTCCTGACACATCCAGGGAAAACATCGGAGAAGTGACGGAGGGGTGATTAATCTGCCAAAAGATGTCTAGGCACATATTGTGTGGGAGTGCTGTCTGGTATCTAGTTATATAAACATGGTCATTCTGCTTTAAAAGTTGTCAGCAACTGGGGACTGCAATGACTTTTGTTTTTTCTCCGTCATTGTAATATTTCTTTGCTCACCCACTTAAGTGTTATTCCTAATAAATGCTTGCAATTGTGAAAATATCTGTGGAATCTGTATGTATCTGATGTAAAAGTGTTTGTTCCATTTATATTTCAGACGGGGCAAACCCTATCTCAAATCATTGTAAATTCCCTGTTTACAAAAATTAAAACAAACAAAACCTATGACAGATCTCCCAACAATACTGCTAAAGAAACAAAGACCAACTGTTGTTCCATCAAATAATACAACCACAAAACTATCTAGTACAAAATCAACTGCACGTCCAACAGAATACAAAGAGAGAAATGTCTCTACTCAAAAAGCAACTGCAGGCCAATCAAACTATGCACAGGCACAACTCTCTGGTCCATTTAAATTCAGCAACACAACTGGTGTAAATTGCTATGCAAATGTAGCAATCAATCTTCTCTTTCAATTGCCATTAGTTGTACACACATTTACTTAAGCGGTCAGACCAGTTGTGTTTGCAAATTCCCGTCCTTCATAGAAATGCCACAAATATTTCAGACAGCACTTACAGTGTCTCAGGTATACAGCAAGAATTGGACTAATGTACAAGAATGGTCAAATTCACCATAAACACGCAAGAAGATGCACAAGAATTCCTAATGCACCTACTACAAGTACCGGAACCCAGACAAATCTTTCTAAATGAAATCTTAAGGATTTCATACACTTGGAAACATACATGCACTCTCTGCAATCATGTTTCACAAGAGCACATCCCTAATGAACGATTTCTGTATGTATCCATACCAAATTCTGAATGCCTTCCATTTCACCAGCTTCTGCAGAATGCAAATTATCGCATATCATGCCCTTTTTGTAATTCAGACAATTGGTCACAATAATCTCACATGGCCAATATGTGATACTAATGCTTCTAAGTTACAAAGCAAATGGTACCAAAAACAACTGCAAACTTACAAGCTTCACACATGGCCAAGTGTCTCTTGTCAAGAAAACCTTTATAACAGTATGTATAATATACCAAACTGGTGCCACAACCACGTCGGGCACTATACTACATATGTCAAAAAAGAATTGGTTGGTTTGAATGTAACAACACCTCCAATACTCCAAAAATAAGGTTACCAGCAAGTCTAACCAATGACTACTTAATATTCCTCCAACCCAAATGTAGTCACTAAACTGTAGCACAATAAACAGTTACAATATGCCAACAGGTATCTAACTACATCAATAATACTAAAATAGCACTTTCAAAAGTGAAGAGAGTTAGAAAATGCCAACAGGGATCTAACTACTTACAGAATACCCTTCATTGCAAAGCACCTGAAATACGCCATCACAATTCTTGTTAGTACGAAACTTCTTCTAAAATCTAATGTATTTACAATATGCCAACAGCTTAATAACAACACGGTTCAAACAAACATACTATCACACACTGACATAATTGTGATTTTTTTGTTTAATCCTCTATGATTTTTTTCCAAAGACCCAATGATTACTCAAGTCAACACAACAACAGTGTAGCATGCACTAATGTTGTACCAAACATAGTACATAGAATGTACTGTTTATGAGGGTCAGAAAACATACATGTGTATGTAAAATTGTATGCAATTAACTATCCTGCTTAACAAATTATACAGTTTTTTTCACAGAAAACGAACCAGAGATTCCAGGTTTACTACTCTATAAAACTAAGTAACCATACCAAGTGTAAACAAATACATATTCCATAAGCACTATCCTCAATTGCACTACAATGAAAAATACCACATACTTTCTACTCCCCCTGCAGTACTTATAATTACTATACACATATTACTATAGGGGCCACAACCATCACAACATAATTAAACCATATAACAAGTAGATATAATACACCTGCAAATAACAAAACTCACCCTAAACCCCCTGCCATTGAATTGTTATCCGTGGACACCGAAATTGATGGCGAACTCGGCAACACCTGCAAACCCTTTTTTCACCTATAAAAACAGCCCCATGTCATCTTTATTCCACTCCCCCAACCTTTCCAGGCCCGCTTTTGGCCATGAAATAGCCGAAAATGTGTTGTTCAAACTTGTCCCCCAGCACACTATCCGCAGATACCAATGCCTGACTGCAGATCCAACATGGCGACCGGTTAAAAAAATATGACGCACCTCATGCTTTCACCATCAAATCAGCAGGCGCATCCGATGTCCACAGACATCATGCCGGAACCTGATTGGTCCATGGGGGTGTCCACAGAATGAGTAGGGAAGTGAGAACATGGATTGAACCCAGATATGACAAATCATTTGTACCTACATTATGGCTGTTTTATAAAAGAAACTACACCAAATGTATAAAAGCATGTTTTTGGGACCAAGCCATCGCTGCTGCTGCAAATTATGTGCAAAATGTGTCCAGCGGTTTGGGCTGTAGGTGGAAGCAACATTTATTTCCATTGCATCTATGAGGAAAACCACACATTTTGGGACCCCTGGACGAAACCTCACCAAACTTCACAGAATCAATTTGAGGAGGCTGTATACTTTTTTGCAAGGTCTGGTGAGGATTTGTCTGGGGGGGGGCAAAGTTATCAGCCACCCAAAAAGTGTTCTTGCTATGGGTTGAGCAACTAAACATAAATACAGGGCTGCTACTGAAGGCCCTGTAATATAGAAGCTAGCAGTAGTACCTATGCTTTGCACTGTAATTCCTACTAAAATATTAAAATTAGACAACTACACTACACACACCAAGCATTAATTAACCTTCACACTCAACAAACTTCAGAGACACTGGATCTAACCTCATACAGAACATATCAGTGCACAGAATCCCAAAAACACCAGCCTTACCACACATAACCGTACTCCAACACCACTCACTCAGACATGTAACAAACACTAGTACACAACTGAGGCACTGAGTCTTATCCTTACAGTTACAACAAGCCGGGCTGCTTAGCCAACCCACACACAGATGCCAATTTCTCCTGGTTCTGAACCTATTCTGTCATCCTATCCTCGCTAGCACAACCCTCCCTCTTTTCTTGCAGAGCCACATGAGCACCTGTAGGCTGCCCCTTGGAGATAGCGGTACACGGTATAAATAGACATAACATATTCTTATTGAGCTCTCTGCGGACTTTGATACTGTGGAAAGTGAGATTCTTCTGTTCAGACTTGAGCAGGCAGGCATTTCGGGATCTATTCTTGCTTGGTTTCATTTATTTTTGACAGGCCTCTCTCAAACCATTTCTTTTCAGGCCTGTCACTCTTCTAAGGTAGAGCTACTTTGTGGAGTCCCGCAGGGGTCGTCTCTCTCTCCCCTTCTCTTTAATTTATATGTGCGGCTCTTGGCTGATCGAATCACTGCATACAGAGTACTTTTTTACTTCTATGCAGATGATACACAGCTTATATTTCATCTTGACTCCCCGCAGACTGCTCCCCCTGAAAGGCTACGAGACTGCCTTGCGAAAGTGGGAATATGGATGGCTGCCAATTGGCTGGAACTGAATGGCAGTAAGACGGAGGTGCTGGTGGTGGGCCCTCAGGAGAGAGACCATCTTTGGACCTCTCTTTACTGGCCAGACTCCCTTGGCACCTGGCCCTCCCCCTGAGCCTCTATCAAGAGCCTTGGAGTCAAACCTCTCCCCAATGGGTCCTGAGAAGCCCAGATTTATGTGATCTGCAGTGCAGGGTTTGGGAGACTGAAGGCTCTCAGGAAAATTCTCCCCCTGCTCCCTGCCGAAAATTGGATAACCCTGGTGACGTCCACTGTAATCAGTTCATTAGATTATTGTAATGGCATCTACTTGAGTCAGCCCAAGTATCAGATTCAGTGGTTGCAAGTTCTGCAGAATGTTGCGTCCGCCTGGCACTTGGGGCCCCCTGCCTGACTCCTTCCTTGCCGTTGTTATCCCGTCTACATTGGCTTCCTATGGCTGCCCGTATTGAGTTCAAGACTGTAGTCCATCAAGCCTTCTACGATGCCGGCCACCACTTTTTGAAAAACAAACTGGAAAAATACTTTCCAGCGAGAAATGTGCACTCTAATTTGCATCAGCTCCTTAAGATCCACAAATTCCACCTGAAACGGCTGGGTGGTCATTCTTTTTATGTGTTGTGTTGGCACCCAGCCTGTGGAATACTCTCCCTCATGACCTAAGAACTCTGTCTGACTACTCTTTTTTTTAGGAGAGTTTTGAAAACGCATCTGTTTAACTGTTTCTTTTCTTCCTGCTGATCTGTTGGCAGTTTAGTTCTCTGAGCTCGCCCCTCTCACTCCTGTTAGTGCCTACACAGCCTTTTGGGCCTTGGTAGTGCTTTATAAATCTTAAATATAAATATAAATATATAACATAAGATCACTCTAGGTATTTGCACATATTTAGACCTTGCTTATGTTTCTACATATGTGGTATTAGCATTTTAGAATAGTTCATAACAATTACTACATTGTTTAAAACAGAAAGACTGCTACACGTGGATCACATCACTACTTGTGAAGGTTTCCCTTGTAGTAATTTGGTAAACAATGATGTCTGAATTATAAATATGTTATCATTTACAAATATGTTTACTTTATCTTAATAGCAATAAAGAACAAAAAACACACTGCTTAGAATGTTAATGTCTGTGCCAAATATATGTAAGACATGTTCACTATAATATAACATGTATATACAGTTACAAATTAATGTGTAGAAATAGAGACACATGTTGAACCCTAATTATTTACTACATTTTAAAATAAACATATGTCAATACTCAATTGTTTTATTGTAAGAAAAATGTGCACATTTATCATTTTCCAAATGACATGGGAAGTGCTTCAAAACAAGGAACAACTATGTTTTAGGATATATTTTAAGTTTTCCATACATGGGAAAAAAGTGATTATTACTTTAAATGCAAATATGTATCAAAAAGAAATGAAGCATTGCAATTAACTTTTTGCTTGAAAACATGTACGTAGATGTACATTTCTTTCTGTCTTTTGTCAGTGATTAACATGTTAGAATTGCAATAAAAGACATACTGTACAAAGTAAACATAATCTTTAAATATTATCCAAATGTTGAATGAATTGACTTGTGCGCATATCATAGATAATGGCATTAGTGATGTCACTAGTGATGTCATCAGTGATGTCATAATTGTGGTTATAGGCTTTGCAACAGGGGCATGAAGATAATGTGGCTTTATCTGAATTTCATGGGGTAGTGCAGACATGTAGCCACACAATAGATTAATTAATTATATTTTAAATATGTCTTCACTTCTGTCTCTAAATAATACATTACAATTTAGGTTTCCTTACACACCACTTGTTGGCCAGTATAAGTTATACTTTCCCCACATGTTCAACTTAACTCACATAGGATTTTTGTTTCCAATCTCAAAGCAAATATTGGTGTCAGCTAAATGTCACACAGAACGATTAATTTTCTATACATTTCCCACTAGCAATATCAAATGGAATATGAGGTGGTTGGTTTCTAGCATATGCATGTCATTGATATACTAGTTCTAGTTAGCTGTACTATCAATATATAACCCACCGAGTGTTGGTTTATCTAATATATTTATCCACCAATGATTCTGACTTTTTGCAAGGACAAACACTAGGCCCCCCAAACCCTTTGGATGATTTGAGTGTATATTTCATTTGAGATCCTCGCACTTCAACACAACATTATTAGTGACATTTTACTGTTCATTTGGAAGTGCATCTTTTCTATGGAAGTGGAAATGCTAAACTGCCTTTCGTCACAATCTATATCTTTAAATATGTGTTCAGGGGTTCGCCTTGGAACTCACCAGTAAAAATTACAAATGTAGTCAAAAAGGAGAGTGCGCCAGGCAAGAAGTAATGCAGTTTTATTTGGGGACGCAGATGCAGTTGGGTCAGCAATATTCAAACAGACCGCAGAAGAGAACTGCATGAAAAGATGATGTCAAAGAAACACCCCTAAATCAAAAGCTTTTATAATTGTCTAAGCTAATTAACATTAGTGACTTTGCAACATAAAAAGTCTCCCACGAATAGCTGATTGGTGATTGCATAACGAACCCCTATAGAGGGACATACATTACTTTCTATGATTGGGTGCTGAAGACCTTACCACACCACCCCTGGTTCTCCCCTGTGACATCACAATCCTCCCCCTCCAATTCCCACATTAAAGTGCCAATTCATTGAAACATTTCAGATGAACAGCGGAACCGCTTTCCCCGGTCATCTCATCTTCGTTCTCAAAAGAAAGTCTTCTACCCTGACACTATCAGATCCTTGAACCAATAACAATTTACAGTATAAATATAGCACATTAAGAACTGTTTGACCTTCTTCCCAGGCAGAAATATGGTCAGGGGAAATTTGAAACCGCCATGGGTTTTCTAAAACCGTTAGTAGATCAGGCTTCATGAATTAAATATGCTCAATTATGAAATGGTTGTTCATTCATTGCCTTTCCATGGGACCTGTGAGCTCTGATTTATGACCTAAAAAATAACAAACGTTGTTTGCTTCCTACCATGCCATCCTGGATCCTGGGATTTGCAATGTGCTATTAGCTATTGCAGCTTCTAGCAAGTTACTGAAATGAGCACATGTTTCTGAAAAAGCAGGCTTGGAGTCCTATTTGCCGTGCCTCAGCCTAATGCTAAATGTTATATACTTACCTGTGATCCATCTTTATTATCTATGTTTCTTTAATATGAGGCACTGCTATTTAGGGCATTCTCCAGCCTAGTTCAAGTCATGTGTGGCTATGAAGGAAGCTCCCTCCCGTTTAGAGTGCTACTCCCGCAGCTGGTAAGTTTTTGCCTTTTTACCATGCTGAATTTGCATTTTTACCACATTATTCCCCCCTTTTATTGATCTATCAATAGCTAATTATTTTTCCCACCCTTGCTCCCTTTCTTCTACTTTATTTATTTATTTATTTATTTATTTATTACATTTATATAACACACAAACAGCCCAAGGGCATCGAGGCACTTTTACTTACAGAGAACTTAGTTACAGGGGTGGTACTGTTGGGAAAAGCATTGGCAGGTTAATAGATAGATACATTGGTGTACAACGTAAAGGTAAGGTTGAAGGTTACACATTAAGCAAAGAGAACAGTTTTCATGGCCTTGTGGAAAGAAGTGAGGGAGGCCTCGCTCCGGGGGTAGGAGGTAGGGCATTCCAGTGGGAATGTAGGTAGGGGAAGCTGGAGCCACCTGCTCTGGTTCTTTTTACCAGGGACACGCAAAGAATGTTGGCATAGCGTGGTTGGTCTTGTGGAAGTGGCTGGACGGATCCTTTGTGAGAGGTAGTCAGGTGCGGTGAGATGGATGCACGTTTGGGTCAGTGTGAGAGTTTTCAATCTGATCCTTTCCTTTATTCGGAGCCAGTGAGCTGATTTCCTGGCCTCCGAGATGTGTTCTCTCTTGGAGATACCTTGGGCTGCACGTAGCGCATTGTTCTGGATGTCTTGAAGTCTTTCCAGGTTTTTTGTGGAATTCCCTAGGAAGAGTATGTTGCAATAGTCTAGCCTTGAGCCAGATATGGCTCTAGCTATGTTGGTGCAGTTCTCTTTGGAGAGAAAGGGCCTGGCTGCGTCAATTAGTTTGGCATGATAGGCTGCAGAGTAGGCAATTGCATTGACTTGTCTATCCATGGATAGGTTGGAGTCCAGGTAGACTCCAAGGGTCTTGACTGAGTCTGAGACTGGAATTTTGATGGAGTTGATGGTGCAGTGGCTGAATTGAAAGTCAATATTTTTTAGCGTGTCGGGATTCTACCAGGAGGCGTTCGGTTTTATCAGAGTTGAGGCATAGTCCATTGTCTGCCATCCATGCTTGGATGGTGTTGTAAATGTTGAGAGTTGTGGAGTCTGTGTCATAGTTACCAGTGAGGGTGAGGAGGATATGGGTATTGTCAGCCTAGCTGGTGTAGGAGATACCCATTGCGTCAAGGATGAGGAAGAGTGGGCGAGTAAAGATGTTGTAGAGCGTAAGTGAGAGGCAAGATCATTGGGGCACTCCACAAAGCATGATGGTGGGTCAGGCAGAGGCCAGGGCAGAGAATACTTGCATAGTCCTGTCGTGTAAGAAGGAAGTGATCCAAGATGTGGCATCGGGGGAGAATCTGGCCGTGGAGGAGAGATGGTGGCATAGGATATCATGGTCTACGAGGTTAAATGCCGCAAAGAGAGGTCAAGGAGTAGGAGCAATGCTGGTTTGCCTAGGTCTCTGGCACTGTCCATCTGTTTTTTTAGATCCAGTAGGGAGGTTTCAGTCCTGTGTCTAGGGCGAAAACTAGATTGGTGTAGTCCTAGGAGTTTGTTTTCTTCAATGAAATGTTGAACCTGCATGTAAGCTGCTATGTCCTGTATCTTAAGTCGGAATGGGACAGTGGTGATGGGCCTGTAGTTATTAGGAGAGGTGGGCTCGACAGTAGTTTTTTTTAAGAGGGGGTGGACCCAAGCTTCCTTGAGGGAGGAAGGGACTTTCTCTGTGGCAAAGTCGGCATTAACAAAGGCGGTCAGGAATGGTGCTAGGGTTTTGGCACAGGCCTTGATAATGGTGGCTGGGCAAGCATCACCTTTGTAATTGGAGGGTATGATGGTCCTTATAAGGTTGATGATATCTTGTTCCTGTATGGCTTTGAATGAGAAAGGTGGGGGAGAGTCCAAGGGGGGCGGGTGGGACGGTGGGAGAGGGAGTTTTTGGGAGTGTTTGTTTTGTGGATAATAGTTTGGTTTGGAGAGAGCTCAGCTTCTTACACATAGCCGTTTGAATTTCATCACACAAGACTTTATCTTTGGTGAAATTCTGGGGGGCGGTTGTGGGAGTCTCTAGCGACCTAAAGATAGCGAAGATTTCTTTTGTATTGAATTTAGCTTCTGAGATTCTGGTTTCAAAGGATTGCCTTTTTGTATTTGTTTGAGCAGGCTTTGAAGTTCAGTTTGTCTGAGTGGGAGGTCTGCCACTGTGAGAGTGCAGCCCGTTTTTCTGTACGGAGTATGAGGAGGTCAGGGGTGAACCATATATTGGAATGGGTAATGGGTTTGGGTTTGCGGCATTTGAGCGGGCCTATGGAGTTGACCGCTGCTTTTATGGCCACATCATAGGCTAGCGCAAGGGTTTCAGGGTCAGAGGAGAAAGATTGTCTGAAGGCTGGGCCCTGGAGGAAGGGCAGTAGTCTTTCCTTGGTGGGTTGGCAGGAACTTCTTGCTAGGGCTGGTGGCAGGAGCTGCTGAGGTGAGGGTGAAGAGGGGCTGGAGGTGGGAATGCTAAATGTGATAATGTGGTGGTCAGACCATGGGGTGGGAGTATTGCTAGTGATGATGAGTGGGCAGTTATGCTGGGCATAGTGTTCCTGAACCCTAGGGTCTCAATGGCTGAGTTTTTTGGCTGCTGGGTCCTTGGTGTCAAAGAGACCTAGGTTAATGTCCCTGAGGAGGATGGATTTTGAAGGTTTTTTGAAGTTGTCAAAGAGGAGGTGGGTGAGGGAGGCCTGGAAGTCACCTGGGGGGCCTGGTGAGAGATAGATAAGGTGAATTGCAATAGTGCAGTGGGGAGAGATGTTGGTTCTGATTTGGAGATAGTCACTGTTGATGTTCATGGATTTCTCTATCTTTCTAATGGAGAGGCAGTCTTTGGCAATTAGTGAAACACCTCCATCTTTAGACAGGCAATCTTGTCTGGTGATCGAGTAGCCAGGGGGCAGTGCGAGGGAGAGTGCAGGGCCTGAGGCTTCATGCAACCATGTTTCAGTGATCATGAGCAGATAAAGGTTATGGGTGGTTATGAGGTTGTGTATGTCTAGGGTGTGGGCGTTAACAGACCTGGTGTTGATCATGGCGCATTTGAGATGAGGTTCTGTGGTGACTGAAAGGGGGACCATGGGAGGTGTGAGTGTGGTAGTGGGAGTGGGTATGTGCTGGGTAGAATTTAGCATGTTCACAATACAAATGGGAGTAGGAGATTGGGGTGTTTTAGTGTTTGCTTTTGGGGTCCCATTTTCAGGGGTGGTAGGCACAGGTAAGGCAGCATTTGGCACATTCACAATACAAATGGGGGTAGAAGATTGCAGCATTTCAGTATTCACATTTGGGGTCCCATTTTCAGGGGTAGCCGGCACAGGTCAGACAGCAGTTGGCACATTCACAATACAAATGGGGGTAGAAGATTGTGACATTACAGTGTTTGCATTGAGGGTCACAATGGAAAACATAAGGAAAGTAGTATTCTGAGCATTAAGGTTTAAGGAGGGGTTGGAGAGATGCAGAGTTCTGGTCTTTCTAGCGAGGGCCATGGGTCTGGGCTTGAGGATCTCCTCGATAGTTATCGGGGCGATTGGAGCTGCGGTCACTGCCTCAGGGGAACTTCGTGAGAGTGCAGAATACATTGTTGCATAGAGTTTAGGGATCTGGATAAGGGAGCGTAGGCGAATGTTGCGGGTGCTCATTGCTAGAGGCTGGGAGATGACTGTGGCCTCATGAGTGCAGGCACATAATCTGAGTAGCCTGGAGGCAGGGCATGGGTTTGGATGGAGTGGGTTGGTACCAGACTCCTTAACTTGCAAATGTGGCATAGCTCTGCGGCAGACGGCAGACGAGCAGCAAAGAGCTGCAAAGAGGAGTGCTGGCCTTTTCCCACGCCTTCTCCTTACGGCTTTGCCTGTCAGCTCACTCCCTCTCCCTTTAAGGTGGGGAGGGAGGAGCTAGCAGGGCTGGAAGGCCAATCACATTGCAGGCTCACAGCGGGAGGATCAGAGGCAAGAGGGATGTTGATCCTGGTCGTCACCGCAAAACGGACCCTCCATTTTGTTGCTGTCTGGTGTCGTGTGTTTGTAGCATGATGCGATTGATTTCTGGTCATATCACCCCAGCTTCCTCCCAACCATCCAATGAGTCCCCACTCATATACACTCCTATCCATCCTTAAGACATGAGATCCAAAATTGCTGATAGTTGTCTAAATCGTCAGGCTGTGTTCACACTTACCCATCAATATCGTCTTCTACATTTTCCCCAATTAGTTCATTAATACACTTCTCTTTTTATTATCCTTATTAATACTCAGGGGCAACCTACATTTTCCACTTCGTTTGTTCGTATAAAGTCTCAACGATGTTTGCCAATGCAGAGGTGGCAAAAATGAGGTCCAACGCAGGGACAGTCACTCGAAATACTCCAGAAAACCAGGTGGGCACCCATGTGAAAATGCTCTCCAGCCAGTTACTTGACTGCACTCCATTAGCTCCATTCATAATTTTTTCATGGAGTGTCTGTGTTTCTCTGCTTTCAAAATTCCATTTGAAGCATCTCCTTTGAGAATAATTGTGCAGCAACTGCCCTCAAACATCGCACAAACTCGCACAAACTCCACCTTCTATGTCAATTGGAAGTTCTAACATGTACCGGTTTTGGAGGGCCACCAAGTGCAGTGCCTTCAACTGTTCCTTTATTGCAATTAGGCCTTTTGCTGTTGAATTGGCCAGTTGCAGCAGCTCATAGTGCAGGAACAGAAGCCACATCACATTTGCTGCAGCCTGCAAACCTGGAAGCAACAGGGATCACAAAAAGTTGCAGCCTTTGAAAATGACCAGAAATCGTCAAGGATAGCGGGCAGATTGTCAGTACTTATTCTGAAAAATAATTTTTTGCCCTTTTCCTTCTGCTCAGTGATTTTTGCATCTCACTTTGCTGCGCCACTTTTTCCTGCAGCACAAGTTCCACAGCAGTGCTGTTTTGAGGTACCACCAGGGCAAAGTTGTGCAGAGTGATGTTTGCACAGAGCCCACTCCAATCAGGCAGAAGCTGGGCGTAGACCATCGATCCACAGGACCACAATATGTCCATCACTGCTGTAGTCCTCTGTGTCAGTGCCATACTCCTCACCACCTTGACACAGCCTGTGTTAGTCCCCAGATGGATAGACCCACTTGACCTGAAACACAGAGGAAGTTGTGTAAAGCTCTTTATGTCAACTGGCTGATGTCTTTCATGCAGCAAGGTCAATGAATGCACATATTTTCCCCAAGTTGCCTTACGACTGTCATTCACTTTAGCTGCCAAGCTCTGTTCATATCCCACCAACCCTGCAGCACAACATTGTATTATTCCCACCTCCCCTTTGCCATACTACCACACTGCCCCTTTTATTCTCATTAAAGGTCTTTTGTGAGCCCAGGGAATGCTGTGCCCCTCCTTATGTATGCACTGAAATCTTTTGTGTTCACTTGTTTTTAGTTCCCCCTTCTAGAACCTTATGTTATACATTCCACTATCATATTTTCCCCTTCATCTTCCCACTGTACTATGACATTTGCTCCTTGAAATAAACCCCTTGTTTGTCAGAGGCATAGGTGCATTAGGCATCCTAATGCACCTATGCCTCTGCAAAATAAGGCTGTTGCACTCACTTAAGATGGAATGTTGTTTGGCCCAGATCTCTGTTTCTCCCTTTTTCATGTTCACTATCTTACTAGTATATCATCCTCCTGTTACTGATGCTGTGTTTTGTACCAATTTCCCCGACTTGGTTTCTGAGATTCAGATCAAGTATCCTAACTTGTGGGTTATCGGAGATTTTAACCTTCCGGTTACTACCTCCTCTTCTAGCCAAGTCGCCAATTTTCTCTCTTTAATGGCGGACCTTGGGTTACCTCAGTTAATTTTGCAATCTACTGGGAAATATTTTAGATTTTACCTTTGCTCCTATTTCGGCTATCTTGATTTCTTCTTTTTCACCTCTTCTTTGGTCTGACCACTTTTTAATTTCATTTTTGACCCACCAGCAGGATTTTAATCCTCTTCCTATTAAACCAGCCATCCTCAGGTGTACTTGGTGCAAAGTAAATTATCTGGTTCTGGTGGCTGCCCTTCAGTCCCAGCTGACTCCTCACAGACCCTGCTCGCTAAGCTCTTTAGGAGAGTCTTTCTTAGCAGTTGCTGATTTGCTGGCCCCGCTTAGGCTCTGTAAGACAAGGAATCATATCACTGAACCTTGGTTTTCAGAAGATCTCAGAGTTCTTGAACTCTGGTGCAGACGAGCAGAGAGGAAATGGTGCGCGGGCTATCTTAGTATGGATGTACGTGCATTTCGCATTACTCTGTCTACCTATCACAAAGCCATTAGTGAGGCAAAAAAGTCTTTAGCCAGAAGGTGTTATCTGCAGTCAATAAGCCTAAAGCCTTATTTGGACTAGTTCAATCCTTATCAACCCTTACTTCTACCGGCTACTCTATCACGCCATCTCAAGCCCTCTGTGACTCTCTGTCGTCTTTTTTTCATACCAAGATTGAAACAATCCGCTGCGATATCAGAATGTTAGCCAGTCAATCTTCGCCACCTATGATCCTTCCTGCTCCTGTTATGCCTAGCTCTCTTTGGTCTTCCTTTCCTATGTTCTGTGATTCTGACATTCTAGGGGCTATTCAGCGCCTTAAATCAGCCTCTCCAAATAATCCCATTCCACTTACTCTGCTTAAAGATATCTCAGACAAAGTTATCTCACACATTACTGCTGCAGTTAATGCTTCATTTCTAGATGGACTCATTCCTAGCCCACTGAAACATGTTCCGGTGTTTCCTCTGCTAATAAAAAAAAAAACACATTGGATCCTGGGCTGCTTGAACATTTTTGGCCCATTTCCCTTCTCCTGGTTCTCATGAAGGTTATGGAGACTCTTGTCTCACCTATGTTGTCTTCCTTCCTTGAATTCTTCGGGTGTCTTGACATATGTTAATTGGTCTTCTGGCCGGGGAGGGGCACAGAGTTGGTCTTAAATTCCGTATTAGACAATCTTGCCTCCCTAGTCGACCAGGGAGGAGTCGAAGAGGTACTTATGTTGGATTTAGCCACAACATTAGACACGGTTGATCACACCATCTTGATCTCTTGCCTGTCGGATGCTGGGATATCCGACCAAGTATTGAGCTGGTTCTCATCTTTCTTGGCTGATCGCTCCCAATCGCTTTACCTTCCCCCTTTCTGCTCTGAACTGGTAAGGCTTACTTACGGAGTCTTCAGGGATCTGCACTTTTGCCTATACTCTTCAATCTATATATAAGATGTCTTCTTCTCCTCATCCGTGCTCATGGGTTTAGATATTACTCTTATACCGATGATACACAGCTGCTGGTTCGTTTGGACCATACCTGTGTGGAGACGGCTTCCCTGCTGAGGAGATGTCTTGAGGATTTGGGAGCGTGGATGGTGCTCAACTGACTCAAATTAAATGGGGATAAGACAGAGGTCCTTGTTCTGGGTACCACTTCCCCCCTTTCTTTTTGGACCCCTGACTTCTGGCCCATTTCTCTTGGCCCGTTCCCTATACCATCTATCACTGTGAAAAATCTGGGGGTCAAGTTATCTTCCTCCCTTTTGATGGCTGAGCAGGTTGCGGCTGTCAGCAAAGCAGCCCATTTTAAACTGTGTGTGTTAAGGAAGGTTCTTCTTTTATTCCTCCTAATTTCATGCCCCAGTAGTCACCGCACTGGTTCTTAGTACGGTAGACTACTGTAATTCACTCTAGCTTGGCCAACCTGTCTATTTGATAAACAGACTCCAACTGCTTCAGAATGCCACGGCTAGAGCTATTCTTCATCCCTCTTCATAGGCCCATATGACTCCTTTGCTCAGACATTTGCGTTGGCTTCATGTGGAAAAGCGGATTTTGTTTAGTCACTCTGCATCGTCCACCGCGCCTTCTATAAGCAGGGAGCAGAATATCTCTAGAAAAAGTTTTCTCAATACATTCCTTTGAGCTCACGCCGGTCTCAGTCTGCTCTCATGTTATTGGTCCCTCAGGTCAGACTATCCCGGACAGGGGGACGTGCTTTCTCTGTAGTGGCTGCGAGGTCCTGGAACAAGCTATCGCTCACTTTACAAGGTACTGCTGACCATCTCTCCTTCCGTCGTTCACTAAAAACACTGCTCTTTTAGGCCCTCTTTCTTTGCTGCAGATCCCCCCGCTGCCTTCATCGCCAAGATGCCCTTGGGTGATTGTGTGCTCTATAAATAAATTTAACATAACACAAGATAACATTCTGCTTCCTCATAGGACACACGTTGATGCAGGAAATGTTTGGGAGCCCCTATTGCACGTGGGGTGAGTGAACGGACATAGCAAGTGCCATTTGCCCTTTCTCTTCCCTCCCAAAACATGTCATCGTACCAAATGTTTCCAGATAATAAACCTTCCTCTTTTTCAGTGTCATGGCGAAAACCCCCTTAATCTATTAAACTCCTCTTTCCTCTATTTACATTGTCATTTGACTGTGTACCACTTTTCCCAGTGGCACCGCGATATCAGGTGCCAGAAACGTGTTACGAGTCTGGCGGTAACCCATCGGTATCACCAGCGGGTTACGGACGGACTCACAATGAGGCCCATTGTCTTTAAAAACATTCTCTCCTTTCTCTTTTCCTGGCTTTTTGTAAAGTCTAATCGTGAAAAAAACGTTAATGAAAGTTCACGAATGCTACTCATTATGCTGTGCTCTGCTCCCCTTGTCAATGAGAGGCGGTGGTCTTGTCTTTGCACATGTTTTGTGGACCTATCCTCGCCAGCCCTCAATCTATATGGCCATTGGTGTTTAATAGGTTATGGTATGGGGCCCAGTGAAATGCTCTTCTTTCCACTTACTGACGTGATATTTTATGTATACTTTATTTACTGGGTAGAAAAGTGCTGCTTGCGGAAATTGTCCATTTTGATCACTTGTTTGCTCTGTGTGAGCTCTCGGCCTTGCCTGCAAGGAAATATATTTAAGCAAATTCGTAGGTTCTGTGAGATACATATCAAATTCTCCCCCCAGAATGCTAAAAGATGATTGAGCATCAGAGATTGCACATGACAGAGGTATATGTGCAGACATTATCCACTCTGTAACAATCTCATGAGCAGTGAGATGGTGATCTCCTCCAGGAGAATTGCGCAAAGCGAAACGTGCAATAGGCAAGCAGTACACCCAGGATTTTACAAGCGTTTGCGTAAGCTTAGCTAGGTGCATTTTTAGCAGACCATTCATTTTTTCTACCAAACCATTGCCTTGTGGGTGGTAAATCATGCTTATTGTATGCCTTATCCCAAGAAGGGCAGTAATTTCTTTAATTAAGTAATTTCCAAAATACTGACCATTGTCTGGACGAATTTCATCTAGGATCCCCCACCTCGGGAACACCTCCCTCACCAGGAATTTCGCAGCTGAGCGGGTGTCATTATGGGCACAGGGACCAAACTCAGGCCAATGTGCTAATGGGCATACAACTACAAGCAATACCTGTAAGAGGTACATCTTTCTTGCATATCGACATAGTCTATTTGCAAGTGCCGGAAGGGCCCCTACGGGTGCGGCAGCATTCAAGGCACTACTTTTAAAATATGACCTGGCAGGAATTTCTGCCATATCATGCAATTATTTATAAATTCTGAAACATTTTCATATAAATTTGGCACAAACCAGTCTTCACTTATCCCCACCGCCATATGTTCTTTCGATACGTTGGCAAGGTAATGAAGCTGTTCTAGTACCACTTTCTACAACTTTTTCAGCACTGCCACATTTCCCTATGCTATCATGCCACCAAATTAAACCTGTCGGGGACAAAGAACATCCTCTTCTCTTCTGCAACTCTTTTTCATCATCCACTGCTTCTCCCTGCAATTCTATTGTGCAATTTCTATTCTAGAAATGTTCTGGCAATGTATCTTTTTCCTTGCTAGTTTGAATCAATGCCATAAGAAGTATTGTTTCCTCTTTGCCAGGGAACAGCACGTGTGTTCCTTCTGGCAGATATGCTGTTTCTTTTTCTGTTTGGTCTGCTTTTTTTCGTTACCTAATGAAATTAAATCTTGCCCTCCTGTGTGGGCTTTGCACTCTATTAAAACCAATTCTAATGGAAGTGGTATCTCTATAATGTTCCATGCTGTACTGGTGTACAGTCACTTCTTTTGAATCTCTCCTTTCCCAACTTTCGAGCCCTGAGTGTACAGTGGATGCTATGAATGCCGAGTTGGACAAAATGTTAACTGCCTGACTCTCTGACATGTGTAGTGCCTCAATTAGCACCACTAATTCTGCTGCTTGTACCGAGTAGTGTGCTGGCAATCATGTTTGTGAATACAATATCAACTCATTTTCCTTGTGTATTCCGTGTTTCTGTCCCACTACTGCTGAACCAGAATGTCTCTGTCCTGTACTTTGGTCAATACTTGAACTTCCATCAATGAAAATAATGTCTCCCCCTTCAATCACTTCTTCTTTTACCAGGGGTTTCCCTTTGTTCCTGTTTATGCATGTACATTATCTCCCTCTACTATTTTGTCTTCAATGAACTCTACTGGGTTTATTGTTTTGCACCTCACCACCTCTATTGCAGGGTTTGTCAGTATTATTTTGTAGCCTGAAGCTATCTGAGTTGTCAAAGTTGATTTAGTCCCTTCCAGTATTGCAAACAGTGGATGTTCCACATACAAAATGACTGGGAACCCCATTGTAATTGTGGAAGCTTTTTCAATTGCTCAAATGGGAAGTGTCCATGCATTACTTGATCTTGTGATCAGCTGTAATAAGCCAGTGGCTTGTGTCGCTTTCCCTTCTTTTGTGTTAGTATAGCTGTCATTACCTTACCATCTGAATTGGAAAAGAATTGGAAAACAAGTGAAACTTCTCTTTGTAATTGGGTGTAGCCAATACGGTTGCATGTGCTAACTCGTATTTGAGTTCATCATAATGTTCACCTGTTTCAGGTGTCCATTTTATGCTGGTTCTGTTCTTCTGAGCCTCTTTTAGTGCTTACAATAATGGCCTGGTGTAAGTGCAGTAATTGAAAACCCATGCCCTGCAATAATTTCACAGCCCTAGAAACTGTTGCAGTTCTTTCACTGGGCCTCATTAGCAGCAATAACCAGGTAATAAAGGCCTTGCCTGCCCCGGTATTAGCCCATTCCTGGGCGCCAGAAAAAAGTCTTCACCATTCCCATTTGGACCCCATAGGGCTCAATGGGAATGGGGAAGCCGGATGCACCGGCACTGTTACAAACAGTGTCGGTGCATCCGACATGCTCTGCCCGTGGGTGCCCGCTAGTAGAACATGTAGTTTGCCGCTCTGGGAACTATGGTACCTGAATGCTTCCCGGTAGCGTAGTTCCTGGACCTGGCGGCTGTACCGGCACCTGCGAGCAGAACACATAGTTTGCCAGTCTGGTAACCACGGTACCGGCATGCTTAGCGGTACCGTAATTCCCAGACCAGCAGCCTTATAATGAGGCCCAATGTCTTTGGTCTGGGAGTTTTTTGTATTGCCTCAACTCTTTCTGGTGTTATTTTTATCCCGTCTGCTGCCACAATCTAACCTAAATAAACTATTTCTGTTGACAATACTGTAATTTGTCCTTGTCCACTTTGTACCCTTTGTCATCTATAAATCACAGTAGTGTCACTGAATCTTTCATACATTCTTCTTCGGCCGTGCTATACACTAAAAGGTCATCCACGTATTGTATCACTGTTCCCGCAACCTGTAAATTGCTTAATTCCATCTGTATTACTCTGTTGAATATGCTGGGTCCAGCACAGTAGCCTTGAGGCATTCTTCTGTGTTCGAATCTGGTTCTGTGATACGTAAACATGGTGAGATATCTGGATTCTGGGTGTAGGGCAATGGAAAAGAAGGCATTGCATTCTTTAAATCTACCACTGTGAAATAGTGTGCTTCTGTTGAAACGTTACAAAAAAAGTGCCGGGGTTGGGAACTAAGGGGTATTCTGCCTCAATGATGTTGTTAAGGGGGCATAAATCCTGTATGAAATGCCATGCCCCTCCGGATAAATAGCCTTGTTGCAAGGTGATGTGGATTCCTGTATTTGTGTCATATATGCCATCATCTGCTTCTCCCGAAAGGGGGTATTTCTTCACTCGCGGTAACAGTGCTCCTTCTTTCAATTTGATTTGTACTGCCCCAGCCCCTTTTAGTATCCCTACATCATGGAGTCCTTGGGGGTCATTACAGGGTTGAGGTAAGCATGCTGCAATTTGCAGCATAGTTACCTCCTTACTGGGTACCGGGTCCAGGTTCCTCAAATGAGGGTTTACCGGGCCATTCCAAGCTTGGAGGACCCTAAAATTCCTCATTTGAGGAACCCGGACCTGGTGCATCCCCATTCCCATTCGAGCCCCCATAGGGCTCAATGGGAATGGGGAGGGAGCTAACAATGGGCCCGTTGTTAGCTCCCTGGTCTGCTAGCTTTTATATGGACAGAACATGGTATGCTCAGTTCAAACAGCACCTCTCCTTCCTCATCGTCTTTGGTAGCAAACAACTGTGTGTTGGTTACTCGTGTCAGTGTCATGGTAGGATCGATACATAATATTGATTGCCACTCCATGTTGTCATCATCAGTTGCAACTAATATGATCATGTCTTTTCTTACCACTACTTCCTCAAGGTACATCAGAATGTGTGTGCCTGAAGTGACAGTGGAGGGGCACCATGGTCTGAACAGAAACTAATTGGACTGTCGAAACACTGTGCCCCCAATTCTTGGTATGCATCCCAACAGCACTTGTCCCCCATACAGTAACACTAGTGTGATTGTGGGTATCCCTCTCATCCTTCTGTGGGGATTGTATGCCTGTATCAGTGCTGCCATCCTGGCCGGGTACATCCCAGGTGTAGTGCACACCATCACTTTTTCTGAAAATGAAATTATGGCATTCAGTTTGATGAGCAAGTCTCTTCCTGAAATGTTCATATGTGTGTCTTTTCAGTACAATAATGGTGCTATGATATGCTGCGTCCCTATTGTTAAGGTTAAATATTTAGTCAGTGGAACCTTCAAAATGGTCCCTGAAAGGTCTTGTGTTTCAAGATTTTTGTTGTATAATGGAAATACCTCTTCTTTTATGCATGATCTGGTTGCCCCAGTATGTATGAGAAAGGAAATCCCCCCTGTCTTATTTGAACTGCTACCTCAGGCTCCTCCTCAGGTTCTTCAGTTACTGCTAGAACAGGACACACTTGCATTTCCCGTGGGCACCCCTATTGGGAAAATGTGTTCTGTTACCCTCTCTTTTACTTGTGTCTGTGGTGGTGCCTGAAGTATGCTCACTGTACCTTGTGCTCCCGCCATTTCCCCACCTTGCATTGCACCTGTACCTGTCCCTGGGCTGGTGTACCCTGTGTTTGTGTGGGCAGCAATTGCAGCTACTGCTGTGGTGTCACTGCATCTGTTGAGGTGTTTGTGTTTGTATATATGCCTGTTGTTGCTGCACTCCCTGCTGCCCTGTTTGTGCTATTAGTGTGCATGCTGGTTACTGCACACAAAACACTGTCCTCCAAACTGTGGCCCCACACCCCTGTACCCAACTCCCCTTCCTCTTGTATAATACCCTCTCCCTGTCTCATACTGTCCCATGTAATTATTTACTCTGCTTGGATATGAAAACCCTGGCTGTTGTTGTGTGCTTGTAAGTGCTGATTGTTTTTACACCTGCACTGTCCCCCACTTTTGATTGTATGGTGCGTGTGTGTATCCTCCTTGTTGTATTACCACTGCTACTGGAAGAGCAGTGGTAATACAACAAGAACATATCTCCTTCCATTCCTTATTTTAGCCAGTTTTCATGCACTAATTTATTTTCGGTTTTTACCGCGTTGTCTGCTATCTCTTTATCTTCCTCCTGTTTCCTTTTACAATAGTGCACCATTGTTGCCTGATTCTCAGGCCATCATTTTACTTCAATCCCCGCCATTGTTTTCAGTGAAACCTGCAAATACTTCGGGAACCCCCTCACTAAGGTGTGATAAAACAAAGGGATGTTGTCATCCCAGGACTGTTTATTTTCCTGTGTCCACATCTCTTGTATGGATCATAAATACTTTGCGGGGTCTTCGCCTGGCTTCATTCTATGTACTAATATTGACCCCATACCCGATGTATCAGGATCTAACTCTCTCAGAGCTTTGCAAACACGTGCTTGATTATTGTTAAAGGGGGCTCCGTCATTTAAGTAAGAGCTTCATTTTACCCCTGCATATCATTCTTGCTGTCAAATTTTCTCACTTCGCTCTCTCACCAGTACTGCCAATAAATGAATGTCACCTATGGCAAGTGCAATGCCTGCTGTCTCCTTTTCAAAAACATAAATCCATCTACTCACTCCCACCATCAATGAAGGTAGACTGTAGACAAAATTATCCCTATCCATTGTCTGCCAAGGTAAATAATGCATCCCACCTTTTGCTTTCTACAACAGGGGCATCTGCGTGTGTGCTCTGGTTTATTCCCTCCCTGTGGTCTTTTAGCTATGGCTATTCTAGTTTTCTTACTCCAAGCCTGTTTCCCCAGTCCCGAATGATTCCTCTCTTTGCTCTGCTCGTCTCTTCTCCTTCCCCTACTTTCATCTGTTGAATTTGTTAAATTACATGTGTCAAATTCGTCATCCAATATTTATTTCTACCCTTATCATCCTTACTAATAGAGTTAGCTTTGCACTCATATTTCTTAATGTTTGTTCCCTCACCTAGGGTTTTTATATCCTGCAGCTGGTTTTAACCGTAGGTGCATTGCATAGGTAGGGTGTGGTGCACTTCTGTCTCTTTTTTTCTTTTCTTTGTACAACTTTCATAGCCCTAGATTTTCCTGCCTCTTTTTGAGCTTGGCTCCATTGTAGGTTGCTGACAGGCATGAGTACATACTGTCAATAATGCTTTTATCGAATGTTCCCTCTCCAGGCCATTCCTGATAACAATTCCCCACTGTGTTGTTTGGCCACTGGACCCCATTCCCCCACTCAAGGGCCTCTCTCCTTCCACTACAGGGGCACAGAGAGGACACATTGTTTTAATGTAACCTGTGGGATGTAATGACCCGCGTTTGCTCTGCTACGCTGCATCACTCTGTTATGATGGTGCCAGAAACAGCAAAATGGCTGCAAAACCCTTGCGCGTGTCAAAACCCCTGAAAATCGCTCTGTTCAACGCACAAAAAGATGGCTGCCCAATCTGCCACGCATGTTGTCAGTGGTGGAACAGAGCTCTCACTACTGAAATGTGTCACTGGGCTCCACAAAAATTGAAAGTGGAGTGCAGAACGAAAAAGCAGTGCTTTGCTGAATGAAACTCTAAATCTTGCTTTAAATCACTTTTTCTTTGCTGCAGAAACTTCAGAATGCCGGTACAGAACACCTTTCAAACATTCAAAATTCTTGCTGATTGCTACAATTCACTTAGTTTAAGAATCATTGTGAAATTACAATGTCCTAAAAGGCTGAGAGCATAAAGAGATTTGCACAGCAAAAGTGGCCTGCCTGTGGATCTGTCAAAAATCTCTTTGCAGCAGAGGGCAGATGTACTTTAACATGTATAAACTGAAAATCACATGTTTGCAATATAAGAGGCCTTCTACTGCTAGTAACTCATATTGTAGTTGATTGATCCCATGGTTTAAAATCTTGAATGAGAATTCTAGCTGTTATTGGATACAACAAGTTTGTTTTGTGCTAAGGAAAAGTCAACAGAGTTAGCAATTAAATTAAACCTGGCTGAAGTTGCCAAACTGGAATAGCAGGTTTTTCTCACAGAAGGAAGGTCTTTCCCCCCAGCAGGAAATCACGGAGAGGTGTTAATTACAGGGTAGGAAAGAACCTGGTCTACAGAGGCAAAAGGAACAATAACCAGCTGCAGCTCAGGAAATTTGAAGTGTGAAGACGGTCGTAAATGGCCTCTGCCAGGAACAAACATGGGGGATGGCTCCTAGGCTTCCGGGGAGAGACCAAGGGGTGGAGCCAAGCGACCATTTGATGCTTAACATGGACAAAGAACATATTTTAAAAAGACTGATAACTTACTATTTAAAATTGTGAAAAATATAAAAATAACAGAGTTGTTAATTTAATTTCTGGATGCACGGGTGAAGAGACACCAGAACTATGAGACATGTCCTGGACAGCAATGGCAAGAAATGTGATATTACGCAAAATGTATTTCCTCTAGAATTCTGAAACTTTATACACTTGTTCCCATGTTAAACACGCACACTTGTAGAAATTTGCTTAAAAATTGGACATTGTGTTCATAGTAAAAAGGGCAAAATTCTTTGAAAAGCGGAGACAAGGTCCCACAGCTATGGGGTTTTGAGAAAAGCTGCTATGTAAAATATGCAATCTGTATATGTGATTGTTATAGAGGTTGCACATGTGGAAATATGTATTTTGCCAAAAGTAGACTTTGTGTTCCAGGGGCTAGGGGTGGATTCTCAGCCTCATAAAATTGCACCATAAAGATGACACTCTGTTTCTCTCCTCCTTTCAAGGCAGAGAGTAGACTCTGACCCAATCACCTTTCAAAGGGGCAAGCTTAGGCTAAACCGGCTAACACACCCCTTTATGATGTCATTTCATAGCATAAATAGAGACAGCTCACCACACATAAAGACAGATTCACTCACTATCCTGGCGGAGCACCCTGCTGCTGAACTCTACATCTTCCATGCTCCAGATTCCAGAAACTTGGCAAAGAAAAGGCCCACTGCATAGCTGAACCATTCTCAGCTAGGCCTCAAATTCTAGAAGAAAACCCCACAAGCCTAAGGGGAAGCATCATAATACAGCGGGGCTGTGCTGTTACTGCTGTTACTGCTTGCCTGCAGAAAATAAATATCCTCAGAACCAAGAAGGGCAGATCCAATCCAGTTCTTTGCCGTGCTGTGACCAGAGGACCTTGCTGACCCTGTCTAGTCCTGTGCCGTGCTGTGACCTGAATGCCTTGCTGATCCTGCCCTGTCCGATGTGCCCAGCTGTCTTTCCTAAACCAGATCCCATACCTTGACCAGAACTGACAGTCCCATTTAAAAACCTATCCTGTAAGTATAATAAGAAGAATTGGTCACTAGCATATATACTTTGCATAGTGTTATCCCTATCTTAGACTCATCCTTGTATTCAGAACCTGTATTGTTAGGAGTATCTTTGCATTGTCTGAAACCTCTCTCCAACCCATAGTATCTTCCTCCAGAACCAGTATTGTTAGAACTATCTCTGCGCTGATCCTTTTCTCATCTGAAGAAGGCAAGTTTCCTTAGCAGGCAGTCATCCTGATCAAGTGACTGTGTTCCTGTGTGGTATTCATTTTTTTCATAGCCATCTTCTAGTGTAAACAACCCATTTGTCATTTTTAAAAGTGCGTTCCTGTTTTCCATTCTTGCGCCATTCTTGCGCCTATTTCGGAAAACGGCCTCTACAAAAAAAATCTGTAACTCCCTCAGTTATTTTGATAGAAACAAAATTTCAACTCCTGCTTGTAGCTAACATCCACAGCTATCCATCGCACCTAAAATCAATCCCTGTTATCGCGAATATCGCACAGTGAAATGTTTGCCATGAATTTTTGTTTTAGGAAATCTTTACAACAGTAAAAAGTGGCTCCCATAAGAATGTATTACAATTTCAGCAATTTTGACCATATATGGTGTTTTTGCCCAGTCCATTCTAAGGATAACTTTAAAAGCCATTCTGACAGCTTGACAGTCAATTCCGTTTTTTCTTCTGTTTGCTGGGGGAAAGTGGAATTGATATTCTGTTTGAATTCTGCCATTCCTGAATACCTGCTCTCTCCTCCGATCTCTTTACATTGTCTATTGAGGGTTGAGGGGTGTGCGGGGGGAACCTCTAACCACAGTGCTATCTGATCTGAAACCACACATAATTATTATTTTCTGTGCCAAATTGTTTTGCCCACTACTTACTCCTTGTGTATTAAAGAGATCATTCAGTGTTGCATCACCCCATTGTTGATTGTTGTGTACCTATTAAAACATATTGTGAGTAAATTTTAAATACGTAAATTAATATTTACCTTTGGAAACCAGCCTGATTCCTGGTTCAGTGTGACCGGGGGGGTGGGTGCCAGGAGAAGGGCCTGATATGAGTGGTATATCGTTCAGAATAATGAACCTTTAGACAAAAATAAATGAGGATTTCAGTTGTGCAATCCATGCTGAGTTTTGACTTGGGTGTGTGCCGGATTGAAATCACTTACAGCTTTGGGGTGTGTAGTGAGATCCTGAATTAGACATACCACTTGTGACAGTCTAACACAGCGTGCTTACTGACGGGGTACATACACCTTGTTTGGATACCATTCTGTGCTACACTGTAAAAACACTCTTCAATAGAAATACTGAAAGATGTTGGGCCTGTTTTGCAAAAGTAAAGTAACTCTGTGATAAATCAGAAGGAAATTAAAATTTCCGGAATGGCGACCCCAGTGGAAATCAATATGGCAAGTGAACACCGACTGCACAAATTGTTTGTCAGGGGTGAATAGGTAGAACAGGATGAGAAAGTCTGGCTGCAGGAAATCAAACAACAAGTCACTCCCACAGAATTAGATACATGGCAGGACCAGGGTCCATTACACCAGGCACTTAGTGAATTGTATATGTCCCCAAAAGTAAAAGAAGAGCAATGTAAAATTGCCAAAAGTAGTGGCTTACCTGTACCTCCACATTGGAGTAATACAGGAAAAATATGCCGAAAGCCTCAATCCCTAGAGAAACCCAAACCGATCTGGACTCTGCAAGGCAAAGGCTACAAAAGAGTCAAGAATCAGAGAGAGAAACCAGACAGTACCTGACAAAAGTAAAGGAGGATCTGGATCTCCTGAAGCAAGAGAAGGCAGAGCAAAATACCACATTACTGACACTGCAAAAAGAGTATCAAGAAAGGTTGGATTCTCTAGAACAGAGCCAATAAAAGCTGGAGTAGCAATTAAGTTATAATAGAGCCTGCGAAGGGCAGATAATTGCCCCAGAAAGTCAGATTGATGAACTAAAGGAGGAAAATAATAAATGAATAGTGAAGGATCTCCGCACTAAAACAGATTTTGATGAGGAGCGCCAGAAATTATATGCTATTAGAAAACAAAGGGACGACCTGGCTGCAAACTCAGGAAAGGGACACCTTAGTCCAGGAAGGCAGCCATTTAAAAACCAAGTTAGAAGAAAATCGCATGGCCCTTCAGGGACTGGGTGAACTTAAAATGGACTATAAAAAGCTGTTAGAGCATACTAGGAGGGTGGAAGATGCTCTGCCGAAGAATAATCAGGCCAGTAAGGACAAAACTCAGGAGGTGAGTCTCCTGCAGCAGAAATTGGCCCAATACTCCCAATGCAGGCAGGAAGCACAGAGAGACAATGAGGCTCTCTGTGAAACAAATGACAGGCTCAAAAGACAGATAGCCATGCAGGAACAACTCATAAAGACCAGTAAGGCCTTAATGAGGAACAAAAAGGTCAGATTTTGGCAGGCTATCAGGGAGTAGGGGCTGAAAGAGATGTGGTCAGATGGGAGAGGGAAACCCTTGAGCATAACCTCAGGAACCCTGGCATCAGGGACTTTAATCCCTTCAATTCCATGGACTCTGCCACCCCCATGTCCACTGGCTCATATGAAGCAAGTGCCATGGGGATGGCAGACTTAAACACAATGTGAAATATGAGACTAACAGGTCAGCGCCTCTCAGAAATGGATGGGCGGGCGTCTATGTACAGGTTCCCAAATACTAGGGCCATCTTCTCTGATCAGGGAGACTCCAGTGAGGGGAGAATCAGAGAACAGGATCCTCAGAAATATCACATACCTAGGGATCAGTCACTGAAATTTGGTGGGAAATTCCATGAGACTAGGCCCACTAACAGCATACTAAAACCCCCTTCCCAGCTAGGACAGTGGGGGGGGGGGTACTCAACCAATCCTGAGAGCAAGGAAGAGTCAGAAGACTCTTCTGAGCGCCACAGGTCCCAAGAGACTAGGCCCCACATTCTGCCTGCCATTCCCAAGCTCGCAGAATCCGGGAAAGTCTAGAAGATCAGACAGCCCCCTCTGGTAGCAGTGCCTCTGAGTCAGAGAATGAGTGGACCAGGGTGACCAAAACTAAAAAGGCTAACAAAGTTAAGAGAGCTTTACTCAAGTATCCCCTGAAGCAAATAAAAGCTATTAGGAGCGTCATCACACACTGCCACAAAAATGCCAAATATTCAGTTTGGGAGCACTTTTAATTATTTAAGCAGATGATGGAGACTTTCCACCTGACAGACAGCCAAAGCTGTATTCAGTATGTAAAGTTGACATTTTCACTTGAGTACTCCAGCCTCTTTGAGGGCTGGAGGATCAGAACCATTCCAGATGGTCCACCTCTAGGGCGGCCATCCTGAAATTGTTTTCTATTCATAGAAACCCTCAAGATGCCCGCAAGGAAGCCTACAACCTACAATGTGGGGAAGACCAGGCCCCACAAGAATTTTTCCAGGAATTGAAATGCGCCTTTGCACAGACCATTAGAAGGATGCGCACTGACAGTAAGGAATTTGTGAACACCTTCTTTCATGCTCTCCCTAAATACATTATGACCCAGCTAGTGAGGGACTTTCTTGAGTAGAGATCACTAGACTTGGTCATTGAACAAGCGACGTAAATCTATTAAGTGCAGAAGCCACTAGAAAGTAAAAATATTAGCAAAAGCCCCAAACCAACCAACACCCCTGCTGCTTCTAAGGTGGCCGAGGTGAAGGTTGCCCCCATTTTAGATCTGGAGATGGGGTGCCTAAAAACCTTCCCGCACAGAATCCGACCAACCCCAGACCCAGAAGGCCCTCCGGCCAATCCCAAACAGGGAATCAGGGAGGTAACCCCACAAATGGGACACCTAACTCCCCTGACTACATCAGCCCATTCTACAAGGGCAACAGACCAATCCTGGGCTATGTGTGGACTCCCACAGCCCAAGGGGGGGATACAACCAGACAGCTGGAAACCCAGGAAAATTCACTCCTCACTTTTCCCAGGAGGGCAGTAATCCCCCAAATGCCAGACCAAATTTCTTTCCCCGGTACCTGAAAAACTCCAACCCCCAAAACAACCCTTCTTTCTTTCCCCACTTTCCTGAGCCCAGACAGCCCAATCTGGGAGAGGGGAGGCCAAGCGTGGAGGGATACCCAAACTATCCTAACCAGGGGTATTATGCGAGAAGGAATAGTTACCCTTCCCGGGATCAACCCAGGGTAGACCAGAGGACCCCGTACCAACCAGAGCGGGTGTCCCAACTGGAGCGCCAGGTCCAACATGGCACAGGATCTGGGTCTCATGCTGAGGGGTCAACAGAACCCTCAGATGAGCATGGTGGCCCAGAACTCCTCAAATCCAGGGTCTGGTGCTCCAGAACAATGACGGGGGAAGAACCTGACAACCCACCGGTTCCCAGGGAGGAGGTACAAAGGGAAGGGGGTTGTAAAGCCTTAGAGGAAGCTTCCCTCCCCACTTTTAGAAAGTTCCTGGAAAACCAGTAACCGGAACCAAAATCTCCTGCCCCCCGAAGGTCTGCAACCCAAGGAGCAGAGGGGGAGTAGGAGAAATAAAGAGCCTAAAAAGGCCCATTTTGTGGAGGAGGTGCAAATCTTCCAGTTTGAAGGAGAGGGGTCCTCAGAGGATCCTGGGGAAAAGATCTTCTCCTTCAGGGATGGGGGAACTCCTCCCAAAGAAAAATGGGTCCCAAAGGATTTCAATCCAGACTGGGTAGATGTGGGGACTGAGTAAAACCGGCCATCATCAAACCCCAGAATGACCAGCACGAAAATCCCCTTGTTAAAACCCATTCTGGTGACTGCCTCCAAAAAGGGATGCGGGGGCAGCCCAGAATCAGAATCAGGGGAGCCAAAAACGTCCCCCACATCTAGCGGTCACCTTTTGCTTACAGGTTCCCAAGATCCCAAACAGAATCCTGCCCAAATCACTTCTCTGTCAGTATCCAAAGCAAAGACATTAACCCACCAATTGGCCAAAAATGTGCATAATCTTTGCCCACTTGAGGAAAAGGAGGGAAGATTTTATGCCCTGGTCTAAATACAGGGGCAATGTACAATTTCAGCACTGGTGGACACTGGATACCAAGCCACCCTTCTGTCAAAAAGGGCCTTTGATCAGCTGAATTTGTGAAGGGGGGAGAAATACCAAATTCCTCTCACCCCTCTTCCTGGACAACTTCAGAACTTCGATGGGAAGGTAATTCCTGTTGAGGGTCTACGGATTTAGACATTAAAATTGGGCGACACAAGGTGAAACACCCGGTCATAGTTGTGACTCCAGAGGGCATACCATATTTACTAGGGAATGTCATCCTGCGTAGATTGTCTCCCCTCATAGATTGTGTAAACAAGGTCTGTGGACCCAGACTAACCGACCAATAAAATTGAAACAGGGTGTCAACCATCTTAGTTTAAATGGCACATGCCACATGGTTGAACAAAAACCTGACCAAATTGAATTCCATTTCCAGAATAACCAAATCCCAGACGTGACAGTAATTGCAGTAGGACATCAAACTGGTGATGGGGAGTCCTCTCTATTTCAGAAAATCAACCTTCCTTCCAGCATAAGGTGGCATTCCACACTGGAAGGAAATACTCTGAAATTCTATACAAATTCACAATCAGAAAATCCCATTCCTATAGTCCAAAAAGATGAGAAATCAGCTCAAAGCTTGGCTGATATTCAGGAAATTGGAGAGCAGTTGTTCCCTACTCAGTTAAATGAGGGGAAGGACTCTGTTCTCAACCAAGTATGTGTGAACAACAATAAGAGATTCAACAGCGAGTCCATTTTCTGCAAACTCCCAAAAGATCCAGCCATTCCCACATTTAAACTGGTAGACAAATGGGAAATGGACTTGGAAACACCCAATTCCAAACATCTCCGGCCTAGCAGGTGTGTGCTCAAAATTTCCATAGGCAACAAGAGCATAGTCCATAATTGTTGGGTCGTGCGAGATGTCCCTGCTGCATTTTATTTAGGCAGAGACATTCTCAATCGCTTTTCCATTAGTTTGGACATAATAAACTTCAAAGCTTGGTCCCGATTAGCGGGTAATCCCATGGACTTTGATTACCCAGAGAAAGCATTTCGGTCAGCTCAACTGCTGCCATATGCAGTTGAAATTCAGATTGGAGAGGAAGTCACCATCCAAGAACGGACCTGACAATTCTCACTGGAAGTAAATATTAAAAGAGGACAGAAAATGAAAAATCCTGACGGCTATGTCTATCTCAATGCTCATTTCCAACAGCAAAGGTTGGGGGTAAACCCAACACCACTAGTCAACATAGAACACAGCATGATTCCAATAGAGGTGGATAACAGAGACCTAAAGAGTATCACTCTGGGCGCAGGCACGATTATTGGAATGGCGGTTGATGACCGACATTTTTCCATAGATTTAGGTAACAAACTGTTAGGACTAATCCCCAAGGACTGTTTTGACGGTGATTGCGACAAAGACACAACACCAGACAGGATCTTCACCCAGCATGGGGGAATTTCCTGGTGTACTTTTCCTGCCCTTATGGTAAGGAAGATGTAACTTGTGACTTCAGGAGGGATGAGGTGATCTTTCAAGTCCACAGGGACTGCCATCCCCACCTGAAGCCATTAGTCCAAGTCAATACCCTGACCAGGGACTTCTCAACCCAGCTGAAGGAGCCCGCTTAGATAGCCAAAACGGAAGTCTTTCCAGGCTTCAGGCAGATGGTTGAAGAGAGAGTCAACCTAGCTCATGCCTGCGAGACTCTGAAGCAAAAGCAAAAATTGAAAAAAGTTTTCTTAGATTTTCAAGATCTCTTTGTGGTGGACTCATATGACTGTGGTCGTGCCAACATCCACACAACAACAATTCCCACAGACCCTGGAATGGCTCCAGTGTTTGTGAAGCAATATTACTTGCCTCTCGCATCATTGGAGTCCCTTACTGAAATAATTAAGAACCTTGAGTCCCGTGGGATAATTTGTCCAGTCCACAGCACCTTCAATAATCCGGTGCTGGGGATTTTGAAACCAAACGGACAGTGGAGTATCTGTGCTGACCTAAGGGAGCTCAATAAACGGATCCACACTTCCCGATGGCCTCTTCCCTACATTGACCAAGGGCTGGCCCAGATCCAAGGGTCCCAGGTATTCACTGCAATTGACCTGGCCAATAAGTACTGGACTGTACCTGTCAGTAGGGAGGATCAATACAAGCAGGCCTTTACCTTCGGGGGGCAGCAGTACACTTGGACCCGGACTCCCTTTGGATACATCAACTCCGGCAATGAATTTAACATCTTTCTGCATAAGGCCATGCCCGACTTGGGTGAAAGGGTTAACCTGGCCTATGTAGACGATGTTCTAGTCAAAAGCTCAACTGTGGAGGAACACATAGTGGAGATCCGTTATGTCCTGACACAGTTGAGGGCTGCCAGAGCAAAACTCTCTTTCCAAAAGGCACAGTGGTGCAGAACCTGTGTCAATTTCTTGGGGCATGAGATAACTCCTGAAGGTCTCTGTCCCCAGAAAAAGAAAGTAGAAGCACTCCAGAAAATAAAAGACTCCACAACTCTGCGGGAACTAAGGAGCCTCCTTGGACTGACTAATTACAGTAGAAAGTTCATTGAGGATTACACAGAGATCACAAGACCCTGATCCATCTGTTGAAGGGGGGGTCAAGTGGGAGTGGGGTCCAGAACAAGCCGAGGCAGTAAGACAACTCAAAAGAAGCCTCTCACAAGCGCCTTGCCTAGCTTACCCTGTCAAAAACAAGGAGTTCTTGGAGACAGGGTTCTCAAATACATGCTTGACTGCAGTATCATATCAAAAGCATGACAAGGTCAATAAAGTAATCTCATATGCGAGTAAGACTTTATCCTCTGTGGAGGAAAAATTCAACGATTGTGAAAAGGCACTCCTGGCAATGGTGTGGGCATTGAAGAATTACGGCCCGTTTATCCAGGGGGAACACATCATAGTGGAGATTCCACAGCAACCTTTGCAATATCTTCAAAGTGACAGAATCCGGGCTGAAAATGTGAGTAATTCCCGAATTACTTCCTGGATTCTGTCAATGCAAGGATGTCCTGTGGAGGTCAGATATGGCCAAAACAAGAAGAGTCCCCTCGCGCAAGGTCTGGCTGACTTGCATGATTGTGTCAGAGAAAACTGTCTTGAGGACGAAAGTCTTAAAATCAATGACAACATGAAGGCCTACCTTAATTCCCCACACAAAGTCTATGAAGAAGACCAGTGTGAGGGAATGCCCACTGTCTATGTGGATAGGTGCTCCTACCATGTTGACAACGGGGAAAAGGAACTTGTGGCCAGCATAGAGAATGAATGGGTGAATGATGCCCCAGAACCCTTCGCTGGGTACAAAATCGGTCCCCGAAGTAGTCAAGTGACAGAGCTGATGGCTGTGCATCAAGCCATCCTCACTCAGATTATGTACGGAATGGGTTCGTGGAGCACCTGGTCAACTGGAAAACCAGAGGTATGCTATGTGCTAATAATAAACCTTTAAAACATGGAAAATTAATACAAAATATTGATGTTCTGGTTACCTCAAATGGGATGATCATCTACTGGAAAAAGATCAACGGTCATTCTAAAGTAGAGGGACCAGACAAAACTGGAAAGGATCTAGCTGATCAGCTGGCCAAAACCGGAGCCATCCAAGGGGATCTACTTGAGATCGAGTCCCTGTTGTGGGAAATCCAGGTCACTGCTATCACTAGGTCGCAGACAAATGCTCACAATGAACTCTCAAATGCACAATGAAGTAAGGAGACCCCAGATGCTGATTTGATTATGGCTCAAAAGGGGAATCCAATAATTGGTAAATTTTATCAACACATTGAGGACCCTGAGAACTTTCCCCTGACGGATACCGATTACATTGGGAAAGAGGACCTCAGAGTGTTGATGAAATGTCCAAAAATGTTCTGAATCCAAGACGGTTTGTTGGTGAGGAAATCCATATCTGGCCATGACCAGTGGGTGGTCCCCACCTCATTCTGAAGCCTGATGCTAAATCACGCCCATGATGCGGCCAGAGCCGGTCATAGTGGGTTTCATACAGCATTAGAAATCTTGTGAGAGGTTGCATACTGGCCACACATGGGGCAGGACCTCGACCAATACTTGAAGGGGTGTCTTGTGTGTGCACAATTTCAGCCAACATCACTCACACACCGTGCTCCCCTCCGAAAGAGTGGGATGACACTGCCTTGGTCAGATTTACAAGCCGATTTTATTGGGCCCGTGATTTGCTCCTCTAGGGGGAACAAGTACATGTTGACCGTAACATGCTTGTTCACCAAAATGGGTGGAATGTCTCCCGGCCCCAAATTGCAAGGCAGAAACAGCAGCTCCCCTGATGATCTATCACATCTTCTCGCGTTTTGGACTACCCCAAAGGAATGAGTCGGACCGGGGTGTCACTTCACTAGTGAAGTGATGACAAAGATGTGGGAGATACCTGGTGTCAAAAGGAAACTACACATTGCATACCGGTCATCCTCGAGTCGTGAAGTTGAGAGATACAACAAAACTATTGTGGGCATATTAAAAGATTCTTGGCCAAGTTGGGACATTCAATTACCCCTTGTCCTGATGGCCATCAGATCTACCCCTTCTTCTGCAACAAAAATGTCTCCGCTTGAGCTGATGACTGGATGAAGGATGGTGCTACTCCAGCATCTGCTCCACAGAACCCAAGAGCAGACATTGGTCAATGCCTCCACAACTCATGAGTATGTTGAAAATCTGAGAAAACACCTTCAACATGATTTTTCCTATGCTCAGCAGAATCTAGAAAGATCTGCAGACAGGATAAAGACCCACTATGATCTTAAGACAACTAGAAAAGAATATCAAGTAGGAGACCGGGTCTACTTGTACAATTTCCAAAGGAACCAAGCCAAAGAGTGCAAATTCCTCCCAGGTTAGCAGGGTCCTTTTGAAATTGTGGAGAATCAGCATCTCCAAGGGCAGTTTGGCAGAAGGGTAAGACAAGTAGGCCCACATAAACCAGGTGAAGAGTTGCCATCCCAGGCATACTTTGCAGCGAATAGAGGAGCCAACCGGAATCCCAGAGGGGGAGATTCCGGCAACCTAGAAGAATTCACCTGTTAAAACCATTAGTAAATATAGGCGGGAAAGATTGTAAATTGTATTCAATGTATGCATCTGCCCCATTACACTCTTGGGAAGTAGTAGTGGGGAATTTTCCATAACCCTGCTCTGTTCTGCTCCTAGCATTGGAACTAAGAAATTCTAATTATCAAGGAGGACCATTTGGGACAGGGGGGAAAGACCCAAGGAGCCCGGAGTGCTGTTCCATACTCCCAACCAAAACCAGCAATACTCACAACCAGAACCGGCGAGGAGAGCGGATCACATCCAGCACTAATGGGAGAAGCAGCTGAATTTCACCACATGGACCAATGAAAAGAACATCCCAATATCCCGACTTCCCCTTGATGGGCAGTCAAACTCAAGTCGGGAGGAGGGGCTCTGTGGGATGTATTTACCCACATTTGCTCTGCTATGCTGCATCACTCTGTTATGATGGTGCCAGAAACAGCAAAATGGCTACAAAACCCTTGTATGTGCCAAAACCCCTTAAAATTGCGTTGTTCATTGCACAAAAAGATGGCTGCCCATTCTGCCACGCATGTTGTCAGTGGTGGAACAGAGCTCTCACTACTGATATGTGTCACTGGGCTCCATAACAATTGAAAGTGGAGTGCAGAAGGAAAAAGCAGTGCTTTACTAAAAGAAACTCCAAATCTTGCTTTAAATCACTTTTTCTTTGCTGCTGAAACTTCAGAATGCCGGTACAGAACACCTTTCAAAAATTCTAAATTCTTGCTGGGTGCTACAATTAATGTCCTGAAAGGCTGAGAGCCTAAAGAGATTTCCACAGCAAAAGTGGCCTGCCTGTGGATCTGTCAAAGATCTCTGTGCAGCACAGGGCTGCTGTGATGACAGCTGTCAGGGGCCTGCATGATTAAACTTTAACATGTATAAACTGAAAGCAATATAAGAGGCCTGTTACTGATAGTAACTCATATTGTAATTGTTTTGATCCCATGGTTTAAAATCTTGAATGAGAATTCTAGCTGTTATTGGATACAACACGTTTGTTTTGTGCTAAGGAAAAGTGAGCAGAGTTAACAATTAAATTAAACCTGGCTGAAGCTGCCAAACTCGAATAGCAGGTTTTTCTCACAGAAGGAAGGTATTTCCCCCAGCAGGAAATCACGTAGAGCCAATATATAAAAATAACAGAGTTGTTAATTTAATTTCTGGATGCACGGGTGAAGAGGCACCAGAACTATGAGACATGTTCTGGACAGCAATGGCAAGAAATGTGATTTTACACAAAATGTATTTCCACTAGAATTGTGAAACTTTATACACTCATTTGCATGTTAAACACGCACACTTGTAGAAATTTGCTTAAAAATTGGACATTGTGTTCCTAGTAAAAAGGGCAAAATTCTTTGAAAAGCGGAGACAAGGTCCCACAGCTATGGGGTTTTGAGAAATAGCTGCTATGTAAAATATGCAATCTGTATATGTGATTGTTATAGAGGTTGCACATGTGGAAATATGTATTTTGCCAAAAGTATACGTTGTGTTCCATGGGCTATGGGTGGATTCTCAGCCTCATAAAATTGCACCATAAGGATAACACTCTGTTTCTCTCCTCCTTTCAAGGCAGAGAGTAGACTCTCACCCAATCACCTTTCAAAGGGACAAGCTTAGGCTAAACCGGCCCACACACCCCCTTCATGATGTCATTTCAAAGTATAAATAGAGACAGCTCACCACACATAAAGACAGACAGATTCACTCACTATCCTGATGCTGGCGGAGCACCCTGCTACTGAACTCTACAGCTTTCCTGCTCCAGATTCCAGAAACATGGCAAAGAAAAGGCCCACTGCACAGCTGAACCATTCTCAGCTAGACCTCAAATTCTAGAAGAGAACCCCACAAGCCTAACGGGAAGCATCATAATACAGCTGGGCAGTGCTGTTACTGCTTGCCTGCTGAAAATAAATATCCTCAGAACCAAGAAGGGCAGATCCGATCCAGTCCTGTGCCGTGCTGGTACCAGAGCGCCTTGCTGACCCTGTCCAGTCCTGTGTCGTGCTGTGACCTGAACGCCTTGCTGATCCTGCCCAGTCCAATGTGCCCAGCAGTCTTTCCTAAACCAGATCCCATCCCCTCGCCAGAACTGACGGTCCCATTTAAAAACGTATCCAGTGAATGTCAATAGGAAGAACTGTGTTACTAACACGTGTACTTTGCATAGTCTTATCCCTAGCTTAGACCCATCCTATCTTGTATTCAGAAACTTTATTGTTAGGAGTATCTTTGCATTGTCTGAAAACTCTCTCCAACCCATCCTATCTTCCTCCAGAACCAGTATTGTTAGAACTATCTCTGCGCTGATCCTTTTCTCATCTGAAGAAGGCGAGTTTCCTTAGCAGGCAATCACCCTGATGAAGTGACTGTGTTCCTGTGTGGTATTCGTTTTGTTCATAGTCATCCTCTAGTGTAAGCAACCGATTTGTCATTTTTAAAAGTGCGTTCCTGTTTTCCATTCTTGCGCCTATCTCGAAAAACAACCTCTAGTAAAACGTGTGTAACTCCCTCCGTTTTTGTGATAGAAACAAAATTTCAACTCCTGCTTGTAGCTAACATCCACAGCTATCCATCGCGTTCCTAATCAATGCAATACCCCCGTTATCGCAAATATCGCACAAAGAAAAGTTTGCCACAAATTGAAATCATTGCTTGTGTTGGTGTGCAACTATCCAAAGTGGCTCCCATAAGACTCTATAACAATTTGAGCAATTTTTACCATATTTGTTGTTTTTGCCCAGTCCATTCTAAGCATAACTTTAAAAGCCATTTTGACAGCTCGACAGTCAATTCCGTTTTTCTCTTGTGTTTGCTGGGGGAAAGTGGGATTGATATTCTGTTTGAATTCTGCCATTCCTGAATACCTGCTCTCTCCTCCGATCTCTTTACATTGTCTATTGGGGGTTGATTGGTGTGCAGGGGGAACCGCTAACCACAGTGCTATCTGATCTGAACCCACACAAAAGTATTATTTTCTGTGCTGAATTGTTTTGCCCACTACTTACTCCTTGTGTATTAAATAGATCATTCACTGTTGCATCACCCCATTGGTGATTGTTGTGTACCTATTAAAACATATTGTGAGTACATTTTAAATACATAAATACATATTTACCTTTGCAAACCAGCCTGATTCCTGGTTCAGTGTGACCGGTGGCAGGGAGGAGGGGTTTTTCCAGGAGAAGGGCGTGATATGAGTGGTATATCGTTCAGAATAATGAACTTTTAGACAAAAATAAATAAGTATTTCAGTTGTGCACTACATGCTGAGCTTTGACATGGGTGTGTGCCGGATTGAAATCACTTACAAACCCATGGACCATATAAATGTGTGCTGCGCACCGTGCCCTCACCACCTCACACAATGGTATTGTACCTCAGCTGATTGAGATGCACCCCCCACACAATCATGGCCATACTATGTATCTTTCAAAGGCACCATCCCCTTCCCCCCAGAAGCCTGCCTCCCAATGGCCCGGCCCCCAATTTAATGGGGAAGGCACCAGTATCCCTCCTTTCTGCTGGCAGTACCGCAAGTCCCCCCGCCCCCTTTTTTATATGGTAATGGGACACCATGGAGGCATGGCCCAGTCCCACTCGTGATATGCATTGCCTTCAGAGGACGTTGATGAGCAGTAGACAGAGCTGTAGGTCCGGCTGATGAGAAATGTAGTGGCGTCTAGCAGATGTTGTTTGGGGAACATAGGGGCTCCACTGATTTCCAAAAGATCTTTATGTTTTTTTTTTGTTTTTTGTGCTGCTTGTGTTGCTTTTGTTCCTAGAGTCTTTATTTGTTAGACAGGGAATCCTCAAAGCTTGCAACATGACTATGCTGACTGCATCAGTGGAAGGGAGTACCCATTCCTCGCTTTACTCTGAGGGCCATGGATTCCAAGTGGTTTTGCAAAGAGTGAGCAAAGAATCAAATTACTTTGTGGTGTGCAATATATTATTGGTCATGATAATTATATATTAGTCAACACTATAGCAAATTAAATAAAAAAGGAGGATTTTTTGAAGAGTGTACGCTAGCAACTAAATCTCTCTTAGGGGCTGGCATTTTTTAAAACAAATCAGAGGCTGACAATGTTGGCACATTAGGCACTGTAACATTACATTAACTGGTCACAATAACACAGTTTGGTTAAATAGAGAAGCTAGGATTTGAGCCCAGTCTGTGTTTTAGCACATTGGGCCTAATTCCGAGTTTGGCGGAGTGGTAAAAAAGTGGTGGTAATGGATTGAAGTGGTGGAATGGGCAGCGGGTCCCCCTAACCAAGCATGTTTATTTGCACAGGGAAAAGGGTGCCTTTACGGCACCCTTGCATTGAAAGGCTGACAGCCTCTCATAAACTCAACACAGAGTTGCATTCCATGTTCAGTGGTAAAGGAGGACAGTGCTTTAAAAATAATAGTCTGTCCTAAATACACTCTGCAGTTTGTGGTTCGTACTGTGGCCCTTCAGATGCTTTTACTTGAAAGCTGCACAGATAACCATAGGACAGTCGGGTTCTGGGTCAGCTCTGAATAATTGAGTAGGTTGGTCTAGGCTCAGAATGCTTCAGACCAAATCACCTGACACATCAGGTGGGGTCATTTCTGCATGGAAGAGTTGTGCCAGAGAAGATACTGTTACTTGCACTTTAGAAGCATGCAGAGGGCAACTAATTAGGCGCACAATTAAATACAATGAAGAAGCAGAGACAGAGCAGCCAAACACTTAAATTCAGGAAGGAAAACGGGGCATAGGTAAAGGCAACAGTTTCAGCTTTTTTGTAGTCATGAGCTGCACATTTGTTAGACACGGCCATAAGTGTACTACCTAGCCATGAGATGGTAAACGCTAGCAAATGGTGCTAGTGCCTGCACATAATATACAAGAGCCAAAACTACTGGCTTTGCCAATGTTTGTTTTTACCGGAAATCATGGATGAGATGAAAGGACCCACATACTGCTTATAAATCAAGTGGGTCAGGGAACACTTGGTTAAGACACCTTTATCATATCAGGAGCTGGTGTAGTTGCAATTAAGCCATTACCTTTCAGGAGGCTGCTCAGAAAGGACAAAGCTAGACTCAACAAGATCTCAGGGGGATGTATTTTGTGCATGGTGGGGCAGGTAATAGCTGGCAATGGCCATAGGTAAATGGCCATGGACGGTGAATGGGGGTGTAAATAACCAAACAACACCCATAAGCTTTGTCTCCCTCCTCACATCTCATCGCTCTCCTATAACAATAGTTTTGGCCTGTAGGCAGCACATTCAGCACCACCTAATAGCCAATATTCATGAAATTATGCTAAAAGGTAAATGTTGTCCATGCTAGGATGACTTTTATTTCCCCAACTATTTATGTGCCATGAGTTAAAAGAGAGAAAACTAACTATAAGCAACTACAGGGTATAAACCGGGCTAGTCATTGCCTTAGGCTGATCCATGGATCGGGGCCCCTGGTGAAGTATGCTGTGTCTTCTTGCTGGCTGCTCACTCATGATCCCTGGTAGATTCATGCTTTGATATATTCCCACATGTCAAATGCCTAATTTAGAAGAAAATAAGTGTGAGGGCCCATATATGCTCTTGCCTGTCGGAGGGGTAGCTCCTCGTCTCCTATTTACACCACCCACTGTTGCTCCAAACAGTGCCACACGACTGCTCCATATGGTGTCAACGTATTTGGGGTTAAAAGCTTCAACTCCCACTGGTTCAATTAAGGGTGAAACAACATAAAATATATGTTGTGTCTTGAAATAAAATAAATGTTTAAGTGTTTCTTTAAAACACATCATCGTTAACATTTTGCTCTAATCCTATCAGTGTCAAGTGGAGCATCTTAACCATCTGACCACAGGAAAAAAGAGCACAAATGCTTTCCTCCTAAGGTAAATTAATGGAGGAATGTAGGCAAACACTGCAGCAAGATCGGCTTGCAGCATAGGTTGGCACTCATGACTGGCTCTCCTGTTTGATATGGGTCTTTTCATTGGCTTTGCCCCTATGCTGGGGCTGTTGGCTGGTGACTATCCTGTTGTTGTCAACCCACCCTGCCAGTTATTACACTAGAGAAAGTGCAGCAATATCATGCAGGCTGAGCATAGCAGTGTGTGGACATGGCCAGCATCAGTCCCCGGGATTGTCTGTTCCCTTGCATCGCATTTTTTTTTGATGAAAATGGAAAAATAGTTCTACCCTGCCAACCCGAGTCATCAGGTTTGTGAATAACAATGAGACAGCCCAGGATGCAGAGACCCTGGCCAATGCACAATGTTTTTGATTGTTTTGTTACTATGATTTACTGACAGTTAAAATAATAAAGTTGCCAAAACACTGGGACATAATTAAGCAAGGCTTAAAAATAAGTGCCGGGGCTCAGAAATAAGTGCCGGGCTGAGCCCGGGCAAGCCCGACCACAAATTGTCACTTTCATTTCATTTAAATTCTGAAAGAAGAAAAAAAACATATAATTAAACTGCAACCAAAAAGAAAGGAACAAGCCATTAGACAAACAAAGAAATGTAATGAAAGTGTGGCTATTTCCCTTACAATAAATGAAGCAGGCTATTTAATAATAACTCATTAGACAAGACCGGATATACCAAGCTCTGCGATGGTGAAGAGTAGGCCTGGGCGAACACCCCCAAAGGTGACCCATGGAATTTCATAGACCACTGACCCAGGAATTTGGGGGGTGAAGCAGCCCATCCCCACGACTACAATGCCCCCGCTGGCCTTCCTAGTCCACCTCCAGAACTCCCCACAATGCCTCACACCCCAAGAATGATTACTACCGTTCTTATTTATTATCAGAGTAAGAGCTCTCAAAATAGTCACACACAAAGCTTGAAGTGGCTCAATGGCATGCAGCGGCCTTCCCGGCCTCAGCAGGGGTCTGGGCATGTTTTGGGATGCTGTTAGGGAAGGCAGTAGCATGCCCTCCCTCACAGTGGCCTAATTTCATAGCCTCGGCTAAACTCAAACGACCCTGTATGGGATTCTATTGGCCCAAAATGCAGGTGTTTCGAGGTTTGCATGAACTGTTTGGAACATACGGATAACAAAAGCGACTTGGCAGCCTTCTCCTCCAGCCGCCATGGCCAACTGCGTTTCAGTAACTGTGCCTGCCAATCCCAGCCTGGCATGGCGGAGGCGTGTGCCCCTATCTTAGTGAACAGAAGCTTGTGCATACTCTTGTGACTTTGCCAGATCTGTTCTGAGTTATCAGCGAGGAGAGGAGATCCACGAGCTGGACTGTAATAGAGATAGGGCGGCACCAAGTAGGACACGAGAGAAGCTCACACCATTCAGGTGTTATCCAAACAGCCCATGGATGTAATATTCGACATAAAAAAGAAGGGATAATGTCCAAATGAATATACGTGCCTCATATTTTGCAGACATTGTACTGTTATGATGAGCATTGGGACAAATCACAACAAATCCCACTGTACATTGTGTGCTCAAAATAGTTGCATGCTTGCATCATTATCACAGACATCCATGTTAACTATAAACATCTACGCCCATTGGTATGCCCCCAAATGCTCTTTGATTTTATGGAAAGCAGCCAAGAACTATTGTGCCATTTATGTGCCATTTGTGCACAGACCATATCCCATAGTAAATTTATTTACAGAAGGAGAGAGAGATGCACGCGCTTAGAAAATGGTCTACATACTGAGTGAGAGAATACTTTATAAATATTGATTTCTTTACAATCTGAGCCAGAGAAATGTATTTATAATATGCAGACTGGAAGCAAACAAAACCACCATTCAGGGTGACCCGAAATACACGTTGAGAGCGTCTCGTGATTTTTTTGTATTATTATTATTTTTAATTTTTCAATACGTTTATTGTATAGAACTTTTCAAGATATATTTAATATTAAACACTATAAATTCATACATAAACTCATGCATTACATTTCATTTAGAAAATGCTCACAGCTCACATATCCTCTGCAAGGGAATCAATCGAAGTTCATGGCAGAATGGGAAAAGGTGCTGACCTTCTTACGTGCAATTACAGGGTGTCATACTGTCCACAGAAATCCAGTGACTGGAAACATGGGTGTGTGCTCCCATGGGTGGCAGCGTTTGTAAGGGCCGGGGGTGGGGGAGAAGTTTTTACAATCTGTTTTATCAGATGCTGTGTTATATTTAAAAATGCCAACAAAAAGAATGAAAAAAATAATAATTTCATAATATTAAAATATTTAATTTCATTTAAATTCATTTATTTTCTTTGTCACCAGCAGCAAAGGCTTATCTAAAACTATTCCTATCCCAATACATTATTCCTCTCTTATTAGTATCTCTTTCTCAAAAGCAAACTACATGTGTATAAAAGCGATAGCTCGACGAAGGCTCCGCCCCACCATTCTATTTAGCCAAAACTGTTCCTTTTCCACCTCCTCAAAACCACAAGCTAAATGTCTATAGAATCTGAAGTAATATTTTCTCTTTACCAGACAACCTGTTAATACTTGCCTTAAGGTTTCAACTTCAAACATTGATTTACACAATCTGCATGTTCTCTTTTCCCTGGCCATTCTCAACCACGCTCCAGTATTAGTCAAAACTTGCAACGAATTCAACTTAATCAACATGAAAACGATCCGAAAGTATTGGTCAGGCAATTGATAGATGTATTTTTGCGGGTACATATAAGTAAAACATAATTTAGAAAAAGCCTGCATTGATTTTAACCTGCCAACATGGTCATGATTGCATATCCATCTTCCCAATTATGTTCTTGAGCTTGAATTCTATTAAACTTGTAAATTGTTCCTCTAAAATTCCATTTTTTAACAATAAGAGGATCGTATCGAGCTCCGTGTCTAGGATATTTAAATATTACATCCCTCTTTTGATTTTTATCAATGTACTTAAAGAAGTCAATCCAAGCTCAATACAAATTGCCTGCCTTGGCGTCTCATTCGATAGGCCCAAGATGCTAAGCCAGAGCAGTACTTCTAAACCATCTGCCCATCTCTCAAAGTTTACAAATTAACATTCTAAGGCAAATGGAACCGCAGCTGCCAACTTTTGGCGATACAGGGTAACAACACCTATAAGATTAAAGCCAAGGTTATTAGACACAACATTTTTTAACATGAGCATCAATGATTAAGCTTTTCCTGGTGATGTTAACGTAACCCCAGTTCATTACATTTCACGCAAATGTGTCCCAGATATTTATAGGACTCCATGTTTTCAATCATCTCTACTTCCACCTGCAGGTCCTGTTTTTACTTTTATTTAGCCAAAGTTCATAGTTTTTGACTTGTTATAATTAAATGATAGTTCCGGGACTTTTTTTTTATTGTCCCTACGGTTCGGCCATGTGTTTTTAAGCATAAATCGGTAGATCGTATAAAACTTTCCTATGGACCTTACCCGACTTTTCGTCCATTAACGCACTCGAAATCAGCTGCCATTTTGTGATAATCCTATCACTTTCCGCATCGCCCTGGCTGACCTGCTTTTGCGGCACTAAATCAAATCCCCCGCCCCTGAGCCTGACATCAGCAGACGCGCACCGCCCATTTCCCAACGCCAAAGCACGTTTCGTGTCAACAATCGCTGCGCCTCAGCTAATGGAGTGTCGCCATGGAAATGGCAGGACGCCTCTTTCCTCAATAAGTATAAACACACCGTTTCACAACACACAGCAGCAGATTTTCGATTCCATTCCTCTCTCTGTGTTACTTTGAGTATTCTGTGACTCGTTTCTGTGCTCTGGTCAGCTACCTTCGCCACTTCTAGGCCTTGTGAACACCTGTACCATCTCTGTAAATTATTTTACTTTCTTTACCACACAATGGCTACAATAATGCTGTATATGTACGAGCCCGAGTACACCGAGGAGGAACTACTGGAAAGGCAAGCACGCGAAAACGATGGGGATTCAGACGGCAGTTGGGAGGACCAGTCAACGGATGAAGAGCCTGGACCATGTCGCATGGACGGCGTCTCCACCTGGTGCACGTGCAATCGGTGCGAGCTAATGCCAACTGAGGAGGAGAACTGCTGCTGCCGTGAAAATTCCAGGTGCTTGGCCTACATTTCGGAAGGCGAGCCAAGTCCGCAATGCATCACCGAGCTGCCAGAGTTCGGGGAAGCGTGCCTCTCACGGACCGTGTTGAGGATGATGATGGTGCTTATGCACGAACTTCGCGGCACTGTTCGTCCGCGTAATCCGAGTAACGAGTAAGTATACTCTGGTTGTGATGTCAGTGATGCCACTACTATTTCATGGTCGTCTCCCACATATAAAATTACATCTACATATCATTCGAACGCATGTAAATTGGGTCCATTGCATCTTTCTTTTTCACAGGTGGTACAGGCTGGTGGCCTATCGTTGCTTCACTTGGTGGCTTCACGGGAGGCTCGGACACCGCGTTCGGAGAGTAATACCTGCCTGTGCGGTACTTGCCATTAGACAACATTTCCCCAGCGACAGTGGACAATACCGCGGATTTTCCCTGGATGTGCTGCAACCGGAACTTTACAATGTGTAATGTTTATTATTTATGTTCAATTGAAATTAATATCTAAAATAAAACCCAACATATATTTTAACAATGGGTGTTTTGATTTGGTATTTATAAACTCACCCCCCTGCCTTCCATGTACCAGATCCTGCAGCCTGCCTCTTACATGCAGTTAGATGGCCTCTCCTTGGTGAGGCCCTGCGGCAAACGAGTCTTGTCTGCACGACCAGCGCCCCAATCCACCCCCCGCCCTATCAAAGGCAGTTCGCACCGGGGTACTTGCGCTGGCAAGTGGAGCTGTTGGGGAGCGATAAAGGCCAAGAGGTGCCAAAGACGATGTACACTTCAAAGTGGTCTTTAGAGCATGGGTTGTTGTTCCCATGTCTACCTCCAGACCCCGTGTCTCCTGCCAAGCATCCCCCCTCACGCTGGACGCCCCCCTGCAATCCACATAAGTGTGTCTCCATTCACAAGTCTTCCTGTGTCTTGTCTGCACGACCAGCGCCCCAATCCACCCCCCGCCCTATCAAAGGTAGTTCGCACCGGGGTACTTGCGCTGGCAAGTGGAGCTGTCGGGGAGTGATAAAGGCCAAGAGGTGCCAAAGACGATGTACACTTCAAAGTGGTCTATAGAGCATGGGTTGTTGTTCCCATGTCTACCTCCAGACCCCGTGTCTCCTGCCAAGCATCACCCCTCACGCTGGACGCCCCCCTGCAATCCACATAAGTGTGTCTCCATTCACAAGTCTTCCTGTGTCTTGTCTGCACGACCAGCGCCCCAATCCACCCCCCGCCCTATCAAAGGTAGTTCGCACCGGGGTACTTGCGCTGGCAAGTGGAGCTGTCGGGGAGCGATAAAGGCCAAGAGGTGCCAAAGACGATGTACACTTCAAAGTGGTCTATAGAGCATGGGTTGTTGTTCCCATGTCTACCTCCAGACCCCGTGTCTCCTGCCAAGCATCCCCCCTCACGCTGGACGCCCCCCTGCAATCCACATAAGTGTGTCTCCATTCACAAGTCTTCCTGTGTCTTGTCTGCACGACCAGCGCCCCAATCCACCCCCCGCCCTATCAAAGGTAGTTCGCACCGGGGTACTTGCGCTGGCAAGTGGAGCTGTCGGGGAGCGATAAAGGCCAAGAGGTGCCAAAGACCATGTACACTTCAAAGTGGTCTATAGAGCATGGGTTGTTGTTCCCATGTCTACCTCCAGACCCCGTGTCTCCTGCCAAGCATCCCCCCTCACACTGGACGCCCCCCTGCAATCCACATAAGTGTGTCTCCATTCACAAGTCTTCCTGTGTCTTGTCTGCACGACCAGCGCCCCAATCCACCCCCCGCCCTATCAAAGGTAGTTCGCACCGGGGTACTTGCGCTGGCAAGTGGAGCTGTCGGGGAGCGATAAAGGCCAAGAGGTGCCAAAGACGATGTACACTTCAAAGTGGTCTATAGAGCATGGGTTGTTGTTCCCATGTCTACCTCCAGACCCCGTGTCTCCTGCCAAGCATCCCCCCTCACACTGGACGCCCCCCTGCAATCCACATAATGCCACAACATATACACGTCATTCATTCTCAAACACACCCCTGTTTCGAATTCTTTATAACCCACTTCAGATTTCGAATGAGAACTTCTTTGCGCTTTGCTAGTCAACCCGTGAAGGTGCTGGTTATCTGCTCTTCGTCTCTGTGAACTTCCGTGACCACTTCGAGCAAACTCGCCAGTTTTGCAACCTGTGAACTGCTCCCTGTTCTACGACAAGAAACTACTCTGATCCCTGCATCTAACTGTTTGTTCGTCAAGGTAAGGCCATGTACCATAATCATTTTGCGTCCAATTTTTAAATTTATATCTATTTGCTAGTAGTCATCAAATTGCATCCATGTTTTCTTATCGTTCAAGACAGTACATGCAAGGAACTAGTCACATGTTCTGACTTTAGTCAAATTATTTTTCTATTTTTTTAAAGTTATTCATATACTTATCCACATGTGAATAACGTGTATAGTTCCAAGAACCTAAACGAACCTTGCATTGGACCTTTTATGTGTCATTTAATTTTTTAACACATTGGTATTCATTGAGAATTGTTGATCCTTACTTTTCAGAACTTTCCACAATGCCTGCCTGTTCCATTGGCGGTTGCCCTTCTAAGACCCATAATAAATCTGAAGGTACTATAATGCATGTTTTCCCTAAGACAATAGATCAGATAAGAGAATGGGTTAGATATTGCGGATATCCACCGTCTGAGCTTAAAAGTAGAGTCCTAGAAGTCTTTGCGGACAAGAGGGGTGATCGATACCGCATCTGCAGCAGGCACTTTAGCTCAGACATGTACTCCACATCATTGCTAATAAAGAAGAACACACCGCGAGCGAGGCGAAAATTGCTCCCAACCGCTATTCCCACTCTATTTGTCCACATCCCTCCACTGGTGAGTCAAGTTTACGGATCTAGCTCTCGGCCTTGCGGTAGTGTGTAGCATTAGCTAACAATAATTTCCCCATTTATGTATCCACTCAAAATGAAGGCGGAAGATTCTCCATCCGTGTCGTTATTGCAGTCATCAGCCACTTCAAGCGCCTATCGGGTAATCTTACTTAGCTATTCTGCCACTGACTTGTTTTGGGCATGTAAATCAATACTTTTAATTTATCGTGTAATTATTTTACCTAATGGTACACCATAGTACTCGTCCTCTAGTCTTTGTTTACAAACTTAATTATTGTTATCCAAAATAATGCAAGTACTGTCTTTCAGGGAGATGCTGAGGAGTCCAACGCATTGACGACAACCGTTGATGTCACTCAGATGCTCGAGGTACTTTTCCGGACAGTTCCATCGATGGAGATCATCAGATCTTGCATTCTTGTAGCGTGATTGTTACACACAATGTTTCTTTCGTTTTTAGCTATTGATATGTCCTTCTGTCGTCGCCCTCCTATGTGTCTTCTTTTTTCAATATTGTGTTCATTACTAATGACAGTCCTATGTTTCAGGGAGTCGATGGAGCATTAGTCCAAGAAGAAGGGGGAGCATGCAGTTACGGGTCGGCGCAACAGCTTGCAGAAGTGTGCACCGCAGTTACAGCGTCCCTTGATGTTCTTATGCATTCCGAGGTATGGATACTGACAGTTCGATCAAGCGAGATCATATGACGTGATTACATCCGCTATACTTCTTTCTTTATTAACGCAAGTATTATGTTTCAGGGAGATGACGGAGCTTCTTCTACAAGAACATCACCCCTAGTAGTCGATGCAGATCTCTGGGTGGTGACACTTCCAACGATCAAGCAAATCGAATCATATTTAAATGTCCATTATTTATTTTGACAACTGATCATTTGTGCATGTCTATTCAGATGGGCCGTTGACGCCTGCACAAAGTTTATGTTCTTTCCATACTAATGCAATTACTGTGTTTCAGGGAGTTGCTGAAGCGTCATCTTCAATAATATCATCAATGGAAGTCTATGCGGAGCCCGAGGTATGGATCTTGACAGTTGCATCTAACCAGATCAACAATGCCTGAATAATTGTCGTTAGAATGTTCTACACAATGCGTTGATTCGTGTTTTGCTATTGAGATGTACGTGGGTATTGGTCCCCAAGTACATTTTGTGTTTTCAATATTATTATACATACTAATGAAAGTTCTATGTTTCAGGGAGTCGATGGAGCGTCAGTGAGTGATGGATGTGCTTATCGTGAAAATATAGTCATTGCATCGCAAGAGGAAGTGGAGACATGCACACACGAGTCGGAGCAACAGCGTCCAGATGTTGAAGTTCGAGGCAAGAAAGTTTCAAAGAAAAGAAAGCAAAAGAAGGTTAGTGTCCCGGTCACTATATTATGTTGTTTTTCACTGTTAATAGTTCAATACTGTAAGTTGTGTTTAAACTGAACATCCCTTTTCCAATCTGTCCTCTAGTTGCGAGTGGGTGTACGAACTAGATCTACACAGACAGTGAAGCGAACGAGAGATGTTGCTTGTCAAACCTTTTGGCAGGGACTTGAGACTGGAGATGCATCGTGCCAATGGGAAGAATATGAAGTGATTGACAACGGAGCTTTACCACCACCAGCCATTGATAGTGAATGTCCTCCTGGTAGTTCGGATGCAGTAGGAGATAAATTCACAGAATCCACATCCGCAAAAACTAAGACCGCGAGAAAGTTGAAGAAATTGTTTTTTTCTCCCATCGCCGGTGAAGGAACAGATGTTTCAATGGAAGAGAATGTAATGGACGACAATGAAACACCATCAATATCACTGAACATAGCGGAAGATGATATCAGAGATTCTACCTTTCATGTGAGTGACATGTCCTCAACGTTACAGGCCGAACCAGCTGGGATGCAGAGTGACAGTATAAGGAAAGAGGCCAAATACATTGTATTCGATAGTTGTTTGATTGATATTATTATTATGCTGAAATGTGGGCATTTGGTTGGTGGGGAAGTATGTGGGGAGCCATTGATTAATGTGACTCATGCAATTCGAGGCACTAACCTTAAAATACATGCCACCTGTACACAATATCATCCGTTCTCATGGTCTGCACAACCCATGCTGGGGCAACTGCCAGCAGGCAATCTACTTTGTGCAGCGGCCGCACTTTTTAGTGGTTCAAGTTTTAAAAAGTTAGAGTATTTCTTTCAGTTTGTGGGAATCCATTTCATTGTGAAAACTCAGTTCTACAAATACCAAACCGATTATCTATTTCCAGCCATTAGCGAAGCTTGGAGAATGGAAAAAATGTCTATTGAAAGTACATTCGCGGGCAAACGGTTCAGGCTAGCCGGTGATGGACAGTGCGACAGCCCAGGATTTTCAGCCAAGTACTGCACCTACCACTTTCAGGACATGGAAAGTAAGAAAATTGTGAGTTCGGTGGTCGTGCAGGTGTCACAAAGTACATCCTCAGTGGCCATGGAGAAAGTTGGCTTTGTAGCATCGTTGCAAGAACTACAATCGCGGGGAATGGTGATCGACCTGATAGCCACGGACAGACACGTTTCAATTGCCAAGACAATGAGAGAAGAGTACAAAAATATAAATCACCAATTTGACGTATGGCATCTTGCAAAATCAATCAATAAAAAAATGTCGGCTGCAGGTAAAAAAAAAGATATGCAAGGTATTTAGTGGTCCAAGTCAATCAGCAACCATCTTTGGTGGAGCTCAAAAACATGTGGAGGGTCGTTGGAAATTCTACTGGAAAAATGGCGGTCAGTAATGCTACACTGTAGCAACGTTCACCGCTGGAACACGAACCAACATTTCCACAATTGTGAACATGGCCATTTGTCCACAGAGGAGGGACGGAAGAAGAAGTGGTTGATTCCTTCATCACCCACTCACAAAGCCATTGAAAAGATTGTATTTGATAAAACTATAACAAGAGATTTGAGGGGACTCACGGAATTCTGCCACACAGGAGATTTGGAGGTGTTCCACAATATGTGCCTAAAGTACAGGCCAAAACGATTGCATTTTGGCATGGAGGGCATGATAAATCGGACTCTTCTAGCGGTCTTGGCACATAACCATAATGTTGGCCGTCAACAAAGTAGGACGACCGGAACTTTAGGGACGCTTCGCTACAATAAGGCCTTCACTAAAAGAAGTAAACAATGGGTGATCAAACCAGTGTTTGAGGATATGCAATATGAGTTTATTGAGAGACTTATTGTCGATGTCATAGATAGGCACATACATGGAGTTGTGAACGAACCTGTGCAGGGGACAACTGCATTGCCACCCAACATTGCCTCTGTTCCATGTCCACCTAAAGCAGAGCTCATTGAGAAATACACATCGCGGTTTAAATGATTGTAATTTGATTGTCTGTTCTCTCGAGTCTCCTCATGTCGCAGGCCCATTGAATATGTGTAGCTATGTATTGTGTAAATAAAAGTGATTGCTCAGTGTACATGCAATGTGTCTCTCCGCCCTTGCCCCTCCCTTCACCGTGCAGTAGTGCGAACCACCCGGGTGTCACCTGTGACTTTGCTCTCGAGTCTCCTCATGTCGCAGGCCCATTGAATATGTGTAGCTATGTATTGTGTAAATAAAAGTGATTGCTCAGTGTACATGCAATGTATCTCTCCACCCTTGCCCCTCCCTTCACCGTGCAGTAGTGCGAACCACCCGGGTGTCACCTTTGACTTTGCTCTCGAGTCTCCTCATGTCGCAGGCCCATTGAATATGTGTAGCTATGTATTGTGTAAATAAAAGTGATTGCTCAGTGTACATGCAATGTGTCTATTCCACCTTGTTCATTTGCGCATTAAATTAAACCAAACAGTAATATAAATCATTTTTCAAAAAATATAGAATGTCTCCGTATTTATGGTTTTCTGGGGCTGCAAAGCACGCAGACAAAATGCAAAGATGCAGTGTAAATTTCAAGTCCTGTGAGATGGCCTTACACTGAATGTAGCTAACTAGGAATGTGTGCTCGTTCAAAGTGAAGGTCAGCTGCTTTGATTTTTTGCTCGGGTGCCGGAATGGCCCACGACTCAGTATAAGGTTCTATTGTTATTTGACCTTGACAGGCCGGGACCATCCCGAAAGACTTCTTTTTGGGGGTGTGGTGCAGTAACGTGAAAGATAATGAATATAATTTCAGAAACGAAAGCCATTTAATGTTCGTTCATTAGAAGAAATCACGTCGGCATAGAAGGAGTGGTATTTCGTGGCTGCCCGACACACAGATACAATGGAAATTGCAAATATAATGTAGGTAACTCTTTAGATGAGTTTATACCGCAATTTAATTACTATACAGTAGCTTTAAAGACGGGTTAAGTTGTACTTGTTCGTTCTATGTGGCATATTGTTTTGTACCACGCACTATCTTGAGGAGAACCATCTCCTTTTACGGAAGCACCTCAAAACCTTCCTCTTTGCTTCTGCTTTCTATCTCCCTCTCCCCTGCTACAACTGGTCCACTGTCTGCGACCTCGGTCCTGGGCCCTTCCACTCTCCACCTGCACTGCCTCCCTGTCAACCACTGCACTGGGGGACTGTCTCAGTATCCTACAGCCCCCCCTTCCCAGCACTTGTTCTTCACTTACCTTGCACTCGCCACCAGCTGGCCCTATGTATTTATTATTTTATGCTACTTACCTTGTACTCCACTTCCCCCCTCCCCTTCCCCTTCCCTTTGCACTTTTACCTTCCCCCTACCCCTGCACTTGCGCGATCTGAATTACACCTGGCCTAGTAGGGTCGTTGTCTGTCTTCTCCTTGTCCCCCCCCTCCCTGCCTCGCCACGCCTTGAAACACTTCATCAGTGACGAAGTGGTCCACTGGCGCTCAGGCGGCTCTGAAAAAGGCGGAGGAGAGGGGGTGGGTTACTGGAAATGACGTATAATACCCAGTTGCACTGTCCTAGCTATGAAACAATTTCCCGACCTAATATATAAAATGAATAATTTTAATAAAGATCTGATGGTGAGACTAATTTCATTTTTTATGTTTTTAAAACAGGTACATTCTACATTACTGTCCGTGTCACGAGTACCAGACACCGGCGGATGGCTTTTACAGCCGCCAGTTGCTTCTCCGCGTGAACAACGTTACCACCCTGACCATTTTATGGGACGATCGCCAAGTACAAGTATGCCCTTACGCGGTACTAACGGCTAGATGCAACATACAGACCGTTGTGGTGGCCTAGTGCCTCGTTGTTGGAACAGCCATGCGATTATCAGTGCGACCGAAGAGCTTATTTTATCGTAAACCAACACCCTGTGTACTGCACACGAACATCGCTTGCCTCAAGACGAACTATTTTGGATCGAGAGCAAATAAAAATGCAAATCGCTGAATATTCTCTAAACATTTGATGTCAAATAAATGTACTTCACCAAATTTACAATCTTGCGGTTTGATTTGAAAGTACAGTTTCATATTCCGAATTGTGGCGCGCTGTGTTGTGAGCTGATCTGTGTTGGTTTCCGGGTTCTGTGTGGAGTCGCGTAGAAGACGCCTGGGCGCGTTTGCCTACGCAGCACAGTCACGTCACAGAGAGAGGCGGGGAATATGAATGTTTTGATAAAGTCTGTTTCAGGGGCGGGGGATTTGATTTAGTGCCGCAAAAGCAGGTCAGCCAGGGCGATGCGGAAAGTGATAGGATTATCACAAAATGGCAGCTGATTTCGAGTGCGTTAATGGACGAAAAGTCGGGTAAGGTCCATAGGAAAGTTTTATACGATCTACCGATTTATGCTTAAAAACACATGGCCGAACCGTAGGGACAATAAAAAAAAAGTCCCGGAACTATCCTTTAATCATTAAGTCATTATCTCTAGCATAGCTCGTCATCTTCATTGCACGTTTCTTCAAGCCAACATATGTTGTATCGAAGATGGCCATATCGTCTACGTATGCCAGATAAAGTATCCTGTCATTTCTCAACCTAGGAGCACAGCTATCCTCACTAGCAATGTGTTAATTGAGATCTGCCAGGTAGAGGTTGAACATGCCCGGAGACTGGACACACCGCTGCTTGACTCCCCTCTCTATGTCAACAGAGGAGGTCATGTACCCGGCACTATTCAACCTCACCTGAGCCTTAGTACCCTGATGCAATTATTGACATGCATAAAGAAGATGGCTTGGCACTCCCATCTTTTTAATTTGCCCTATAGTTTTTCACGATTGATTGTGTTGAAAGCGCTAGCAAAATCGATATATAATATGTAAAGGGGCGCAGTCTCTTCTTTTTCCTGCTTGGAGGATTAAAGAATTTGCAATCAGAATATTGTGGAGACATGAGAGACATCTTTGGAATACTATTTGGAAATTACTCAAAACATTTTCTTTTAAGAACCATTTTTCAATCTCCCTTAAGATGCAACCAGCAATAATCTTCCCATGAACATCCAATAAGGATAAGAGACAGTAACTTCTGGGGTCGTTTCTCTCCTCCCTTGCTTGTGTACTGGGACTAGATAAGATAAGGACCAGGATAGTGGCAACTGTCCCATGATTATTACTCTATCAAAGAAGGTTTTTATTATATCAGCCCACAGCTCTGGGTTTGCCAGCATGACCAAATTACAAACCCCATCATGGGCCGAGGGGCACCGGACCGTTTCAATTTCTTAATTAGGGCTAGGATATCCCCTAAGCACCCTCCAAGTGTAAACTGCCTTCACCCAATTCAACCAGCCAATGGTCCACCTTAAATCTATCTAAAATATAGGCCTCCCAAGTGTTTGCAGGTATAACATTCAGCAGTGCCTTGTCAGAAAGGGCAACCCCTTTGTTAAAGGTATGCCACAAATGTTTAGTGTCATTTTTCCTCATGGAAGCATATATTTGTTTCCAAGCTTTAACTTTTACAGATATATGATAGGATCTGCCCCATACCATATATCTATTGTTAGTATTCTTTACCATCTGTCTCTTTTCTCCAAAGTCCATGTTTCGCCTATCAATTTTGCAAATCTCTTGTCTTAACAGCCACTTTGCCTTTTTATCTCGTTTTCATATGGATGGATTTGGGCATTACACTCTTTGGTTCTAATGGGACTATTACTGGACATGAATAGTTTTGTGATGGAGCCTATCCATTCTACAATTTTATTCCAGGGGTCATCTGATTTATAACCGCTATCCAGTACGGCCATATACCTTGTTATGTCCTCTATATTTCGATTGTACCATCTCACTCTGTTCTTTCCACTACTCATTATGATCTCACCCATCTTCCCTCTGTACATGTCATGACATTGATATCTCAAGTGTCACTATTCCGTGTTCGCTAAACTCAGTGAGTCTTATGGTCATGGAGTGAGTTATCTGAGTTATTCAGACAAGCAAATATAATCAATAATGGCTGTATTCTCACCCATTCTCCATGTTACCGAGGGAGGCATGTCCCAGTGTATAGTACCATTGGTAATAGTTACATTCAACATCCCAAAAAAGTCCAACCATTTAAAAGCCCTTTCCCTATGCTTTTCATCTTAATTCTCCTTTCTGATCCACCATATGTCCTCTTGTTGGTGACTGAATACTCCAGATAGCTTGCATTTAAGTCCCCCCGCCCCCAGATTTATATTGCAGTATCACTCCACATTGTATGCTCAGATGTTATCACTTCAAGAATTGTATCCTGAATTTCATCAATGCATGCTCTGGGTGGATCATAGATGTTAATCAACAAGATGCAGGAGCTTGCAGACAATTCAACCATAACTAGGAGAACATTGGGACATTGGGAACCCATGTTTACTTCATAGGCATTATACCTCTTTGCAGTTAAGGTTACTAAACCTCCATATGGTCTACCGTTAATCCCTCTTTTTTGCCAGATTACAAAAACTTCGGAAAACATCAAAGTGATCTTCATTGCACAACCAGGTTTCCTGAATAAGAATCATATCAGATTGCTGGAGGTTCCCGAATGAACAATTCTCTGCAAATAGGTGCCTCTGACCCCTAGCATTCCATTAATTGACAATCAAAAATGCGTTAGGAAGGAAGGATAGCTCAGTCTTGGGAGGATAGCTCGGTGGCAACGTGCTCGCCATGGAAGCAAGACGGCACGGAGCAACACAGGTTCGATCCCCGGGTCTGCGCTTAGAAACCTCTGGGTATTAAGAGCGTTATAAATAACCTATGATATCATCTCATATCATAACTGTTTACTCGAACCGACAGGAAAGAGAGTAACCATTCCCAATGGGATTTAGACTCCTTCTCTTTCTTACCATTCGGCTTTATAAGACCATTGCTGTCGCCGTCATGGGTTTATTTACATTCCAAAACCCCCTTCTTAGGTTTTCCCATTTGGTCTAGGTCAAATCCCCATTTCAATAAAGAAGGAGCATTATTCCTGACCAATGACACCAACTCAGCGTCCCGACAGTGAACCTTTGTACACACAATATCAAGACCTTTCAATGGTTCCACAAATTCAGAATCCCTACTTTTGAGAACGCTCAATGCAGGTAGGTGATCAAATAAGTTTAACAAAGCACATCTATTTAATGGAAGTGCTTGATCTACAAATAGGTTTGATATTGTGAAGTTCCTAACTGGGAGGTCAAAGTTAGCTGTTGGCACCTCTCTTTGGGCAAGGACCAATTGTCCAGGGTCCAACCTCTTAATACCAACCACTCTCAGGTTCTTTGACCCCATACCCTTTCTCTCAGCCACCTTATAGGTAGCGGTCATCACTATGGTGATTATAGAATCAACCATATTATCTGAGGTATTCGAGTGATCTACAGCGCTTGAGTTGTTAACCACAGGTGGGGCCATTTGCACCGCCTTGTTCTTGTCTCTTTTACTTAATAGTCATGAGGTCAAATTCCCCATTTTGGAGGTTTGCCTACGAGCACGGCGTGCAGCTTTCTTCCTTGCCTTTTTCGTTGGAGCGGATAGTGATGATCTCATCATCAGCATACAAACTTTCAGCTGTTTGCTTGTCCGATGACACTTGAACACTAGCACATCTCTTCCCTCTCCAGCTCCTTTCTTGACGGTACATGTGGGAGGCAGCCGCTGAGTCATTGTCCTGGTCCACAATCGTTGACTCAAGTGGACCCACATCCGATTGGTTATCCTCATTTGTTGGGGCCATCCTAATGATTTCGGTATTTTGCTCATTCCCTGGATTTGCATGGTTGGGACCTCCATTAGCCATGATCTTACCCACTTTTACCTCCATCAAAGATACAATCTGGTTCAACATTGTTGTATGCTTAGAGACCTCGTTAGATAGAAAGTTACATTGTTTCAATAACATTGTTAGTGCAAAGTGGGTAGCTTCGTTATCTACATTTAACCGGTCAATATCCCCAGCCACATATGAGCCCGGCCTATCACTGCTTGCAGTAACATTTTCTTGCATTTCAACCATTGTTTCTTCAATAAGTCCCATAGGTTCAGGCGATACTGATAGTCGTTGCAACTCCATCGGTCTCCCGGGCACTGTGCTTGGGATTTGGGTGGTCACTTCATCAACGCCCTGCAACTGCAGGTGTGGCTTAGACAGGTCCTTCTGATTCCTGCTACTAGCGATAGAAATATGTTTAACAATGAGTTTTCATTGTCTATTAGGAGCGACTCAGGGTGATCTTCCGTGCTCACTACTTGGGACCCCTCTTTATTTCCACTGTTTTTATTGTCTGTAGGGGGGTACAAAAAATAGTGATTTTGGTAGGCACCTTATGTACTTTTACTACTGTCATGTTACTGTTCATAGCAGTCACAGATGTATTCCTGCCCACGTCCCCTTTGTCATTTCCACACTTTTGGTTTGCTTGTTGCCACACAGGCAGTATCTGCTCTTAGGTGGCATTTGTTTCCCACCAGGGGGAGCTCTGATCTCCTATTCACAGGTTTTAGGGCACCAAGACACTTACTGATTGACCTCAGATGTTAGTAGCCACCGGTGGCTTCCCAGAAAACTGCTGCGCCTTGTGCAAGATTTTAAATAATGATGTATAACTTACGGTAGTTCTCGATGGAATACAGACACCATAGTCTTTTCAGTCAGAGTCAAACCTCACACTGAACACCAAACACTCGGGCACTCTGCGCGCTCTGTGAGAGGCCAGTGTTTTTGAAACAGTATCTCCTCCTCTCAGGCATGGTGGCCACAGTAGACAGACTGGCTGCTTCAATTCCGCACAGGTTTTACACCACACAAGCAATCTCTGTGCAAAAAACACCAAACACTCTGGCACTCGGTGTGCTCTGTGAAAGGCCATTGTTTTTGAAACAGTAGCTCCTCCTCTCAGGCATAGTGGCCACAGTAGACAGACAGGCTGCTTCAATTCCGCACAGGTTTTAGACCGCACAAGCAGTCTCTGCGCAAAACACCAAACACTCTGGCACTCAGCATTATTATTATTAGGGTATTTGTATCAAGCATAGACCTAGCTTAGGGAAGCAACTAGGTCCTTTATAAGTAATGCGGAAAAGTACACAGTGAGGGAAGCATATTGAAAGGATAAGATTAATTCTAAACCTTCCAGCCATCACCTCTTCTGTTTTGCTATGGACGCTGAAAACACAATCGACACTACTGAGGTGGATGTAAGAGACTCACAACTTGAGTCTTTCGATAAGGCTTGCACTGCATCAGGCTCTCTTGGCCAACCACTTGAAATCGAGAGTACATCTTTTGTGGGGTACTTCACTGTTTATTTTTGTAAAAATACGAACAGAATCACACAAGGGGGTACAAAACAACAGAATCAATTAAATAAGTAGTTAGCTTCCTTTCAGAGACATGCCTGTTGTTAAGTCGCTCTTGCTCAAAAACTAAATGAATGTTCATTTTTGTTATTGATTTGAGTTTTTGCAGTGGTTGAAAACAAATTTGAATATGAAAGTTAAAATTAGCTTGTGTTACAACATTAGGCATCTATGTTCATAGCGCCAATCAATGTGCATCATGATGCACCCTCATCCCCCCGATAACTTGCACCTCGGCACATAGTACTTAATGTACACTATCAATTCCATCTGAGGCAATTAGTGAATCAAGCAAACATACCTGTCAATCAAAACTGTAGCGCCAGACCCTTAATTACCTCAGCCCGAACCGGGATCCACCACCTGAAGAATGAGTGCACGTTTTTTATGTAAAGCAAGGTTTATTGTACAAAAATCAGGGGAGCAGTTGGATAGTCCCATGGAATGAAACCAACGCAAGTCTCAACGAACTACATCAGTTCACATTGTATATACATGTTTGCAACAGTTATAACACTCCCAGATACTTTATTGCAATCCATCCCCACATATGATTGTACAAAAACCTCTTCAAAGAATCCCCATCTTTTCCCAATTCCTACATTTTCATTGGCCAGTTTTATCTTAATTGTCATCTTCAGATTATATGTAGAGCACACCTCTTCTTAGGATTCGTCCGTGGTAGATCATGACATCAGCACATGGTTAAACATTGGTATTGAAACATAATTAATTACTAGCAATAACTGGCCTATGCGCTTTTGCCTTAACTTTTAATTTGCACATGGTTCACATAAATATTTCAAGCGATATGAGGAAGGCTAGGTAAACAATTTCTCTTTGAGTTAGTGATACTATCACATTCCCTAGGTCACTGTTCCATTGAAACTTTCCAATCTACAAAACTGACATTTCATCGCACAATTGAAACTCCTGGGTAGCCTTGGGTATTGGCTTACCCCGTGCTTTATTGCTGACCAAAATAAATAATGAAACCCCTTCTGTCATGCTCTCAGGCAACAGGAGATTACATCTACTATCTACGATACTTATCAGACCCAAAATCCTATGGCTAGTTCCTGCAGCTGTGCTGAACGTGAAGTTCATGAAGTTACTTATTCACCTATCTCCTGGCTTCTAATACCTCACAGAACTGGTTTCAAAGTTCACTCTGCAAAACAGCCCCCAACTACGGTGTTTTTGATTCATTTGTGAAAAGCCCACTAATACGAGATTCATGAATTTCCCATGCATTTGAGTTAATGTGCATGTATGTTTATACATTTGGTGGGATTTACATGTTATCTTTCTAAGCACGTGCAAGCTGATATGAATACATTCTAGACAACAGTAACACTAAAGTAACATATCCAATCCATAATTAACTTCAGTACATTTGAAATTGCAACATTGCGAGCAGGATGCTGCCACCCCCACTTATGAATATGGCGTGCGCAACATGAACCCCTCGTAATCATGGGGACCTTTCTTGACCACCCCAACAAACCACACTCGCTAAAGTTATTAATTCATTGTACCAAACTAAGGCCTAATTTACACAAATAAGTTGGTTGCTAAATAATTCTGGACAGTGTTAACGAAAGGTGCACTGAAGGGGAAAGAAATAAGAGGAAAGTGATTTTGTGCTATTTTTCTGCCAAAACTATTGGGATTGGAGGCATGTAATTTTGTCTTGCTTTCACATTTCGAAAGGTGATACTAAGTTTGAGGTTGTCCTCATTTCGCCCTATTTGTGTCTTGGTGCAGAATGTTTTTTGGATAACTGCACAATAGAAAATAGTGTGTACTCATTTCCTTATTAGAGAAGCAGACAACCTGGTACAAAATGGAGGAGCTTCTTCATGGACGCAAAATAGGGGTCATCAGCTGCCACTTCTGGCAAACACCTTGCAAGCACTGGCAATGCCCCTGGTACCCGGTAGCAGAGTCATGGGAACATAAATGGGGCTGATCAAAAACTTGGCGTGGCTTAAGCCCCTTAGAATTTAGAATGTCTTTCTTAATTAATCTTTAAAGTGTTTAAGGGACAGAAGACATCACAAAATACAAAGGAAGACTGGCTTGCTGGGCTTTAACAGCCAATTTAGTGGGCTTTGGCAGTTGAGATTAAGGGCTTGCATCACAGAAGCCTTTTATAATATCACAATCCCATTAAAAAATGCTCTGTGAATCAGGCCCTAAGAGAGAGAGGGGGGGATACACTGAGAGAGAGAGAGAGAGAGAGAGAGAGAAATGCCATGGGAAAAGAGAGTCAGTGGTATGGAGAGAGAAAATAAGAGTGATGTGAGGAAAGACGGTGGTAGAGTGAGAGAGAGAGCTGTGGAGAAGACATGTAGAGATTATGAGAGGAGAGAGCATAGTAGGAAACAGAGGGGGAATGAGAGGGGAAATACAGATGTGGAGGAACAGAGTGAAGGAAGAAAAAGACAGAGGACAAAGTAAAGAGAGCGAGGATGAAGAAAAGAAAAAATGAAGGAAAGAGAGAAAGAAAGAAAGAAAGAAAGAAAAAAGAAAGAAAGAAAGAAAGAAAGAAAGAAAGAAAGAAAGAAAGAAAGAAAGAAAGAAAGAAAGAAAGAAAGAAAGAAAGAAAGATGTCCTTTTTACTTTCCATGGCGGACATGAGGACGGGTCCACTGTCTGTGGATGATGAGAAAGGGCAACATATTTGGGGAGAGAGGGGATGTCTGGCAGACAGAGGGGCCAGGGGGTAGATAAAGGCTGCTTAGTGGGTCATGCGTGCACAGAGAAGCAGTATGTTGGGGAACAGAGACTCGTACAGGCATATACAGCCTGTGTTCTCTCACTCCTGATTGGGGTGCACCTCACAGGATGCTTATTTTGGCTCTTGTTAATGATAGTTTTTCATTGTTTCTGTTACCATCATTAGTACACATGTTTTTATTTGAAGATAGGGTCGCAGGAATGCCCCTCCTCCTCCCCATAATGAACCTGAAAGGCCGAGCCAGGAATGCTCAACGTCACCCATCCTTTTTCAGATGATCCCCAAATGCACCACTGCCTGACACATGTACAGGAAGGTATGCCCCCAGACAGCGATTCCATTCTTATCCAGTGCAGATACTTCCAGATCCAGGTGACCCAATGGAGATTGTGGTCCCAAACACTATAATGGACTGCATCGATTAAGCGCCAAGAAGCCACTATGCTGATGTCAATAGTGACACCAAGATATAGCAGCGTTAGTCATGAAGCACACTCGCAGCCCTGCACCACATTACACAAACACACATTTGCATACACGAAGAACATGCTTACACAGTTCCATAGATAGAGGACGGATACGCATAATGCATAAACACACGGCAAAAAGAGATACTGAGCAAGCTTACAGATGCTTATGAAAATTAACCCTATGGGACTACAGGAGTATCAATGGAGACTGGTAGGACCACGTACGACAACCTTATAAGTAACATAGCACAGAAGGAGAATGGAGAAATCATATTATAAGTCTAAGGAAAATTACAGAAGGTCTGAAGCCACAGAACATGTGACAAGATGAGCACGTTCAGGCTGCACGAAGCGCAGATCGAGCTTGCAGCCAAGGTCAGAGATAAACAGTTACATTCCAAGCTCCGGATGACAAGGGACCAGCTGCAGGAAAATCGAATAAATGTTCATAAATGCAGACCCAAGAGTTCCATTTTGTGGTCTATAACCATGTGATGCATTCAAGTTAGACTATGGGCCTTCACCTGTGCTGGGAAGATGAGCCATTCTCAGCCACCCAGACGAGAGGTGAAAGAGGTGTTGCAACGTGGAAATGCACGCTCACAGGCAAAAGGTGGTCCACTTACAGATACATTTCAGACACATAGTCCTTCCACATCACCTTGAAGAGGTGCACAGAGGGCTGAGAACTGAGCTGGGTCCCATACCTGGGGAAATCAGCTCCAGCCAATCAAGAGACAGAAATCCAGGGGTGGATGGCAAAGGGCAAGGGTCAATGGTAAGTCCACGACTCTGCAACAATGTAATAGATAGTTTTTGGGGACAGGGCAGGTCAGCCACCTGACATGCGAAGACCAGTGCAATAACATCTATAGGGGATAGCTATATGTGTTACTACTCTCAGTACCCAATCAGTAGTGGGGATGGGTTTTCGGGGAAGGACCCAGGTGATGACATCATGTAGCATCAAAACCGTGGAGCACACATTGTAAAGTTGAGAGATACGCGAGAATCTTGATTGTCTTGTATGATCCCTGTTAGTTTTTTGTAATAAACCAGAGTTATAACTTGCCCTTGGCTGAGTACTCCGTTCATGCTGAGGAGAGGGTTGTTGGGCCCTTGGGAGTCGGACGAATCCCCAGACGACCTCTAGCATACCGTGGAGCCATCTCAACAAGTTAACATTAATAAGAATACTGCACTTTATTATTTCCATCATCTTCATCATTATTAGCTGTCTGACGTTTGTGAACTGTAATCGTTTGCATTGCAAAACTTAAAAATAAATCAATTAATGAGAAGTATTTCTGTAGTTATTATGAATTATTATTGTAATAGGTTTTAATATTTTCAGTAGGAGCAATGTGAAGTAATTGTATTGTTTCAGCTATCATCATTATGATGACAAAGATTATGTGTATTGTAATTCATATTATTGTTAACTTTAACTATAATATCAATACATGTGTTATTCGGGTTGTCTCATTGTTAATATTAAGTTAATGGTGTTATTATTATTATTATTATTATTATTATTACAATTATCACTGTAATATTTGGGGTGCATGAGTCATGCCTTAGAAATAGGGCCAGCCTATTCTTTCCGGGTATGAATCCCGTGACAGGGCAAACTCAGACCTTCATCCTCTGAGATCAAGATACTGAGAACCATTAGGTTGGGTAATAATAACATGATGTATTGTTTTATTGCAGCGCTTCAAGGTTTGAGGAAGAGATGAAGCACTATATAAAAAGAAGAAGTGATAGTATTATTATTATCACCATCATTCACATCTAATAGAGTATCAAAAAAAGCAAATGTGTTCTTATACTCAGGTACCACTAAAATCCTTCAAATTACTTAACAAATGCTTGCGAGTTCTATCCCTAGACCCTGAGGTTCTGCGGTCCAACGTCTGCATTGGCTTTTTTTGTCCGATAATTGTCAGAAGTTGTTTCATTGCAATCCATACTGGTGTAAAAGTAAACACGACGTGCTTCACAAATCTGCAGTCTCGAGTTCACACCAGCAGCCTGATGCCTCGTGTTCACACCAGCAGCCTGATACCTCGTGTTCACACCAGCAGCCTGCTGTGTCGAGCTCACACCAACAGCCTGATGCCTCGTGTTCACACGAGCAGCCACTTGCTGTCTCGAGTTCACACCAGCTGCCTGCTGTCTCAAGTTCACACCGGCAGCCTGATATGTTGTGATCACAGCAGCAGCCTGCTGTCTCGTGCTCACACCAGCAGCCAGCTGTCTAGTGCTCACACCAGCAGCCTGCTGTCTCGTGTTCACACCGGCAGCCTGCTATCGCGAGTTCACACCATCAGCCTGATGTCTCGTGTTCACACCAGCAGACTGATGTCTCGTGTTCACACCAGCAGCCTGCTGTCTCGTGTTCACACCAGCAGCCTGATGTCTCGTGTTCACACCAGCAGCCTGATGTCTCGTGCTCACACCAGCAGCCTGATGTCTCGAGTTCACACCAGCAGCCTGATGTCTTGTTTTCACAGCAGCAGCATGATGTCTCTGTCTCGAGTTCACACCAACAGCCTGCTGTCTCGAGTTCACATCATCAGCCTGATGTCTCGTGTTTGCACCAGCAGCCTGCTGTCTCGTGTTCACAGCAGCAGCCTGCTGTCTCGTGTTCACACCAGCAGCCTGATGTCTCGAGTTCACACCAGCAGCCTGCTGTCTCGTACTCACACCAGGAGCCTGCTGTCTTGTATTCACAACAGCAGCCAGCTGTCTCGTACTCACACCAGCAGCCTGCTGTCTCGAGTTCACACCGGCAGCCTGCTGTCACGTGTTCCCACCAGCAACCTGCTGTCTCTTGTTCACACCAGCAGCCTGCTGTCTCGTGTTCACACCAGCAGCCGTCTGCTGTCTTGTGTTCACACCAGCAGCCTGCTGTCTCCTGTTCATACCAGCAGCCTGCTGTCTCGAGTTCACACCAACAGCCTAATGTCTCGTGCTCACACCAGCAGCCTGCTGTATCGTTTTCACAGCAGCAGCCTGATGTCTCTGTCTCGAGTTCACACCAGCAGCCTGCTGTTTAGAGTTCACAACAGCAGCCTGATGGTTCGTGTTCACACCAGCAGCCTGCTGTCTCGTGTTCACACCCGCAGCCTGCTGTCTCGAATTCACACCATCAGCCTGATGTCTCGTGTTCACACCAGCAGACTGATGTCTCGTGTTCACACCAGCAGCCTGCTGTCTCGTGTTCACACGAGCAGCCTGATGTCTAGTGTTCACACCAGCAGCCTGATGTCTCGTGCTCACACCAGCAGCCTGCTGTCTCGTGTTCACACCAGCAGCCTGATGTCTTCTGTTCACAGCAGCAGCATGATGTCTCTGTCTCGAGTTAACACCAGCAGCCTGCTGTCTCGTGTTCACACCGGCAGCCTGCTGTCTCGAGTTCACACCGGCAGCCTGCTGTCACGTGTTCACACAAGCAACCTGCTGCCTCTTGTTCACACCAGCCGCCTGCTGTCTCGTGTTCACACCAGCAGCCGTCTGCTGTCTTGAGTTCACACCAGCAGCCTGCTGTCTCCTGTTCACACCAGCAGCCTGCTGTCTCGAGTTCACACCAGCAGCCTAATGTCTCGTGCTCACACCAGCAGCCTCCTGTATCGTTTTCACAGCAGCAGCCTGATGTCTCTGTCTAGAGTTCACACCAGCAGCCTGATGTCTCGTGTTCACACCAGCAGCCAGCTGTCTCGTACTCACACCAGCAGCCAGCTGTCTAGTGCTCACACCAGCAGCCTGCTGTCTCGTGTTCACACCGGCAGCCTGCTGTCTCGAGTTCACACCATCAGCCTGCTGTCTCGTGTTCACACCAGCAGCCTGATGTCTCGTGTTCACACCAGTAGCCTGATGTCTCGTGCTCACACCAGCAGCCTGCTGTCTCGAGTTCACACCAGCAGCCTGATGTCTTGTTTTCACAGCAGCAGCATGATGTCTCTGTCTCGAGTTCACACCAGCAGCCTGCTGTCTCGAGTTCACATCATCAGCCTGATGTCTCGTGTTCACACCAGCAGCCTGATGTCTCGAGTTCACACCAGCAGCCTGCTGTCTCGTACTCACACCAGGAGCCTGCTGTCTTGTATTCACAACAGCAGCCAGCTGCCTCGTACTCACACCAGCAGCCAGCTGTCTAGTGCTCACAACAGCAGCCTGCTGTCTCGTGTTCACACCAGCAGCCTGCTGTCTTGAGTTCAGACCTGCAGCCTGCAGTCTCGTGTTCACACCAGCAGCCTTCTGTCTCGAGTTCACACCAGGAGCCTGCTGTCTCGTGTTCACACCAGCATCCTGCTGTCTCATGCTCACACCAGCAGCCTGCTGTCTCGTGTTCACACCAGCAGCCTGATATCTCTTGCTCACACCACCAGCCTGCTGTCTACAGTTCACACCAGCATCCTGATGTCTCGTGTTCACACCAGCAGCCTGATGTCTCGTGTTCACACCAGCAGCCGCCTGCTGTCTCGAGTTCACACCAGTAGCCTGCTGTCTCGTGTTCACACCAGCAGCCTGATGTCTCAAGTTTCCACCAGCAGCAAGCTGCCTCGTGCTCACACCGGCAGCCTGGGGTCTGGTGCTCACACCAGCAGCCTGCTGTCTCGGGTTCACACCAGCAGCCTGCTGTATCGTGTTCACACCAGCAACCTGCTGTCTCGTGTTCATACCAGCAGCCTGCTGTCTCGTGTTCACACCAGCAGCTGCCTGCTGTCTCGTGTTCACACCAGCAGCCTGCTGTCTCGTGTTCACACCAGCAGCCTGCTGTCTCGAGTTCACACCAGCAGCCTGATGTCTCGTGCTCAAACCAGCAGCATGCTGTCTCCAGGTCACACCAGCAGCCTGATGTCTCGTGCTCACAGCAGCAGCCTGCTGTCTTGTGTTGACAACAGCAGCCTGATGTCTCTGTCTGGAGTTCACACGAGCAACCTGCTGTCTAGAGTACACACCAGCAGCCTGATGTCTCGTGTTTACACCAACAGCCTGCTGTCTCATGTTCACACCAGCAGCCTGCTGTCTCGAGTTCACACCATCACCCTGATGTCTCGTGTTCACACCAGCAGCCATCTATCTTGTGTTCACACCAGCAGCCATCTGTCTCGTGCTCACGCCAGCAGCCTGCTGCCTCGAGTTCACACCAGCAGCCTGCTGTCTCGAGTTCACACCAGCAGCCTGCTGTCTCATGCTCACACCAGCAGCCTGCTGTCTCGTGTTCACACCAGCAGCCTGATGTCTCTTGCTCACACCAACATCCTGATGTCTCGTGTTCACACCAGCAGCCTGCTGTCTCGTGTTCACACCAGCAGCCCGATGTCTCGTGTTCACACCAGCAGCCTGATGTCTCGTGCTCACACCAGCAGCCTGCTGTCTCGAGTTCACACCAGCAGCCTGATGTCTTGTCTTCACAGCAGCAGCATGATGTCTCTGTCTCGAGTTCACACCAGCAGCCAGCTGTCTAGTGCTCACAAGAGCAGCCTGCTGTCTCGTGTTCACACCAGCAGCCTGCTGTCTTGAGTTCAGACCTGCAGCCTGCAGTCTCGTGTTCACACCAGCAGCCTTCTGTCTCGAGTTCACACCAGGAGCCTGCTGTCTCGTGTTCACACCAGCATCCTGCTGTCTCATGCTCACACCAGCAGCCTGCTGTCTCGTGTTCACACCAGCAGCCTGATATCTCTTGCTCACACCACCAGCCTGCTGTCTAGAGTTCACACCAGCATCCTGATGTCTCGTGTTCACACCAGCAGCCTGATGTCTCGTGTTCACACCAGCAGCCGCCTGCTGTCTCGAGTTCACACCAGTAGCCTGCTGTCTCGTGTTCACATCAGCAGCCTGATGTCTCGACTTTCCACCAGCAGCAAGCTGCCTCGTGCTCACACCGGCAGCCTGGGGTCTGGTGCTCACACCAGCAGCCTGCTGTCTAGTGCTCACAACAGCAGCCTGCTGTCTCGTGTTCACACCAGCAGCCTGCTGTCTTGAGTTCAGACCTGCAGCCTGCAGTCTCGAGTTCACACCAGCAGCCAGCTGTCTAGTGCTCACAACAGCAGCCTGCTGTCTCGTGTTCACACCAGCAGCCTGCTGTCTTGAGTTCAGACCTGCAGCCTGCAGTCTCGTGTTCACACCAGCAGCCTGCTGTCTCGTGTTCACACCAGCAGCCTGATATCTCTTGCTCACACCACCAGCCTGCTGTCTAGAGTTCACACCAGCATCCTGATGTCTCGTGTTCACACCAGCAGCCTGATGTCTCGTGTTCACACCAGCAGCCGCCTTCTGTCTCGAGTTCACACCAGTAGCCTGCTGTCTCGTGTTCACACCAGCAGCCTGATGTCTCGAGTTTCCACCAGCAGCAAGCTGCCTCGTGCTCACACCGGCAGCCTGGGGTCTGGTGCTCACACCAGCAGCCTGCTGTCTCGGGTTCACACCAGCAGCCTGCTGTCTCGTGTTCACACCAGCAACCTGCTGTCTCGTGTTCATACCAGCAGCCTGCTGTCTCGTGTTCACACCAGCAGCTGCCTGCTGTCTCGTGTTCACACCAGCAGCCTGCTGTCTCGTGTTCACACCAGCAGCCTGCTGTCTCGAGTTCACACCAGCAGCCTGATGTCTCGTGCTCAAACCAGCAGCATGCTGTCTCCAGGTCACACCAGCAGCCTGATGTCTCGTGCTCACAGCAGCAGCCTGCTGTCTTGTGTTGACAACAGCAGCCTGATGTCTCTGTCTGGAGTTCACACCAGCAACCTGCTGTCTAGAGTACACACCAGCAGCCTGATGTCTCGTGTTTACACCAACAGCCTGCTGTCTCATGTTCACACCAGCAGCCTGCTGTCTCGAGTTCACACCATCAGCCTGATGTCTCGTGTTCACACCAGCAGCCATCTATCTTGTGTTCACACCAGCAGCCATCTGTCTCGTGCTCACGCCAGCAGCCTGCTGCCTTGTGTTCACACCAGCAGCCTGCTGTCTCGAGTTCACACCAGCAGCCTGCTGTCTCATGCTCACACCAGCAGCCTGCTGTCTCGTGTTCACACCAGCAGCCTGATGTCTCTTGCTCACACCAACATCCTGATGTCTCGTGTTCACACCAGCAGCCTGCTGTCTCGTGTTCACACCAGCAGCCTGATGTCTCGTGTTCACACCAGCAGCCTGATGTCTCGTGCTCACACCAGCAGCCTGCTGTCTCGAGTTCACACCAGCAGCCTGATGTCTTGTTTTCACAGCAGCAGCATGATGTCTCTGTCTCGAGTTCACACCAGCAGCATGCTGTCTCGAGTTCACATCATCAGCCTGATGTCTCGTGTTCACACCAGCAGCCTGCCGTCTCGTGTTCACACCAGCAGCCTGCTGTCTCGTGTTATCACCAGCAGCCTGGTGTCTCGAGTTCACACCAGCAGCCTGCTGTCTCGTACTCACACCAGGAGCCTGCTATCTTGTATTCACAACAGCAGCCAGCTGCCTCTTACTCACACCAGCAGCCAGCTGTCTAGTGCTCACAACAGCAGCCTGCTGTCTCATGTTCACACCAGCAGCCTGCTGTCTTGCGTTCAGACCTGCAGCCTGCAGTCTCGTGTTCACACCAGCAGCCTTCTGTCTCGAGTTCACACCAGGAGCCTGCTGTCTCGTGTTCACACCAGCATCCTGCTGTCTCATGCTCACACCAGCAGCCTGCTGTCTCGTGTTCACACCAGCAGCCTGATATCTCTTGCTCACACCACCAGCCTGCTGTCTAGAGTTCACACCAGCATCCTGATGTCTCGTGTTCACACCAGCAGCCTGATGTCTCGTGTTCACACCAGCAGCCACCTGCTGTCTCGAGTTCACACCAGTAGCCTGCTGTCTCGTGTTCACACCAGCAGCCTGCTGTCTCGTGTTCACACCAGCAGCCTGATGTCTCGAGTTTTCACCAGCAGCAAGCTGCCTCGTGCTCACACCGGCAGCCTGGGGTCTGGTGCTCACACCAGCAGCCTGCTGTCTCGGGTTCACACCAGCAGCCTGCTGTCTCGTGTTCACACCAGCAACCTGCTGTCTCGTGTTCATACCAGCAGCCTGCTTTCTCGTGTTCACACCAGCAGCTGCCTGCTGTCTCGTGTTCACACCAGCAGCCTGCTGTCTCGTGTTCACACCAGCAGCCTGCTGTCTCGAGTTCACACCAGCAGCCTGATGTCTCGTGCTCAAACCAGCAGCATGCTGTCTCCAGGTCACACCAGCAGCCTGATGTCTCGTGCTCACACCAGCAGCCTGCTGTCTCGTGTTCACACCAGCAGCCTGCTGTCTCGAGTTCACACCAGCAGCCTGATGTCTCGTGCTCAAACCAGCAGCATGCTGTCTCCAGGTCACACCAGCAGCCTGATGTCTCGTGTTCACACCAGCAGCTGCCTGCTGTCTCGTGTTCACAACAGCAGCCTGCTGTCTCGTGTTCACACCAGCAGCCTGCTGTCTCGAGTTCACACCAGCAGCCTGATGTCTCGTGCTCAAACCAGCAGCATGCTGTCTCCAGGTCACACCAGCAGCCTGATGTCTCGTGCTCACAGCAGCAGCCTGCTGTCTTGTGTTGACAACAGCAGCCTGATTTCTCTGTCTGGAGTTCACACCAGCAACCTGCTGTCTAGAGTACACACCAGCAGCCTGATGTCTCATGTTTACACCAACAGCCTGCTGTCTCATGTTCACACCAGCAGCCTGCTGTCCCGAGTTCACACCATCAGCCTGATGTCTCGTGTTCACACCAGCAGCCATCTACCTTGTGTTCACACCAGCAGCCATCTGTCTCGTGCTCACGCCAGCAGCCTGCTGCCTCGAGTTCACACCAGCAGCCTGCTGTCTCATGCTCACACCAGCAGCCTACTGTCTCATGCTCACACCAGCAGCCTGCTGTCTCGTGTCACACCAGCAGCCTGATGTCTCTTACTCACACCAACATCCTGATGTCTCGTGTTCACATCAGCAGCCTGCTGTCTCGTGTTCACACCAGCAGCCTGATGTCTCGTGTTCACACCAGCAGCCTGATGTCTCGTGCTCACACCAGCAGCCTGCTGTCTCGAGTTCACACCAGCAGCCTGATGCCTTGTTTTCACAGCAGCAGCATGATGTCTCTGTCTCGAGTTCACACCAGCAGCCTGCTGTCTCGAGTTCACATCATCAGCCTGATGTCTCGTGTTCACACCAGCAGCCTGCTGTCTCGTGTTCACAGCAGCAGCCTGCTGTCTCGTGTTCACACCAGCAGCCTGCTGTCTCGTGTTAACACCAGCAGCCTGATGTCTCGAGTTCACACCAGCAGCCTGCTGTCTCGTACTCACACCAGGAGCCTGCTGTCTTGTATTCACACCAGCAGCCTGCTGTCTCGTGTTCACAGCAGCAGCCTGCTGTCTCGTGTTCACACCAGCAGCCTGATGTCTCGTGTTCACACCAGCAGCCTGATGTCTCGTGCTCACACCAGCAGCCTGCTGTCTCGAGTTCACACCAGCAGCCTGATGCCTTGTTTTCACAGCAGGAGCATGATGTCTCTGTCTCGTGCTCACACAAGCAGCCTGCTGTCTCGAGTTCACACCAGCAGCCTGATGCCTTGTTTTCACAGCAGCAGCATGATGTCTCTGTCTCGAGTTCACACCAGCAGCCTGCTGTCTCGAGTTCACATCATCAGTCTGATGTCTCGTGTTCACACCAGCAGCCTGCTGTCTCGTGTTCACAGCAGCAGCCTGCTGTCTCGTGTTCACACCAGCAGCCTGCTGTCTCGTGTTAACACCAGCAGCCTGATGTCTCGAGTTCACACCAGCAGCCTGCTGTCTCGTGTTCACACCAGCAGCCTGCTGTCTTGAGTTCAGACGTGCAGCCTGCAGTCTCGTGTTCACACCAGCAGCCTTCTGTCTCCAGTTCACACCAGGAGCCTGCTGTCTCGTGTTCACACCAGCATCCTGCTGTCTCATGCTCACACCAGCAGCCTGCTGTCTCGTGTTCACACCAGCAGCCTGATATCTCTTGCTCACACCACCAGCCTGCTGTCTAGAGTTCACACCAGCATCCTGATGTCTCGTGTTCACACCAGCAGCCTGATGTCTCGTGTTCACACCAGCAGCCGCCTGCTGTCTCGAGTTCACACCAGTAGCCTGCTGTCTCGTGTTCACACCAGCAGCCTGCTGTCTCGTGTTCACACCAGCAGCCTGATGTCTCGAGTTTTCACCAGCAGCAAGCTGCCTCGTGCTCACACCGGCAGCCTGGGGTCTGGTGCTCACACCAGCAGCCTGCTGTCTCGGGTTCACACCAGCAGCCTGCTGTCTCCTGTTCACACCAGCAACCTGCTGTCTCGTGTTCATACCAGCAGCCTGCTGTCTCGTGTTCACACCAGCAGCTGCCTGCTGTCTCGTGTTCACACCAGCAGCCTGCTGTCTCGTGTTCACACCAGCAGCCTGCTGTCTCGAGTTCACACCAGCAGCCTGATGTCTCGTGCTCAAACCAGCAGCATGCTGTCCCCAGGTCACACCAGCAGCCTGATGTCTCGTGCTCACAGCAGCAGCCTGCTGTCTTGTGTTGACAACAGCAGCCTGATGTCTCTGTCTGGAGTTCACACCAGCAACCTGCTGTCTAGAGTACACACCAGCAGCCTAATGTCTCGTGTTTACACCAACAGCCTGCTGTCTCATGTTCACACCAGCAGCCTGCTGTCTCGAGTTCACACCATCAGCCTGATGTCTCGTGTTCACACCAGCAGCCATCTACCCTGTGTTCACACCAGCAGCCATCTGTCTCGTGCTCACACCAGCAGCCTGCTGCCTCGAGTTCACACCAGCAGCCTGCTGTCTCGAGTTCACACCAGCAGCCTGCTGTCTCATGCTCACACCAGCAGCCTGCTGTCTCGTGTTCACACCAGCAGCCTGATGTCTCTTGCTCACACCAACATCCTGATGTCTCGTGTTCACACCAGCAGCCTGCTGTCTCGTGTTCACACCAGCAGCCTGATGTCTCGTGTTCACACCAGCAGCCTGATGTCTCGTGCTCACACCAGCAGCCTGCTGTCTCGAGTTCACACCAGCAGCCTGATGTCTTGTTTTCACAGCAGCAGCATGATGTCTCTGTCTCGAGTTCACACCAGCAGCATGCTGTCTCGAGTTCACATCATCAGCCTGATGTCTCGTGTTCACACCAGCAGCCTGCTGTCTCGTGTTCACAGCAGCAGCCTGCTGTCTCGTGTTCACACCAGCAGCCTGCTTTCTCGTGTTATCACCAGCAGCCTGGTGTCTCGAGTTCACACCAGCAGCCTGCTGTCTCGTACTCACACCAGGAGCCTGCTATCTTGTATTCACAACAGCAGCCAGCTGCCTCTTACTCACACCAGCAGCCAGCTGTCTAGTGCTCACAACAGCAGCCTGCTGTCTCATGTTCACACCAGCAGCCTGCTGCCTTGAGTTCAGACCTGCAGCCTGCAGTCTCGTGTTCACACCAGCAGCCTTCTGTCTCGAGTTCACACCAGGAGCCTGCTGTCTCGTGTTCACACCAGCATCCTGCTGTCTCATGCTCACACCAGCAGCCTGCTGTCTCGTGTTCACACCAGCAGCCTGATATCTCTTGCTCACACCACCAGCCTGCTGTCTAGAGTTCACACCAGCATCCTGATGTCTCGTGTTCACACCAGCAGCCTGATGTCTCGTGTTCACACCAGCAGCCACCTGCTGTCTCGAGTTCACACCAGAAGCCTGCTGTCTCGTGTTCACACCAGCAGCCTGCTGTCTCGTGTTCACACCAGCAGCCTGATGTCTCGAGTTTTCACCAGCAGCAAGCTGCCTCGTGCTCACACCGGCAGCCTGGGGTCTGGTGCTCACACCAGCAGCCTGCTGTCTCGGGTTCACACCAGCAGCCTGCTGTCTCGTGTTCACACCAGCAACCTGCTGTCTCGTCTTCATACCAGCAGCCTGCTTTCTCGTGTTCACACCAGCAGCTGCCTGCTGTCTCGTGTTCACACCAGCAGCCTGCTGTCTCGTGTTCACACCAGCAGCCTGCTGTCTCGAGTTCACACCAGCAGCCTGATGTCTCGTGCTCAAACCAGCAGCATGCTGTCTCCAGGTCACACCAGCAGCCTGATGTCTCGTGCTCACACCAGCAGCCTGCTGTCTCGTGATCACACCAGCAGCCTGCTGTCTCGAGTTCACACCAGTAGCCTGATGTCTCGTGCTCAAACCAGCAGCATGCTGTCTCCAGGTCACACCAGCAGCCTGATGTCTCGTGTTCACACCAGCAGCTGCCTGCTGTCTCGTGTTCACAACAGCAGCCTGCTGTCTCGTGTTCACACCAGCAGCCTGCTGTCTCGAGTTCACACCAGCAGCCTGATGTCTCGTGCTCAAACCAGCAGCATGCTGTCTCCAGGTCACACCAGCAGCCTGATGTCTCGTGCTCACAGCAGCAGCCTGCTGTCTTGTGTTGACAACAGCAGCCTGATTTCTCTGTCTGGAGTTCACACCAGCAACCTGCTGTCTAGAGTACACACCAGCAGCCTGATGTCTCGTGTTTACACCAACAGCCTGCTGTCTCATGTTCACACCAGCAGCCTGCTGTCTCGAGTTCACACCATCAGCCTGATGTCTCGTGTTCACACCAGCAGCCATCTACCTTGTGTTCACACCAGCAGCCATCTGTCTCGTGCTCACGCCAGCAGCCTGCTGCCTCGAGTTCACACCAGCAGCCTGCTGTCTCGAGTTCACACCAGCAGCCTGCTGTCTCATGCTCACACCAGCAGCCTACTGTCTCATGTTCACACCAGCAGCCTGATGTCTCTTACTCACACCAACATCCTGATGTCTCGTGTTCACATCAGCAGCCTGCTGTCTCGTGTTCACACCAGCAGCCTGATGTCTCGTGTTCACACCAGCAGCCTGATGTCTCGTGCTCACACCAGCAGCCTGCTGTCTCGAGTTCACACCAGCAGCCTGATGCCTTGTTTTCACAGCAGCAGCATGATGTCTCTGTCTCGAGTTCACACCAGCAGCCTGCTGTCTCGAGTTCACATCATCAGCCTGATGTCTCGTGTTCACACCAGCAGCCTGCTGTCTCGTGTTCACAGCAGCAGCCTGCTGTCTCGTGTTCACACCAGCAGCCTGCTGTCTCGTGTTAACACCAGCAGCCTGATGTCTCGAGTTCACACCAGCAGCCTGCTGTCTCGTACTCATACCAGGAGCCTGCTGTCTTGTATTCACACCAGCAGCCTGCTGTCTCGTGTTCACAGCAGCAGCCTGCTGTCTCGTGTTCACACCAGCAGCCTGCTGTCTCGTGTTAACACCAGCAGCCTGATGTCTCGAGTTCACACCAGCAGCCTGATGTCTCTTACTCACACCAACATCCTGATGTCTCGTGTTCACATCAGCAGCCTGCTGTCTCGTGTTCACACCAGCAGCCTGATGTCTCGTGTTCACACCAGCAGCCTGATGTCTCGTGCTCACACCAGCAGCCTGCTGCCTCGAGTTCACACCAGCAGCCTGATGCCTTGTTTTCACAGCAGCAGCATGATGTCTCTGTATCGTGCTCACACCAGCAGCCTGCTGTCTCGAGTTCACACCAGCAGCCTGATGCCTTGTTTTCACAGCAGCAGCATGATGTCTCTGTCTCGAGTTCACACCAGCAGCCTGCTGTCTCGAGTTCACATCATCAGCCTGCTGTCTCGTGTTCACAGCAGCAGCCTGCTGTCTCGTGTTCACAGCAGCAGCCTGCTGTCTCGTGTTCACACCAGCAGCCTGCTGTCTCGTGTTAACACCAGCAGCCTGATGTCTCGAGTTCACACCGGCAGCCTGCTGTCTTGAGTTCAGACGTGCAGCCTGCAGTCTCGTGTTCACACCAGCAGCCTTCTGTCTCCAGTTCACACCAGGAGCCTGCTGTCTCGTGTTCACACCAGCATCCTGCTGTCTCATGCTCACACCAGCAGCCTGCTGTCTCGTGTTCACACCAGCAGCCTGATATCTCTTGCTCACACCACCAGCCTGCTGTCTAGAGTTCACACCAGCATCCTGATGTCTCGTGTTCACACCAGCAGCCTGATGTCTCTTGTTCACACCAGCAGCCGCCTGCTGTCTCGAGTTCACACCAGTAGCCTGCTGTCTCGTGTTCACACCAGCAGCCTGCTGTCTCGTGTTCACACCAGCAGCCTGATGTCTCGAGTTTTCACCAGCAGCAAGCTGCCTCGTGCTCACACCGGCAGCCTGGGGTCTGGTGCTCACACCAGCAGCCTGCTGTCTCGGGTTCACACCAGCAGCCTGCTGTCTCCTGTTCACACCAGCAACCTGCTGTCTCGTGTTCATACCAGCAGCCTGCTGTCTCGTGTTCACACCAGCAGCTGCCTGCTGTCTCGTGTTCACACCAGCAGCCTGCTGTCTCGTGTTCACACCAGCAGCCTGCTGTCTCGAGTTCACACCAGCAGCCTGATGTCTCGTGCTCAAACCATCAGCATGCTGTCCCCAGGTCACACCAGCAGCCTGATGTCTCGTGCTCACAGCAGCAGCCTGCTGTCTTGTGTTGACAACAGCAGCCTGATGTCTCTGTCTGGAGTTCACACCAGCAACCTGCTGTCTAGAGTACACACCAGCAGCCTAATGTCTCGTGTTTACACCAACAGCCTGCTGTCTCATGTTCACACCAGCAGCCTGCTGTCTCGAGTTCACACCATCAGCCTGATGTCTCGTGTTCACACCAGCAGCCATCTACCCTGTGTTCACACCAGCAGCCATCTGTCTCGTGCTCACACCAGCAGCCTGCTGCCTCGAGTTCACACCAGCAGCCTGCTGTCTCATGCTCACACCAGCAGCCTGCTGTCTCATGCTCACACCAGCAGCCTGCTGTCTCGTGTTCACACCAGCAGCCTGATGTCTCTTGCTCACACCAACATCCTGGTGTCTCATGTTCACACCAGCATCCTGATGTCTCGTGTTCACACCAGCAGCCTGCTATCTCGAGTTCACATCAGCAGCCTGCTGTCTCGTGTTCACACCGGCACCCTGCTGTTTCGAGTTCACACCAGCAGCCTGCTGTCTCGTGTTCACACCAGCAGCCTGCTGTCTCACATTCACACCAGCAACCTGCTGTCTCGTGTTCACACCAGCAGCCTGCTGTCTCGTGTTCACACCAGCAGCATGATGTCTTGTGTTAACACCAGCAGCCAGCTGTCTCGTGTTCACACCAGCAGCCTGCTGTCTCGTGTTCACACCAGCAGCGTGATGTCTCGAGTTCACAACAGCAGCCTGCTGTCTCGTGTTCACACCAGCAGCCTGCTGTCTCGAGTTCACAACAGCAGCCTGCTGTCTCGAGTTCACACCAGCAGCCTTCTGTCTCCTGTTCACACCAGCAGCCTGATGTCTCAAGTTCACACCAGCAGCCTGCTGTCTCGTGCTCACACCAGCAGCCTACTGTCTCCTGTTCACACCAGCAGTCTTCTGTCTCCTGTTCACATCAGCAGCCTGATGTCTCGTGTTCACACCAGCAGCCTGATGTCTCAAGTTCACAACAGCAGCCTGCTGTCACGTGTTCACACCAGCAGCCTGCTGTCTCGTGTTCACACCGGCAGCCTGATGTCTCGAGTTCACACCAGCAGCCTTCTGTCTCCTGTTAACACCAGCAGTCTTCTGTCTCGAGTTCACACCAGCAGCCTGCTGTCTCGGGTTCACACCAGCAGCCTGCTGTCTCGTGTTCACATCAGCAACCTGCTGTCTCGTGTTCATACCAGCAGCCTGCTGTCTCGTGTTCACACCAGCAGCTGCCTGCTGTCTCGTGTTCACACCAGCAGCCTGCTGTCTCGTGTTCAAACCAGCAGCCTGCTGTCTCGAGTTCACACCAGCAGCCTGATGTCTTGTGTTCAAACCAGCAGCCAGCTGTCTCGAGTTCACACCAGCAGCCTGCTGTCTCAGCAGCCTGCTGTCTCGAGTTCACACCAGCAGCCTGCTGTCTCCTGTTCACACCAGCAGCCTGCTGTCTTGAGTTCAGACCTGCAGCCTGCAGTCTCGTGTTCACACCAGCAGCCTTCTGTCTCGAGTTCACACCAGGAGCCTGCTGTCCCGTGTTCACACCAGCATCCTGCTGTCTCATGCTCACACCAGCAGCCTGCTGTCTGGTGTTCACACCAGCAGCCTGATATCTCTTGCTCACACCACCAGCCTGCTGTCTAGAGTTCACACCAGCATCCTGATGTCTCGTGTTCACACCAGCAGCCTGATGTCTCGTGTTCACACCAGCAGCCGCGTGCTGTCTCGAGTTCACACCAGTAGCCTGCTGTCTCGTGTTCATACCAGCAGCCTGCTGTCTCGTGTTCACACCAGCAGCCTGATGTCTCGAGTTTTCACCAGCAACCTGCTGTCTCGTGTTCATACCAGCAGCCTGCTGTCTCGTGTTCACACCAGCAGCTGCCTGCTGTCTTGTGTTCACACCAGCAGCCTGCTGTCTCGTGTTCACACCAGCAGCCTGCTGTCTCGAGTTCACACCAGCAGCCTGATGTCTCGTGCTCAAACCAGCAGCATGCTGTCTCCAGGTCACACCAGCAGCCCGATGTCTCGTGCTCACAGCAGCAGCCTGCTGTCTTGTGTTGACAACAGCAGCCTGATGTCTCGTGCTCAAACCAGCAGCATGCTGTCTCCAGGTCACACCAGCAGCCTGATGTCTCGTGCTCACAGCAGCAGCCTGCTGTCTTGTGTTGACAACAGCAGCCTGATGTCTCTGTCTGGAGTTCACACCAGCAACCTGCTGTCTAGAGTACACACCAGCAGCCTAATGTCTCGTGTTTACACCAACAGCCTGCTGTCTCATGTTCACACCAGCAGCCTGCTGTCTCATGCTCACACCAGCAGCCTGCTGTCTGGTGTTCACACTGTCTCGAGTTCACACCAGCAGCCTGCTGTCTCGTGTTCACACCAGCAGCCTGATGTCTTGTGTTAAAACCAGCAGCCTGCTGTCTCGTGTTCACACCAGCAGACTGCTGTCTCGTGTTACCAGCAGCCTGATGTCTCGAGTTCACAACAGCAGCCTTCTGTCTCGTGTTCACACCAGCAGCCTGCTGTCTCAAGTTCACACCAGCAGCCTGCTGTCTCGAATTCACACCAGCAGCCTTTTGTCTCCTGTTCACACCAGCAGCCTTCTGTCTCCTGTTTACATCAGCAGCCTGATGTCTCGAGTTCACACCAGCAGCCTGCTGTCTCAAGTTCACACCAGCAGCCTGCTGTCTTGAGTTCACACCAGCAGCCTGATATATTGTGTTCACACCAGCAGCTGCTCGAGTTCACACCAGCAGCCTGCTGTCTCGTGTTCACAGCAATAGCATACTGTCTCGAGTTCACACCAGCAGCCTGCTGTCTCGAGTTCACACCAGCAGCCTGATGTCTCGTGCTCAAACCAGCAGCATGCTGTCCCCAGGTCACACCAGCAGCCTGATGTCTCGTGCTCACAGCAGCAGCCTGCTGTCTTGTGTTGACAACAGCAGCCTGATGTCTCTGTCTGGAGTTCACACCAGCAACCTGCTGTCTAGAGTACACACCAGCAGCCTAATGTCTCGTGTTTACACCAACAGCCTGCTGTCTCATGTTCACACCAGCAGCCTGCTGTCTCGAGTTCACACCATCAGCCTGATGTCTCGTGTTCACACCAGCAGCCATCTACCCTGTGTGCACACCAGCAGCCATCTGTCTCGTGCTCACACCAGCAGCCTGCTGCCTCGAGTTCACACCAGCAGCCTGCTGTCTCATGCTCACACCAGCAGCCTGCTGTCTCATGCTCACACCAGCAGCCTGCTGTCTCGTGTTCACACCAGCAGCCTGATGTCTCTTGCTCACACCAACATCCTGGTGTCTCATGTTCACACCAGCATCCTGATGTCTCGTGTTCACACCAGCAGCCTGCTATCTCGAGTTCACATCAGCAGCCTGCTGTCTCGTGTTCACACCGGCACCCTGCTGTTTCGAGTTCACACCAGCAGCCTGCTGTCTCGTGTTCACACCAGCAGCCTGCTGTCTCACATTCACACCAGCAACCTGCTGTCTCGTGTTCACACCAGCAGCCTGCTGTCTCGTGTTCACACCAGCAGCATGATGTCTTGTGTTAACACCAGCAGCCAGCTGTCTCGTGTTCACACCAGCAGCCTGCTGTCTCGTGTTCACACCAGCAGCCTGATGTCTCGAGTTCACAACAGCAGCCTGCTGTCTCGAGTTCACAACAGCAGCCTGCTGTCTCGAGTTCACACCAGCAGCCTTCTGTCTCCTGTTCACACCAGCAGCCTGATGTCTCAAGTTCACACCAGCAGCCTGCTGTCTCGTGCTCACACCAGCAGCCTACTGTCTCCTGTTCACACCAGCAGTCTTCTGTCTCCTGTTCACATCAGCAGCCTGATGTCTCGTGTTCACACCAGCAGCCTGATGTCTCAAGTTCACAACAGCAGCCTGCTGTCACGTGTTCACACCAGCAGCCTGCTGTCTCGTGTTCACACCGGCAGCCTGATGTCTCGAGTTCACACCAGCAGCCTTCTGTCTCCTGTTAACACCAGCAGTCTTCTGTCTCGAGTTCACACCAGCAGCCTGCTGTCTCGGGTTCACACCAGCAGCCTGCTGTCTCGTGTTCACACCAGCAACCTGCTGTCTCGTGTTCATACCAGCAGCCTGCTGTCTCGTGTTCACACCAGCAGCTGCCTGCTGTCTCGTGTTCACACCAGCAGCCTGCTGTCTCGTGTTCAAACCAGCAGCCTGCTGTCTCGAGTTCACACCAGCAGCCTGATGTCTTGTGTTCAAACCAGCAGCCAGCTGTCTCGAGTTCACACCAGCAGCCTGCTGTCTCAGCAGCCTGCTGTCTCGAGTTCACACCAGCAGCCTGCTGTCTCCTGTTCACACCAGCAGCCTGCTGTCTTGAGTTCAGACCTGCAGCCTGCAGTCTCGTGTTCACACCAGCAGCCTTCTGTCTCGAGTTCACACCAGGAGCCTGCTGTCTCGTGTTCACACCAGCATCCTGCTGTCTCATGCTCATACCAGCAGCCTGCTGTCTGGTGTTCACACCAGCAGCCTGATATCTCTTGCTCACACCACCGGCCTGCTGTCTAGAGTTCACACCAGCATCCTGATGTCTCGTGTTCACACCAGCAGCCTGATGTCTCGTGTTCACACCAGCAGCCGCCTGCTGTCTCGAGTTCACACCAGTAGCCTGCTGTCTCGTGTTCATACCAGCAGCCTGCTGTCTCGTGTTCACACCAGCAGCCTGATGTCTCGAGTTTTCACCAGCAACCTGCTGTCTCGTGTTCATACCAGCAGCCTGCTGTCTCGTGTTCACACCAGCAGCTGCCTGCTGTCTTGTGTTCACACCAGCAGCCTGCTGTCTCGTGTTCACACCAGCAGCCTGCTGTCTCGAGTTCACACCAGCAGCCTGATGTCTCGTGCTCAAACCAGCAGCATGCTGTCTCCAGGTCACACCAGCAGCCCGATGTCTCGTGCTCACAGCAGCAGCCTGCTGTCTTGTGTTGACAACAGCAGCCTGATGTCTCGTGCTCAAACCAGCAGCATGCTGTCTCCAGGTCACACCAGCAGCCTGATGTCTCGTGCTCACAGCAGCAGCCTGCTGTCTTGTGTTGACAACAGCAGCCTGATGTCTCTGTCTGGAGTTCACACCAGCAACCTGCTGTCTAGAGTACACACCAGCAGCCTAATGTCTCGTGTTTACACCAACAGCCTGCTGTCTCATGTTCACACCAGCAGCCTGCTGTCTCATGCTCACACCAGCAGCCTGCTGTCTGGTGTTCACACTGTCTCGAGTTCACACCAGCAGCCTGCTGTCTCGTGTTCACACCAGCAGCCTGATGTCTTGTGTTAAAACCAGCAGCCTGCTGTCTCGTGTTCACACCAGCAGACTGCTGTCTCGTGTTACCAGCAGCCTGATGTCTCGAGTTCACAACAGCAGCCTTCTGTCTCGTGTTCACACCAGCAGCCTGCTGTCTCGAGTTCACACCAGCAGCCTGCTGTCTCGAGTTCACACCAGCAGCCTTTTGTCTCCTGTTCACACCAGCAGCCTTCTGTCTCCTGTTTACATCAGCAGCCTGATGTCTCGAGTTCACACCAGCAGCCTGCTGTCTCAAGTTCACACCAGCAGCCTGCTGTCTTGAGTTCACACCAGCAGCCTGATATATTGTGTTCACACCAGCAGCTGCTCGAGTTCACACCAGCAGCCTGCTGTCTCGTGTTCACAGCAATAGCATACTCTCTCGAGTTCACACCAGCAGCCTGCTGTCTCACGTTCACGCCAGCAACCTGCTGTCTCATGTTCACACCAGCAGCCTGCTGTCTCGAGTTCACACTAGCAGCCTGCTGTCTCGAGTTCACACCAGCAGCCTGATGTCTCATGTGCATACCAGCAGCCTGCTGTCTCGTGTTCACACCAGCAGCTGCCTGCTGTCTCGTGTTCACACCAGCAGCCTGCTGTCTCGTGTTCACACCAGCAGCCTGCTGTCTCGAGTTCACACCAGCAGCCTGATGTCTCGTGCTCAAACCAGCAGCATGCTGTCTCCAGGTCACACCAGCAGCCTGATGTCTCGTGCTCACAGCAGCAGCCTGCTGTCTTGTGTTGACAACAGCAGCCTGATGTCTCTGTCTGGAGTTCACACCAGCAACCTGCTGTCTAGAGTACAAACCAGCAGCCTAATGTCTCGTGTTTACGCCAACAGCCGGCTGTCTCATGTTCACACCAGCAGCCTGCTGTCTCGAGTTCAAACCATCAGCCTGATGTCTCGTGTTCACACCAGCAGCCATCTACCCTGTGTTCACACCAGCAGCCATCTGTCTCGTGCTCACACCAGCAGCCTGCTGCCTCGAGTTCACACCAGCAGCCTGCTGTCTCGAGTTCACACCAGCAGCCTGCTGTCTCATGCTCATACCAGCAGCCTGCTGTCTCATGCTCACACCAGCAGCCTGCTGTCTCGTGTTCACACCAGCAGCCTGATGTCTCTTGCTCACACCAACATCCTGATGTCTCATGTTCCACACCAGCATCCTGATGTCTCGTCTTCACACCAGCAGCCTGCTATCTCGAGTTCACATCAGCAGCCTGCTGTCTCGTGTTCACACCGGCACCCTGCTGTTTCGAGTTCACACCAGCAGCCTGCTGTCTCGTGTTCACACCAGCAGCCTGCTGTCTCACATTCACACCAGCAACCTGCTGTCTCGTGTTCACACCAGCAGCCTGCTGTCTCGTGTTCACACCAGCAGCATGATGTCTTGTGTTAACACCAGCAGCCAGCTGTCTCGTGTTCACACCAGCAGCCTGCTGTCTCGTGTTCACACCAGCAGCCTGATGTCTCGAGTTCACAACAGCAGCCTGCTGTCTCGTGTTCACACCAGCAGCCTGCTGTCTCGAGTTCACAACAGCAGCCTGCTGTCTCGAGTTCACACCAGCAGACTGCTGTCTCGTGCTCACACCAGCAGCCTACTGTCTCCTGTTCACACCAGCAGTCTTCTGTCTCAAGTTCACAACAGCAGCCTGCTGTCACGTGTTCATACCAGCAGCCTGCTGTCTCGTGTTCACACCGGCAGCCTGATGTCTCGAGTTCACACCAGCAGCCTTCTGTCTCCTGTTAACACCAGCAGTCTTCTGTCTTGAGTTAACACCAGCAGCCTGCTGTCTCGTGTTCAAACCAGCAGCCTGCTGTCTCGAGTTCACACCAGCAGCCTGATGTCTTGTGTTCAAACCAGCAGCCAGCTGTCTCGAGTTCACACCAGCAGCCTGCTGTCTCAGCAGCCTGCTGTCTCGAGTTCACACCAGCAGCCTGCTGTCTCCTGTTCACACCAGCAGCCTTCCATCTCGAGTTTACACCAGTAGCCTGATGTCTCGTGTTCACACCAGCAGCCTGATGTCTCATGTTCACACCAGCAGCCATCTGCTGTCTCGAGTTCACACCAGCAGCCTGATGTCTTGTGTTCACACCAGTAGCCGCCTGCTGTCTCGAGTTCACACCAGCTGCCTGCTGTCTCAAGTTCACACCAGCTGTCTGCTGTCTCGAGTTCACACCAGCAGCCTGATGTCTTGTGTTCACACCAGCAGCTGCTCGAGTTCACACCAGCAGCCTGCTGTCTCGAGTTCACAGCAGCAGCATGCTGTCTCGAGTTCACACCAGCAGCCTGCTGCCTCACGTTCACACCAGCAACCTGCTGTCTCGTGTTCACACCAGCAGCCTGCTGTCTCGAGTTCACACCAGCAGCCTGCTGTCTCGTGTTCACACCAGCAGCCTGATGTCTTGTGTTAAAACCAGCAGCCTGCTGTCTCGTGTTCACACCAGCAGACTGCTGTCTCGTGTTCACACCAGCAGCCTGCTATCTCGAGTTCACAACAGCAGCCTGCTGTCTCGAGTTCACACCAGCAGCCTTCTGTCTCCTGTTCACACCAGCAGCCTGATGTCTCAAGTTCACACCAGCAGCCTGCTGTCTCGTGCTCACACCAGCAGCCTACTGTCTCCTGTTCACACCAGCAGTCTTCTGTCTCCTGTTCACATCAGCAGCCTGATGTCTCGTGTTCACACCAGCAGCCTGATGTCTCAAGTTCACAACAGCAGCCTGCTGTCACGTGTTCACACCAGCAGCCTGCTGTCTCGTGTTCACACCGGCAGCCTGATGTCTCGAGTTCACACCAGCAGCCTTCTGTCTCCTGTTAACACCAGCAGTCTTCTGTCTCGAGTTCACACCAGCAGCCTGCTGTCTCGTGTTCAAACCAGCAGCCTGCTGTCTCGAGTTCACACCAGCAGCCTGATGTCTTGTGTTCAAACCAGCAGCCAGCTGTCTCGAGTTCACACCAGCAGCCTGCTGTCTCAGCAGCCTGCTGTCTCGAGTTCACACCAGCAGCCTGCTGTCTCCTGTTCACACCAGCAGCCTTCCATCTCGAGTTTACACCAGTAGCCTGATGTCTCGTGTTCACACCAGCAGCCTGATGTCTCATGTTCACACCAGCAGCCATCTGCTGTCTCGAGTTCACACCAGCAGCCTGATGTCTTGTGTTCACACCAGTAGCCGCCTGCTGTCTCGAGTTCACACCAGCTGCCTGCTGTCTCAAGTTCACACCAGCTGTCTGCTGTCTCGAGTTCACACCAGCAGCCTGATGTCTTGTGTTCACACCAGCAGCTGCTCGAGTTCACACCAGCAGCCTGCTGTCTCGAGTTCACAGCAGCAGCATGCTGTCTCGAGTTCACACCAGCAGCCTGGTGTCTCACGTTCACACCAGCAACCTGCTGTCTCGTGTTCACACCAGCAGCCTGCTGTCTCGAGTTCACACCAGCAGCCTGCTGTCTCGTGTTCACACCAGCAGCCTGATGTCTTGTGTTAAAACCAGCAGCCTGCTGTCTCGTGTTCACACCAGCAGACTGCTGTCTCGTGTTACCAGCAGCCTGATGTCTCGAGTTCACAACAGCAGCCTTCTGTCTCGTGTTCACACCAGCAGCCTGCTGTCTCGAGTTCACACCAGCAGCCTGCTGTCTCGAGTTCACACCAGCAGCCTTTTGTCTCCTGTTCACACCAGCAGCCTTCTGTCTCCTGTTCACATCAGCAGCCTGATGTCTCGAGTTCACACCAGCAGCCTGCTGTCTCAGGTTCACACCAGCAGCCTGCTGTCTTGAGTTCACACCAGCAGCCTGATATCTTGTGTTCACACCAGCAGCTGCTCGAGTTCACACCAGCAGCCTGCTGTCTCGTGTTCACACCAGCAGCCAGCTGTCTCGAGTTCACACCAGCAGCCTGCTGTCTCGAGTTCACACCATCAGCCTGATGTCTCGTGTTCACACCAGCAGCCATCTACCCTGTGTTCACACCAGCAGCCATCTGTCTCGTGCTCACACCAGCAGCCTGCTGCCTCGAGTTCACACCAGCAGCCTGCTGTCTCGAGTTCACACCAGCAGCCTGCTGTCTCATGCTCACACCAACAGCCTGCTGTCTCATGCTCACACCAGCAGCCTGCTGTCTCGTGTTCACACCAGCAGCCTGCTGTCTCATGCTCACACCAACATCCTGGTGTCTCGTGTTCACACCAGCAGCCTGCTATCTCGAGTTCACATCAGCAGCCTGCTGTCTCGTGTTCACACCGGCACCCTGCTGTTTCGAGTTCACACCAGCAGCCTGCTGTCTCGTGTTCACACCAGCAGCCTGCTGTCTCACATTCACACCAGCAACCTGCTGTCTCGTGTTCACACCAGCAGCCTGCTGTCTCGTGTTCACACCAGCAGCATGATGTCTTGTGTTAACACCAGCAGCCAGCTGTCTCGTGTTCACACCAGCAGCCTGCTGTCTCGTGTTCACACCAGCAGCCTGATGTCTCGAGTTCACAACAGCAGCCTGCTGTCTCGTGTTCACACCAGCAGCCTGCTGTCTCGAGTTCACAACAGCAGCCTGCTGTCTCGAGTTCACACCAGCAGCCTTCTGTCTCCTGTTCACACCAGCAGCCTGATGTCTCAAGTTCACACCAGCAGCCTGCTGTCTCGTGCTCACACCAGCAGCCTACTGTCTCCTGTTCACACCAGCAGTCTTCTGTCTCCTGTTCACATCAGCAGCCTGATGTCTCGTGTTCACACCAGCAGCCTGATGTCTCAAGTTCACAACAGCAGCCTGCTGTCACGTGTTCACACCAGCAGCCTGCTGTCTCGTGTTCACACCGGCAGCCTGATGTCTCGAGTTCACACCAGCAGCCTTCTGTCTCCTGTTAACACCAGCAGTCTTCTGTCTCGAGTTCACACCAGCAGCCTGCTGTCTCGGGTTCACACCAGCAGCCTGCTGTCTCGTGTTCACACCAGCAACCTGCTGTCTCGTGTTCATACCAGCAGCCTGCTGTCTCGTGTTCACACCAGCAGCTGCCTGCTGTCTCGTGTTCACACCAGCAGCCTGCTGTCTCGTGTTCAAACCAGCAGCCTGCTGTCTCGAGTTCACACCAGCAGCCTGATGTCTTGTGTTCAAACCAGCAGCCAGCTGTCTCGAGTTCACACCAGCAGCCTGCTGTCTCAGCAGCCTGCTGTCTCGAGTTCACACCAGCAGCATGCTGTCTCCTGTTCACACCAGCAGCCTGCTGTCTTGAGTTCAGACCTGCAGCCTGCAGTCTCGTGTTCACACCAGCAGCCTTCTGTCTCGAGTTCACACCAGGAGCCTGCTGTCTCGTGTTCACACCAGCATCCTGCTGTCTCATGCTCACACCAGCAGCCTGCTGTCTATTGTTCACACCAGCAGCCTGATATCTCTTGCTCACACCACCAGCCTGCTGTCTAGAGTTCACACCAGCATCCTGATGTCTCGTGTTCACACCAGCAGCCTGATGTCTCGTGTTCACACCAGCAGCCGCCTGCTGTCTCGAGTTCACACCAGTAGCCTGCTGTCTCGTGTTCATACCAGCAGCCTGCTGTCTCGTGTTCACACCAGCAGCCTGATGTCTCGAGTTTTCACCAGCAACCTGCTGTCTCGTGTTCATACCAGCAGCCTGCTGTCTCGTGTTCACACCAGCAGCTGCCTGCTGTCTTGTGTTCACACCAGCAGCCTGCTGTCTCGTGTTCACACCAGCAGCCTGCTGTCTCGAGTTCACACCAGCAGCCTGATGTCTCGTGCTCAAACCAGCAGCATGCTGTCTCCAGGTCACACCAGCAGCCTGATGTCTCGTGCTCACAGCAGCAGCCTGCTGTCTTGTGTTGACAACAGCAGCCTGATGTCTCGTGCTCAAACCAGCAGCATGCTGTCTCCAGGTCACACCAGCAGCCTGATGTCTCGTGCTCACAGCAGCAGCCTGCTGTCTTGTGTTGACAACAGCAGCCTGATGTCTCTGTCTGGAGTTCACACCAGCAACCTGCTGTCTACAGTACACACCAGCAGCCTAATGTCTCGTGTTTACACCAACAGCCTGCTGTCTCATGTTCACACCAGCAGCCTGCTGTCTCATGCTCACACCAGCAGCCTGCTGTCTGGTGTTCACACTGTCTCGAGTTCACACCAGCAGCCTGCTGTCTCGTGTTCACACCAGCAGCCTGATGTCTTGTGTTAAAACCAGCAGCCTGCTGTCTCGTGTTCACACCAGCAGACTGCTGTCTCGTGTTACCAGCAGCCTGATGTCTCGAGTTCACAACAGCAGCCTTCTGTCTCGTGTTCACACCAGCAGCCTGCTGTCTCGAGTTCATACCAGCAGCCTGCTGTCTCGAGTTCACACCAGCAGCCTTTTGTCTCCTGTTCACACCAGCAGCCTTCTGTCTCCTGTTTACATCAGCAGCCTGATGTCTCGAGTTCACACCAGCAGCCTGCTGTCTCAAGTTCACACCAACAGCCTGCTGTCTTGAGTTCACACCAGCAGCCTGATATCTTGTGTTCACACCAGCAGCTGCTCGAGTTCACACCAGCAGCCTGCTGTCTCGTGTTCACAGCAATAGCATACTGTCTCGAGTTCACACCAGCAGCCTGCTGTCTCACGTTCACGCCAGCAACCTGCTGTCTCATGTTCACACCAGCAGCCTGCTGTCTCGAGTTCACACTAGCAGCCTGCTGTCTCGAGTTCACACCAGCAGCCTGATGTCTCATGTTCATACCAGCAGCCTGCTGTCTCGTGTTCACACCAGCAGCTGCCTGCTGTCTCGTGTTCACACCAGCAGCCTACTGTCTCGTGTTCACACCAGCAGCCTGCTGTCTCGAGTTCACACCAGCAGCCTGATGTCTCGTGCTCAAACCAGCAGCATGCTGTCTCCAGGTCACACCAGCATCCTGATGTCTCGTGCTCACAGCAGCAGCCTGCTGTCTTGTGTTGACAACAGCAGCCTGATGTCTCTGTCTGGAGTTCACACCAGCAACCTGCTGTCTAGAGTACACACCAGCAGCCTAATGTCTCGTGTTTACGCCAACAGCCTGCTGTCTCATGTTCACACCAGCAGCCTGCTGTCTCGAGTTCAAACCATCAGCCTGATGTCTCGTGTTCACACCAGCAGCCATCTACCCTGTGTTCACACCAGCAGCCATCTGTCTCGTGCTCACACCAGCAGCCTGCTGCCTCGAGTTCACACCAGCAGCCTGCTGTCTCGAGTTCACACCAGCAGCCTGCTGTCTCATGCTCATACCAGCAGCCTGCTGTCTCATGCTCACACCAGCAGCCTGCTGTCTCGTGTTCACACCAGCAGCCTGATGTCTCTTGCTCACACCAACATCCTGATGTCTCATGTTCCACACCAGCATCCTGATGTCTCGTGTTCACACCAGCAGCCTGCTATCTCGAGTTCACATCAGCAGCCTGCTGTCTCGTGTTCACACCGGCACCCTGCTGTTTCGAGTTCACACCAGCAGCCTGCTGTCTCGTGTTCACACCAGCAGCCTGCTGTCTCACATTCACACCAGCAACCTGCTGTCTCGTGTTCACACCAGCAGCCTGCTGTCTCGTGTTCACACCAGCAGCATGATGTCTTGTGTTAACACCAGCAGCCAGCTGTCTCGTGTTCACACCAGCAGCCTGCTGTCTCGTGTTCACACCAGCAGCCTGATGTCTCGAGTTCACAACAGCAGCCTGCTGTCTCGTGTTCACACCAGCAGCCTGCTGTCTCGAGTTCACAACAGCAGCCTGCTGTCTCGAGTTCACACCAGCAGCCTGCTGTCTCGTGCTCACACCAGCAGCCTACTGTCTCCTGTTCACACCAGCAGTCTTCTGTCTCCTGTTCACATCAGCAGCCTGATGTCTCGTGTTCACACCAGCAGCCTGATGTCTCAAGTTCACAACAGCAGCCTGCTGTCACGTGTTCACACCAGCAGCCTGCTGTCTCGTGATCACACCGGCAGCCTGATGTCTCGAGTTCACACCAGCAGCCTTCTGTCTCCTGTTAACACCAGCAGTCTTCTGTCTCGAGTTCACACCAGCAGCCTGCTGTCTCCTGTTCACACCAGCAGCCTTCCATCTCGAGTTTACACCAGTAGCCTGATGTCTCGTGTTCACACCAGCAGCCTGATGTCTCATGTTCACACCAGCAGCCATCTGCTGTCGCAAGTTCACACCAGCAGCCTGGTGTCTTGTGTTCACACCAGTAGCCGCCTTCTGTCTCGAGTTCACACCAGCTGCCTGCTGTCTCAAGTTCACACCAGCTGTCTGCTGTCTCGAGTTCACACCAGCAGCCTGATGTCTTGTGTTCACACCAGCAGCTGCTCGAGTTCACACCAGCAGCCTGCTGTCTCGAGTTCACAGCAGCAGCATGCTGTCTCGAGTTCACACCAGCAGCCTGCTGCCTCACGTTCACACCAGCAACCTGCTGTCTCGTGTTCACACCAGCAGCCTGCTGTCTCGAGTTCACACCAGCAGCCTGCTGTCTCGTGTTCACACCAGCAGCCTGATGTCTTGTGTTAAAACCAGCAGCCTGCTGTCTCGTGTTCACACCAGCAGACTGCTGTCTCTTGTTCACACCAGCAGCCTGCTGTCTCGAGTTCACAACAGCAGCCTGCTGTCTCGAGTTCACACCAGCAGCCTTCTGTCTCCTGTTCACACCAGCAGCCTGATGTCTCAAGTTCACACCAGCAGCCTGCTGTCTCGTGCTCACACCAGCAGCCTAATGTCTCCTGTTCACACCAGCAGTCTTCTGTCTCCTGTTCACATCAGCAGCCTGATGTCTCGTGTTCACACCAGCAGCCTGATGTCTCAAGTTCACAACAGCAGCCTGCTGTCACGTGTTCACACCAGCAGCCTGCTGTCTCGTGTTCACACCAGCAGCCTTCTGTCTCCTGTTCACACCAGCAGCCTGATGTCTCAAGTTCACACCAGCAGCCTGCTGTCTCGTGCTCACACCAGCAGCCTAATGTCTCCTGTTCACACCAGCAGTCTTCTGTCTCCTGTTCACACCAGCAGTCTTCTGTCTCCTGTTCACATCAGCAGCCTGATGTCTCGTGTTCACACCAGCAGCCTGATGTCTCAAGTTCACAACAGCAGCCTGATGTCTCGAGTTCACACCAGCAGCCTTCTGTCTCCTGTTAACACCAGCAGTCTTCTGTCTCGAGTTCACACCAGCAGCCTGCTGTCTCGTGTTCAAACCAGCAGCCTGCTGTCTCGAGTTCACACCAGCAGCCTGATGTCTTGTGTTCAAACCAGCAGCCAGCTGTCTCGAGTTCACACCAGCAGCCAGCTGTCTCGAGTTCACACCAGCAGCCTGCTGTCTCAGCAGCCTGCTGTCTCGAGTTCACACCAGCAGCCTGCTGTCTCCTGTTCACACCAGCAGCCTTCCATCTCGAGTTTACACCAGTAGCCTGATGTCTCGTGTTCACACCAGCAGCCTGATGTCTCATGTTCACACCAGCAGCCATCTGCTGTCTCGAGTTCACACCAGCAGCCTGATGTCTTGTCTTCACACCAGTAGCCGCCTGCTGTCTCGAGTTCACACCAGCTGCCTGCTGTCTCAAGTTCACACCAGCTGCCTGCTGTCTCGAGTTCACACCAGCAGCCTGATGTCTTGTGTTCACACCAGCAGCTGCTCGAGTTCACACCAGCAGCCTGCTGTCTCGAGTTCACAGCAGCAGCATGCTGTCTCGAGTTCACACCAGCAGCCTGCTGTCTCACGTTCACACCAGCAACCTGCTGTCTCGTGTTCACACCAGCAGCCTGCTGTCTCGAGTTCACACCAGCACCCTGCTGTCTCGTGTTCACACCAGCAGCCTGATGTCTTGTGTTAAAACCAGCAGCCTGCTGTCTCGTGTTCACACCAGCAGACTGCTGTCTCGTGTTACCAGCAGCCTGATGTCTCGAGTTCACAACAGCAGCCTTCTGTCTCGTGTTCACACCAGCAGCCTGCTGTCTCGAGTTCACACCAGCAGCCTGCTGTCTCGAGTTCACACCAGCAGCCTTTTGTCTCCTGTTCACACCAGCAGCCTTCTGTCTCCTGTTCACATCAGCAGCCTGATGTCTCGAGTTCACACCAGCAGCCTGCTGTCTCAAGTTCACACCAGCAGCCTGCTGTCTTGAGTTCACACCAGCAGCCTGATATCTTGTGTTCACACCAGCAGCTGCTCGAGTTCACACCAGCAGCCTGCTGTCTCGTGTTCACACCAGCAGCCAGCTGTCTCGAGTTCACACCAGCAGCCTGCTGTCTCAGCAGGCTGCTGTCTCGAGTTCACACCAGCAGCCTGCTCTCTCCTGTTCACACCAGCAGCCTGCAGTCTCGAGTTCACACCAGTAGCCTGATGCCTCATGTTCACACCAGCAGCCACCTTTTGTCTCGAGTTCACATCAGCAGCCTGCAGTCTCGAGTTCACACCAGCAGCCTGCTGTCTCGTGTTCACACTAGCTGCCTGCTGTCTCGAGTTCATACCAAAAGCCTGCTGTCTCGAGTTCACACCAGCAGCCTGCTGTCTCCTGCTCACGCCAGCAGCATTCTGTCTCGATTTCACACCAGCAGCCTGCTGTCTCGTGTTCACACCAGCAGCCTGATGTCTTGTGTTCACACCAGCAGCCTGATGTCTCGTGTTCACACCAGCAGCCGCTGCTCTCTCGAGTTCACAGCAGTAGCCAGATATCTTGTGTTCACACCAGCAGTTGCTCGAGTTCAGACCACCAGCCTGCTGTCTCGTGTTCACAGCAGCAGCCTGCTGTCTCGAGTTCACAGCAGCAGCCTGCTGTCTCGAGTCCACACCAGCAGCCTGCTGTCTTGTGTACACACCAGCATACTGCTGTCTCGAATTCACACCAGCAGCCTGCTGTCTCGAGTTCACACCAGCAGCCTGCTGTCTCGAGTTCACACCAGCAGCCTGCTCTGTCTTGTGCTCACACCAGGAACCTGCTGTCTCGTGGAAATGACTAAAAAGCTGCCGTACTAGGCCTCTGCGTCCAGCTCTGTTACCCGCGTGCGCCTATCGCAACGAGGCGGCCGCCGCCAGGCAGCCCAACATAGCAGCCAATGGGACATGATCGTCGAAAGTACATTTAGAGGATTAATATATTAAATAGGCTAGAAAATAACACACACACAGGCATGCCTTTGATCCCAAAAGTTTGCTCCGTGCTTTTCTTTCTCTTTAAATTGTTTCAAAGACAAACAATGCCTGAATCCCTTTAAGTCACATCTGAAGCCTGGAGACGTTGCGGATCTCGTCCGCGAGTTTTGACAGCTCAGGCAGTTTAAGCTGGCTCCCTGCTGCTGCGAGGAATGCGGCTGAGTAATGTTTTGATGTCACAGGGGCATCACCTGGCAAGCATGTGTCAGAGGTTATTTACCATAAAGGGCTGCTCCAGCTACTGTGCTGGGCTGCGCATCCCGTCAGAAGTGGTTTTAAGCGGGTGCCTGTTAGCACAAGCCAAGCTCATGTTCTCTTCCCAGTACCCGTCCCTTTACCACTGTAAGTTGGTTTTGTGTATGTTCAAAGGCCGGCGAAACGGCTTTAGACCTAAATGGGAAGCAATATAGGCCTGTGTCCTGCAAGGTGTGCATGGGCCTAACTGTGCTGGATGGGGAAAGTGGAGGGGGGCAGGGAGAGCCCCCATTCGAACTCGATGCAAAGCCAATCACACACTCAAGAAAACTACACAAATAGCTGAATCTGAAATCCACATGGACGCCACTTATGATATGGGTTTTGAAATGCTACAAACGTAACCTGTTGAGTAAGTGTAACAGGTAGAACAGGGGCCTGCAACCTTTGGCTCGCCAGATATTTTAAACTAAAACTCTCATCAGCACTAGGCAGCACAGTTAATATGTGAGGGATCATGGGAATCGTAGTCTGAAACATCTGGAGAGCCACAGGTTGCAGACGTGAGAGAAGCGTACATGGGTGGGGCGAGGCTAGCCTGTGGATCCCAGAGACTGCCCCCGGCTGCACAAATAAGAACTGCTTCATGTACGGCCGAGACTGTTGTCTATGGAGATAGTGCGGTGCCCCGAAGCAGGGTTGTGCCATCCGGACCACCCTCGGCCTACACAAGGACTGGCCTATGTATAAAAACCAACCTAAAAGAGTGCCACTTCGGTTGACCAGCAATACCCGGCTTGATGTGGAGTTCCCTTGCAGCTACTGAAGCTGGCTCCAATAACTGCCATTGGCCTATAGGAAGGCGAGGCGTTCTCTGCACACGGGCATGCCATGGGCAGTGTCATGTGTGCTTTTAAGTAAAACCATGACCTAATGGGACCTTTCTGTTTCCCCTGTGTCCCTCTGCACCCTTCCACTGTGTGAAATGGGACGCAAAGGCGGCACCACTCACTGTCAGACCTGCCACGGGCCTCGCCACCATGGATGTATACGTTTTGGCCGTGGCATAATTGTTCACGGCTGTATCGACTGTGGTCAATTCGGCCATGAAGCCAATTTTCCCATGGCCAAAACTGCCTTAATTAAAAAGAAACACCCCCACACAGCCCCCCACCAACCCCCAACTTACCTTGTTGCAGTCCGTGCATGTTTTTGCCCTGCAGCGTCGGATCCGTCCCTCCTACGCGGGTCGGATCCGACACTGCAGGGTCAGCTATTCATTTTTGTTAGTGCTTTTTCTAAAAAATGCTTGGTCCCCCGCCTCCAGACCTCCGGAAGCGGGGGACACCCCTGCTACCCCCAAAGGCAATCCCTACCAAACATTGGGAGCAGGGACACCTTCCCCCACCCCCCCCCCCCCCCCCGCAACTCCCGCTCCCCATGTGGTAGTGATTACTCAAATGGGTTGTTTCAAAACGACCAAATGGTACTGGCCGAATTCGGCCAGTTGTATTGTCAATTTGAAACAACCAATGTGGGTAATACCTTTGCCATTGCCAAAGGGTCTGCCCTCAACTGCACAAGAGTGGAGGCCCAGCCCCTGACACTGAGCGCAAGTAGCAGTGGCTAGATGTTACAGGAAGGAAACACGCGCGTACTTGTTGTTTGTGGATTTAAACATTGCATCTCTCACTTTCAGTTATAATTTGCACTGCCAGTGATGCCATCCAGGACATGAGTAATGACATGAGTAATGTCATCAGTAATGTTATTAATGACGTTATCAGCCTGCTCTGGCTTCCAGTGATGTTATCAATGATAACATAAGGGGTGTCATATGTGATGCACTCATTTATGTAAATGATGATGTCATTGCTGTACTCTAGTTTCCAGTGATGTCATCAGTGTGCTCATGGGCGCTGTGCAACAGGGCGTCTCGGGGTTAAGTTGGCATAGCTTCCAACACCTGCTGAATTTCAGGGATTTTGTGGCATTAAAACTGGCACCTTTGGGGGGCGTGGCTTGGCGCCGAGGCAAGATGGCCGCCTAGAGGATCGGCTCCGCCCCACATTAAAATAAAAATAGCATTAGGGAACATAATATTTAATTAATACTTACCTTATCTTCATGCCGAGCGTCTTGAACGTCCCGCTCGCACTCGGTGGAACTTTTCCGCGGCTCCGGCGTCGGAGGGGACTTCACACGCTGCAGTTCCAGTCAGGGGCTTCCGCATCGGAGGGACGTCGGAACGCGAACCGCCCCTCGTGAGGAGAGGGGCGGCGTCCTTCATCAGCTGACACCGCTGGCTGGGCCTAAACCTCGAGCACTTTTTCACGGGAACGCCACCTACTGGAGAAAAAAAAAAAACAACATCTTTAAAGTAAGAAACTGCTTGTAAGCGCACACGCTAACATTTCATATAAAAGCGTTCTGGTGGGAAAGGCTTAGGGAAAAAAAAAAAAAAAAAAAAAAAAAACGTTTAAAACAAACAAGAAAGACTGAAAAGTTTGAAGTATAATAGAGGCAACACAGGTTTCCAACCTTATCAAGGAAGATAAAAGTTATTAAAGGGGCGAACAGGCTCACAATACTAAGCACGTCAGTCAATCTCCCTTCTACAAAAACCCATTTCTCCGTTAAACCTTATATTACTACCATGCCTTCTAGTTGCAACTTACCGATATTGGTCTGTCAAGCAGGATTATAATCTCACAGCCGGTTTATACCTACAGCTCCACTAGTCCAAACCCTATCTATGGACAACAGCTATAAACAACAAATCTATTGCAACCTTCAGTAGTATATTCCTTATTATTCAGGGCTTTTCCACGTTTTGGTCTCTCCAGGTCAGAGGTAAGCTTTGGGAATAATATGGATGTAATAATTATATACTACTCGTCAGCATAAATATCTTCCACAAAAAAAAAAAAAAAAAAAAAAAAATTTACACGCCATAACTACTCGCACATATTATCATCTTCTCAGTTATGGCAACCAGCAAGGCAAATCTAAAAAATGGCACCTCTACCAAAGACGCCACCGCCTCCTCAACTACTCTAAAAAGACCCAAAAATGACTCCCCACCTCCAATTGGATTCTCAGACTCCGCGATTGAAACCATTCTAGCTGAAATAAGGGCACTCAAACCCTTTATGGAAACCACTAACACAAAGTTACAACAACTTGATGAAAGGTGGATGGGAGTTATCAACAGAGTAGATGAGGCAGAGAAAAGAATTGGCGCGCTTGAAGATTTATCACCCAAGGTTGCACAAATGGAGAAATCCATCAAAGAACTTCAAAAGCATAACGAAGATTTGGAAAATCGGAGTAGGCGTAACAACCTACGCATCTCGGGCCTGCCTGAAGGAGCTGAGGGCACAGACCCCATTGCCTTCCTACAAAAATTCCTACCGGCCATACTACATTTGCCTTTGGAAACTACTTTTAATATACAACGTGCCCATAGGATTGGCCAACCCTCAGCCTCTCCCTCAGCTCGTCAGCCACCAAGAACGCTCATTTTTTACCTGTTAGAATACTCTCAACTGCAACTTATCATCTCCACAGCTAAAGAACGTAAATCTCTAATCTGGCATGGTAGTAAGTTATTTATCTCACAGGATGTGGCTAGAAGTACAGCCCAAAGAAGAAAGGTCTTTCTGGCGTTCCGGCCTGCCCTTAAACAACTTAATGTCCGATACGGCCTGTTCCACCCTTGCTCCTTTAAAGTTACATACGAAGGACGCTCTGCGGTCTTTGATGATCCCGCTGACCTAAGGCTCTTCATACAATCCATCAAAAATGAAAACATGGACATCTCTTCTCCAGCGACGGCCTCTAATTCATCTACTACTTAAAACTGGTTCCCCATCACTTGACTTTTACACTCATAAGTATCTAATTACCTAATGCTTTGAACTTACATTGATATTAACTATGTGGGGTGGGCGCTCTTTTGGGTCCTTCTTCCACAGGAAGTCGCTTTTTCCTAGTTAGCGACTCGGTAGGCGTTTCCTATCCCCCATATATATATCCCCTTAACTCCTTATCCCATGTCCTGTTTGATCCCCAAATTCATTCATTCGTCATGGTATACTATCGGTCAAGATGTGATCAAACCCCTATCTCCCTTCCCTGACCCTCAATGTTCCTTCCTTCAGCACAAATATTGGTGTATACATTATTTCAATCGAATGACAATGGTATATGTGTATTTTTGTACGATAGCTATAAGATGTATGAATATCAAATTTCCGCCAGCCAGATGATATTTAAATGCATAACATGGAATATTAAGGGTTGCAAGAATCCAATGAAAAGATGTAAAGTACTATCTCACTTAAATAAATTTAAACCAACAATAGCTTGTCTACAAGAGACACACTTATCCCTCAAAGAATCAATGAAACTCAAATCTCTTTGGGTGAAGGAGGTTGTTGCTAGCCCAGCTTTATCCAAGAAAAATGGTGTCGCGATACTTATTAGCAAAAAACAACCCTACAAAATCCTTGCCCAAGATGCAGATACAAATGGTAGATGGGTTTGGGTGAAACTGCTAATTGACACGACACAATTATCAATTCTCAACATTTACGGACCTACACTACCAGATCCCTCCTTTTGGAATAATATCAAACAAATGATTTTGAAAAATGATTTCGTCAACCTGATAATGTGTGGCGATGTCAATCAGGTTCTTGACCCCTTTTTAGATCGAAAATCCAGTTGCATATTCAAACCCAACAAAACTCACAAATCCTTTATAAATTGTCTAGGAGAGACAGGACTAATTGATTCATGGAGGATATCTCATCCTTCACATTTGGATTATACCTACCATTCTCCCCCACACAACACATTGTCACGTATTGATTATATTTTTGCTACTAAAACTCTTTCGGGATCCATTATAGACTCAAAGATTGCCAATATCATTATCTCTGACCACGCTCCTGTCATTACTTCCTTCTCCCTTACAGATATGAAAAAGGGTTCTCCTAGATGGAAACTTAACAATTTTCTTTTAAATGATCCTAAATCTATTCAATCCATCAACGCTTTCATTCAACAATACTTTAACGAAAACCAAGATCAAGATACCTCCACTGTCAATAATTGGGACGCTTTCAAAGCGGCCCTTCGTGGCCACATAATGGCCCTATCAGGCAAGAATAAAAAAATCAGGAAAAAACATCTCGACGATCTTTACTCTAAACTCACTATTGCAGAACAACATTATTATACTGACACTAACTCAGCCAATCTACGACAAGTTATTAAGATACGCTTTGAAATCAATAAAGAAATTACTGAGTTGGCGGCAGGAACCATTCTTAAGTATAAAACTAAGATCTATCATACTTCTAATAAAGCAGGTCAAATGTTAGCCTCTTATCTAAAAACCAAAAAAGAAAAAGTTCAAGTCTCTCACATTCAAGATAAGCTGGGCAAGATGCATCATAGGCCTGATGAAATATTGGAATGCTTTAGAAGATTTTATACGGAACTATATACTCCAGAATGCGCTATTCCCAGAGATAACATTGATTCCTTTTTGAACAACATCAGTAGAACCACCTACCCTGACATTGATCTATCTCATCTAGAAAAAGACATCACGTCTATCGAGATTACCAAAGCCATCCATGGCCTCGGAAAAGGAAAAGCACCAGGCCCTGATGGACTATCCACAGAATTCTATAACACATTCTCTCAATCCTTAACACCTAAGCTCAAAAACCTTTTTTCATATTTTATCTCGCAAAAATGTTCGTCGGGATCATTTTCTGAAGCTTTACTTATCATTTTTCCAAAACCTAACAAGGACCCTACTCTTCCTAGCAACTATCGACCCATTTCCCTTATCAATATTGAAAGCAAAATTTTTGCCAAAATACTTGCCAATAGAATCGAATCCTCACTCCCAAGTCTAGTTAAACCAGACCAAACAGGATATGTAAAGGGACGTAATATATCCTCTAATGCAAGACTCCTATTAAACGCCATCAACCTTGCTGCCAATGACAAAAAAGACACACAAGGCTATGCGGCCATTGCATTAGATGCGGAAAAAGCTTTCGATCGTGTCGACTGGAATTTTATGTTTCAAACTCTACGGTGGCATGGTTGTGGTGAAAAATTTATTTCACTGGTCAAACTGCTTTACTCTGCCCCCAATTCGGCTATTTACTTAAATGGTCAAACTTCCTCCTCCTTTCACTTACTAAGAGGAACGCGTCAAGGTTGCCCCTTCTCACCATTACTATATATCCTCTCTCTTGAACCACTTCTAGAATCAATAAGATCTACCACAAACATCCCAGGAATTCAAGTCGGTGCTTCAATAAATAAAATAGCTGCATATGCAGATGATATTCTTATATTAATTAAAAACCCCAAACTTCACATTCCCAACCTCTTGAGTATTTTATCACAATTCGGTCAAGTATCAGGATATAAATTAAATACACAGAAATCAGAAATTATGCCCTTAAATCCATACTGCCTTAAACATGATATCGTCACTTTTGGCCTCAAATGGTGCAATAGCTCAGTCAAATACTTAGGTCTTCGTTTTGCCCCAACTATCCCAAATACGATCAAACTCAACACTGAAACACTACTGGGCACCCTCAAGGATCTAACATCCAAATGGTCTCCACTATACCTCTCCTGGTGGGGGCGCTTAGATACTATCAAGATGATGCTTACTCCCATAATACTATACTATCTGCAACTTCTCTCCGTCCCATTATCCCTTTCCTTTTTCAAATCCATTTACTCTATACTACTTAATTTTCTATGGGGAAAAGGAAAAAGTAAGAGAATTGCCCTGACAAAACTGAAAGCCCCCTATGATATGGGGGGAGTTAGATTCCCTGACTTTAAATCATATCATCATGCATTTCTTATAAAACAATCTCGTCAATGGTTCATTGATCCTATATCCACTGATATCCCAACCTGGTGTACATTAGAAAAACAAGTAGTTTTACCACACGAAATCACGGACTACATATACATTTTCAAACATTCAACTAAAAAGATTTCAGACCCTATTAAAGCCTCAATATCTGCTCTACAAATCTTTCTTTTTCCTCACACTATCACTCCTAGTAAGCATCTTTCCCCACTATTATGGCATAATAAGAACATAGTAATTAATAACAAGATCCTTAACCGCAAAACATGGATTCAAAAGGGTATCAGATTCGTCCAACAGATTATAGATGACACGTATGTCCTTTCCTTTCAGCAATTCTCCACCACTTTTAACATTACTAAGAAAGACTTTCAATTTTATAACAACTTAATTAATTCCTGCCTTGATGCACTTGCCCAATTTTCCAATGAAATTCTTACTCCTGATGCCCTTAGACTAATGCACCTTACCACAGGTGGTGAAGTTCGAGCCTCAAAAATTTACAATATGCTCACCTCAAATTTTAAGATTTGCCCTATACGTCTGAAATGGGAACTTGATTTGGGCTTCATGTTTGAAGATGAAATATGGCATCGTCTGTTTGCTAAAATTAAACAAATATCGGTATCAGCAAATATATCACAACACTATTATTTCTTCATGCACAGAGCATTTATTACTCCAACCAAATTAGCTAAGTCTAATCCGAATTATAATGCTAAATGTTGGTCATGTGGCATATCTCCCGCCACGTATATGCATATGTTTTTTGAATGTTCATTTACTGTTAAATTTTGGCAGGAAATCTGGAAGCTTCTTAAATGTATCTTCTGTGTTGATGTGCCCTTTTCCTTTGTTAACATATTTTTAGGAAGTATAGCCATTACAACTTATTTCCCATCTGACTCTGCAAGACTTTATGACTTATTCATCTGTATAGCTTTAAAATGTATTACGGCTAACTGGAAAGACTCTAGTTCACTTTCCACCAAAATCTGGTGGAACACCATTTGTAACACTCATAAACTAGAGATGTGCATGGCCAATAATCACAACACAATTCCTAAATATAATGCTAAATGGTATTTTTTCACCAGGTATCTTAACTGTTTTAATGCAACTGCTCATGGTACATAAATTTACATTCTTATATTAGCATCATTATTCATATTGCCATACTTATTCAAAAATGCTAGAACTTGATAATGTTTGAAATGATTAGATTGTTTTAATGAAATAATCCAATATACCCATTCCCCCCCCTATCCTCTTCCCTCCTTATCCTTATATGTCTCTAGTCTGTCTCCCTGTACGTCTCCCCCCAAATCTCTATTTTCACTATATATAAATCACTCGTTGCAGACCGGTGATATAATTAATTCTAAACTACATGTTATATTAATGCGGTTTATATCTATTATAGTTCATATTACATTCGCAAGTGAATTTAACAAATGATTTAACCTTATAGAAATACTATTACAAAGGATCAAAATCAATTACTATGTCATTTCTCTGTTGTTCTTGTTTTATTCAAAGTCTGTAACCTGTTGATATCTGTATCAAAATCAATATTTTAACAATAAAAAAAATCATTAAAATAAAAAAAGAATTTCACATACAAGGAAAAAAAAAAAAAAAAAAAAAAAAAAACTGGCACCTTAACATCACTTCAACTACAGATGATTTACTGAATGTACATATGAGAGAGAGAGAGAGAGAGAGAGAGAGAGAGAAAGGTGGAGGGTGAGCGAGAGAGAGAAAGAGAGAGAGAAAGAGAAAGGTGGAGGGTGAGCGAGAGAGAGAGAGAGAGAAAGGTGGGGGGGTGAGCGAGAGAGAGAGAAAGAGAAAGCTGGAGGGTGAGCGAGAGAGAGAGAAAGCGAAAGGTGGAGAGTGATCGAGAGAGAAAGAGAAAGGTGGGGAGTGAGCAAGAGAGAGAGAGAGAGAGAGAGAGATGGGTAACCCCAAACAGGTCCCATGAAAGGAATCATGCTGTTTCCATTGAAGTGCCATGTTAGCTAAATCAAGGACAAGATTTCAAATTTGTATTACCAAGAGGGCACCCTCTTGTGCCGCTATGCTATTGGCACTCTATACTGCATTAATGGAGCACCAGTTCTAAACCCCTAAGCCTGTCTTACTAGGTTACATTATTTGCTAGCTGGTCCTATGGAGACAGAGTCTTTGCCAACTTGTATGTCACAACCATCACAATTCACTATGGAGAGCCCCTGGGGCCCTCCCTGCTCACCTCCCATATTAGCATTCAGGTCCAACCTGCAGCGGTGCTTCTCCTTTTCACATGTGTGTTGATAACACGCAGACAGGGCCGGCCTTTGGGGCAGCAGTGCCCTGGGCGAATTGGCACCCCCCTCCTGCCCCAGCACTCCCCTGGTCAACAGGGGGCGGGGTGGAGGGGGGCGTTGCCAGGATGTGGCCCTTATTTTTTTTTTATGATTGGGTGCATTAGCACCCTATTGTTGTTAAATGCGGTCTGCCGCGGGCGCATTCAACAACAATGAGGCGCCTGCCACGCCTTCTGCCAACACGCCAGCTCAGGTAAGCCCTTGAAAGACTCCCCCAAGCTTGCGCGGTTGGGGGCTAATGGCGCCTCTTGCTATCAAAAGTGCCCGCGCGGAGGGGCGCACTGAATAACAATAGGGTGCTGAGCACCCCTGTCACCAAATGCACCCGCCGCCGTGGGCGCATCCAACAGCAACAGCGCGCCTTCTCCCACCGCGCCAGCTCGGGGAAGCCCTTGAAAGACTCCCCTGAGCTGGCACAGCGGGGGGGATAAAGGTGACCTGGGGGGTTTGGTGCCCCGGGGGTTTGCCCAGCTGCCCCCCCCCCTAAGACCGGGCCTTCACGGAGACCATACCAAGACGCTATAATGAACAAGAGTCATCATCATTGATGTTGGTGGCTCGACCAATTTCATTCCAGCAACTTATGGAAACTAATTGGAATAGATGCGGATACAGTTGAAGTCAAATCTGCCAGAAAATGAGCAAAATAGAGATCCCTTGATGTCTGGTCCTGTTCTGCGGACAATTAATAATTGGAATGTCCACTTGTACCAATTAATGTGTTCTTTGTTGACAGACTCGTCGCACTGCTTCATACTTTTTAAGTGCCTGTCTTCAATGTTTTCCAGTGGCATTAGGCCACATATGTGTGTTTTCAGCCCTGACGTATTCATGTTGCCCTATCTTTCGAACACGTAAACACGGCCAGCGGTTCCAGACTTCCGCTCATGGGATACCAGAGAAATAGTCAGTGCATGTGCATGGTACTGCCCCCAAAGTTGAACGTCCACCCCCCATGAATTCAGAATGAGTTGACCTTTTTGGTCTCTGTATCTGACGAGGAGACAACTTCTGAATTTCCGGGGCGGTGGGGTCGTGGGGGGCTGGTGGACAGATGTAAGGGAAGTTCCATTCAAAGTATTGGAACATTTAGCATGGATGTTTTCCTCCGCAGAGTGCCCGGACCCCAGAGCACCCCCGTACTCGGTGACCCTGGTATCTGAGTGGTAGCAGCAGACCTCTCCAGTCCAGCTCACCTGTCTCAGACTGAATCAAACCCAAGCCTCCTGGCATCACCCCCAGAATGCTGCATGGTCTTGGTGCACTCTTTTTACTGTAAGGTATATGTTCCAGCACCATGCCCCCCTTGGTCTGCTGCGGCCCTATTGAAATGTCTAGACACAATTTCCGCAAAAGCTACCCAGCTGTTACATAATAGGCTACGAAAAAAAGTGAGGTAATTGTACCATAGTATGAATTATATGCAAAAATGGTAATGGGTCAGTGATCTATACACAATACGTTTTATTGAAAAATCATTTAAAATAAGATCTGATTGACACTCTCAGAGTCAAACAAAACATGTCTTTAAAGTATGTAAGCTAATGAATTAATCCAATTGAAACCCAACAATCTCAGACAATAGATTTCAATTCAATTGTCAAAGCAATCATTGGTGAGGCTAGTAGCTTTTAGTGAGTGGCCAGGTATCACAATTCATTTGTACAGACAACATTAGCCCTCACAAAACAGTGTAAAAAATGTGGTTTGTTTGACTCAGAGTGTCAATTAGATCTTATTTTAAATGATTTTTCAATAAAACGTGTTGTGTATAGATCACAGACCCATTACCATTGGGGGGTCATATGCATTAGATCTCCCTGACCTAGCCCCTTGAGCTGGAACCCAACTATGTTCATTTCAGAGCGTGCCTTGAAACACACCTACATATGTTTGGGAGCTGGTGCAGATCTTTCCCTCTGCGTGATGGCCACCGCCAAGGGGTGTTTGATTGTGCAGTGTGTGCTTTACAAATGATAGCAGTTGATCATTCGATCACCGACTGACTGACTCCAGACTCCCTCACTCATGTACAGACTCCAGTCAACACCCTGCTATCCTGGGTCAATAACAAGTATGCAGAGGCATTGGGTCTGATTTACAAACATGTTTGCAATGGGGCTTTCTTATGTGAAAACATTTTTTGTAGGTTTTTTTTGTAAATGAGGCCCTTAATCTCCATTTATTAGAGGCATTTCAGACACATTCCGTAAACAAAGGGACAACTATGACAGTTCTTAAAAAAATATAAAAAAAAATGGCCAGTGTCTTAACAACTCTAGGCTGATAACCATCTTCCCAGTCCTTTCCAGAATGCTGGCAACATTGAGGTTTCCCAGCAACATTTTCATCATGACAAATCCTCCACCCGTTGCAGGCAACATTTCCCCCATTCTCTGGAATGGTGGCAGCCCGGCTGTAAGTGTGGGACCTGCATTGCAGTTGGCCCTGGAACCCTTTGCATGTTAGCCCTACTGGGCCACTTGACGGTATTCAACATGGTGGGCCATCCGCCCTGCTGGCCCACCTGTCGTAGTTTTCCACACTGCTGTGGGGTGCATTACAATTGTTCTAGTCTTTCAGTTGGGTTGGGGAAATTTTATGCAGCCCTCGAGCTGTGGGGTCGTGCAGGGCTGCCCATTTTCCGCCATACTTTTGTCTGATGATGTCTCCCTGCTCAAAGTCATCCCTTCTTTGCAGTTGCCGGCCACTCATGTGAATGGCATCCAAAAGCTGCTGCGGGTAGGTGGGACCGTGCACCAATATTAACCTTCAGAAGCTGCATCTACCCTGGGTGGTTCTAGGTCAGAAATCCAGCATACAGAAATTGTTTCTCTGGCAAAAACCTACGTTTTAGCTTCTAAGAGATTTATATAAGGTGGCAATTATGGGCTGGAATCATTGAAACCAAAAAGTGACCCTTTGCTTTGAATAGTTGATCACACAACAGGTATGCTGTGCCTTAATTCCAAAATCCTTCGACGTCAGTGGGCAGAGCATCTAAACCGTGGTTTCTACAGAGAAAATACCTTTTTTTTTTTTAGAGCATACTAGTTGTTATACCTAGTGTTGGCCGGGCTTTCATTCCCTCATAGGTACAGGTAAATGTGCAGAATTTGGTGCATATTGGTGAAACAATGTAGAATTGTATAAGGAACAAGGCTTTGTCAAGCCACAAACCCACCAATTTTTACTTTTGCTGAAATCCAGGGAAAGGGGTCGGGTGTCCAAATGTCATTTAACCAATAATGTCCGGGTGGTCCCAACAGGCGACTGTGCAAAATGTGGTGTACATCGGTGAAACTGTGCGAAATTGTATTGGGAACATACGTGAAGCCACATACCCACAAACCCACAGATTTTCGCTGAAACCCGGGGGAAGGGGTGGGGTGTCCAAATGTCAATTGGTGAAACGGTGTAGCATTGTAAAGAGAACATACGCGAAGCCACAAACCTACACATTTTCACTTTTATATCTATAGATAGGTGAAAAGCCAAGATTATATGTTTAGTGTAATTTGTGGTTTTAGACTGAAGTGTTCTTCAGTACAACATAACTTGTATTCATATTGTGACCATCATCTAATGAATACGTCTATGGGTATGGGTGACGAAATTTCTGTCCGCACAGCAAAAAGTGAGAAATTTTCACTGGAATCTGCTTCTGCCCGTTCTGCGAAATCAGCATCACGGTTCCGTTGCCACTGAAATTTCATATGGTTTTGTGTGGTTTTGCACAAAATGTGTTTCATTTCAATGTTGGTTTTGTGTAGCGAGACAAGAAACTTTGCACTTGTCTTTTTCAATCTATGCAAATTTCATTGAGCGACACACAAAACTTTGCGCAGTTCTTTTGAACCGTGTTAGTTTCGCACAGTGCCACGAGAAATGTTGCACATTTTTGGGATTTGTGCTAGGTTCATGCAGCGACAGGAGAAACTTTGTGCAAATCTTTTTCAATCCGTGCTAGTTTCACACAGCGACATGAGAAACTTTGCATGTTTTTCGATTCATGCTAACTTCAGGCAGTGACACGATAAATTGTGTGCGGGTCTTTTTCAATCCGTGCTAGTTTCATGCAGTGACACGAGAAACTTTGTGCATTTTTTTGTGACCCGTGTAAATTTTACACAGCGAAACGAGTCATTTTGCACACTTTTTTCAAATGCGTGCTAATTTCGCACTGTGACACGAGAAACTTTGCACGGGTCTTATTTCGATCAGTGCTAGTTTCGTGCTGCGACATGAGAAACTTCATGCCACTCTCTTTGATTTGTGCTAGGTTCACGCAGCGGCACAAGAAGCTTTGCGGGGCTCCTTTCGATACACGGGCATACCGGAACGGCGGATCAGCGCAAAGTGTATCAAAATGTTACAGATTTCGCTTTCACAGCTGGCGGAACGTAATCTAACAATTTCACCCAGCCCTATCTATGGGACTTCCAAAGCTAATGCATCACAACATACCAGAATAATATTTTCAGTTAGTCCAATCAAAGGTATCAAAAACTTGGATTACTATGTTGAAGTAATAACATGGGTGAGGGCATTTTTGGATTTAGTACTCATCGGTTTGCACGCTGGGACAGAGGCTGGATAGACATGGCTGCCGGGCTATTGATCTCACACCGTTAAGGAGCTGTTGTCCACATCCATCAATGCTTCTTCATTTGAATGTCGCATATTTTTGCTTTGCAAACTTCTCTGCGACCTGTAGAAATTGTGCCCGAAGGGACAGCGCGCTTTTATGTTTGCTTGACATTGAAATAGCGCACGCATCTCATCGCTCAAGTGGTTCCAGCACTCAGTTCCCAGGGACCAGAACACGGAGCAAGAAAGGGCTCTCCAACCCCAACCCATTACTTAAATCATTAGCTGACAATGCAGAATGCCGCATTCCAGGGGCAGGTGGGTTACTGTGCACTTCTCTTCAGAGGCGCTGGAGCCTGCAAGGCAGCAACAGCACCCGCGCGCACATGCTCACTGCGAGCCGTGTCACGTGTCAGCTGACTTACACCACTAGAAAGGTGAACGCTGCTGCACTGCCATAGGAATGCCAAGTTCCTGCCCGTGGCTGAACATGAATATATGTTGGTTTAAGGGCTGATTGTGGCAGTAGTTTCGCCCCCACTCCCAGTAACAACGTTTGCTTCTCAGAAAATTAATCGTGACCAGCAGCCAAATAACCCAAGAGGGAAGTGTTTATTATAACCTTGCTGTCCGAGAGTAAAAGGTGCACACCTTTTAAAAATAAGAGGCTTGATTAGACATATTTCCTTAACAGTACAGTCCTAATGAGTGATTTCACAGGCATTGTGAGCAGACCTTCACATGGTCTTGTGTGTGTCTGAGCCCTGGGCACTGGAGTCTTACCAGGTTGGGTTTGAATGCTGGCTGCAGCGCTGTTTACAGTTCGTACACACTAAACACCACAGGTGAAGTGTTCACATGGACAAGGGCTTTGGGGGCTTTCCCCGATCCGGGAAGACTTTTTTTTTTTTGCTGGTTTCCGGATATGGGAAAATCCGGCCTCATTCTAGCACTACTCATGCCCAGAACTGACAGCTGAATCCAATCGTGGCACAACGTTTTTGGGACGGTGGACGATATTATATCCGGGTGGACATCTCACGAGTTAAGCGCTCACCTCTGGCAATTGAGCATTATCAAATTGGTAAATCATAACCCCCTGTTATTACAGTGTTCAGAAGCGGTCAGAAACTGACAGTATGCGCTACATAAGAAAACAAAGACACTAACAACCAGATCCAAGATGCAGCAGGATGTCTGTATAGCACTTATTTAAAGGTCCAAAGACCAATATTTTGTGTTTTGCAGTAAATTCAGACACCACAAAGTTATCTAAGAAATCATAGGTTTATGTAAGTGGCAGGTCATAAAAAAAAAGCCTACTCCAAATGATTTCAAAGGCCACTTCTAGGCTGTAAAGTAGTATAATACAGGGTGGCACATCACAGTTTTGGTTAAAAAAAATGGCTTTGGGCTCGATTCACAAAGCCTTGGTGGGCACAGATGCATTTGTTCTCCCAAAAATATTTAATTTCCATTTGCGCAAATTGCGCACAATTCCCAAAAAAAGCGGAACGAGAAAAAAAAATGCCATTGCAAATGCTGGTGTTGCCTGCAGGCAGATTGAGTGGTGTGTGCCCCATGTATGTAAACGCAGGCCTGTGAGAGAGGGGTCCAAGTGGGAGTGGGGATAGGAATGGCTGAGAACCGGCAGGGCAAGCAGCGACCACACACACATGCAGAGATCTGGGGCCACATTACAGAAAGTTTGCACTGGTGCAAATGCAAAGTTTGCACGGTATTAGCAACCCTATTTTAAAAAAACACTGGACTGAATTAAAATACCATTGCACCTCGACAAGGGCATATTAAAAGCACCAGGGCTAAAATTACCCTAGTGCAAAAAAGATACATTTTTGATGCATTTTTGCATCAGGGTAAAGTTTGCCCTTGTGCTAATACCATTCCGTATTAGCACTAGGGCACACTTTCCCCTGGTGTAAAAATGTAGTGAAAATACAACTTTTTTGCACTAGGGCAATTTTTGCCCTGGTGCTTTTAATATGCCAAACTGCACTTGTCGAGATGCAATGTTTTTAATATTTCCCAGTATTTTTAATAATAGGGCATACTTTGCTCCAGTGCTTTGCCCTTGCACCGGTGCAAACTTTCTGTAATCTGGCCCCAGAAGAGCAAAGTGCTACACTCAGTCAAGTCAGGTTTCCCACCGGGAAGACTGCAGAGACTCTTTAGGTGTCTGTGCTCACCATTTCCTAAGGAAATGTCCCGTGTGCTATTATTTCGCAGCTCTTTTAGCCCCGCATGTGTTTTTGGCTCTGCGCTAGATAGAGCCACATGTGGCTCTGTGATGTCATCGGCACGTGGTTGCGAAATGCTCTCCCTGATGATGATGATGGTTTGTTATCTAGATAGCGCTTACGGCTAAGTGCTGTACACAGAACATAGTTACATACATTAACTCATGTATGATTGTGCGGCACCAGACTGTTCGGGCACTAGAAGCCGCATGTGCAAACTGCGCCGTGCCCATGGGATTCTTTGTGAATCATGAATCGCAAACCAACTCTACGCGCCTGATTCAGAGCACATTTTTCAATGGGATTGCGCTGTTGCAGAAATCAGACTGCACAGTCGTTCATATTGGCATAGCTAATTTGCAACTGTTTTTTTTTCTTCAGATTTTAGATTCGATGCTTTCAAACAAATTTAGTACTCACAAGGTCAACGTTTCGCAGCTGAACCACTGAGGACATGATTTCATCTGTTCCAAAATAATTTGATATTAAGCGTGTTCAATGGTATGCAGCCGATGTGTTTGGACTGTCCATTAAGTGCGCTTTTTAATTGATAGGTTTTAAAAATATATAAGGACGCAAAGGAGTAAAAAAAAATGGACCCAGCGGCTGCACTTCCCCAGTCTCCCAGATAACGAAAGGCCTCAGGGGCAAAAGGTCAGCTAACAGTGACATTTATTTAAATCAAGCCTTAGCTATATCCTTCAAAATATCAAGCATACAAAACAAATGGGTTGTAATTTTCAAATTAAGGACATATAGCCGTGTTTTGCATTGGTAATGCAGGAGTAGGCACTCCATCCTGCTATACACATAACTCTGCTCTGCTTTACGTCACCTTGCACTTTGCCACTTTATGGCCTCTTACCAGAGCTGGAAATGGAGATTCTTAACTGGGGGATCCCACTAGCGACAGGCGATAGGGGGCTACTTGGCGAAAGCGGGAGATTTTTATGAGCCCTGCATAAATAAACATTTCCATTTCAGGAGATAAATTAATCATAAACACCTGGGAAATAGCCCAGGCGAAGAAGAGTGTTTTCAATGATGATACACGCAGAGATTTAAAGGTGCGCACCTTTTAAACATACAAAGCTTGCTTACATTTGTTCTGCAGAATGCAATCTTAACAAGCAGTTCTGTGCTCGAATCACAGCTTTCGCCATAAAATCAAATAAAACACAGTAAAAGCCCTGAAGGGCAGCACATTGTTTTCCCGGATCCGGGGAGACATATTTTGCCGGATCTCGGCTCCAGGAAACTCCAGCCCAATGGCGAGCGCTGTGTCTTATGCTATCAGAAACTTGACAGCAAGGAGACGTAGGGAAAAGGTGCATAGTACTGATGTGGGAGAAAGTAAGGTGGGCTTTTGGGTAGTTGCTTACACAATCAATCATTCATTTATTGTGTAGCATGGGCTCTAGGTAGCATCTTGAAGTCGGTTTATTTAGCTCCCTGTTTTTTGAAGCTGGGAGTAAAATGCCTTTAGGAGTTAACAGAAATGTGGCACTGCTGAGTAGAAATATATTCGCCCTGATTTACAAAAGCGTGTTTCAATGGGAAACTCCCATTGAAAAACGCCCTGTAAATCAGGCTCATTGTAACCATACTTCTTCCCTCTGAGTGACGTAGGCACAGGAAAGGATGCATCTTTCCCTGGGCTTCCTCTATAGATCGTCCAGTTTATGGCAATGCAGTCCATCCCTCTGGCGCTGATCCACAAATTACAGGTGGAAGCAGGCGGGCAGGGGCGCTGCTCTGCGGGTGCGGGGGGGGGGGCTGCTCTGCGGGCGGCGCTCGTTGATCCACACTTTACCGGAGCCGTGGGGGGTGAGCAGGGGTCAGGGGCGCTGCTCTGAGGGTCAGGGGGGAGGGGCTGCTCTGCGGGCGGCGCTCGTTGATCCACACTTTACCGGAGCCGTGGGGGTGGAAGCAGGGGGTCAGGTCGCGCTGCTCTGAGGGTCAGGGGCGCTGCTCTGCGGGCGGCGCTCGTTGATCCACACTTTAACGGAGCCGTGGGGGGGAAGCAGGGGGGCAGGGGGCGCTGCTCTGAGGGTCAGGGGGAGGGGCTGCTCTGCGGGCGGCGCTCGTTGATCCACACTTTACCGGAGCCGTGGGGGGGGGAGGCAGGGGGGCAGGGGGCGCTGCTCTGAGGGTCAGGGGGAGGGGCTGCTCTGCGGGCGGCGCTCGTTGATCCACACTTTACCGGAGCCGTTGGGGGAAGCAGGGGGCAGGGGGCGCTGCTCTGCTGGCGGCGCTGATCCACACATCACGGGAGCCGTGGGGTGGAAGCAGGGGCGCAGGGGGCGCTGGTCCACACATTACCCGAGCGGGGGGGGGGGGGGGGGGGGGGTTGGTGGAAGCATGGAAGCAGGGGCTATATGGTGCTTGTGTCCTAAACTCTTTGGGTGTTTTCGTGGAATTATCTGCGCGTAAAACGCAGATTTGCGCGCCATTCGCGAAAATCCCTGCTTGAGGTATGGGGATTTTTCGTGCAGAATAGCGTGCAAATCTGCGTTTTACGCGCAAATAATTCCATGAATCAGGGGCATATTTTTTTGTTAGAAGTGTTTGACTGTTTTTTAGGTAGTAAAAATGGCTGCCAGGCCACTTCTCTGGAAGGCTGTGGGCCTGATTCACAGAGCGTTTTTCAATGGGATTACGCCATTATAAAATGCTTCTGTGATTCAGGCCCACTGTGTGTCTGCAGCACGATCTAGAACTAGTGGTGCCGCTACCATTTCAAAGGTCATCCCTTTGCATTTATTTTTTTTAAATAGGCAGCCCACCCAGCTCATACCTATTTTACACGTGCAACAAAACATTCAAAATTCCTAATTTTTGGCATGTTATGCAAACATTCCTGCACAAAGATACACATGCACACCGATTCCAGGAAATCCGAACAGTGTTTTTTTAGCCCACTGACTAGTGGCGTGCAATGTCCAAAGTGTCCAACAAGAATACAAATACCCTCGACTAAAATCGTGCGTTTACCTTATTAATATCCTGAAAATCTGGCACGAATTTCATCTTTCACTGGGTCGACAAAGACAGCCTTATTTTCAAACGAGGCATCCATCACGTGTTAGCAAGATACGCACAAGAGTTCCTCTTTACCTTGGGTTTCCACACCTACGCGGAGTTACTCTTTCTTCTTGAATGTTTGTCTTTAATTTTACACATTGCTCAAAGCTGCAGCCTGAGCATGTTTTAACTTCCCGCATTTCATTTTTATGAATTTTGCCAATGTGGTTGTTTTGAAACTTCTGTTTGAAATGTATCGTAAATTACGTGCAAATCCCTACTGCCTGCTTCTTTTACGGTGAAGGCTGCGCAAAAAATGCTGAAATGTTACTGCGGCACGCATTTTCTCCTGTTCAAATGATGCGTTTACTTTGCTCATTATAGTGTCTCCTGCAGCGCGCCGGTGCTTCGAGGCACTCTCGTTTAAGAGGGTGTCTTCCGTGACGTGAGCCACGTGAGGCATCATGTGTTTCCATCTTCTTGCAGAACTGAACACAAACTCACCTGGGGATCATGCCCTTGATACTGACAGATGTGCAGTCCCTGACACGAAGACAGTGAAAGTCTTTCCAGTCGTAACTGTGTCAAAAAAAAGCAGCACGCGTGACCATTCAAGAAAAAATAATGTTTTTTCACTTTCAATAAAATGTTCTCTAGTTTTGGTGGAATGAAAAGCTTCGCAGTTTTACTGCAGTGCAGCAATGGGCCTAATTCACAACGCGTTTTTCAATGGGGTTTTCCGACTGAAAATCGTCTTTGTAAATCAAGTCCACCAACTTCATGACCCCGATTCACAACTTTCAATGGGGGTTTCCTCAGTGGTGGAAATGGAAAGAAATTGGTGGGGGAGACCGCAAGGGCCGGGGTGGAGTTTGGGGAGCGGGGGGTGCCCGTGGAGGCTGGGTTTAGGGGGGCAGAGCTGGCAGGTGACCTCCGGTCAAAACAAATTACCAAAACAATAGTTTCAAGCGGCGCTATTTCTTCCATGCTGCTTCTTTTCCAACTAAATATCAATTCCACTTTAAACCATTTCATAGCACTGGTTACTTCACTAGGCGGATAATAGTTTTGACCAGTGTTGCTGAGTAAATATTCTTTAAAATGCACAATTTGAATCCCATTTTATAACCCTTGCCTTCTATTCAAAAAGGGTGATTTCTGTTTGCCGTAATGGACGTTTTCTTTTACTTGCAGCACACCCGGCACGGCTCCTGCAGCTCCCTTCTGAAAGCATTCGGGTGGCTGCATTGTATGGGATAGTTCCAATGTTAATAGGGGTATTTATTTATTCATGCAATGATTGTCGGATACCTGTATATTTATTTATTTATGTAATGTCAGACAAACATCGCATACATGAATAAATAAATAATCCAGGTCCATGTATTTGACAAACATTACATAAATAAATAAATAAACAGGGTCGTGGCTGAGGACTGTAACTTCCTCTTGTGACCCCCTTGCACCAGGTTACCAGAGGAAGTTACAGTTTGCTCTCGGGCGCTTCCTTTGTTTTTTTTTCCCCCCAGCACTGACTGGCCGGATCCCAAGATCCGGCTGCACATCTGGTGTCGGATTTCAGATACAGTGAGAGCCGGCCCAAACGCCAGTGTGGGTTTCCTACTGAAAATCGTCTTTGTAAATCAAGTCCACTAACTGCGTGGGCCTGATTTACAACGCGTTTTCAATGGGCTTTTCACGTTGAAAAACGCTTTTGCAAAGCGGATCAAGACGTGCTCTCTGGGTTTGTACGGCGGCAGCGCCGCTGCAGTAATGCCAGCTTGGCTGTTTCACGGAAGAGACCTTTTTAAGATGCCAATTACGTTGGTGATGTTCGAAGGCTCTTCTCGAAATATACCAAAAATATTCACTCTCTTGTTAATTTTTGGTAAAGTTTGAAGAATGTCCATCAATTCGGTAGCAAACGTAATAATGGAGGGGGTGGGGTAGTCACAGGGCCTTATTCATAAAGCGTTTTTAATGGGTTGCACCCATTGAACAACCCGTTCTGAAGAAGGCCCGCTGGTGCTTTTCAACGTGCAACTGGAACGTGTGCTCAGGGCCTCAGCTAAACACACCCCTGGACACATTAGCACCAAACATTGACAGTTAGGAAAAGTTTGTTCCAACTTCAAATTCTGTGTGGTTTGGGGAAAATGTATCCAGAGCGGGCTTAAATCTGATGAAAGGCTACTTTTGATGCTGTGTCTGAGATCATCTCCGAACACCAACATTTGAAATCGGAAGCCCCTGTGTTTGTCTTGGAATGGTCTGTAAGATGTCTGCCTAGCCACCATCCAGGCGCGCAACGCCATTGGCTGGCCAGGCTTCAGCACCCCCCACCCCCCTGAAATTTGAGCTGGGCGGGTCTTTTTGTTACTCAGAGAGAGGAGAGCAGCGTTTCCTAAAACCCGCGGCTTTAAAGTGTTATTGTGTTCGTGTAGAAACAGTTATTTGCACAAACGCAGCACCACTTTAAAGCTGCTAGTTTCAGGAAAGGCTTCCCTCACCTCTCTGCCTTACAAAAATGAAATGCAATCCCAGTCCCCTCCCCACGGATGAAAGCGAACATATAACAACATTGTGTGTTCTTACACATCTGAGGGGGCCGGGGCCGATGTGTACACTTGCTGTTTGTTAGTCAGAGAGTTGAGGGAAGCCTTTTCTGAAACTAGCAGTGTGAAAGGGTGTTGCATGTTAGCTCATTATCTATGTATGCATGTGTGCAGGGATGTGTATGTGTGAATGAGTGTGTGTGAGTGTATGATGAATGGCGAGCTGGGTGTGCGTGTGTGTAAGTGACCGAGTGTGTGTGTGTGTGTGCGTGTGCGTGTGCGTGTTATGGTTAAGTATATGTATATATATATATGTGTGCATGCTTATGTGTAATGCAGGACAGAGGAGCTGATTCTGGCGGGTACAGGGTGGGAGGTGGGGCTGTGGAATGGTTGGTAGCAGAGGGACCGGTGGGAAAGGGGGATAGGATACCTGGGCTCCCCGCCAGACAACCCTTGGGGTAGAACAGAGGAGGCAAATCCTCTAAGTTTACCCTGGCCAGTTTCTAAAGTGGTCCCACCGATAACCAGTTAGCCCCCGAAATAATAGGTTTTGGTGCATTCCGGCCACCATCCGAGTGTTTATGAGCATTTGCAGTGTTTGTGGATACATTAATGCAAAGAAGGGCATGGGGATAAATAGCTGCCCTCTTTCCCCCATAAATTATGTTTGTATCCCAAAGAGAGTGAGATTGTTATCCTCACATATGTGCTAAGACCACATGTGGGAGAAAACAAATAATTTGAGAGAACGGTGCAAATGTTTGGCTTCAGGTCAATGTCAATGTGTATTCTTCCTAAATAAGAGGGAGAATGCCCAGATCTTGATCTCTTGCTCGCAGTGCCTAGGGAATCAAGCTGCACCTCGCTGATGATACTCACCCAGGTTAATGCATACCTGTGGATGCTTGTATTCCCATGCAGTGGGGGTGTGGCCTAGGTGCCTAGGGAATCAAGCTGCACCCCGCTGAGGATACCCAAGTTAATGCATACCTGTGGATGCTTGTATTCCCATGCATTGGGGGTGTGTGGCCTGGGTGCCTATGGAATCAAGCTGCACCCCGCTGAGGATACCCATCCAGGTTAATGCATACCTGTGGATGCTTGTATTCCCATGCAGTGGGGGTGTGGCCTAGGTGCCCAGGGAATCAAGCTGCACCCCACTGAGGATACCCAAGTTAATGCATACCTGTGGATGCTTGTATTCCCATGCATTGGGGGGGTGTGGCCTGGGTGCCTATGGAATCAAGCTGCACCCCGCTGAGGATACCCATCCAGGTTAATGCATACCTGTGGATGCTTGTATTCCCATGCAGAGGGGGCGTGGCCTAGGTGCCCAGGGAATCAAGCTGCACCCCACTGAGGATACCCAAGTTAATGCATACCTGTGGATGCTTGTATTCCCATGCATTGGGGGGGTGTGGCCTGGGTGCCTATGGAATCAAGCTGCACCCCGCTGAGGATACCCATCCAGGTTAATGCATACCTGTGGATGCTTGTATTCCCATGCAGTGGGGGGTGGCCTGGGTGCCTAGGGAATCAAGCTGCACCCCACTGAGGATACTCATCCAGGTTAATGCATACCTGTGGATGCTTGTATTCCCATGCAGTGGGGGGGGGGGTGGCCTGGGTGCCTAGGGAATCAAGCTGCACCCCACTGAGGATACTCATCCAGGTTAATGCATACCTGTGGATGCTTGTATTCCCATGCAGTGGGGGTGTGGGGCCTGGGTGCCTATGGAATCAAGCTGCACCCCGCTGAGGATACCCATCCAGGTTAATGCATACCTGTGGATGCTTGTATTCCCATGCATGGGGGGGGGGGTGTGGCCTGGGTGCCTATGGAATCAAGCTGCACCCCGCTGAGGATACCCATCCAGGTTAATGCATACCTGTGGATGCTTGTATTCCCATGCAGAGGGGGCGTGGGCTAGGTGCCCAGGGAATCAAGCTGCACCCCGCTGAGGATACTCATACAGGTTAATGCATACCTGTGGATGCTTGTATTCCCATGCAGTGGGGGGGTGGCCTGGGTGCCTAGGGAATCAAGCTGCACCCCACTGAGGATACTCATCCAGGTTAATGCATACCTGTGGATGCTTGTATTCCCATGCAGTGGGGGGGTGTGGCCTGGGTGCCTATGGAATCAAGCTGCACCCCGCTGAGGATACCCATCCAGGTTAATGCATACCTGTGGATGCTTGTATTCCCATGCAGTGGGGGGGGGGGTGGCCTGGGTGCCCAGGGAATCAAGCTGCACCCCGCTGAGGATACTCATCCAGGTTAATGCATACCTGTGGATGCTTGTATTCCCATGCAGTGGGGGGGTGTGGCCTGGGTGCCTAGGGAATCAAGCTGCACCCCGCTGAGGATACCCATCCAGGTTAATGCATACCTGTGGATGCTTGTATTCCCATGCAGTGGGGGGGTGTGGCCTGGGTGCCTAGGGAATCAAGCTGCACCTAGCTGATAATACTCACCCAAGTTAATGCATACCTGTGGATGCTTGTATTCCCATGCAGTGGGGGGGGTGTGGCCTGGGTGCCTAGGGAATCAAGCTGCACCCCGCTGAGGATACTCATCCAGGTTAATGCATACCTGTGGATGCTTGTATTCCTATGCAGTGGGGGGGTGGCCTGGGTGCCTAGGGAATCAAGCTGCACCCCGCTGAGGATACCCATCCAGGTTAATGCATACCTGTGGATGCTTGTATTCCCATGCAGTGGGGGGGTGTGGCCTGGGTGCCTAGGGAATCAAGCTGCACCCCGCTGAGGATACTCATCCAGGTTAATGCATACCTGTGGATGCTTGTATTCCCATGCAGTGGGGGGGTGTGGCCTGGGTGCCTAGGGAATCAAGCTGCACCCCGCTGAGGATACCCATCCAGGTTAATGCATACCTGTGGATGCTTGTATTCCCATGCAGTGGGGGGGGGGTGTGGCCTGGGTGCCTAGGGAATCAAGCTGCACCCCGCTGAGGATACCCATCCAGGTTAATGCATACCTGTGGATGCTTGTATTCCCATGCATTGGGGGGGGTGGCCTGGGTGCCTATGGAATCAAGCTGCACCCCGCTGAGGATACCCATCCAGGTTAATGCATACCTGTGGATGCTTGTATTCCCATGCATTGGGGGGGGGGTGGCCTGGGTGCCTATGGAATCAAGCTGCACCCCGCTGAGGATACCCATCCAGGTTAATGCATACCTGTGGATGCTTGTATTCCCATGCAGTGGGGGGGTGTGGCCTGGGTGCCTAGGGAATCAAGCTGCACCCCGCTGAGGATACCCATCCAGGTTAATGCATACCTGTGGATGCTTGTATTCCCATGCATTGGGGGGGGGTGGCCTGGGTGCCTATGGAATCAAGCTGCACCCCCGCTGAGGATACCCATCCAGGTTAATGCATACCTGTGGATGCTTGTATTCCCATGCAGTGGGGGGGTGTGGCCTGGGTGCCTAGGGAATCAAGCTGCACCCCGCTGAGGATACCCATCCAGGTTAATGCATACCTGTGGATGCTTGTATTCCCATGCAGTGGGGGGTGGCCTGGGTGCCTAGGGAATCAAGCTGCACCCCGCTGAGGATACCCATCCAGGTTAATGCATACCTGTGGATGCTTGTATTCCCATGCAGAGGGGGCGTGGGCTAGGTGCCCAGGGAATCAAGCTGCACCCCGCTGAGGATACTCATCCAGGTTAATGCATACCTGTGGATGCTTGTATTCCCATGCAGTGGGGGGTGGCCTGGGTGCCTAGGGAATCAAGCTGCACCCCGCTGATGATGCCCATACAGGTTAATACATATCTCTGGTTGCATGTGTGCTCATGCAGAGGGGATGTGGCCTAGCAATTTGCACTGGACTGCACCCATTGGTGCCATGATGAAGATTAGCTTCAAAAGGGCTTGTGCGGCGAAGATTAAAAAATAATTAAACCGAAGATACCCAGAGCATTGTCAGTGATTATGATTTATTTACTTGTGTGTGCCTTTTCTGTCCGCAGGCTTTACCTGTGAGCAGCAAGGAGGAGATGGGCCCTGACCTTGACCTAGGCACAGTGCCCACAGGGAGCGGATGCAAGCTATGTCCCGTTGGCAGTGGAGTACGCTGTGGTTTGCATGGGCAAAGGCTATAGTAAATACACTGCCCACGCTACATGGGCCCTCCAGCCAGGGTGATTATGCCAGAGGTTTAGCGTGCCAGCAGAGCAGGCAGGTGCATTGCGACTGGGGCATGGCGAAGGATATTCCCCGGGCACAAGTCATGACTGCAGCCCATGCCTCCCGGGCACTCTGCCCGAGGCACGGATGGTCGGAAAACAGTAAAAGGTCTCTCTTGAACTATCTGTTCTACTGGTGAAACAGGTGCAACTCGACATTGGTTTACTGCTGAACTGTGACCTCAGAAGTGAAATGTGGTCTGACCCCCTCCCCCCAAGAAGCTAGAGCTGGGCTTGCTAACTTTTCCACATCGGCATCCTGTCCAACGTAGAGTCCCTTTTGCGACCCACATCGCTGTACATATCTGCCCACGTGTGTGCTTATATGTTTTGCACATTGATGTGATTTTGCTATTGTTTCAGTCTCAGGGTTGTGCCATGTGCTTGTGTTGCTGCAGGAGGTTCTTTTTCTCTTTTCGGTGTCTTCTTGTTTTGTTGTGTAACTATGTGAAGCGCATCTATCTTTCTTTTCTTGCTGGAGCGCGGCCTGGTGCAGTGACAGCTTCGTGTCACTTTAGCTCGTACCTGCTCAACAAGGGTCGGGGAGATTAAAGGGTTAAAACGCGTGGTATGGTCCGAACAGGCGGAATGACGCATTAAACCCAGAGCTGCCAATGTCGGTTCCTTTCAAGTGCTCATTATGAAATATTTCTTTCCCTCCGACTGACGGCTTTGACGTCCATCAAGCCGCCGTGTGCTTTAATGTTTGACGCCCTAATCCACTCGGGGAAGGGTTGCGCTCAGTGCTGTCAGCGCTGTCACGCTCTCCTCCCCTCCCCCACCCCGTCCAGCGACGCACGAGCTCCAGCAGCCGGGCTGGGCCGAACCGTTCCGTTCCGTGCCAGGCCCGCATGCTCCCGAGGCCACAGGACCTTTCTCTATCCACCCGAAAAATCGACTTTCGTGAAGTGAGTAACTGCATATGTACATGTACCGACAAATGGATGACCAGGTAACATAAAAGAAGTGTGAGCCTGATTTATGAAGCGCTTTTCAATGGGATTGTGCCATTGTAAAATGATTTTGTAAATCCGGCCCTTTAAGTGTTAGAGCAACATTTTCTCTAGTGCAAAAAAAAAAAAAAAATGGCACTTATTAGAAAACCTTTGCACTTCTACATATGCAAGTTCGCATGGTAATAGAACTAGGACAAACCTTGTCCTTGAGCAGAAACCTCTTCTTTTGATGCTTTTTACACCAGGGAAAAGGTTTCCGTAGTGCTAGTGAGGACTGTATTAGCACTAGGGAAAAGTTTGCCCTAGTGCAAAAATGCATTGAAAGTATTTGTCTTTCCACTGTAGGGCAGTGCTAATACGATGCAAAATTGCACTTGCTATGTTGCAAAGATTTTCTAATGTGGCCCCAATGTTTTTTGCACTAGGGCAAAATTGCACTTGCACTGACGCAAAGTTCCGCTAATCTGATGTTTATATTTGTTAACACACCTACTGCAAAGCGTTACTAGGTTTGCGTGCTTTGCCACCTTTCTGAAATAGAAATATCAGCCATTTGTTTCTATTGTAAGAGTTTTAAAGGTAGCAGCGTTTTTTTTTTACCCAAATGCCCCCAGTCTGTGGCAGCAGAAATAATTCTCCCAGCATTTCAGAGTTAAAAAAGTGTTATGTGTGTAATAAAGATAAGGAAATATAAGTTTACAATTTAGAAACTTTGGACGAAATTGATGTACAAGTGAAGCAAATAAATTAAATAAACATGCCAATTACAGATCTGAAAATCAACAGTGTCCCTTCCCCACAGGTCAGCTGAGAACCACAAATGACTCAGTAGACTCCAAAACACCACAAACATACCCCACGTAAAAGAGAAATAAAACACTATCTATTATATTTTCAAATGCCTTATTCCCACTTAGTAGCACAGGTAGAAAGCATGGCTTTAGCATCCCAAAGGTTTGTATTCAGTAGCACTAAAGCAGTCATCAGGGTGCTAAATGATGAAATCACACCTTTTGTTTCAGTGCTTTGCTGGAACCAGAAGGCTAACGACGGGAATCCCAAAAGGAACATTTGAAAGTACAAGTAGACACATCCCAGTTTCCTCTAACAGTGATTGCATAGGTTTGGGCTAGTCTCAGTTACTTGGGCCCTGCTCAACAAGCGACACCTATGAATGCACAAAAATGCAAACTGCTGTCATTGAACGGTTTATTTTCTGATAAAGTATTCCTTTCATAGTTTACACAAACATCTTCCATAGATAACAAAGAAAAGAAATGCAATAAAGAATGGATATGCATATATTAAAGTGTGCTTTTAATTTACAAAGTGTTTTTCTTGTCTACATAACTTCATTTATAAAAAAGGCAACTATTTGGCTCTGTATTCAGCTCCAGCCAAATACTTGTCCAACTATTGGGTATTCGGCCGAATACTTAAATCTCCTATTCGGTGAACCCCTACTTAACCCTTAACTGCTGGGCTATTATGCATGCCTATGCAAATAGGCCGAGCATACTCGTCCTCAGCACTTAAGAGGTTAAAGTGCCCTAATAATTAAATGTACACCTGTATATGAGGAATTGATGTGAACCCATGTGTTTACCAGTGGAATCCTGGCTGAAATTACCTTCTGAAAGAGCTATTTCTTAGTGGTTGTATTTCTTTTTCTAATTATAATCCTTAAACGCTTGTTGCAGTCATGAGTGATGTTGTCTTCTGTTGATTTTCCCAATGTTTATATCGCCCACTTGATGAAAACAATGGTCTTGTCCATAAAATACTGCTGCCATTTTGTCATTATGGCTGTGCCACGGTATCTCATTACCCGTGTGAAATGTTAGACAGAGTTTTCTGCACTGAAAACTCTCCTTATAATTTACGGCCTGGCTAATTTGAATGTCAGTGGTTTGTGAGGCATGGACAGTAACAACAAACAAACGTGTGCATGTGTGAGGCTGTGGTTTCTGACTGCAGGCTCTGGAGCAGTTCTGCTCGCTGCCACGCGGGCCGCAGCAGGGATGGCAACACTCCCTCCCTAGGGGTAGCACAGGGAGCCGCAAGGCACACAGAAGCAGGTTCTCGCCCTTTTGTTGGCAGTGCTCTGTTGTTGCCACTGGCACAGCAGAGTTTACACAAGTCTTCCCTTGCAGATATTTGCCACGCCTCTGACATTGTTCACCTGCTTTCAAAATAACGTGGAATGCTGCACTTATTTCACTTATTAAGGGTGTCAGCTTCCTAGAGCTCAAACACGGTGTCAGAGTGCCCTACCTGATGACAAAATATCCCCCAAAAATGTATCGGCTGAACAACAAATAATTTAAAAAATGAAAGTGAAAACAGAAACCAAGGAGAGAAAGTAACTTCCCAGCACAGTGAAGGAAATTAAAGATTTGAAATGTATCTGGAATTGGAGAAATATCAGAAAAGAATTGACATAGTGACACATTTTTCAAGCCAATGCAACCTGAAAAAGACTGTGAGAACCTGGAGACCATGCAAATGGCAGTGATGTGTGGCACAAACCCCAATAAGATAAAATAATTAAGCATTGCATACCCGATCCGGCAGGCTGGATCGGATGTTATCATCTGGGGTCTGAGTTAAAGGGCAGAGCGTAGCGAAGGCTTTTAGTGAGCGTCCCCGGGCTGATAACACCCAATACGGCACACTGTAGAGGGTAATATGAGGAATTCGACCATCCTCACAGTGGGTGTGCGCTCGCCTGGGCTTTTTTTGAAATTTTAAATGAAATTCAATGATAGTAGATCAAACTCTGGAAAATGTGTGGGGCTAATATGCACACGTTTTCCTATGCTCACTGCACGACCTACACATAGCGTCCCAACTGTCATATTTAGTTGGGAAATGACAGCCAAGTGTACATCAAGGCATAAGAGAAGGGGTGGAGGGGGTAAAACCTTCTTCCTGCCATGGCCAGCCTAATTAACAACAAAGGCTCCATGGATCCAGCCTGCTCTATTGTTAGGTCTGCTGGTAGCAGCTTTGCATACTAATCAGAGTTCATTCAAACAAGCCCACAGGCTGCCGGTCGTGGGACTAAGAAAAGACAGGACAACCAAAACAACCTTTGATATACAACTGTGTCAACCTGAAGCCAGCTCCCACCTCTCAGTATCAAGGGCAGTGACCTGTCATGGCTGGGACAGCTGTTTTACAGTAGCCAAACCTCCCAGAACACATTGAAAAGTCCAGGGGCCTTGCCCTTAACCTGCTCTTCTGCCTGCTTCTACAGACCCAACAGAGTAGGACACTCTTTCTGGACTGTGAAGAAGTCAGTCTGATCTGGGTACCCAGCTGATGCAAACACATCCAGCTTGGGTAGGACATTCAGATCTGTGCCCACCTGGTCCTCCATGCCAGGTTCCTGCGCTGTTGCAGGCTATTCCGAAGTCACTGAGTCCCCTGTTATCAATGTAGGGTCCTCAATGACTCTCTCTCGCAGGAGTTTGCAACTCAGCAGTCTGTGGAACTGGATTAGGGGCTACCAGCCATGCGGTAGGCTATTTCACCTCACCAACTGAACTCTATCGTCATGGGACACTTACTGTTTCCATCAAACCCACGGACACTACAATTAGGCCCATAAATATACTGGCCTGGCTGTACCCACTGCTGGGTGACAGCAGTGATGCTAGCCGCAGTGTCTCGGACCATAGGGGATTTGTGAGCATTAATATACACACTGTTGGCAATCTTTGCAAGCTCCCTAGGGTCTGTGATAGTCTTGTCCACTAGATGCTGGTGTAGGTCCCCCTCACAATTCTTCAATACATGCTCACACGCAATCAAATTGTACATCCCTTTAAATGTGCCAACTTTATTCCCAGACACCCACTCAGATATTTCAATGAAAAGTGCCTGAACGATTCAAACGTCTGTCCACTTTTCTTTCCGAGCTCCTTTAAGCTCTTTTGATACTGTTCTGGGGTTTTATAGCACTTACTTAGGAGGGCCACCATGATGCTTCCATAAACGGGCCTTTCGTCAGGAGTTAAGTTTAGAATTGCATCAGTCCCTGATGTTGCTAAGCGACTCATCGGGCTGCACCCCGAAGTACCTTGTCCACCTCCTGTGGCTGAAAGGTCAGCTTGAGCACTTCAAACCAGTCCAAAATATCCTTCCGCACCACTTAAGCTTGCACTAAGTCTTTGGGAATGTCCCGCCGGAAGTTATCCCAGGCACTCTGGTTTGAGCCACTACTGCTGATTTCACTAGAGGTGGATCTGATGGCCTTTGTCTTCTCTTCAGGCGTCAGCTTGCGCAGTTCTGTGGTGGCCCTGTCCCACTATATGGTGACTGTATCCCACTGTTTCAGTTCCTCTAGTGCTAGTCTCCTCTCCTCCAGTAGGAGCTTTCTAGTTGCTACCTCACTAACCGCCGCAAAAATTACTGGGCCACTTAGCGGCTGTGCTGAGGCCTGCGACATGTGAGATGCAACACTGGCACCTGACCTCACTGACTCTCAAGAGAGTTGAGAAACCATGCTTGCCCCCAACCGGGACGGTTGGTGAGAAACAATGCTAATGCTGTCTTCCTCATCATCTTCCACTTCCCCCTCCACAAGCTCTTTTCCCTTCCAGTACACAGGTTCTAGCCCATCCCCTGGGGTGTTCTCCCCAACCACCCTCGCTTCGAACTAAGCTTGTAGGCTGGTCAGCAACTCTGCTTTATTAACTTTAGTGCTGTGGGGAAGTCCTCTCTCTTGACATAGGACATGCAAGACAGCCTTGCTCATGACTTTCACAGTCTATATGTCACAGGTTTCCCCTTTTCTCACCTGTTTTCTCTGTTTTGCGGAGTCCTTTGTCAGGGGTTTCTTTCGAGCAGTTCGGGTCTTGTACAAGCCCGCTCGGCCGTCTTCGTATTCCAGGATTCGATCAGCTTCTTCGTCCGGGATCTAGGAAACTCCAGGAAGCTTGGAATGGAGACAGCACACGGAGGCGGTCTGCGCGGAACGCGGAAGAGACAGGATCAAGGAAGGTACTAGGAAAGGAGAAGGAAGAAGGTCCGGGGACCAGGAAGCAACATAGTTCAGGAGTACGAACTACGGAGCACGTCAGGCCACAGCTATCGGTAGCGTTGAGATGCGCGGAACCGCAGGGGAGTGGCTAATTTATAGAACGTGCTGCATAGGACGTAAAGATCGATAGACCGCGTTCCGTGTATACGGCCATGTTGGGTGTACTACAGTGAGTAACCCCCGACGTGCCAGGGACCAGGAAGACCAGAAGGGGCGTGATCGATGGATCATGACAGTATGCCCCCTTCTAAAACCCGTTCCACCGGGTTTACCTGGATGTATTCGGTGGAACCTTCTGAGCAATCTGGGGGAGTTTAAATTCGAGACTGGTTCCGAGGTACGTTCACTGGGTGGATAGCCCTTCCATTCAACCAGGTATTGAAGCCGGCCTCGTCTATATCGGGAGTCACAAATACGAGAAACTTCATATTCCAGCTGGTCATCGACAATCACAGAACTAGGTCTAAGAGTAGTCCGGGTGGTTTGGATGAATGGCTTCAACAGAGATTTGTGAAAAACTGGATGTATCTTCTTCCAGGAGTCCGGAAGTTGGAGTCGAAAGGCCACAGGATTAATGATTTCTTTTATAGTGAAGGGCTCATAATACCGGGGAGCCAACTTATTCGGTCTGAGATGTCGTGGCAGAAGTTTCGAGGATAGCCATACTTTATCCCCAATAGAGTAAGAAGGTCCTGGTCTTCTCTTTGAATCTGCATAGTGCTTGGTTTTGATTCGCGCACTCTCAAGATGTTCCTTGGCGTCTTTATGTACATTGATGAGTGTTTCGATCCAGGAATCGACAGTTGGAACAGGTGTTGGGTGTGGAAGAACAGAAGGTAAGACCGAAGGGTGGAATCCTTGGCTGCAGAAAAAAGGGCTGGTCTTAACAGCTGAATTATCCGAATTATTGTAGGCGAATTCGGCCACTGGTATTAAAAGGGACCAATCATCCTGGACTTTGGTAGAGAAGCAACAAAGTTATTGTTCAAGGCTTTGATTCACTCGTTCTGTGATACCATTGGTTTGGGGATGATATCCCGAGGAAAGAGCTTGTTGGATCCTTAATATCCTGCAGAGGTGTTTCCAAAACTGAGAGATATACTGTGGTCCTCTGTACGATATGATCTTGGAAGGAAGTCCATGCAGTCGGAAGATGTGTTCCAGGAAAATACCAGCAAGTTCTGATGAGGATGGTAATTTATACAGAGGAGTAAAGTGAGCCATATGAGTGAATAGGTCAATGGTGACCATGATAGTGGTATAACCTCTGGAAGGCGGCAATTCCACAATGAAGTCTGTAGCTATGATTTCCCAAGGTCTTGTTGGTGGAGTTGGCTGTAATAAGAGACCTGCTGGCTTCTGGTTATCATGTTTGTTCTGATTACAGACGGAACAAGATTGAATGTACAGCTGTACGTCTGTCTTCATCTTGGGCCACCAAAATTGTCTTTGTATTAGATGGAGGGTGTTGGAAATACCACGATGACCGGAGTGAAGAGTATCATGGCAGAGATTTATTATCCTTTGTTGTAGTTTCTGTGTGGGGATGACCAGGTTAGTATCCTTGAACAAGTATCCGTCCTTGATTCTTAAGTCCCATTGATTCTTCTCTGAAAGTCCTTTCCAAAGTTCCGAAGTCTGAGTTTGCACGCAAATCTCTTCCAGGAGGTTGTTTGCTTGAGCTACAAATATGGTATGAGGAAACATCTTGGGATACGTTCGATCCTCCGGAGGTTCATAGTCTGGACAACGAGAAAGTGCATCAGCTATTACATTTTGGGTTCCAGGGACATGGTGAATCTGAAACTGATATTGGGCAAAAAAGAAGGCCCACCGAGCTTGGCGACTATTCCTACATTCCAGGGCTTGCAATACTTGTAGGTTTCGATGATCCGTGCGGACATGGACCGGAAATTTGGCTCCTAGAAGTAAATGACGCCACTCTGTGAAGGCTTGACGGATGGCTAGCAGCTCTTTCTCTAGGACGGAGTAATGGGTTTCACTAGGAGTTAATGTCCGAGAAAGGTAGGCGATGGGATGCTCCAAGCTATCCTCGAATTGCTGTTTTAGAACGGCTCCAATGGCGTAATTGGAGGCATCTGTCTCCACTATGAATGGTCGATTAACATCAGGCTGAGCAAGAATGGGAGCTTGTGTAAATTCAGACTTTAACTGTTGGAAGGCTTTCTCTTGGGCTATGGTCCAATGAAAGGGAACATCTTTTTTCAATAAGGCAATTATTGGTTGGACAATCTTGGAAAAGGAAGGTATGAAATTCCTATAAAAATTAGCCAAGGAAGGATTGTATCTCTTTCACTGAGACGGGGCTAGGCCAGGATAAAATAGCCTTGACCTTGGACTGATCCATACCGATACCATCGGGAGTAAGGACAAACCCTAGGTAGTGAACAGTAGAAGTATGGAAGATGCATTTCTCAGGCTTCGCCAGGAGTTTATTTTCACGTAAGCGTTGTAAAACTGCTTTCACATGTTCTTCATGCTTGAGAGGGTCCTTCAAAAATATTAGAATATCATCCAGATAGACAATCACAAAAAGGAACAGCATGTCCGAGAACACTCGATCCATGAAACGTTGGAACACCGCTGGGGCATTAGCAAGTCCAAAGGGCATGACCAAGTATTCAAAATGCCCAAAGGGTGTTCTAAAGGCTGTCTTCCACTCGTCACCTGCCCTGATATGAATCAAATGATAGGCGCCCCTGAGATCCAGCTTGGTGAACACAACTGCGCCTCTTACTGCCTCCAGGATGTCTGAGATCAAGGGCAACGGATAGCGGTCCTTGAGAGTACATGATTTAGACCTCGATAATCCAGACACGGTCTGAGTTCATTAGTGTCTTTTTTATGAATGAAGAACAGGGAGGCCCCTGATGGAGATTTAGATGGTCGTATGGTGCCATTTGCGAGATTAGTATCCAGGTATTCACGAAGGGCTTTCTTTTCAGGTTCTGATAGGATGAACATCATTCCAAATGGAATCACAGCGGAAGGTTCCGTCTCAATTGCACAATTTTCAGGTCTGTGGGGAGGTAAGGCCTGAACAATGGCGGAGGAGAAAACATCGGAATATTCCTGGTAAGCCTCCGGGACCCGGATGATGTTTGAAACTGAGATTGTGTTCTGATGAGTTGTAGGAAATTCCTTAGATGGTGTAGGATCAAGGTCTGGATGTAAGCAGTGAGACATACAAAACCCAGAACCCAGGAAAAAGGATCCGCTGCCCAATTGATATAGGGGTTGTGTCTTTGAAGCCAGGGCATTCCCAAAACCATGGGGTAATGAGCGGACTTGATGATGTCAAATCTTATCCTTTCTCGATGTTGATTTATAGCAAGCTCGATCTCCTCGGTCTGCAGGGTTACAGGTCCGGAAGAAAGGGGTCTTCCATCAATTGCTTCCACAGGTTGCATGATAGTCCGGGATTCATAAGGAATATGGTGTTTTAAGACCCATTCATGATCTATGAATACCCCCATAGCTCCACAGTCGACCAGTGCCAGGATGGGATATATTTCTTTCTTGGATGTTGTCAAGAAGGCCTGTAAGATTACCAAGGAATTTTGTCCAGGAGAGTTCAAGGATGGAATAGTGGTGGAGCAGACATCTCTCTCCCGAAACTGCGCTCTGTTTAGGATCGGGAGCTGGCGTTTCCCGAGCGCTGTGGGGGGGGCAATCGGACATTCTTTTACTAAATGTTTGTCGGATGCACAATACATACATAATCCAGTATGAATCCTTTGCATCCTCTCTTGTGGTGTAATGGGTCCACGGAAGGCCCCTAATTGCATAGGTTCAGGCTCATTGCTTGGAGTAGAAATGCCTTCTGAGCTCGAAGGGGTTCCAATGGGGTTTTACTGGAGTGGTAACTTGGTTTTCTTCTTTTCTGCCACTCTCTCCTGAATGCGAAAGTCAATCTTTAGAGCGAGATCCATTAGGGCTTGAAAGGAACCCGGGCGTGCCACTCCGGCTAGTTCGTCCTTGATCTCTTCGTTTAGCCCGCTTCGAAATAAAGTAAAACAAGCTTCAGAGGACCAATCCGCTTCCTTAGCCAGCTGTTTGTGAAGCGTGTGACATACGTGAGCAAGTCCTGGGTACCCTGATGAAAGTTGAGTAGACGTTCCTGGGCACTGTAAACTTGTTCCGGGCGTTCGAACATGGTCTTGAGGGCCTCTATAAAGCCATCGTAGTCATCCAGGAGAGCATCAGCAAAGTTAACCAATGGGGTGGCCCAGGTCAAGCCATTCCCGTAAAGAAGCGTGATTATAAAGCCCACTTTAGCCCTGGGCGTAGAAAAATAATAAGGCTTAAATGTAAAGTGGACCAAACAAGAATCTAGGAATCCACGAAGGCTCTTTGCTGAGCCGTCGTACTTTTCAATGACGCCGCCTAGAATTACACTCTCCTTCATGGCGGAATCACAGGATAACACCAATTGTTTTAACGCAGCGTTTTCCGCCTTTAAGTTTTGCACTTCGGTCGTCAGCTCTTGCATGCCACGCATAAGATCCTGGACGGCCGCTTCCATGTCTGTATCGGGATTGGTCAGTTCCATCTCAATCTGTCACAGGTTTCCCCTTTTCTCACCTGTTTTCTCTGTTTTGCGGAGTCCTTTGTCAGGGTTTTCTTTCGAGCAGTTCGGGTCTTGTACAAGCCCGCTCAGCCGTCTTCGGATTCCAGGATTCGATCAGCTTATTCGTCCGGGATCTAGGAAACTCCAGGAAGCTTGGAATGGAGACAGCACACAGAGGCGGTCTGCGCGGAACGCGGAAGAGACCGGATCAAGGAAGGTAGTAAGAAAGGAGAAGGAGGAAGGTCCGGGGACCAGGAAGCAACACAGTTCAGGAGTACAAACTACGGAGCTCGTCAGGCCACAGCTATCGGTAGCGTTGAGACGTGCGGAACCGCAGGGGAGTGGCTAATTTATAGAACGTGCTGAATAGGACGTAAAGGTCGATAGACCGCGCTCCGTGTATACGGCCATGTTGGGTGTACTACAGCGAGTAACCCCCGACGTGCCAGGGACCAGGAAGACCAGAAGGGGCGTGATCGATGAATCATGACACTATGTGTCAAAATCTATGATTATTACAACTACCTTTCAGTGTCTAAATATTGCCTGCAACAGTACTTTTATCGTTGGGTGACTAAGCTGTGCACAATGCTCCTACTTGTTCTGACCGCTTGCCACCAATGCGACAGATCAACTTCCGGGGCACCAGTGGTCCAGGGATGAATATCGGTATTCTAAACCATCATTCAGCCCCACACCTCTAGTATACCAGAAGGGATCCAAACAGATTGGAAACACAAGCACATTTTAAACCTCCTTGTCCAATTTTGGTAATGTGGATGGAACGGCAGGCTTATATCTGCAAGGTCATGAATCGTTGATTAGTTGCAACACAGTGAAAATACAATTATTACCCAATAATAAAAGGGACTGTCCAGTCAAGGTTGTACACAAATATCTACTGTATTATTATCACAACAGACCGTTCTAGCACACTACCAAATACAGCCCACCCTGTAAAGGAATGCAGAGGACAGAAGAATGCACCCTGGATACTGACAGGAGGGTAGTCAGTAAAGTAATTAATCACAATAGTTTAAGGATACTTGGTTTCAGTACAAAGGGAGCATGGGTCGTAGAATGTCACTAGGGGCCTTCGGAGAATGACCAGGGGGACAGAACTACAATGTACCTTGTGCTTGTAGAAGTTCCTGGTGCTCAACAGCATCGAGTCGGTTTCAGGGTGCTTTGCTGTTTCTGCGACAGAGTTCAAGATGGGAGACAGCTCTGGGTATCATGCTGCAGGCAGCTCAGCAAGCAAGGCTGGATGAGCACGGCTGCCCAGGTTCAGGAATCATTGTCTCAGTGCTGGTCGGCAGGTCTGAAGCACTGGTTGAGGTGACTCGGACAACGTTAACTACTGCAGTGTGACAACAGTCAGCGGTGCAGTCGATTTCAGTTTGAGTGGCTTGACTGGCTCAGAAATGTCCTTTAAGGCATATGCTAGTTGATACTTGTCGATGCACTCCTCCTATCTTCTTCACTGGGCTTGTGTCATTCTTTAATGCAGATGGCCCAAAACTGAGGAGAGTGTTGAAGGCAATGGCCTTGTCTGTGGTTTTGTTCAGAGACTCTCTTGTACATTCCACCTAGGAAGCTTGCTGCAGAGCCTATAAGGGCACACTTTGTGCGGGCTGGTTACTGGAACTGCAGCTGCTTGGGGAGTCCTCTGGGTTCAGTATATCTCTTGGTTCCCTGGAAGATATTTAGGGGAGGGATCTTGCTTCCCTCTTGGAAATCCTGGCCTTCCTTCACTGGCAGAAGCTGTAAGGCAGACTGAACCTTCAGTCAGGCCAAAAGAAGTACTTCTTGTTACTCCTTGCAAAGTCTTCAGATGATCAGCCAAAAGAGGGGCTCAACCCTCTTTAAAAGCCAAATGGGCCTCAGTAGGCGAAACCTACCTTAATGAACCAATCCTGGGTCCCCAACAAAAATCTTCTGTTATGCGTGAAGTCATGACAAGAGTGTTTTGCAAAAGGAAAGGTAAAGGGGTGAAAAACATGTACTACTAAGTCCCACCCATCTTCCTGTCTGTTGTGGATCAACTGGTCTCCGTGGTTAATTGAGTTCTCTGTGGTTCCTGATTAAATTCAGGTCTCCCTAGAAGTTGTGGTCAGAACAGAATTTCTGTCTTTATCAAATCACATGTTCCCAACCTCTGAATGAGGTCTCACTGCAGGGGTTGCCTACTGTAAACACACCTACCAAACATGAGACTTCACTGCCCTTGATACTGAGGAGCGGGAGCTGGCTTCAGGTTGGCACAGTGCATATCAAAGGTTGTTTGGGGTTTCCTGTCTTGTGTTAGCCTCTTACCTTCACGGAAAAACAATATTCTAAAAACTACTCCGAGCCTACACGAGACCCCTACTATTTTTCTCTATATCTCTATTCTGCACTTGGTCGGGACAAATGCTACGCGGCGCCGCCTTCTACCCCCTACGGGCTAGGATACCACTTCTCTTCTTTTCACTTCTTACAACACCTAATGGCCATATAAAGGATAGATCAGAAAAGCCTCACCGTCACTCACGCAGACCCTATTCTTAGCTACCTTCCCTTTGTTGCTAATTCCCTTCTTCCCGTATTTGCCCTTATCTTCCTTTGGGGTCTTTGCAACCGGGACTCCACGTGTTCAGTCAGGTACTCCGAGGGTCACCGCTCACGGCCGGACCTTGCTCAGGTCCGTCCCCCAACCAAGCCGTGGCCTGCCTTGGCGAGCAGCTTTTTCGATCAGGTATTCGTCAACCGGGAACCCTTGACCCTTTCTTCTTGGTGTGCACAGTCTGGTCAACCGCGGAGGCGATGGTTCTGCTGGGGGGCGCCCTGGATCTCGCTGCCGGGTGGCGCAGGCCTCAAGGCACCTCTCTAAATCACGTCGGGGTCACCAAAAATGTAGGTGCCTTTCCCCGGCTTGCTATGTGTGAGAGAAAATAAAATAGCCGACACAACCCCTTGTCGGGGAAAGAGGCACTGAGACCCGGCTGCAAGAGTTCAAAGGATGGTTATTTCTCCAGCTAGGAAATAACCCAAAAAACCCTCTAGCCCCTCATTACATCACACTTATATTTATATTAATTAAAGTAACTCTAAAAGAAATGCTAAAAGGACCCGATTGGCCAGGCGGTTTGGTGCTGTAGGTGTGGGTGGCATCTCTTCCTCCTGGTTGGCTGAGTGGCTGACGAGATGACGGACGTCAAACATCTTGTGCTCCACGCAGGTCAGGGTCCTGTCACTGTGGTCACTACCTAAGCTAATATGTTACACACTAAATAACAAATTATTTAAAACATTTTATGCTACTTGTCACATTTCTACATAAGTCACACACAATAATTATTGTCAGTACAATTGGGTCATTCGTGGCTTTAATTGGAGGCCTTGACCTTATTGTGCATGTAGAAGAATCAGGCTGTGTTTTGCATCTTTTCCTAGGTTTCAAACTCATTAGTACAAGTAAAAATATATATATATAGTAGTAAAAAATGCTTAAGGTTAGTTCGGAGTGTATTCGGTGGGTTTCGCAGCACAGGCGAGGGTCTGGCACTTGAAACAAATACCTTACAGGGGGTGCAGGGTCAGGATGGCAATAAATTGTTCTAATGGGGGTGGGTGGCTTGCACGTTTATGAGGATGAATCGAGCAGAAAGTGTTTAGCTCATCCTGGTTCACATGCCGGTTCTCAGGCGAACAGTGATCTCAGAGGAAGAAAACTGTAGCGTATTGATTGTTGCAACTTTCTCCAGCTTCAGCGTGAGAATGGAAGCGCAGAGCTTTCCTTCGCAGGGGGAGTGCAAGGGTGGGGGCCATCCAGCTGCCTGCGTGTCTGTGTGTCTCTGTCCTTGGCTGCTGCGGTGGAAGGGGAGCTGAGCATTGCTGTACTATCGCAGTGAGGCCTGTTTACCCAAAATGGAGTCGAAAGGGAGCACAAAAGATGGATGCCCCGAGTCCTGCTCAGTAGTCCCATCTATGCAGTAGTCAACCGTGGTTAACTTTACATAAGGACAAGGGGCAATCCCACTACCGGAGGCACGTGGTCCAAGCTTTGTACTGAGGAGCGTACAACGCGAGGAGGCCTGAGGACCCCTCGCTCCCATACACCTGTTTGAATTATACTCTATTAGTATGCTAATTATGTTTAAGTGCAGCCACAATTTCTGCAGGGCCAACAAAGGATAGGGTGGATACATGGAGCCTTTGTTATTTAATTAAGCTGACCATGACAGGGGGAAGGTTTTGCACTCCACTTTTTGAGATACCTTGATGTACTCCTATATGTCACATTCCAACTAAAAGTGACAGGGAGGACTGTGCTTTAGGCTTTGTCCACCAAGAGTACGCAGGTCTCTGTGTATGTCATGCTGTGGGGTGAAATATAGCCCCTGAATGCCCGAAAAAAAGGCCAGAGTAATTTGTGAATTCCCATTGAAGTACTGAAATGGTGATGTCAAACATGGAGCTATTGAACCAAAAACAGGCCTAAATCTCAAAGGAAAGAAAGTGGGCTTAAATCCCAAAAGTGCGAAGATATGCGCAATGCATTTCAGCAAGGAAAAGAACAACAAGTGGCTAACAATGATGTTTTACTAAATCCATGGAGGGCTGCACTTTTATTTAAAGAGGCAGATAGCAGTGTGTACATTAAATTCAATGTAATACCAGATTGTGCTTCAGTCATCTCAAGTGAAACTGAGCTCATTGTAATTATAAGAAATAAAAGAACTTCCTTTTTCGTCATCCAAATGACAGTATGCTAAGAGAAGTGACTACTAAACTTTCATAGTTTGAACTTGGTTTTCTCATACAACTGCCCTATACATACGGACAATCCAGAAGTGATACTAATGTATTTTGCAACTGTGACATTAAAGAAGTACATTATATATGGATATAAGGCCAGGTGCCTTATAATATATTGTGTGAAATGCCTTGTGTGTGAGTTTAAAAGCCATTTCTTGGTAAATTTTACATGCAGCCTGTCATTTCTCCTGACGATGAAACTGAACCTCCAAGACCTTTCCCCTGCTGGTCTTGGAGATGGAGGTCTGGTTGTCAACCATCAATCAGGTCCAGGGCTCAAAAATATATAAAGAAATTGTCACGCGCCGATTCTCGTGGCGCGTCTGGCCCATCAGGCGATTGTACCGTCATTAGAATGTCCTGCTATGTTCTTTCTGTCCTATTGGTGGTGCGGGTCTGGTCTTTCTATATGTTTCCTTCTTTCACTATTTAGCCCCTCCCCTTCCGCCCTAGCATTGCATCACAACTCACTGCTTTCGTTTTTGTGAGAACTGACGCTAGTGCTTTCTACCCGTGCTTTCTCTGCGCTCCTGGTTACTCAGCTCGGCTTTCGCTGCCCGGTACGTACTTCGGTGAGTTCCGTCTGCTTCTTCCCCGTTCCTCCTATCACCAGACTCTCTCTCTGGCTCGCTTCCCGCTCTAGGTTCTGAACTTCCTTATCACTTACCTTGTTTTCCAGGACTCTCGTCCGTTAGCCTTTTTCATCTTTTCCTTGTCTGGTTTCCTTCCCAGAGTTTTTTCTGCAAAATAATTACCCTTCCCAAGGGTGTGTCGCTCCTGTCTACTGCTCACTCCCGTGCTTCTCAGTTGTTGTGGAGGTGTACTTACTACCGCCTTTGCCCGCTTCATTTCTCCGGAGTACATCCTTGGTTACCTGGACAACTCGTGGATAACTTGGCTTCAACAACTGCAGCTGAAAAGAAATACCCTAGAGGTTTTTTCTGCCTTGGGTCTTTTTCCTCATTTGAACACCATCGGGAAGGAGCCCCTCCTGCTTGCCAAAGATTGAAAGGCAGCAGGGTGGCTTCGAACCGAGGGAGGCCCTACCTCTACGAGAGAAAACACAAGGGCAAGAAGAAGAGTAAGAGAAGAGTCGAGACCGCCTCCACAGACACAGGTGAGGAGGAGGGCGAAGGGAATATCGTGCTAAGTGACGATCCAGAGGTTTGTGGGTATACCATCCCAAGTGTCAAAGGTGACAGAAATACACTCCTTAATATTAAACCACGGTGGAAACAGATAAGGCCATGGCGGCTCTTTCAGCAGAAGTGACCTTGAGGTCCTAAGTCCCATAAAATGTCCATTAGATTTACAGCCACTGCCATTACAAGCTATGAAGGGAGAGGTGAAGATAAACATGATTTTAATGTGAAGATGATTTGTATATCGTTTGTTAGTTGACTTTGTCATATACACAGGCTGTCCCTACTGGGGCTGACCCAGTCCCTGTTCTGCAATCAGTTGTTTATTCAACAGGGATATCTTGGGAGGCAGAGCAGATAAGTTCTCCATAGTCAATTATACATTGTACATATTACACTGGTTAAAAGTCAGGTACAGTCTGAAACAGCTGGTGATCATCTGAGATTCAAATCTGTATTATATTGTATCTCAATCTTAGTCCTTGTGGTATAATTTGTTTTCTCTGTTTTAATGAGCAGCTAGCGTGATTTTAGCCATAGGCTAAAGACCTTTCTCTGATGAAGGTGTTGCAATTGGGCTCTGCTGAGCAGAGTACAACAGCTTAGAAAAATTCAAATCACTATGTGATAGTAAACAAACCTTTCTTTATGTTGAGTGTCCATGTTATTCTTTCATGGACATCTTTCAGGCATGAGAGGGCTCACGCCTTACAAGGTCGACCGGTTTCAACAATGTGGTGGTTGAGATCGTCTTCCTCAGGACCAGTAATTGTGTGTGAGGAATTTAATTCAATAAGGAGATTCTATTTTCATGGATCTCCTCTAGATGCACACCTTCTGCTTCCTTAGCATCAAGGTTGCTAGAGAGGAACGTGAGGCCTAAAGACTTCTTCTATGAAAAAGCAATTCTTGCAGGCTGCCTTGTTATAAGGGGCTAGATGTGCGGAAGCCGCTCCGGCGGTATGTTGTCTTATCACAAAGATTGGCGATTCCTTTCATAAAGTTCCACCGTATGTTGCGCTACTACGGGAGCGGGGGCCGCTACTCGACTCCGTTCGTGTGGCACGGCTCAAGGTTTGTCTCTGTTCCTTCGTGTCCTGGTTGCCATGTGAATGGCTGCCTCTCATAGAGAGGTCAAGGTCTTTTGTGTTAAAGCGAGAATCCTTAACAGTTGCAAAGTAACCAGGACAAGTGGTCCGAATTTAACAAGCCCCTGGTGTCTTATGGAAGATAAACATGAGCCAGCCTCTGGCGGATCACATGCTTAAGGGGAAATGAAACTTAAAGCGAATAAAGAATAGACTGCAGCTTAGTTAATGGAAAAATACATATTATTGCATAAAAGGGGCAGCGTAAATGCCACAACGGTCATTCTAGACTTTTATTTAAGGTGACAGTAACCCCCTTTGAACCATGCTAAAACTATTTTTGTGTGATAAACATAACTAAAGTTATTTATGAAAATTTGATTTGGGCCTTACCTTGATTCAAGAGATTTGAAAGTTAGTGTGAGGGTGAAGGATAAAATAAACATGGGAAATATGAAGTGCCATATTTTTCACTGATGCGTCTCCTGAGTAAAAGAAGAAAAAATTTATCTCTGCATAGGAAGGGTGTGCCAAATTGAGATCAGCATCATCTGATTTGCCTTAAAATGTAGTTCTTAAAAATATATCCATACATGTAAAGATTTGAAAAATTAGGGTATTTGCTATGATGGTAGATTTTCAGAGTGTAAACAGGCCGAGCCCACATGTCAGATTGGGATGACAAAGCTTTCTCCCCCCACAGCTTTCCTAATTCACACACCTTATCTCCTTGTCCTATTAGCACACAGGTGGGAGGTGGATAGAGAAAACCAACCAATCCCTTTTGCGGGAATCATGACAAGTTTGTGATGTCCTTTGCCCTATAAGTAGACCACTTTGCATTAGAACTGAGCTTTTTCACTTATTCAGGGAAGTAACCTGCTGCTGAACTCTTGCAAGAAACACCCAAGCAGAGAGGCCGCACATCTAGCATCGAGACAGGGTCCAGGAGACATAGAAGCTGACTGGGACCCATTGGAGGAGCCAGAGGAGACTATCCTGGACTGAAACCCTTGCTTTTCCAGAGGTGCCAAGGTGTTCCCTGATGCCCATTAAAGGGCCTCTCCTGTAAGTAAAACTATCCCCAAAGCCATAGATTGTTTAGGCTCTGCATTTCAAAGCATTGTTTTAGTTATTTCCCCATAACAAAATATCCTGTTTGACTGCGTAGATCCTTGCATATTTAATGAACCTCTTAAGTGCCAGGCTATTGCACTTAAACGGTTAAAGTAAATCAATTAGTTCCCCTATGGAAATCACAGAATGTGTTTTGTTGGCATTCGAAACTACCAAGGTATTCACAGTGTGTTTTGAGCTGATATAGACATAAAGATTTGCCAAAATATTTAATCCCAAAACCCTCTTTCCACATGAGTGTGCAGGGTGCAAAACAAAATTGCCCTTTGTTCTCATTGTGCTCTGACCAAAACCACAAAGCCCTGCCTGTTCTTTTTAGGTGTGGCAAATGGAATTTTCCCATTGCTTTTCTTTCCTGCATATTGCATCTGTGATAATCAGTAAAAAAAAGATTTTGCCACTTGAATCCCTTTTTCCCGAAAAGTGCATTTTATCAGAATCCCTAAGCGATTTTCCCATTGTGTTCCCACTCTCTACCAAAGGCCTTCAATTCAGAGGGGTCAAGTCTAATTGATGTTTGGAGGGTGGAGGTTGCTGGGAGAAAAGTATTATAACCAAATCAGAAATCACTGTGTGTTTGGAATTGTACTTTTTCACCATTGGTGAGAGATTCGAAAAGAAAGCTGCAGGGAATTGTGACTGCATATCTCAGTATTATCTCTATGTTGGTGCCATTACAGACGTCATTTTTGTTCATGTGTTGCCACAACATTGGTGGCTGATGTTAGTGTATTTGTAAAATTTGGTTTAAATAAATTCATGAATCTATATTCTTACTACACACCGGCCTGGTTCCTAGTCTTTTGTGTCACTGGGTATGTGTTGGGGTTCGGTGCGAGATGGGTTGGAAGCCTTACCATAGTGAACCTTAACAAACAATAGTGATTTGCTTTGCGCCACCTGGATTGGGGGGAAAGGAACTGGGGGTTGAGGGTGACCACGTAATAAACTGCAGCAGTGCGCTGAGCATAGAGAAATGTGTGCATATTAGCCCCACACATTTCTCAGAGATTGACTTACCTTCATTCAAGTCCATATAACAGAAAAAACAGGTTAGTGCACACCCACCGTGATGATGGTTGAATTCCTCACACACAGCCTACAGGCAACGTCCCCTCTGTCATATTTAGCTGGGAAATGACAGCCAAGAGTATATCAAGGCATCTGAGAAGGGGAGGGCAAAACCTTCCTCCTGTCTTGGCCTGCCCTTTTGTTAGCTCTGCTGGTGGCAGCTTTGCATTCTAATCAGAGTTAATTCAGACAGGCCCACAGGAGGCCGGGTTGCAGGACTAACAAAAGACAGAAAAACCCCAACAACCTTTGATATGCATCTGTACCAACCAGAAGCCAGCTCCCACCTCTGAGTAACAAAGCAGTAACCTGTCATGTCTAGGACCACTGTATACAGTAGTCATCCAAGCAGGGGGACCCCATTCAGAAGGTACAAGTATGTGGTTTGGAAGTGACCGAAAGTGTGGTCTCACAGCAGCTTAAAGGGAGACTTGCTGCTTTAATCAGGAAACAAATAGAGCTCAATTAACCAGAGAGACCCTTTGATCCACAACAGAAAGGAAGATGGGTGGGACTTAGTATTACATGTTTTCACCCATTTACCTTTTCTGTTGCAAAGCACTCTAGTTATGACCTAACACATACAGGAGCATGTTGGTGGGGAACCAGGATTGGTTGATTATGGTAGGCTTAGCCCACACCAGTCACTGTGGCCCATTTGACTTAAAAAGAGGGTCGAGCCCCTCTTTTGGGCAGATCATCTGAAGACATTGCGAGGATTAACAATAAGAACTCAGTATTGGACCCTGGCTTAAAGTACAGTCCACCTTACATCTTCCGCCAGTGAAGGAAGGCCAGCACATCCAAGAGGATAGCAAGATTCCTCTTTTAACATCTCCCAGGGAACAGAGGGAGATACTGAATCCAGGTGACCCTCCAGCAGCTCCAGAACTGGTACCCAGCCAGTACACAGCATGCCCTGCTAGGCTGTGCAGGCAAGAATCCTAGGTGGGAAGCGCCAGAGAGTCTCTGAACCAAACCACGGACAAGGCTGCTGCCTGCAACATTCTCCTCAGCTTAAGTTTGTCTGCCTTAAAGGACGACACAAGCCCAGTGAAGAAGCTAGGACTGCATCAACAAGCATCAACCAGCATCAGCCTTAAAGGAAATCTTCAAGCCAGTCAAGCCCCTTGATCTGCAACCGACTGCACTGATGACTGTTGTCACAATGCAGTCGCTAACGTCATCTGAAACACCTCGTCCAGTGCTTCAGACCAATCAACCAGCACTGACACAACAATTCCTGACCCGAGCTGCCATGTAGGCCAGCTTGCAGACGTCCATCCAGCGTTTGCTTGCCGTACTGCCTGCCGTCTGATACTTGCAGCTGTCTCCCATCTCGAAATCTGTCACAGGAGCTGCAAAGCACCATGAAACTGAGTCCACATTGTCAAGCACCAAGAACTTCTACAAACACAAGGTACATTGTGGTTCTTTCCACCTGGTCCTTCTCGGAAGGCCCCTAGTGGTATTTTATGACCCATTGCTCCCTTTGTGTTGAAACCAAGTAGCCTCAAACTATTGCAACTAATTACTTTACCAACTACCCTCCTATCAGTATCTAGAGATCATCTCTTTTTCTTCTTGAAACTGTCTGTCCTCTGCATTCCTTTACACAGTGGGTTGTATTATGTACTGTACTAGGACTGTCAGTTGTGATAATAATAAAGTAGATATTTGTATACAACCTTGACTGGACAGTCCCTTTTATCATTGGGTAAAAATTGTATGTTTGTTTTGTTGCAACTAACCACGATCCACGACCTTACGGAGATAAGCCTGCCGTTCCTTCCATGTTAGCAAAATTGGACAAGGAGGTTTAAAATGTGCTTGTATTTCCAATCTGTTCGGTTCCCTTCTGGTGTACTAGAGGTGTGGGGCTAATTGATGGTTTAGATACCGATATTCATCCCTGGACCACTAGTGCCACAGAAGTTGATTTGTCACAGGCATGGATGCTATTAGCACCAAGGGTTGTCAATTTGGTAACCTGGGGTCCTAAGAGCATTGTATTTAGGAGCCCCATCTGCCAGCTCCATGGCGGCCATCATGCAAAAGTATTTTGCTTGAATGACCAGGAAGCCGGGAAGCATCCCGTTCATTCAAACAAAATACAATACTCTCAGCATCCCAGGTTACCGGATTCACAATCCGGGGTGCTAATAGCATTCAAACCCTCTGCGGCATGCCAGATCGGGTGTTATCGGCCCGGGGACACTCGTTGAAAGCCAATGTAGCGCTCAGGCCTTTAACTCAGGTCCCAGGCAGATAACACCCGATCCGGCCCACCAGATTGGGTATGAATGCTTAATTAGGTCACAGGTTGCCAAGAAATGCCAATTTCTTGGAGCTAAACATTTCAGGCAACTGTTCCCATTTTTTTCAAGCACAGTGAGCCATGCCCAAATCCTAGATTTTGGAAAGGAGTACAATACATTGGCAATACAATATTCCAAAAGCAGATTTATTGGATTGTAGGATATATCATTATTATGACTGTTATTTATATTATCATTCGTTTTTTTTTTTATACTGCAACAACTCACCGCTGTAGTGGTCTCAAAGCGTGTAAACTTTGAGTTAAGTTACATGACATATCATGGCAATAATTCAGATAATTCCTCCATTGTGCAGCAGTATACAGATTTTGGTACAGGTATGTGGAAAAGTGGAGACGGTCATGAACCCAATACACGGTCTTTGTGTGGGGTGCACCATGGGGGGCATGCCTTTGACTGGAGTGGCGGAATACATCACCTGAAACACATTGTGTATAGGCGCTATATAAATAAGCTATCATACCTGCATTTGGGATTCAGACAGGGCATAATCCCATTTGTGTTTTCGCATGCTTTCCTTAGCTATGCATTGCACCACAGTCCAACTGAAATGAAAAGAGCAAGACTTTGGATGCCATCTGTTGGCACTCCTCCATGTATGAGAGCTGGGCAACATCTACTGAAAGCCACCAAGTGCTTGGCTTTGCCCCCCTTTTCTGTTGTGCCCACAGATTATAGCAGCCCTTTCAGACTTCCATGAGTGGGCATCTGGGAATGGTGACCAGCCCAGTCTGAATGCATACAGTGGCCACCAGGGTTCTCCTGAACCTCTATTTACAAAGTACAGAAAACCACCAGCACCATTTCACTGGTGAATTGGGTTCTGCATGTATGCACTTTGTCTGTAATAAAACGATGCATGGTAATGCGCGGAGGAAACCGCTGCGCCAATGCACCATGTTGGCATACTGTTCCATCTCAAAATATCTTCAAGCAAACTCTCGAGTGCCTTCATATGGGCCACACGTTCGGTAAATCCAAATGTGGCTTTACAGGCACCAATAGCAAAGCAGTTCTCACCGTATGGGACCAAAGGAGAAATTGGAAAGTCTTGTCTCAGGGTGATGGGTCCTAGACCTCATCACACTGCTTGTAACTATGTCATAAAGCATAGTAAATGGTAGTGTGTCTTCTCCCTTACAGCTGCACACGCAGGGGTTCACTAGTGGCAGCGTGCTCTCCATGATATTTTGGGTGTGTTTGAGATTTTTCATTTCAGTATGCCGGAATTGGGTAAACTAGCAGCTGGCCTGGAGGCTCAAACTAGGAATTTAGTGGGAATGTCAAACTGAGACCTCGCTGGGAATGGGGGTTTGTGAGTTTACTGCAAATGTGTTACTTTCTGGGAATGTCAATCAAGGAGCTCATTGGGGCCATCAAGATTATTGGGAGTTTACTGGTAATGTCAAGATTCAACTCACAGGAATGTCAAATGGGGAGCTGACTGCGAATGTCAAACTTGGATTTTACTGAGATTATCAAACCTATTGGGAATATCACATTGGGCACTTACTGGTAATGTCAAAAGGGGAACTCAAGAGAGAGTCAAACTGGGAATATACTGGTAATATCAAACTGGAAGCATACTGGGGATGTTGACCTTACTGGAAGCATCAATGCATACTGGTTCATTTAGTACACTGCACCTGATGCAAGAATATTGACCACCCATTCATCTCAATGCGATTATAAAATAAACAGCGACTTTGGCTCTGTGTCCCTTTTCTTCCCAAACAGTGCTCAGTTTGTGCAGCATTGATGGTGTAGAGCACGGTCCCACCTGACAATAATATTTCCACAGGTGTCCCTCTCCCCCCACTTCCCCTACAGTACTCACCAATGCTCTTGAAAGGCCATTATTTGTCACATAAGACTGGCCTGACACTATCTGACACTCACCGTGGGTTTGTTATGGTGAATTTCCTTTCTGCATTGGGGGCTTTCCGGAAATGAGATGCTCTTCCGTTTCGTACATTACACTGAAATAAAGCGTCATAAGTGTACTCACACAATTGTTGGATTACCAAAGTGGACACCCCTTCTGACGGCTTGTGTTAATGACCCCCTCATAGCTCTGTAGACATCTCCGCTCTGGAACCCTCTGGGCCTGGGGAATCCTTGCGTGAATCTGATGACCTGCCGGGCTTTTTTGTTTATGTAACGAGTGCTGTGGAAGCTCTACATTCTGCGTCACCGCTCAGCGTCGGCACACGCGACCTTCCCTTCTTTGCAGCAAGCAGGCGGTTGGTGACATAATGAAGGGATTGTTGAGAGCGGTTTCTCTGAGCGCACCCACTTTTGACGGGATCATCCCTAAGCGCTTACCACCCAAGGATGTGAAAATGCTGCTAACTTCAAAGAAAGTATGCACATGCCGGAGGGCGCTTCTTAATTAAAACTAAATGCCATATGTGAAAATCATCCAATTTGTAGTGTTCTAGGGAAGTATTTTGAAGCCACGGTTGTTCTGCCCCAGGACTCTAGCTGTAACAATTATCTTGAGACTTTCATGCTGGAATCATAACATGTTAATTTGTTAATGAGTCAGTGTTTGGTATGCAGAATAGACCTGGATGTGAATGGGCAAAGGAATATACTCAGCTAAAATTGTGCTTTGGGCAATTGCGTCTCCAGATTTGCATGACGCCTGAAGTGTACAGTTGCAGAAGTACGTTTTCTTGTTTACATACAGCCCCCTTTACAAAGTGCAAGCTGCCAAACTAGGCTTGGTTTTACCTGGTTATTACATAGGGATAATCAAAAATCTGTCGCGTTGATTATGTCTCTGAAACTGACTATGGAAACTTCACCGAAAGACACACTCTCCGCCCCAAGCAGAAGCCGGCATGGAAAAGAAAATAACCCGGCCCTGTAGCAGTCAAGGATGTACCACACTCGCTGATTGGCTGAAATAAAACAATCAGATTACTGCCTCTTGGTTGGCTGAAATTGTGGCATGCTAAGCCCGCCCCCAGTTTATCTGATTGGGCAGGCTCCAGCCAATCTACCATTGTAGTACTCTGAGTGGACAATCCACCAATCCCCAATTCTTACATTTGACAAAGTTACACATCCTGCAAGGTAATTAGGAATTTGTAAAATGGCCTCTTTAAGGCACAGGGTTCCTCTCACAAGAGCAAATAATAATAATAATAATAATAATAATAATAATAATAATATCAAGTTTCTTTATAGAGCACATTCTGATTTCTTCAAACTTCTAAAAGCTTTAATAATATGTCATTACTGCTTTTTTAAAGTTATTACATTTATTGACCTTGGAAGATGATGGGTTTAGTAGGCTATATGAATATAAAATGACTTGTGCTATCAATGCCAGGACTTGAAAAACATGATTCGAGAGTTCTGTTTCAGCCCATGTTTTACAAAATAAGAGTATAAATGAAGTAATTAAGTGAGAAAAGTGAGCAGTGGTCTGTATGTATATATTTTGATATGTATAGGATTAATATAGCTTAAACCTAGTTTTTAACATAGCACTGTACAAAACAGGGTGCTGAATACAGAGAGAGAACATTGAGGAGACCTAAGGGATGGGAAACCATTTAATAGGCGTTGATCCCTTTGGCTATATGCACAAATCGGGAGATCTACAGAGATCGGTGGGGAACCTGTATGCATTTTTTCAAATTCTGTTAGGGGAATTTCAGCCTTTCAATACTGGGATGAAATGGTGCAAATTATGAGCACATTTTTGCTAAAGAAATTGGGCAAAACATCATACAATGTACCCATAATTTGCTAACACATGAAAACTTTGAATATGTCTGAGAGAGCTGTATGAGCAAGCCAGGCCTGGCCCATTGGTCATACGGCAATATAATCTGCATGATTCCTCCAGAGAGCGGCAGCGATCCTGTGAGTTGTTCTCTGTGATACTGCCTCCTTCATAAAGGGCAGACAGGTGGCATGTTACCATCCATTATGAATAACTCACCTCTCAATACAAACATACTCTTTTTTCTCAAAATGTTAATATAACAAATCATATATTGTCTGGTTGGGTTGCTGTTGGATTTGTGCATGTTTCAAGTCATCGCTATGAAACTGAATGTTATTTAAGTGCTGTGATGAGCAATTGTGCATATAACTAGATCACATCGTTTCCACATGTTCATTTATTCAATCGTGCCAATTATTCTGACAGAAAAACCTTTAAGGGTAGTCAACAAAGTAGGATTTGGCTTACTTTTCCTTGGCTGATTCTGCGCCCTGGCAGGTGAACAATTTGCATTAACTGGGGATAAACTGGCAGTGAATATTATTTAAAACACATTGGGCCTCATTATAAGGCTGGCGGCTGCGGTTTGAACGGTGCCGGTAAGGCACTGGCACCGCTCATACCAGGCCGCCGCATTACGAGATTCTGCTTGCGGGTTCCTGACAGCCCGCCAGGTCGGACCTGGCGGGCTGTGCGGCGCCTGCGAGCAGAACTCGTGATTGCACCGGCACCGTTATCAACGGTGCCGGTGCAACCACGCTCCCTATTGGGCAGAATGGGGATTTAGAGCCCGGCATTACCACCTCCCGCGAATGGGCAATTACCGGCCCACTCATCTCGTAATGGGCCGGCTATTGCCCAATCGCAGGAGGCAGTGCCGATAGCGAGCAGGGCGGTAGCCATGCCTGCCATACAGGCACAGCTACCGCCATGCTCATAATGAGGTAGAATGATTGAAATCTTCCTCAAATAGTTTTTGCACATGTGCCAAAAAGAAAATAATAAACTATCCTTGTTGAAATTCTGTATGCAGATGAAGGTACACCATAAAACAAAAGGCAAAAGGTGTACCATTTCCATCCAGAGTGGGAAGACATTTTTTTTCTTCCATCATAAAAAGAAAATGTGTATCTTTAATCTACAGTGGGAAAAAAAGAGTAACATTGATAGGCTTTTTGAAATAATACACAAACATCATTAACATTTTCCCAAAGGACACTGTATGCAATCCTAAAAAGTAGGTAAACTAAACATTGCAATGCAAATGAAGTTACAGAGGCATCCTTCAGAGTTCTTTATTATTAGATGAAAAAGAAATGTAACTTTACAGATGGTGCAATTGTGAAGGGCACACTGACTCCCATGACCTAATCTGTTTTAAACATTTTAAAAACTGTCCTGAATTTCAATCGGGGTATCTGCACCATCAGCCAATGTGATTTCCTATCTATACGATTATGCCTCTTCAGATGAACTTCCTGAAATCAAAAGTTTGATCCCATCTGACAGCATCTGAGTGCTATTGCTGTTTCAAGCTAGACACCAGATGACTGAGCACTGGTCGATATCATGCACTGTCAGCCTTCGATTTGAAAGTCCCAAGTGGTTTCCTGCATTCTGATATGCTGGAAAACCTTTAGGAGACAACTACTAATACAAAATAAAGAAACAAAAAGATGTTTTTGAAGTTTTTAATATCATGGTAAATGCATATGATATTGCTTTTTTATATAAAGAGCAAATACACTGGCCCAAAAAAAACTTTATACGAATTCTCACACTCATAGATATCAGTACTGCAGTAGTTCTCGCTAGTAGCTCCCGCCTGTTGGCCATTAACTACAAGTAGCACTTTCCAAGTTAAAGGTTGGAGACCCCCCTCTAGAAGGTCTCTACTTTCTTGCACATCCCTCCAATAGCTGCTAAATATCTTTATATCTGACAGAGATTAGTGATGGCCCAGATTGTTCACTTATTGTGTACTTACCAATATGTCAATGCCACACATACCTAAAAATACAGCTGTGAGCGGGACACTCTTCTCAATCTGTCATTGTATATTTCAAAAGTGCTCTTCTTTACAAACGAATAAAACGAATGTTAGTGGCTTTAGCACAGGCCAGGGCGACGCACTGGTGGGGATTCTCATAACCTTGTGATGTCATGAAACATATAAATGTAATGCTACAATCCTTCCAAGGTCGCCGGCAGCCATTTTGTTTGCATTTTGTTGTATTTTGGTAAATGATACATGGGAGAATCTGGATGTGTTGTTTAACTGATATGAGCTGACATCCCAAGTTCGGTTAAGTTTCTGTCATGCTCGGACTGGCCTATAGGGCAATAGGCAGAACCAAAAGTGAAAAATGCTAGTGTGGGCCCCTTTTTCATTGGGGCCTGAGACAATGTTATGCACCAGTCCGACCCTATTTTCTGCCATTGTCTTCATTTAAATGTTCAGGCGGAGGTACACTTCTCTTGATGATAATGTATGTGTTTATCTAATAAGAGACTACCTACAGGACACAGAACACATAGCCCAATGGTTTGGACCAGACACATTAAGAAACATGAAGAATTCTGGCCCTCTACCTGAATGCTTTAAAGACTTCTATGATGGATATAGTGCTAAACCGCGATTCAGCAAGCTCGGTTTTGACATGGCCACTGAGAGGAGGAGAGCCCGTGATGAACCAGTATCCATATGAGATGCATTGAAAATAATGGAATACTGGATCCAATGAGAAAGATGTAACTGAGGAGTATGAAATAAATGCTTGAGACACAATGTTGAATTTTCCTACCTGTTTCTCTTTAGCCCTCCCATTAGGATTATGATGTGAAAGTATCAAGGGTAGGGGTCTGTTGCCTGAAGACCTCCAGCTGTTTAGGACTATGTCTTCCATGAGCCCTCTCCATTGATGCGAGTTTATGTCCAAAGCATGCGAAAAAGGAATTACGATCAGTGGTCAAACTGTCTGAAAAGAAGTAGTGGAACTATGTTCCCTGTTGGCCTGCCTGCGCTTGCCACAAACCCCATCACCCCGCCCCCTGCCACACACAATTATTTTAAAAGCAAACCTTTCTGGTTTCTTTTCAAAATGTATTTTATTCATTTATTGTTCATTTGTAATGCACCTATACACAAGTGTTTTTGAGGCGCAACCATGCAAGGAGGGGAGGCAAGGGAAAAACAGAAAGACGATCTTCGAGGCATGATACAGTCAGATCATGCAAGTGCTCAGACAGGTGCAGGAGAGGGGAGGGGAGGACAAGTGCAGTGAAAGTTTGTTGGAGGTGTCCAAGTGGGCCCAGTCAGTCAGAAGCTGGGTTAAGTACTGAGAGATGCCACTCTCAAGGGTCATTGACCAAGGGCACTAATGATGAGGCAAGTGCAAGGCCCGGTGGCAAGTTTGAGAGACCTGTGAGACTCTTAGGTACACCAGGCGGCCAGTCAGCAGGCTTCGGACAAGGAGGGAGAGAGGGGTAGAGTGGAGAGAGAGGTTAGCAAGGGAGACGAAGAGAGAAGGAAGAGGAGAAGAGGAATGTCTTGAGGAGTTTCTGGAAACTTAAGGAGATCTGACTCAAGACGGAGGGCGGCAGGGAGGCTATTCCAGAGGGAGGCCCCTGCAGAGGATAAAGATGTCCATCCAAATCTCTGCTTGGAGATCTGGCTTACTTGCAAAAGGTTGGAGGTAGATAAGTGGAGGGCCCGGGAGGGACAGTATTTGGGTAGGCATTGTTGCAGATAGGTGGGTCCCAGGCCCAAGAAAGCCTTGTGGACAAAGCAGAGGGTCTTGCACTTGATCCATGTAGCCACGGGGAGCCAGTGGAGTGATTTCAGCACTGGAGAGATGCACTCCTGGGCTTGAGGCCAAGGATAAGCCTTCCAGCAATGTTCTGGCCGAGTTGCAGAGGGCACAGAGCAGTGGCAGGGAGGTTTAGAAAGAGGCTGTTGCAGTAGGCCAGCCTTGAGAGAACCAGGGCTCGGGAGACAGTGAACCGCTGGGGGAAGGTGAGAAAAGGAAGAGTTGGACTTTTTAGAGATGTATGAAATGTGAGTAGAGAATGAGAGAGTGGAGTCGAAGGCGACCCCAAGGTTTTTTGCTTCACAGGTGGGTGCAGGCGCAGGGCCAAGTAATGCCGGCCAGAGTGAGAGTGGGAAAGCGGGAGCAGAGTCCCAATGCAAACGATCTCAGTCTTTCTGGCATTGAGGCAGAGGTTGGTTGCCAAACACCATGACTGAATTGTGGACAGACAATCGGATATGAGCGAGGTAGAGGAAGTAGCTGAGGGTTGCCTGAAGGACAGTTGCATGTGAGCCGCATAAGACTGAAAGTTAGAGATGAAAGTGGCAATCACAGATGACAGTGCAGCCATGTAGACATTGAAGAACCAGGGGGATAGGTTAGAACTTTGGGTGATGCCAAAGGGTGAAAGAGTGATAGAAGAAAGGACCCAAGTTCCACCTGGGATGGGTGGTCGGAAAGGAAGGAGGTTAACCACGCCAGAGCCTGACCTGTGATTCCCAGGGTGTCACATAGACATGCTATCAGGATGTTGTGGTTTACCGTGTTAAAGGCACAGGAGAGGTCAAGAAGAATGAGGACAGAAAGGGTGTTAGTGTCAAGATGTAAGAGCAGGTCTTCACAGGTGTTCAGAAGAGTAGTTTCCATGCCTCTGGATGGTCTAAAGCAGGACTGATGGCCGTGGAAGCAACCAGCAGATTCAGTGTGGTGGGTAAACTGAGAGATAGCCCACTTCTCCAGGAGTTTGCCAGGAAAGGAGTGAAAGAGATAGGGTGGTAATTCGCCGGAATGGAGGGGTTGGCAGAGGGTTACTTAAGCATAGGGTGCACAAGGGCGTGCTTAAGGGAAGTTGGGAAAACTCCAGTGGCAAAAGAGAGATTGCTGAGATCAGCCAAGGCTGGAGCGAGGGAGTCAATGCTGTCCTTAATGGTTTTGGATGGTCAGGGGTCCTCCTGTTTGGATGAAACCTTCATAGACCACACCTGTGTGGTGACCTCATCAGGTGTGACGGGAGTGAGAGAAGAGAGAAGATAGAAGTGGTTAAGTTGCCAAGGGAGGCTCCAGAGGTGTTGATGTATGATGTGATGTGGAAGAGAGAGAGAGGAAAGGATGTCTAGCGTTTTTTGCGGTGAAGTCTGCAGCCAGTGCCAAGCAAAGATCCTGGGTGGGTGTGACAGAACAGGAGGCTGCTGCAGGATAGTTCCTTACAGACTTTGAACAGTTTGGCCATGTTGTTTGATGCCGTGGAGATGCAGGCTTGAAGAAAGACTCTTTTCTTGAAGTGGATGCAGAGTCGATATTGCCTTTGAACTCCATTTCCTCTCAGCTGCGCTACACTTACGTTTAAGGGCAGCCAGATCGGATTCATACCAAGAGTTGCACTTTTTGGAAGGCTTTAGTCGGACCCACATGACAGGTGCAAGAGTATCAAGAGTGTTGGAGATAGAGAGATTGAAGTTAGTAAGGGCTCTGTCAAAAGGGCAGTCAGCCGCCGGAGTAAGGGGTTGAGAGTAGGTGAAGGCAAAGGCAGCCACTGTTACTCTTTTCATGGGTCTTGTGACTTTGAAACCGAGTGGTCGTGCTGGGTATGCCTATGCAAAAGGTGTGGATAGCTTCAAGTGTGAAGAGAGTGGTCCGTCCAAGAGAGAGAGGTAGTGAGAGGGATAGAGAGAGGGATGCCGGTAGAGATGAAAGCATCCAAAGTATGGCCTGCTGTGTGAATGGAGCCAGAGGGCACGATAGAGAGGGAGAGAGAGAATTACATAGATTGCGGAAAGGTCCAGAGGAGTCAGGGGAGTCCAGATGGATGTTGAGATCTCCCAGCAGGAGGAGTTGGGAGGAGGAGGACAGTAGAGAGGAGGCCAGGGCAGTCCATTCCAAGAGGAAGATAGTGGACTGGCCTGGTGGCCAATAGAAGGTGGCCAGGAGGAGAGAAGATTTAGGAGAGAGTGAGAGCCTGCAGAATAGGCACTCAAAGGAGGAGTAGGCCTGAGTAGGGATGATGGACACTAGTATCTATTCTGGGAAGATCAGTGCCACTCCTCCTCCTGACCATTTGGGTCTGGGCGCAGAGAGAATCGTGTATCCTTCAGAGAGGAGTGTTTCAAAGCTTGCGACAGAGCTGTCCTTGAACCACATCTCTGTGATGGTGAGCACATCAAGATCCATCAGGTTGAGCAGGTTGCAGATGTCAGACAAGTGTTTGACATCAAAGCGAGAGTGAAGTGTGGCAATATGGAGAAGCGTGCCATCTTTGAAGGTCTTCCGTGGGGGTGCAGGTGGCGGTGGTTCCTCCCGTGGGTGGTAAGAGAGACAGAGGGTAGTGGTGGGTGACGGAGAAGCCAAGTCCGACAGGATAGCCGGGACAGTGAGGAAAGGCAAGGGAGCCTCTGCAGAGGAGGAAGAAGGTACAGTAGGCAAGGGAGCCTGTGCAGAGGAGGGGGAAGGTACAGTAGGCAAGGGAGCCTGTGCAGAGGAGGAAGAAGGCACAGTACGCAGGGGAGCCTGTGCGGAGGGAGAGCTAAGGTTTGCGAGGCGAGGTAGGAGCCTGTCAAAGAGAAGAAGGTCGGTTGAGGACCCTGAACCATGATGGTTCCATTTCGATAGACATTAATGATGACCCTGGAAATGCTGAAGAGGTCAAGGAGTATCGCTCAGTGGGTGCCACCATTAATGTGAGAAGAGGCGATAGGAGAAAGAAAGGCGGCCATGTAACGAGTCCATAGGTCGGGTGAGGTAACGACAAAGAGGATGTCTCTAAGAGTCTCTCTGGTGGAAGCTGTGACATATGTATCTGCAATAGGAAGGCCTGGGTTGAAGCCCAGTATGTCCTTCTTAAGTTTCTTTCAGCCAGATCTGGTGATAGGAGAGGGGTAGGAAATAGAGAAGCAGTTAGAAAAGATAGGAAAGATAGATAGCAAGTTTGATTTAGCTTAAAGCAGGATAAAACACAATGCATCATGTACACACAGCCAAGTTCGACTTTTAGAGGTATCGTGAGTGGAAGTACAGGTGAGACGGAGTGAAGGGTAGAAGAGTGAAAGGAGTGGAGGTAGAGGATGAGTGTTTATAGTTGTGGAGGCTAACCTTCAGGGAAGTGGCAAGATTGTCCCGTGGTTTTCAGTGGACTCGGTAGGCATGATCGTGCTGCTCAGCCTTCATATGTTCATGCTGGTAGGGGGTTCCGATCCAGGAGTGAAGAAAGAAGACTCTAGGATCAGCGCTCTGAAACGCTTCTGCTCACTTCGACCACTGAGACTTATGTTCACTTATGCACATGCCTTTTGGCTTTCCATTTATTTATAAGAGCAGTTCATAAAACTTTGCATTGTTTCTTAAATATTAATTTACATCAGAGGGATTGCATTAGAAAATAAGTCATTGGAGGGGTGTCTGCCCAGAGTTTATTCCAGTAATAGCATTTAAAATGATGAGCTTAAGCCAATCAACGCCTGTACTCCATGTTCTAAAATGGACACCGCAGCTCGTACCCTTTCCCAGTTCTCCATGACCCGAATGTCTGTGGCATATCTCTGAGAGTGTAACCAGCAGATCTGCCTGTCTACTCCTGAGAGAGGCACCATCGTTGGAGAGCAAATTCGCTTTCTCCCAGTGCTGAATAATGGCACAGTGTATGCCTACTGGCGGAAAAAAACATGACTGATAGGCAATTTGGTAAACTGCATTTTTTGTATCTATTAAATATAAGACTGTGGTTAAATGATCACTTTAATTTCCCAGTAGCCTGTTGGAAATTCAGTATTATGGCAAGGTTCATTAAGCAAAAAAAGCCACGGTTGATTAATCATCCATGATGTTGCTATGTGCAATGGGGCGAGAGCTGATGACACCAGGTGTTTTCTGAGGCTTGAGGCTTCTCTTGGACTGTCATGCATGAACTAATCTCAATGATGGCTCACAAAAAGGTTATTGTTATTGGCGTGCATGTTTCTCATAATGTGCCGTGTGTGGTTTGCTTGTGTTTCGGGTCCAGGCCTCCTCTGAGGCCTGGGTACGTTCTGATCCACTAAATGTACCTATCCTCAAACAAATTGGGAAATTAATCAATATATAAATGAATACATTAATGTATTGATTAATGGACTGAGGGATGAACGAAAATCCTTGTTCAGCGTGCCTCTGTGAGACCAACACCACAAGACGCCTCCTGCTTCTGCATCGACGGATGTAATGAGCATTGGTGAGTTTTGAGCTGTTTTCTAAAGGCTGGATGGTTGGATTTGTGAGAGATGGTTACTGTGAACTACTTTCGGCAGCGTGCCTGCTTCCTTTTAAACGTTTTCCTAATGTGTGTCTCGTTGGTAACTGGCCATGCAGAACGATTAAAAATGGGGTAATGTAATGTTCTCTGCTGGCCGAACCTTGGTCTCAGAACTCAGAGGGGGAATACGGGGTAAAGGGGAAGGAAAAGCTGTGAGGTATCTTGTAATTGTGAGGAAATATTCCCAGAAAAATTGTGAAGGCTCAAGGAAGATGACAAACTGGGCACCAATAGTGTCAAGATAGGAAATTGGTTGAAGATCTGAGATCGGTTTGAAACAGACTCTGAAAGCTAATCCGGATCTGCCCTCCTTGATGCTCCATGTTCACTCTTTTTCTGTGACTGACTGTAGTCACTTAATTCATATTAGGGCCGGCAACGCCCCCAGCACAATTGCTGGGGTCACCAGGACTTGCGCTGGTGGCCCCTGCAGCTGCATTGTTTTTTAAAATGAGTGGAGGGGCGCCAAGGCAAGCCCCAGCAACCCCACCAGCACAATTGAAGGGGTTGCTGGGCTTTCTCCTGGCAGCCCCTGCAGCTGCATATTTCTTTTGCAATGGGTGGGGAGCCACCAGCACAAAGGCCAGTGACCCCCACAAATTGGGGTGGGGGGTCAAGGGGCCATCCCCTGGTGGTTCCAGTGCCTTGCCCCAGTGGCCCCTGATTTCATTGAAAAATATGGAGCAATGTGGCCACTAGGCCAAACCCCAACCACCCTCTTACAATAGGTGTGAGGGGAAAGGGCTTGCCTTGCGGCCTCAGGGCTGGGGCAGGCTGCAGCAGTCCTCCTTTCTATGATTAGCTATCTCACTCAAACACAGAGATAGAGATCGGTGATCATAGAAAGTGTTCTGTTCTTCGGCTTCAAGTAAGTATTACAGGAAGTATAACTGGTTGTCAGTCGAAGTTCGTCTGACACTTAGTTCTTTTTTGGATTATCTGCATTCAAAAGGGATGAGATGTTGAGTAAAATAAAGAGAAATAAATGAGACACAGGAAGACATATTTAAAAAAGCGTTTTGTGTTCTTTTATAAAAAAAGTGTATTTTCGAAATTTGGAACATCATTCATTCATTTACAAAACAACTATTCAGCTTTGTATTTGGCTTCCGCTGAATACTTGGCAAACTGCTTAGCTTCGGCCAAATATTAAATATGCTATTCAGTACACCCTTGCTTTCCAGGGACTTTAATGTCATGAAAATCCCTCTTGAGCTGTTGTGAGAAAAGTGAAGGTTATTCTTGGTACCCCTATGGGGGTCTAGCCCACATGAACTGGATTCTGCAGTATGAAAAAGCAAGCACATTCTGGCTTTCTGGAATTATGGGGATTGAGCACAGATCTACCACCATAATATGTGTAGCTGTTAGAGGAACACAGGTTATCCTAATTGCTGGGTTAGTGACTGCTGTGACGGGTGGTATAACTATGGCATTAACTGCTCAGAGATCTTGGGTCCTGAACAATTCTGAATGCATCCCTTACTGGTTTCCTGACCAGCATTCTAGGAGTATTATATGGACTACTTGTAAGTATTAATATTCCCTGCTTCAATAGGGAGTCTATTATTTGCATTTCTTCAGCTTCTGGACATGATAGAAATTGCAGAATTCTGGCAAATAATTTCTGTTAAATTTACATAGCAAGTCCCCTATCTAATACATTTACTGGGGCTGAAAGTCTCAATAAGAAGGCGTTTTTATCTGTAATGTCTCTCAGGGTAAGAGACACTAGTTCAGTGAGAGGTTGTGGCAGTGGGGTATTTGAAATTCCAACAGCATTGACCGTCTCACTGGATAAGTGGATAACTTGAATACATTTGGAAAAAATTGCCGCTACTGCCTCTGGTGCCAACTGAACATGACACTGTTTTCCCACTAACTACACAATGTACATATTGCCCATCTGTGTCTACAGGTATCAACCTGTGCATGGCAATGTATTTCCTAAAGCTGTCTCAGTATTATTTCATATCTGATGGTGCATTTGTCAGCATGGGCACTTGATATTATAGAATGGATAGGTTAGTTGAGGAACATTTTCTGCTCTGAGGGTGGGGGCAGATTATTTCGCTGTGGGCGGATATCTCAGCAGCAACGTGCCCACCTTGGAAGCAAGACGACATGGAGCAACACATGTTCGATCCCCGGGTCCGTGCTTAGTATCCTCTGAATAGTAAGCGCGTTATAAATAACCTACCATATCATAGGGGTATTTCTTTTCAAGTGAACCTCTTGTTTACAATAATTACATGCTGTTGGGCTAGGAAACTCTCCTGGCTGACGGTCCTGCAGGGTACCTCTGCTCCTTCCCCATACCTTTCTGTTGAAACCTCCCCTAAAGAACCCCCTCCCTGCTGGAGGGCCCTGCCCCTGCAGATTCCACAGCTGTAATGCCATTGGCTTGTTTTCTATGTTCTTCTGTTCTTCAGATATGATGCAGTGGTTCACCACTGTTACAAGTTCAGACAGGGATTGATTCTAGCATCAGATGCCTATCATTTTCAATTAGGCTTGAAGTTTGGATTTTCAATCCTGTGACAATTACATTGGCTATTCCTTCTTTGGCTGTGTCGCCGGGTTTGAGAATGCCGTCAACTGGGTGAACACTATCTTTAAATGCTTCCTCTTAGTCCACTGGTGACTACCCTTCATTATGTCTGTAGTTTATTTTATTTTGTGCCAATCTGTCTTACTGGAGCACACCTCTGGAATTGTGGTTAACAGTCTATTTCAAGCCAGTTCCAGTTCATGTCCCAGCTCCTGGCCATTGACTCTATTGTACATGTCCTCGTCTGACTTCCACCAGCATGATTACTCTCAGGAGATGATTCATATCAGCCCAAGTGGAGCTTTAACACTGGATGACAGTCTAGGGCACTTCAGAAAATATCTGGGGGTCCTCTTTAATTTTTGGGAAGTCTTTGGCCAAGTCCCATAGGTCCCAACAAGACCATGGGACACACACTGCCACCAGGTTGCTCTCTTCCCGATCTGTGCCTGTTGCTACAGTCCTGGATATCTTTCTCAAAGGTGCTTGGGATATCAGAGAATCCCATTCATAATTCTTACCTGCTTTCACCACTGAGGCCATGAACAGATATGAAATGGGTATCGGTGAGAACCGAGTGCTGGCCAACCTTCCAAAGGTAGTTTGGAGCATAGGCTGGTGGTGTTTCCCTGATGTGGCTGTCTGAAATCCACGGGAGTCCACAGGCATGCAGTACCATTGGTCATTGGTCTGGCATGGGCTGCTTGTCCCCTGAGATCAATGCTGTCCTTTTGCCTGTGCGTGTATGGCAGTGGTTATAATGGTTGGGGATGTGGTGGTTATGTCATCTGTTTGCACACTCTGGTCAACAGGCGTACATGCACTTGTGAAAACATCTATTATATCCCCTGCAGTCTCCATACTCAGCCTATTCTTTAACAATTGAGGGTAAAGCAGAGTGGGTGCAGAGCCAATGTCTTGGCCCCTCTGCCCGGTAGTCCTTAGGTTGTGAATTTGGTCTTTTAGCCTTTTGGTGGCATCTTTTAACCCACTCATTTTAGAAGCACTCTGTCTTTCAGATGCCGCCTTCTACCAGGTACCATAGCACCCGCCCCCACTGCTTCAGGCCAAACTTTCTCTTCCTTGGCTTTAATGTCTGCTTCAAATTAGCCAGCAGGTGTAGATGAAAGGTACCTTCCAGTCGAACTAGTCATGCTGATTCCCCAACGTAAGATTATTGCAGGCCTCAATGTATTTTCGTGTGGCAGTTTTATACTTTGAGAACAAGGTATGGTAACTTCTTTAGTCTGTTTCATTGTCATCTCTGTCCCTGATTTTAGTTCCTTCCACATAGTGCTAGACTTGGCTAAGTGGTCCTGACAGAGATACGCATTCACCCTTCACACGCACTGGCTGTCCCTTTTTAATTCAGGCATGATTTATCACCGGTTCTGCAGTTATTCTTTACCAGACTGACATTTACCTGAGGGCACCAATTCCAAGGGTTCCATGTCATTTCATCGTCAGGCATTTCAAAGCCTGCAATTTAAACATGTTTGACAGTTCATCGATTATTTTTGAAAAAAAATGGTGGGGGGGTCCAATCCACCCGTCCTTCTCCTATTTTTACCTATAACCAAGCCCTCCCAAAGAAATTAGATGAACTGTGAAACACGTTTAAACTGCAGGCTTTAAAATGCCTGACGTTGAAAGAACGTCGTACCATTCCGGGATATGGTTCTTTTTTTTTATGAACTAACCAGAAAACAGACTCACATTTCCGTTTGGGATTGTAGCAAACACAGAGAGCTTTTTTGTCTTGCAATACAAGAACAGATATCCTCACACCACTAGAACTGACCACCACAACCTGGCCCACCCTCTAGATCTCCACTACTAGAGGTTAACATAAGGGGACACACACGAAACCTAGCAGGAACCTTGTACAAGTCATAGGGCTTCATTATGAGTGTGCCGGTACGGAAACAACAGTGCCGGTAAGCCTACCGGCACTGTTGTTTCTGAACCTACAAACTACGACTCCGCAGGTGGGTGCTGTCCCACCCACCAGGGTCAGACTTAGCGGGCGGAATGGCACCTGCCTGCGGATTTTCACAGAAGCACCAGCACTGTTATTAACTTCTTTGTTCCCGATTCCCATACGGCGATCTATGTGATTATTGCGTCGAAAATGCCTTGTAGAAACACCTGCTAAGTACTTTAGACTCTTGTAGGTGGCCAAATTCTACTGGCCGGCGGCATGTTAGTAAGCACTTACTAACACTTTGGAGCCCCTCCCAAATAAAACTTGCACAACAACTAAGACCAGACATGTTAAAGGCAATTGCCCTTTAAATAACGGTGACAACCACAATAAGGCACTACTTTTGATGCCACCCATGTAAACAGCCTCCGTGCGTTTACAATCCATCAAGTGGCACAGAAGTAGAGAATACTGAAGATTCACCTACACCAAGAAGTCTATTGGCTACTGACAAGGGGTAAAATAGAAGATACCCTACAACTTTAGCTCCGTGGTCCAGAATAAAATATTTCGACCACAGATTTGGCTTTTCATATGGAAAAGAAAAAGAGGTGAAGATGTGCAGCTTTTAAAAAAATGATCATTGTCCTGAAGATGGCCCATTAACAATTTCTTAGACTACCGTAGACAACGGCGGTACTAGTACAAAGGGCCGAAACATATGTCGACTTATAGAAAAACAAAATGTTTTTTCTGATGTCATGTATATTATTAACAACTAATATGCCAAAACAAAATTTAAATTGTCAAATCCTCATGTCACAGTATGTATGAATAGTCATGAAAGGTATGAGTGATGTATGAAAAAGCCCACACAATTTTTATATAGAACAACATGTGGTTTCTAACCAATTATTAAAATGATTTATATCTTTATAAAGTAACAGTCTGTCGAAGAAACATTTTTTCCCTTGCATAAACGTTTTTTTGCAAAAAGTATTCACTATATATTGATGTGATAGTACTTTAGCACCTATACCTGTGTTGTCGAAAGACCTAAGAGAGAGGGGTAGTCAATCTGTCGCGTTTCCTTGTTCTTGCAGAAGGAGTACCAAGAAGGTTTGGACTCCCTACTTCAGAGCCAGAAAAAGCTGGAACAACAGTTAGACTTCAATTGGGCATGTGCTGAGCAGGTAGTCACCCTGCAAAGCCACCTAGAAAGGGAGAAGGCATAGAGCGATAAACTGATTTTGAAAGACCTGGATACCGAGGCAGAGTTTGACCAGAAGCGCCAGAAAGCTGGTGCCTTCCAAAGGCAAGGGGACGACATGGCGGCACAGATGCAGGCTCTGAGTCAGGAAAGGGATACCTTAGGCCAGGAGGTCTGCCACTTAAAAAGGAAAATGGAAGAAAATCACCTGGCCCTCCAGGGACTGGGTGACCTCCAAAAAGAACACCAGAACTTGTTAGAGCACACCAGGAGGGTGGAGGATGCTCTGGCAAGAAAGGAGCAGGCCAGTAGGCATGGGACTCGGGAGGTAACCCTCCTGCAGCAGAGACTGGCCCAGTACTCCAGGACCAATCAGGAGGCACAGAGAGAGAATGAGGCTCTCTGCCAGCACAATGATAGGCTCCAGCAACAGGCAGCGATGCAGGAGAGACTGATAGAGTCTAGTAAGGCCTTAACTGAGGAACTGAAAGCGCAGGCTCTTGCATTGCAGCAGGGAGCAGGGGCGGATAGAGAAGAGGTTCGCTGGGAAAGAGAAACTCCTGAGCATAACCTCAGGAGCCCTAGTACCAAAGGCCTTCATCTCTCCCAGTCCCTGGACTCTGCCACCCCCATGTCCCCTCGTGCACATGAGCCCAGGGCCACGGGGATGGCAGATTACTATCCAGCTAGAAGTATGGGGCTCATAGGCCACTACCTCCCAGGAATGGATGGGCGGGCATCCGGGTATGGGCACCCAAGCACAGTGCAATTTAGTGGGGAACCCCAGGAGAGTAGGCCCATTAAGGGCATCCTGAAAACCTCTGCCCAGTTAGGTTAGTGGGGGGGGGTACCCATCAAATCTTGGCAGCAAGGAGGGATCTGAAGTCTCCTCTGAGCATTACAGGACACAGGAGACCAAGTCCCCACATTCTGCCAGCCATTCCCAGGCTTGCAGAATCCGGGAAAACCTGGAAGATCAGACGGGCACCTCTGGGAGCAGTGCTTCTGAGTCAGAGGATGAATGGACCAGGGTTACCCGAACCAAATAGGCCAATAAGGCAAAAAGGGCCTTGCTTAAGGACCCATTGAAACAAATAAAGCCAATAAGGAGTGTCATCACGCCTTATCATAAGAACGCCAAGTATTCTGTTTGGGAACACTTGGAGTTCTATGAGCAAATGATGGAGACTTTCCATTTGAAGGACAGCAGTAGCTGCATCCAGTACGTCAAATGGACCTTCTCACCAGAATACTCCAGTTTCTTTGCAGGGCTGGAGGATAAAAACCATTCAAGGTGGTCCACATACAGGACGGCCATCTTGAAACATTTTTCTGTGCACAGAAATCCTCAAGAGGCTCGCAAGGCAGCCTACAATTTGCAATGTGGGGAGGATCAGGCCCCACAAGAGTTTGTGCAAGAATTAAAGCGTGCTTTTGCGCAGACCACCAGAAGGGTGCGCACGGATAGCAGAGAATTTATCAATATGTTTTTCCATGCCTTACCCAAATACATAATGACCCAGCTCGTGAGAGATTTTCATGAGAAAAGATCTTTAGACTGGGTCATTGAACAGGCTACCCGGATCTATGAGGTGCAGAAGCCCATAGAAAATCAAAGTAATGCGCAGAAAAACCCCAAAACCAACAGCACCCCTGCTGCTGCCAAGGTGGCAGAGGTAAAGGTCACCCCCGTTTTGGATTTGGAGATGGGGGGCCTAAAAACCTACCTGCACCTAATAATGCCAAGCCTAGAAGGCCCTCGGGCCAGTCACAGACAGGGAGCCAAGGAGGTAGTCCCACAAATGGGGTCACTCACTCCCCTGATTATGTCAGTCCCCGCTACAAGGGAAACCGACCCATCCTGGGTTATGTGTGGACTCCTCCAGCCCAAGGGGGGGGGATCCAGCCAAGCACCTAACCCAGGGAACATCCCTCCCAACTTCCCACAGGAGGGCAGAAATTCTCCAAATCCTGGGCAGAACTCTTTCCCCAGGTATCCACCCAATTTCCAGCCCCAAAATCATCCATCCTTCTTTCCCCAATTCCCTGAGCCCAGACAACCTAATCCGGGAGAGGGGAGGCCAAGGGTGGAGGGGTACCCGAATCTTCCCAAACCAGGGAATTACCAGAGAAGGGATAGCTACCCTTCCCGGGATCAGCCCAGGGGAGAAAATAGAGCCCCGTATCAGCCTGAGCGGGTTTCACAACTTGAGCGCCAGGTCCAAAATATGGCACGAGATCTGGGTCACATACTGAGGGCTCAACAGAACCCTCAGATGAGCATGCCACCGCAGAATGCCCCAAACTCTGGACCTGGTGCTCCAGAACAATGATGGGGGCAGCACCCCGATAACCCACCGGTTCCCAGGGAGGAGGCACAAGGGGAAGGGGGTGTAAAGCCTTGGAGGAAGCTTCCTTCCCAACTTGTAAACAGCCCCTGGAAAACCAGGAACCGGAAACAAAATCTCCTGCCCCTGAAAGCCTGCCTCCCAAGGAGCAGAGGGGGGTAGGAGAAACAAAGGACCCAAACAGACCCACTTTGTGGAGGAGGTACAGGTCTTCCAATTTGAGGGAGAGGGATCCTCAGAAGATCCTGGGAAAAGGATCTTCTCCTTTAGAGATGAGGGAACTCCTCCCAAAGAAAAATGGGTCCCAAGGGATTCCAATCCAGACTGGGGAGATATGGAGACTGAGCTACCACCGCCCATCATCTCATCCCAGAACCCACAATACCGAAATCCCCTGGTTCAAACCCATCCTGGTGACTGCCTCCAAAAAGGGGGGGGCGGCCCAGAACCGGAACCAGGGGAACCCCCAATGGCTCTGATTTCCAGTTGCCAACTTTTTCTTTCAGATTCCCGAGACTTTTCACAGAATTCTGCCCAAATCTCTTCTCTTGCAATGTCCAAAACCAGAAAGTTAGCCCACCAGTTGTCCAAAAATGTGCATTATCTGTGCCCCCTTGAGGAGAAGGAGGGAAGATATTATGCCCCGGTACAAGTACAGGGGCAGGGTACAATTTTGGCACTGGTGGACACTGGATCCCAAGCTACCCTTCTGTCCAAAAGGGCCTTTGATGAACTAAATGCAGGAAGGGGGGAGAATTACCGTATTCCTCTCACCTCTCTTCCTGGACAACTGCACAACTTTGACGGGAAGGAAATTCCTGTTGAGGGGACTGCAGATATGGACATCAAAATTGGGCGACACAAGGTGAAACACCCGGTCATAGTAGTGACTCCAGAGGGCACCCCTTGTTTACTAGGGAACGACCTCCTGAGAAGGTTGTCACCCCTAATTGATTGTGTAAACAAGGTCCTCTGGACTCAGACTAGCCAACCAATAAAATTAAAACAGAGTGTCAACCATGTTAGTTTAAATGGCACCTGCCACATGGTTGAACAAAAATCTGACCAAGTAGAATTTCACTTCCAGGACAACCAAATTCCAGACGTGACAGTAATAGCAGTAGGACAACAGACTGGTGGTGGGGGTCCTCTCTATTTCTGAAAATCAACCTTCCTTCCAGTTTAAGGTGGTATTCCACACTGGAAGGGAATACTCTGAAATTTTTTACCAATCCACAACCAGACATTCCCACCCCAATAGTTCAGAAAGATGTGAAATCAGCTCAGAGCCTGGCTGATATTCAGCAAATTGGAGATCAGTTGTTCATCCCTGTTCAGTTAAATGAGGGGAAGGACTCTGATCTCGCCCTAGTGTGTGTGAACAACGGTAAGAGCTTCATCAGCAAAGCCATGTTTCGCCAACTCCCAAAAGATCCAGCCATTCCCACATTCAAACTGATAGGCAAATGGGAAATGGACCTGGAAGCACCCGATTCAAAACATCTCCTGCCAAGCAGGTGTGTGCTCAAAGTCTCCATTGGCAACAAGAGCATAGTCCATAATTTTTGGGTCGTGCGAGACGTCACTGCCGCCTTTTACTTAGGCAGTGACATTCCCACTTGTTTTGCCATTAGTTTGGACCTAATAAACTTCAAAGCTCGGTCCCTATTAGCGGATAATCCCATGGGCTTTGATGATCAAGAAAAAGCATTTAGGTCAGCTCAATTGCTACCTTATGCAGTTGAAATTCAGCTTAAAGAGAAAGTCACCATCCCAGAAAGGACCCGACAATTCTCCCTCGAAGTGAAAGTTAAAAGAGGACAAAAATTGAGAAACCCTGATGCTTATATACATCTAAATGCTTCTCTCCAACCGCAAGGGTTGGGGGTAAACCCAACACCATTAGTCAACATAGAACATGACACCATTCCAATAGAGGTGGATAACAGCGACTTAAAGAGTATTACTCTAGCCGCAGGCACCATTATTGGAATGGCGGTTGATGACCGACATTTCTCCATTGATTTAGGAAATGAACTGTTAGGACCGATCCCCAAGGACTGTTTTGACAGTGACAGTGAGGACAATACAACACCAGACAGGATTTTCACCTGGTATGGGGGGAACTTCCTGGTGTACGCCTCTTGCCCTTATGGTAAGGAAGATGTGACTTGTGACTTCAGGAGGGATGAGGTGATATTCCAGGTCTATCAGGGCTGCCTTCCCCACCTGAAGCCTTCAGTCCAAATCAGCACTCTGACCAGGGACTTCTCCACCCAGCTGGAGGAGGCCGCTGAGATAGCCAAACCAGAAGTCTTTCCAGGCTTCAGGCAGATGGTGGAAGAGAGGGTCAACCTCGCTGATGCCTGCATGACTTTGGAACAGAAGCAAAAGTTGAAACAAGTTTTCTTGGATTTCCAAGATCTCTTTGCGATAGACTCATATGACTGTGGTCGCACCGACATCCACACCACAAAAATTCCTACGGACCCTGGAATGACTCCAGTGTTTGTAAAGCAATATCGTGTGCCTCTCGCATCCATGGAGTCCCTTACTGAAATAATTAAGAACCTTGAGTCCCGGGGAATAATCCGTCCAGTACACAGCACCTTCAATAATCCGGTGCTGGGAATATTGAAGCCAAACGGCCAGCGGAGACTCTGCGCTGACCTTAGGGAGCTCAACAAACTGGTCCATACTTCCCGATGGACTCTGCCCTACATTGACCAAAGGCTGGCCCAGATTCAAGGGTCACAAGTATTCACTGCAATAGACCTGACCAATGGATACTGGACCGTGCCTGTCAGTAGGGAGGACCAATACAAACTGGCTTTTACCTTTGGGGGCCAGCAGTACACCTAGACCCGGACTCCCTTTGGATACCTCAACTCCGGCAATGAATTCAACATTTTCTTACATAAGGCCATGCCCGAACTGGGTGCGAGGGGTAACCTGGCTTATGTAAATGATGCCCTCATCAAAAGTTCATCTGTGGAGGAACACATAGCGGAGATCCGTTATGTTCTGACGCAGTTGAGGGCCGCCAGAGCAAAACTTTTCTTTCAGAAAGCCCAGTGGTGTAGAACCCGTGTTAATTTCTTGGGGCATGAGATTACTCCTCAGGGTCTCTGTCCCCGGGAAAAGAAAGTGGAAGCACTCCAGAAACTGAAGGATCCCACAACTCTGCGGGAACTAATGAGCCTCCTTGGACTGACTAATTACAGCAGAAAGTTCATTGAGGGCTACGCAGAGATCACTAGACCCCTGATTCATCTCTTGAAGGGGGGGGTCAAGTGGGAATGGGGTCCAGAACAATCCGAGGCAGTAAGACAACTCAAGAGAAGCCTCTCACAAGCGCCTTGCCTAGCTTACCCTGTCAGAAACAAGGAGTTCTTCCTGGAGACAGGGTTCTCCAATACGTGCTTGACGGCAGTATTATACCAAAAGCATGACAAGGTCAATAAAGTAATCTCCTATGCGAGCAAAACTTTATCCTCTGTGGAGGAAAAATTCAACGATTGTGAAAAGGCACTCCTGGCAATGGTGTGGGCATTGAAAAATTACCGCCCGTTCATCCAGGGGGAACACATCATAGTGGAGACTCCACACCAGCCTCTGCAATACCTCCAAAGTTACAGAATCCGGGCCGGAAATGTGAGTAATTCCTGAATTACTTCCTGGATTCTGTCAATGCAAGGTTTTCCTGTGTAGGTCAGATATGGCCAAAACAAGAAGAGTCCCCTCGCGCATGGTCTGGCTGACTTGCATGATTGTGCCAGAGAAAACTGTCTCGAGGACGAAAGTCTAAAAATCAAGGACAACATGGAGGCATACCTTAATTCCCCACACAAAGTCTTTGAAGAAGATAAGTGTGAGGGAATACCCACTGTCTATGTGGATGGATGCTCTTACCATGTTGACAACAACGGGGAAAAAGAACTTGTGGCCGGCGTAGGGAACGTATGGGTGAAGGCGTTTCCAGAACCCTCCACTGGATACAAAATTGGTCCCCGAAGTAGTCAGGTGGCAGAGTTGATGGCTGTGCATCAGGCCATCCTCACTGCTGTCCAACATCAACTCCACAAATTGGTCATAATCACAGATTCAGATTATGTACGGAAAGGGTTTGTGGAGCACCTGGTTAATTGGAAAACCAGAGGCATGTTATGTGCTAATAACAAACCCCTGAAACATGGGAAGTTAATCCAAAATATTGATGATCTGGTCACATCGAATGGGATGACCATCTACTGGAAAAAGATCAAGGGTCATTCCAAAGTAGAGGGACCAGACAAAACTGGAAATGATTTAGCTGATCAGCTGGCCAAAACCGGGGCCATCCAAGGAGATTTAATCAAAATAGATTCCCTGTTGGGGGAAATCCAGGTCACTGCTATCACTAGGTCCCAGACAAATGCTCAAAATGATCTTTCAACTGCACAATGGAGTAAGGAGACCCCTGATGCTGATTTAATTACAGCTCAGAAATGGGATCCAATCATTGGTAAGTTTTACCAACACCTTGAGGACCCTGAGAACTTTCCCCTGACGGATACCGATTACATTGGGAAAGAGGACCTAAGAGTGTTGATGAAATGTCCAAACATGTTCCGAATCCAAGATGGTTTGCTGGTAAGGAAATCCAAAGCTGGACACGATCAGTGGGTGGTTCCTACCTCATTCCGAAGCCTGATGTTAAGTCACGCCCATGATGTGGCCACCGCCGGTCATAGGGGGTTTCACACAACACTGGAAATCTTAAGAGAGGTTGCATACTGGCAACACATGGGGCAGGACCTCGACCAATACTTGAAGGGGTGTCTTGTGTGTGCACAATTTCAGCCATCATCCCTCACACACCGTGCACCTCTCCAAAAGACGGGGATGACACTGCCATGGTCAGATTTGCAAATCGACTTTGTAGGCCCTGCAATTCGCTCGTCTAGAGAAAACAAGTACATGTTGACCGTTACATGCTTGTTTACCAAGTGGGTGGAATGTCGCCCAGCCCCAAACTGCAAGGCAGAAACAGCAGCTGCCCTCATGATTAACCACATCTTTTCCCGTTTTGGTCTACCTCAAAGGATTGAGTCAGACAGAGGTAGCCACTTCACCAGTGAAGTAATGACAAAGATGTGGGAGATACTGGGGGTCCAAAGGAAGCTACATATTGCTTACAGACCAGCTTCTTCTGGAGAAGTAGAGAGATACAACCGAACCATTGTGAGCATATTCAAAAAGTTTGTGGCAGATTCTGGGCCAAGTTGGGATATCCGACTACCTCTGGTCCTAATGGCCATCAGATCTACCCCTTCATCTGCAACTAAAATGTCACCATTTGAGTTGATGACTGGACGCAAGATGGTGCTTCCCCAGCATTTGCTCTACAGAACCCAGGAGCAAACGTTGATAAATGCCTCCACAACTCATGAGTATGTGGAGAATTTAAGGAAACACCTCCAACATGCTTTTGCCTATGCTCAGAGGAATCTAGAAAGATCAGCTGATAGCATGAAGACCCACTACGACCTGAAAACACCAGGAAAGTATACGAGGTGGGGGACCGGGTCTATCTATACAATTTCCAAAGGAACCAGGCCAAACAGCGAACATGGGTGGAGGAAAAGATGCTGAACTGTGCCATCTACAGAATTGGAAGAAGATAATGCGGACATACCAGCACAGGGCTCAAAACAGCCTTGGCCCCCAACTTCCCCTCAACTCGAATCAAAGCGCAGTCGAGCGGGGGGTTTTGTCAAGGGTTTTGACCCATGTTGAATCCTTAGACTGGGTAGATGTGGGGATGAGCTGTCGCCGCCCATTATTCTATCCCAGAACAAACTAAATCAATAGACTGGGTGGATGTGGGGATAAGCTATCGCCGCCCACATTCACGCCAGAATCCAGGAGAACTGCGCAGTTGGCACAAGACCACTCCAAAGATACAACCTTCCTGTGGGGGGATTCCACATCACCACTCTACTGTAAGGATGTGTCAGGGACTGTCAGGTTGGAGTGACATATTCTTTACATAAAGTATCATATACTCATTTACATTGGGTCAGAGAAGGCACATATTTAGTATAGAAAGGTTTTAGGAAGTTATTATGGGTTATATTTTTAAACAGCCAATTTTGCCCTTAACCTCCATTGCAGTCTATGGAAATTGCCCCAAGCCAAGATGGAGGTTCTCAGTCTAAATTCTGATTGGCTGGAGATTGTTTATAGGGAGGACAATGAACATTCTAAACTGCCTTTCATCGTCCTAGCCCAGCTGAGAGGTCGTGTGCCTTGTAGCTCCTGCTTAACTTTGTCAAGGGTGACAAGTTTCTAGCAGTTGAGCGGAAAATCTGAAAGTATAACAGGAGTCGTGTTTGGAGTTTTGGTGGAGACACAGGACAGGAGTCAGAAACGTCAAATTTTCTGAGAAAAGAAGTTTTCAAGTCCCATTCACAAGATAAGTGAATTTCCAGTTTTGTTGAACTTTGTAAAAAGGTTATATTTATCTAAGGGATTGAAATCGCAAATCTGTACCTAAAAAGATTGAAGCGCGTACGTTTGTTTTTATTGCTACGTGTCAATTCAAACTAGCGCGTGAGTTTTTTCCCCGTTACTTTGAGCCTGCGCGTGTGTCTCTGCGCGTGAGAGTGAAGCACGAGCATGAACTTTGGACTCGCGTTTACTGTTCGTTTACGCAAAGGTTTTTCTGCGCGATAAAATAAGCGCGTGTGATTTTTCTCGCGATTTGGTTTTGTGCGCGTGTGCGTATTTATTCGCGAGTTGGACTATAGCGCATGTAATTTTTATCGCGTCTTGGACTTTAGCGCGAGTGCGTTTTACCTGCGAATTGGATTGTCAGCGCGTGTGCGTATTTCCCGCGACTTGGAGAAAAGCGTGTGTATTTTTTATCGCGTCTTGGACTTTAGCGGGAGTGCGTTTTACCCGCGAATTGGATTGTTAGCGCGTGTGCGTATTTCCCGCGACTTGGAGAAAAGCGTGTGTGTTTTTTCCCGCGATTTGGATTGTCAGCGCGTGTGCGAATTTCCCGCGTCTTGGAGAAAAGCGCGTGTGATTTTTTCCCGCGGTTTTGGATTTTAGCGCGTGTGCTGGCTTTCCACTTGAAGATTCCATCGCAAGTTAAATTCGTTCCTGAGAAAAAGACACTCTACAAAGAAAATATTAAAAACAAATACAAGAACTTGAAAGAACTTCCTTAAACTTATTTGAAGACCCTGTTCAAGAATCTTAGGGTTGAGCAGTCTAACTACACAGTTAGATTACATTCATGGACCTACCGAGAAGGCTGAATGATCTATGAGATTCTGGTCCACAAGTAAGGAAGTCTTGTATGCTTATCACTTCTCTGGGCATTCTGAAGAGAAGTACCAGGTATGGTTTTTAAACTATTTTGGTAAAGGATTTAGAGTTAAAGGTTAGTATAGTAACCCATGAGTAATGAGGTATATTGCATGTTTATGTTTTATCTACAGGTGAAGAACCAGCGAGTTGATAGCTTCCAGCCTGGTGTTTGTTTTTTTGTCCCTTCCCCCTTTACCCTGAAAGTGAGGTAAACTGAGCAGTTATGTGGCACTCTGAGCAGTCAGCTCAGAGTGCCACATTTTGGGTGGATTGTCGGGGGTTCAGCAGCTTCTGCAGACACCATGTTCTCAGCATGACAGTATGAAAGGCCAATAAAAAAAAGTGTCTGCCCAAGCTGTTATGAACCCCGACGAGACAACCATGGAGGCATTGGGAGTAATGGTTAGGGAAATGAGAGAAGAGTTACGGGTGGCTCATCAGGAGTATTCAAGTCTTTGTCAAAGAATGGATGAGTTAAATTTAAAGGTAACCCAAATACAAGAAAGAGAAGTTGAAGTTTCGGAAGGTGCAGGAAACCCACCTGAGTTGGTGAGAGTAGGAGAAGAACAAGAACCTAGGCTTCCCAGGGGGGCAGAGGGAGGTTTATGAACTTTAGTTATGCCTGTTCCTTTGGCAGCTCCAGAACGTTTCTTAGGAGATTCTAGAAAGTTTCAAATTTTTCAGACTCAGTGTGAATTGCATTTTTTAAGTCGTCCAGAGTTGTTTTCCACAGATGCTTCAAAGGTGACATTCATCTTATCATATTTATCTGGAGAAGCTTCTGCGTGGGGAAGTCTATTGGTGAGTCAAAAGAATTTGGCTTTGAATAATTATTCCCTTTTCCAGACCGAATTTAAGAAAATGTTTGATAAGAGACAGTTATCTTTAGAGGTTGATGCAGAATTACTTGAACTGCGCCAGGGAGGAAAGGAGTTGATTTCTTATATCACTCAATTTAGAACTTTAATTTTAGAAAGTAAATGGCCAGAGGAGAAGAGGGCTTCCTTATTTTATAGGGGCTTAAAAGATGAGTTAAAAGATGCTCTGGCTGGAGTTTTGGAGCGACCAAATACATTAGATGCCTTAATTGATTTGGTGGTTCAGTTGGATTTTCGTTTAACAGAAAGACGTTTAGAGCGCAGAAGTACTCAGGGAGAGGTTAGGTTTCCGGGAAGAATGGAGAGGCCTAAAGTTAAGGTGGTGAACAGAGAAGTGAAGTCAAAGATAATTGACCAGCAGAGCCGGGTGAGAGGTCCGTTGTCCAAGGAAGAGAAGGCAAGAAGAAGGGAGAATAATTTGTGCTTATACTGTGGTAGGAGTGGTCATTTTCTTGAAACCTGTCCTTTTACCCCCAAGAAGATCTCCAAATCTTCAGGCAGAGTACAACAAGTGGCTAACACAATACAGACAGCGGTTCCTCACATAACTGTGAACGTATCCTTGATGTTCGAAAAGGTATTTTTAGGTTCTGGGCCAATTATTATTGATTCAGGAGCTACGGGTAATTTTATGGATAGAGGATTGGCAAAAACTCTAGGTGTTCCTATAGTTGCTAAGAAAGAAATGGAGCAGGTCAGAGCAGTTGATGGGACATCTCTTTCTTCAGGTCCAATCACTCATAATACAGAGTTACTTGAGGTGGAGATGACTGGGGGTCATAAAGAAAATATCTCTTTTGAGTTAATTGACGCGCCAATCTTGAAAATTATTTTGGGTATGCCCTGGCTTACACTTCATAATCCCAGAATTGATTGGAGTGCAACAATTGTATCCTTAGAATCAACCTTTTGTCAGGAACATTGTCTTTCAGGAAAATCATTTGAAGAGAAAGAAATAGTTGTGAATTCCGTTTCATTCTCGCTTGCAGAAAGAGGGGCAATAGGTTTTGACATTGGAGCGGTTGTGGGTGAACTTCCAACTTGTTATCAGGATTTGTGGGATGTTTTTGATGAAAAGGAAGCTGGAGAGTTGCCTCCTCATAGACCTTTTGACTGCAAGATAGAGTTGGAGCCTGGAGCTATTTTACCAAGCAGTAGGGTTTATGCCTTGACTGAAAAAGAGAATGATTATTTGAAAGAATATTTAAAGGAAAATTTGGCTAAGGGATTTATTCGGCACTCTCAATCGCCGGCAGCCTCACCATTGTTCTTTGTGCCTAAAGCTGATGGTTCTCTCAGAACTTGTATAGATTACAGGGCAGTAAATAGAGTGACAGTGAAAAATCAGTATCCTCTCCCTCTCATTTCAGAAATGTTAAACCAAATCCAAGGTGCAACCATATTTTCTAAGTTGGATTTACGTGGAGTTGATCATCTTGTAAGGGTCCAAGAGGGGGATGAGTGGAAGACGGCATTTAAAACCAGATTTGGCCTGTACGAGTACCAAGTGATGCCTTTCGGTCTTTGCAATGCCCCAGCGGCTTTTCAATTTTTTATCGATGAGGTTCTTCGGGAATTTCTTGATGTTTTTGTTACCGTCTATATTGACGACATTTTGATTTTTTCCCAGAATTTGGAGAAACACAAAATTCACGTTCGACAGGTCTTAAGGAAATTGAGAGAGAATAATCTTTACGCTAAATTGGAGAAGAGTCAGTTCCATACGGATTCGGTAGAATTTTTAGGATTTGTGATCACTCCTTGTGGCCTGGAAATGAATCCAAAAAAGGTGGAAGCGGTTCGTGATTGGCCTACTCCAACTAAGGTGAAGGAGATCCAGACCTTTTTGGGATTTGCCAATTTTTACCGAAGATTCATTGAAGGCTTCTCCAGTTTAGTAGCTCCAATTACTCGACTTTTAAGAAAAGGAGTTACATTTGTTTTGGGATGCTAAGGCTGATGAGGCTTTTCAAATTTTGAAGGAGAAATTCATTACCTCTCCTATCTTGATTCACCCTGATACTTCCAAACCATTTTTTGTAGAGGCTGATGCTTCCAATGTGGCAATGGGAGCAGTGTTGTCTCAGAGGCATAATGTTACAGGACAATTGCATCCAGTGGCCTACTTTTCTAAGAGATTTTCATCTGCGGAGGAAAATTACACCATTTCAGACCGAGAGCTTCTTGCTATCAAAGCAGCATTTGAAGAATGGCGACATTTTTTAAAAGGAGCACGTCACACTGTGACTGTATTAACTGACCACCGAAATTTACTTTTTTTGAAGACAGCAAAGACTCTGACACCTCGACAACTTAGGTGGTCATTATTTTTTGCAGATTATGACTTTATAGTTACTTTTAAGCCAGGTAATCAAAATAAAAAGGCAGATGCTCTGTCACGGCAGTTTCCAGAAAGTGAGGTTAAGTCGGTCTGTGAGTCTCTTCCATTGATCGCTCCAGAACGTTTTGTTCTTGCTGGGGTTGAAAAGGAGAACGAAATCTTCAAGAAAGTACGGGAATCCATTTCTGAGACACAACTTGAAGATTGGGTTTGTTTGGATCCAGCTCGCAAAATTAAAGATGGTTTACCTTATTTAGATGACAGACTCTATTTACCATCAATTGAACTTAGAGAAAATATGTTGAAGGAGTGTCACGAATCAGTCTTGGCAGGACATCCAGGGTATCGGAAGACTCTTGAGTTGATCAGAAGAAATTTTTGGTGGGAACAAATTCGACAAGATACCCTTAACTTTGTTAAGACCTGTGAAATTTGTGCTAGATCTAAGAATCTCATCGGAAAGCCTTCTGGGTTATTGGAGCCGTTACCAGTTCCACCGCGGCCTTGGTACTCAGTGTCTTTAGATTTCATCACGGATCTTCCACAAGATAAAGGGTGTACTTCGGTATTGGTTGTGGTTGATTTACTCACTAAAGAAGCACATTTCATTCCAATGAAGGGAGAGGTTACCGCTGATAGTTTAGCTCACAGTTTCTTGCAGGAAGTGGTAAGATTACATGGAATTCCCAGTCAGGTCATCTCAGATAGAGGATCTCAATTTATTTCTAAGTTTTGGAGAGCTTTTTGTAAGAGATTGGGAGTGGAGGTATGTTTATCATCAGTTTACCATCCAGAAACCAATGGGCAGGTAGAAAGGATAAATCAGGAGTTGGAAAAATATTTGAGGTGTTATCTGCAGACAGGTGAAGAGTGGGTAGATTTGTTGTGGGTTGCAGAATTTGCATATAACAACTGTAGTAAGGATGCCACCTCTATGTCTCAGTTTTATTTGGGACGAGGTTTTCATCCTCGTTTTCTTAGTATTGAGATTAATAATGATTCAGGAAACCCAGAAGTCGAAAGGAGACTAGAAGTTATGAAAAGAAATTTGGAAAAGGCAAAAGGGGTGTTGGTGGAGAGTAAACAAAAATACAAAGGGTTTGCTGACCGTAAAAGAAAGATTAGTCCTCAATATAGTGAGGGAGATTTGGTGTGGTTATCAACCAAGTTTTTGAGAATTAAAGGAAGAAATAAGTTTTGTCCTCGTTTCGTAGGACTGTTTGTTGTTGAAAAGGTGATTAATCCAGTGGCTGTTCGTCTTAAATTACCCAGTCATATGAAAACTCATCCGACCTTCCATGTTAGTTTATTAAAACCTGTGGTTAAAGGAACTAGATTAACACCTACTCCTTCGGCAGTTGTGATTGAGGAAGATGCTTCCGAAGAATTTCTGGTTAAGAGGATTCTGGACTCTAGAAGAGTAAGAGGAAAGCTACAGTATCTCATTGATTGGAGGGCTTTGGTCCTGAAGAGCGCACGTGGGAGAAAGCAAGTGATGTGCATGCTCCTCGTTTGGTTGAAAGATTCCATAAAAAATTTCCATTGAAGAGTGGCCCAGGGACTGGGCGTTAGGAGGGGGGGTACTGTTAGGTACTGTCAGGTTGGAGTGACATATTCTTTACATACAGTATCATATACTCATTTACATTGGGTCAGGGAAGAGACATATTTAGTATAGAAAGGTTTTAGGAAGTTATTATGGGTTATATTTTTAAACAGTCAATTTTGCCCTTAACCTCCATTGCAGACTATGGAAATTGCCCCAAGCCAAAATGGAGGTTCTCAGTCTAAATCCTGATTGTCTGGAGATTGTTTATAGCGAGGACAATGAACATTCTAAACTGCCTTTCATCGTCCTAGCCCAGCTGAGAGGTCGTGTGCCTTGTAGCTCCTGCTTAACTTTGTCAAGGGTGACAAGTTTCTAGCAGTTGAGCGGAAAATCTGAAAGTATAACAGGAGTCGTGTTTGGAGTGTTGGTGGAGACACAGGACAGGAGTCAGAAACGTCAAATTTTCTGAGAAAAGAAGTTTTCAAGTCTCATTCACAAGATAAGTGACTTTCCAGTTTTGTTGAACTTTGTAAAAAGGTTATATTTATCTAAGGGATTGAAATCGCAAATCTGTATCTAAAAAGATTGAAGCGCGTACGTTTGTTTTTATCGCTACGTGTCAATTCAAACTAGCACGTGAGTTTTTTCCCCGTTACTTTGAGCCCGCGCGTGTGTCTCTGCGCGTGAGAGTGAAGCGCCAGCGTGAACTTTGGACTCGCGTTTACTGTTCGTTTATGCGAAGGTTTTTCTGCGCGATAAAATAAGCGCGTGTGTTTTTTCTCGCGATTTGGTTTTGTGCGCGTGTGCGTATTTATTCGCGAGTTGGACTATATTTTTACACAGCACGTGTAATTTTTATCGCGTCTTGGACTTTAGCGCGAGTGCGTTTTACCCGCGAATTGGATTGTCAGCGCGTGTGCGTATTTCCCGCGACTTGGACAAAAGCGCGTGTATTTTTTATCGCGTCTTGGACTTTAGCGCGTGTGCGTTTTACCCGCGAATTGGATTGTTAGCGCCTGTGCGTATTTCCCGCGACTTGGAGAAACGCGTGTGTGTTTTTCCCGCGATTTTGATTGTCAGCGCGTGTGCGAATTTCCCGCGTCTTGGAGAAAAGCGCATGTGATTTTTTCCCGCGGTTTTGGATTTTCGCGCATGTGCTGGCTTTCCACGTGAAGATTCCATCGCAATTTAAATTCGTTCCTGAGAAAAAGACACTCTACAAAGAAAATATTAAAAACAAATACAAGAACTTGAAAGACCTTCCTAAAACTTATTTGAAGACCCTGTTCAAGAATCTTAGGGTTGAGGAGTCTAACTACACAGTTAGATTACATTCATGGACCTACTGAGAAGGCTGAATGATCTATAAGATTCTGGTCCACAAGTAAGGAAGTCTTGTCTGCTTATCACTTCTCTGGGCATTCTGAAGAGAAGTACCAGGTATGGTTTTTAAACTATTTTGGTAAAGGATTTAGAGTTAAAGGTTAGTATGGTAACCCATGAGTAATGAGGTATATTGCATGTTTATGTTTTATCTACAGGTGAAGAACCAGCGAGTTGATAGCTTCCAGCCTGGTGTTTGTTTTTTTTGTCCCTTCCCCCTTTCCCCTGAAAGTGAGGTAAACTGAGCAGTTATATATATATATATGTCAGCTCAGAGTGCCACATTTTGGGTGGATTGTCGGGGGTTCAGCAGTTTCTGCAGACACCAGGTTCACAGCATGACAGGATGCCATCAAAACAATGTTAAGCAAGGGTCCTATACTATCAAGCAAAAGACCACTCTATTGAAATGCAGTAATTCAAGACAGATCCCAAAAATGGATGCAATACCGGTACTCACCTCTATCAGAAAGCCGGCATTTTAAAACCACCAGACTTTTGTGTAAAACTGAACAGAGGAACCCAAACCAGGCCAAGGAAAGACTTGCTAAGAGGTGGACACAATGTAAAACTATATTCTGAAATGACTTGAAGGAAGTAATTATTTAATGTATATGTAGAAATTGTAAGTTTGATTTAAACTGGGAACTAAAGTGACATTTAGCTGAATTCTGCCTGACAACTACCCCCAACAGGAGAAACCTGCTCAGCCACTCTTCCCGGGCCTAGCTGCATCCTGCTTCCCCACCAAAAGGAGTTGACACCTCTCTGATCAGATTAGGGGAGGGGCACCTGCAGGAGGTTTAACAAAGCCTTGTCCTGGACTCAGGCAAATGTTATATTGGGGGGGGCGTAAAGTGGCTTCCTCTTGGGAGAAGTGGGAGGAGAAGTGCCTCTGGGAGCCACCCGAGCTGGAGGTGGGGGCAGACATAAGCTTCCCCTATGTGCTTTAGAACCTAAACCACACCCATCTGGGCCAGAGCATAATTTTAAAAAAAGATGGATAATTCATAATACAGACTTGTCAGAATTATATAAGTAATATCATTATTCTTGTGATTTTTCTGTGCACGTTTAAAGAGGTGTTAGGACCCTGTGGTGTATGCTGGGGGGTTGCTAGCAGAAAATAGGGTCTTACTCCAAATGTCTGCATGTTAAAAATCTGACACTTCATCAATTAATGTCCATGCTCCTTGTGCACATGTGTGTAATTTTTGGTAAATGTCCGATATTGGTAAACCAGTCAAAAAGCGCAAAATGTTGTCATCTTTGAATGCAAGCCCCCAGGAAGATCAGAGGCGACAAGCATGGACCATAAGGAATATATAATGTGTACATGTAATTTCAACAAATTGTGTATCTGGGAAATATGTATTTGAATCAAATATAGATTTGTGGGCAAATTGACCAGGGGAGGATCCTCTGACCCATAAACAGACCTCATCATGATGACAATCCATTTTCTTCCCCCAATCATGGGAGAGGGGAGAATTGGGCCAATGACAACTAGAGAGGGGCAGGCTCAGTTATGCCACGCACACACCCACTTCCAAAACACATAAAAAGAGACTGCTGGGACAGGTAGAGACATTCAATTCCATTTGCTGCGGAGCGTGCTGACCGACGACTTCACATCCAGAGATCCAACACTTAGGGCCTCATTACATGGTAGGCGGTAACAATGGCGCTATTAGCGCCATGGTTGCCGCCGGTACCGTACCGAGTCCGCCTTGGTGGATGTCGGAATTACCGCCCTACTCCAAGGTGAGCAGGGGCGGTAATTCCCCATTCACCAAGGCCCTTCCCCATTCCCATTTTTGCCCCATATGGCATAATGGGAATGGGGAAGGTGCTAATTACGGTACCGCAAATTGCGGTACCGTAATTAGCTCCGAGGTCCCTTTGCGGGTCCCGTCCTTAACGCCTGGAAAAACCAGGCGTTAAGGGAGGACCCACAAAGGAACCTCGTAGTAAGGCGGTAAGGGTTTACCGGTACCGGTGCCCTTACCGGTACCGGTAAACCCATACCGCCTACCTTGTAATGAGGCCCTTAGACTTCCAAGCTAAACAGAGACTACAGAACTTTGAACCAAGAAGGCCCACTGCAAGCAAAAGTATTCTCAGCAGGCCTTCAGAATCCAGCAAACCTAACCAAACTATTCAACAGCCGGGTGAGCTGTTTGAATTCTTTGCCAAGAACTTGTGCCGGAACCGCAGACCAGACCCAGACCGCTGTGAGCAGAACCAGAGATCCGGATTGCTGTGAGCAGAACCGGTGCCTTATTGACCCACCGAGCAGAGAGAACCGCTGCTGGACGTGTTGACCAGATCCGTGACGATGCCCATTCATTTCAAAATTAGGAGTGAGTATCCGCCAGAACTGTGCAGGACCCAATCTCTTAGTTAAAATAATCTAATCCAAACTATTTTAACCTAATTAGAACAGCCTCCTAGAAATCGTGTCATCTGTCATTTGTAAAGCTGCACAACTGTCACCTGTCAATTCTGCAGCTGCAAGCTGTCACCTGTCATTTTGAGTTTTACTTTAAATCCGAAAATCTACCTTTATTAAATCGTCTGTATCTCTGGATCCGTTTGTCCTAGGAACGTGGTTTAACTTTCATTTTAAAGCTGCTAGGCTTTCCAACGAACCTAGAACCGACTTCCTAAGCCCTACTCCCTATACTTTTTCCTCAATCGCGATTTACGCACTCGCAAAACTTACCGCGATTTGCGATTTTTTTCTCAATTTCTCCACTTGTCAAAATAGCAGCTCCATTCTTTCCTTTGTTAAAATCAGTTTGCAACCTGGAAATAACTCATAGAGCATTGCTAAAGTGAGCCTGAACTAATACCAACAAGCATCTCTCACTCACCCTGAATCTCTAGAGGGAATTAAAATCAGTTAGCACTTTTCCCATCCGTTGCCATCATATTTAAAAGCATTTTGGGCCTGTGTTTCAAACTTCTACCTGTTTCCTCTAAGCTTGCTGGGGGGGAACTGAATTTCGTATTGTATTTGATTGCATTCCTGAGAACTGTGTGCTCCTCTTTCCATCTCCTTCCATTTCTTACATTGCATGGGGGGGGGGTGAATTGCCAGAGAAAAAGTGATTACATTGTTGTTGGTTGAAATCATATCAAGTTTATTTGCTGTACTGCATTTTATTCCACCTTGCATTTCCTTGAAACCATAAAGCATTTTCAGCTACCTCATCCTCTATACTACTCCTAAGTAATCAAGGGTACCACTGTAACATTACCCATTGTCGATCCACATCATATTTCTCAGTGTACTATCAGATATTAATTTATTATAAAAGTGTCATATATATATATATATTGTTTAATTTTTCAAATAAACCTTTTCATTTGCAAAATAAACCTACTTCTTGGCTCAGTAGGGTCAGGGGGATTCTAAGAGAGAGGTGTTATATAAGGGTTGTCATCCAGAGTACATGAACTGGACCTAAAAATATATCAATAAGGGTTTCCCTCAGCATCCCAGACTAGGCATTGACTTAGCTGTAGTGTTGAAGTGAAGCCGCTTAACAGGTCCAATATATTGACTTAGAAATACCTCATGGCGGATACTGATGGGAGTTGCCAGGTCTATCTGTCTTTCCATTGTGGCTGTGAAATTGTGGAGCTTCCCACAGGAATGTGTGCCAGAGAGAATCTGGAATTAACAGAGAGATGGGTCTGCAAATAGGGACACAGTCCTGCCAGAGCTGCAGTACAATGACCTGAGGAAGCTGTGGAGAATTTCAGAGAGCCAACCTGAGAGAAGTAGCAGTTTGGCGGATGTTAGATAACTAACCTCTTAGTGAGGATGAAGTAAATCAAGCAATGAAAAGACTAAGGGAGCGAGCAGCATTGCAACATCATGTTGAGAGAGAGGGGTGGAGAAGATGCACCAGCCAAACAGCCAGAGAGAAGCCTTTGGAGCGACTTCAGTCCAAGAAAAGGAGACGCAGGGAAAGAGTGGAGAGTGGAAGGGTGAGGGCCATGTGATCCTGGCTGTAGAAAGGTTGGTGTCATAACATAGATGTGGCTGAAATTCCCACAGACCTGAGTAGAGACCCTCGGGTCAACCCCCACTAACAACAGTAAAACGGTGAGGCTGAGATAAAAATGCTGATGGCTGCATCCTAGAGCAAAGGTTGCTTTAGTGCATTGGATATGTGAAGGAGAGAAGGAATAGTGCCTGCTGGAACACGGAAGAGGACATTTTAAAACGAATGAGAAAGTGAAATAAAGAAACAGTGAAGGTTGGCACTGAGAGCAAAGGTTCCTGGAGAATTGTCCATTTAGAGAAGAGCAAGATGGTGAATGGTGGGACTTGAAGTCAAAATCCCCTGCAATTCAAGCAAGTAAAACCTACAAGAAAAAGTGCAGGTTGGAATTTTAAGTCAACATTTCGAAAATGGGCAATTACAAGGAGCACATGATTTATCGTCAAGTCCAAGTCTCTTGTAAATTGGAGTCAGGGGAAGCTATGATAAGAAGTGCATGCAGTGACGTAAAGTCAAAGTCGCTAGGACATTCAAATAAGTGTTAACAATAGAAAGTAATCAGGCATGCTGAGAATAAACATTCAGAAAGTGGGAGCTATAATAAGCAGGGGTTCTTGCCACTTCAATGGGGCAAGTGCTGCGCTTCAGCTTCCTCACAAGTCCCGATTGTGCAGTCCAGGGGAGTTGCTAGGTCTGGAAAAGACCCGGGGCTAAGCTGATGTCAGAATTGTTGGGACTGGGGGCTAGCTAGACTTTTGGCTGTAGCTCCTTAGATTCTATCCGGGGCTATAACCAAAAGATCAGGGGCTATAGCCCCCTTAGCCCCCCCTAGCAACGCCCCTAGTGCATTCACCTACTGCACTGTATGACCTTCAGAGCTCCTAGCCCACTGCCTTTCCTAGTTTCAAAGGGTTGTGGGCCCCATTTACCCCCCAGCACACCCTTTTGACAGCCTCTTGAATTGAGGGGGCCCCACTTCGCCCTCTGGTGTTAGGTCAATGACCAAGATACTGGCAGCAGTTGGGATTAGTGGGACTGGCACAGCTGCACAAGGGAAAGGTGAGTAAAGAATTACAATTGGACTTACTGTTCTGTAATGAGGTCAGAACATCCATGCAAGAAAACATGCAACCCAGTTCCACAGTGCCTGCACATAGTCAAGCCACTCTATGTTGTAATGTTACACCATATACAAAATGTCAAGGTGTGCACCGGTGTAGTATCAGAACACCCAAGCTTGTCAGGGGATTGGCATACTGCAAAAGCCAGCTGGGGGAAAGTAAATGCGTCAGAGGAAGGCGAGCAGAGGGTAACGCCCGAAATATATGCAATGGCCACTGGGGATTGAGGGATGGAGTGAAGAAGGTCAAGACAATCGGGATATGTGAAACATGTAGTCTCACTGTACCCCCATAACAGTGAATGCATGTCTGCCCTCTACCAGAAGCGCAGTCATAGAGCAGCATGCACAAATGTAGTGCACACAACATGGTGCATAGGTGCCCGTGCATACACAAGGACAAAGCAAATCCCCGAACTGAGAAGGCTGGTGCCCGGGAAAACCTTTGCAGATTCCACCCCGCACATAATCCTGTAACAAGATGTCCTCTACAAAACACATAACACACTCTCATCTTCTCCATGTACAATTTTCTTGTATGACACAAACAGCTGCAGGTGTATATGGGTTCAACAAACCCGAAAAAGCCACCACTTGAGGGGGAAGAATAGGAGCAGACTACCAGACCTGGAGAAGGCCAGCAACAAACATGGTGCCTATCGCTGCCCAACATGCACCACATTTACAACCTGAAGAACATGACCCCAACCCGAGCCTGGGCAACTAGACACATCAACCCTGGAAGTAAGCACAGCATGGCTTCTCGTAGTATCTGTAAGAATCACCAGGCCCTGAAATACCCCATATACCACCTGGGAAGAAGAGATGCATCAGCATCAGCACACAGTGTGCACCACTCTAACCTCCATGTGCAACATACTGGGTGATGGCCTGGTTGGATTGTCGTGGGAGCTGGCAGACTGCTGCAATCTAATAGCACAGGAAGCAAGGGCCAGCAGAGATGTGATGAAAGCAATAAGTGAAGAGGTGGGAGTAACATGCAACCGCATGCAGCACACAGCCCGAAGGCACTTGAGGCTGCAGATGAGGTAGAATGCAGAAACCATATCTGCAATGAATAGAGTAGCAGAAGCTCTTGACTGGTATGTTGTCACTATGGCTGTGGGCCCAGTTTGCAGTTCTGCTTCAAGCGTATATAACACTGACCACATCCAAACCCTGCAAGATGTGAGTAATGACTTACTTAGCAACCAGCCAACGTCACACGCCATATCCTCATTGACCTAGTGCCAGTGTCTATGGCTCCTGTAGATGTGTTCTGTGTCACCCGGGGGTGTGAGATCTATGTGGGTGTAATTAATGACGACACACACCCCTGGAACCTATGCTATGTCACAGAATGCTTGCACTATAGCAGCCCTTGTGCATGCATTAAGTGGCATTGCTATGTGTTGTTTGGCAGTTGAGAGGATCACATTGAGGACCTGATGTAGTGCACTTCACTTTGACCACTGAGAGATGTACTGGCTCCCTAAAAAGAGCTAGTGGCAAAGAAATGCAAGGTGCTCACATCCTTTACTAGTGGTGGTAAGGAACACCCTCCATTGCCGGTGAACTGAGACCCTCCTCCCAGTGGTGTGTCATCTCAAGGACTATATGGGGTGGGACACTGCACCTCAGTGTGACATCCTTATCTGCCATTTGGAAAAGAGATGTCCTCCTCTTGTGGATCCTTTCCTCTGCCTCCTTCTGTTCATTGGATGCACCCACATGATACCCACTCGCTTCGCCAATTATGAGATCTGGATGTTCCCAGTTGTGGTGGTTTTCGATACTGAGGTGAGGTTTGTTGTGATTGGGTTGCCCTTGGTCTATGGTTTGCGTGGCCACATGAGTTGCACTCATTTATGTGCGCATGTGCTCCAATTTGGAAATGAAGCAAATCTAGATGGCCGTTTCTTGGAGAAAATGGTGTGCTCTGGTTTCGTGAATCGCTGATGTGAAGCTTTTGTGCAACTTTTTGGTGCCATTTTTGGTTGCATATTTGCATGCTTTCCGCCCACTGGTGATATCTTTTGCACACTTTTTGCACTCCTTTTAGAAACTAGTTTATCTCAGAGAGGTGCGGTTTTGTTAATTAGTCACCTCTATTTTTGGTACATTTGTGACGCATTTGTGGTGCATCCATGATTTGCAATCTTGTTTTCTATTTCAGAATCTGTCTCTAAAGGTCTAAGAGTAATTGTCTTTTCCCCACAGATTGGTTGGAAACACTCTCCTCTGTGCAAAGTATACACGTTTAATGTTAGAACACATGTGTTTAAAAAAACAAGAATTGGTGTTTACAATAAAAAAAATTCTGAATTAAGGATTTAAACTTTATTAGTACCCGCCATGGGTGGGGGGCAGCCTCTCAGCCAATGAGGAGGCTCAGAACGGGGGCATTACAAGTGGTAACCCCCCCGGCTCCGAGCTACCTCGCGCTGGAGACTGCCATCTTCTCCCACCAGTGAACGAGATAAGTGTGGTCTCCCCCCTCTCCCCTTCCTCCTCCCACCATCCACATAATTCCCTCCCTGCCCCCCACCCCCACTGTCATGATTCCTGCCCCTCATGTCCCCAGCCCTCCAAGATGTCAGGCTGGAGCCAGGCCACGATCACCTACATGGCCCTCAAGGGCCTCTCCATCCCTCCAAAGACCCACTTGGAGTCAGACCTGGCGCTTGTGGCACCAGACTCACTCACTCCCATAGGATAACATTGGGGATTAGACTTGTAGTGCATTGATGGGGAGAAGATGGATGCCCCCACATATTTCGGTTCCCAGAATTGCATGTGCAGTCTAGTCTTTTGGGAGTGGTTCAGCCCAGAGACACCCGGGATACCCAGAGACTATTTAGGCCACCCCCAGGCTGAGAAACATGCTTTGTGTTTTCTGCACCTGCAGCGTGACACTCACCGTGTTCGGATCGGTCTCCAGTAGGCCTGCATCTTTCTTCTGCGCTCAGCTCCTGCAAGAACAAGAACACCGTTAGGAACAGCCTTACCTTGCGGCGCTTCTGCCCATCATTCATCTCTTCTTCTGTTCTGCGGGCATCTTCGGCGGTGTCATTCCCATCCCGGCACGCCGCTTCCTAAGGAAAAGGGAAAAGAACAGAAAAAAGGCATTAGTAAGCATTCAGCAAATCTTTGCTTATTTTTAAAGACTGTACGAGCTTCAAACGCTTACCTGAATCCCAGCCGCTCTGGGTGAACTCTGTCTCTGGAACTTCTCATCCATCTGCAAGGGGGAAAAGACACTGTAGGTTAGCGTGGAAACATCTAGAGGCGCCGCATACCGTGTTTACTCACCGCATTTCTTCTTCATAACCGGCATCCACGCTGAAAAGGTTGCGGCACCTAAAAGACACAGAAAAATAACTCTGTTGAATACAAATACGAAAGGGTCACATTGCGCATCGCGCTCTCACTCACCTTCAGCGCTACTCATCTCAGCAGCACGTCGCCATCCCCGGATGCTGCCCATCATCTAGGGAAGGAAAGGAACGAAGTTAGAGAACTGTTGAAAATACTCATTATACTTACCTGTCGGACTCTTGCCAGTGAAGTAACTAGGCAGCAACGAGCCCGCATCAATCAACATGCCTACGCACTGAAAGCAGGATGGAGAGCGCACTTTCCAAGAAAACAAGGTGAGCTGTCGATCAAAGGGAAGAGTTGGACCCCGGGGAAGAAGGGGTTCAAGCACACAGAGACAATAGGAAGTTAAACTCTTCCAATCCTGTGTTTCAGGCCCAGTCTCCAGTCGATTAGACTCCAGGGAAGGGTTTGAGGTCGTAAGAGGTCAGAACAGGCTGATTGACGTCCCCGTGGATACCAGGTGAGCGTTACAGAACACAAAGCCTCACATGAAAATCCACCTGGGTGTCATGGAAACGTCAGAAACCGACCAATTAGCCCACATGTTGGGGCAGCTACGTTCCGAAGTACATGCAGCCAGGCAGGAGACCAACACCCTGAGGAGAGAGCTGATAGTAGCCAAAGAACGCAATGATGATTTAATCCGGCAACTTCTCCAGTCACAAGCAGGGCATGCAACATTGCTGGGAAGCATGCCCTCGATTCCAGCACCATCAGCCAATCCCGTTCAGATAACCCTTCCTGGGGCCGTTCCTTTGGCCCCCGCCCGAACGATTTACGGGGGATCCCAAGAGGTTTGCAACGTTCATGAACCAGTGCCACCTGCACTTCCTTTGTAGACCAGGGGCCTTTCTGAATGACCAATCACGGGTCGCTTTTGTGCTATCCTACCTGAGTGGTAGTGCCGCGGACTGGTCTGTACCCTTTGTGGCCCAAAACAATCCTTTGCTGCATGACTTCAGGGGCTTTCAGCAGGAGATGGAAAAGCTGTTCGCCCATCGTACTCATGGGCAGGCATTAGACAACAAACTTCTGTCCCTACGCCAAGGGAATCAAGACCTATTAACATACATAGCCACGTTTCAATAGACTCCTATTTGAAGCAGAATGGCCAGTGGAGAACAGAACCATGTTATTTCATCAGGGGTTGCGGGGGGAGCTCAAGGATGTTCTCGCACAAGTAGTGAACCCCCCGAAAGACTGCTCAGAATTCATTGACCTTGTTGTTCAAATGGATCATAGGTTGCAGGACCGAAGAGCAGATCAAACCAGACCGGACCATCGCCCTATGTATGTGCGTTCAAAGGACAATATTGCCCGCACAACGGAAGGTTCACGAGAACCAATGCAAATCGGGGGGTTAGATCCCCCTTGACTTAAGCAGAAAGGGATAAAAGGAGACAGCAGCAGTTATGTCTGTACTGTGGAAGGTCAGGTCATTTCCTTAAAGAGTGCCCTGTGAAGCCACCGAGGAGGACTGTAGGGGCCACGGACAAGGAAGATACCATCAAGGAATCGGAAAACTCCCCAGCCCGGCAAGTGTAGGTGTCCACTTGTCGAGCGAAGAAAGTGAACTACAGACCTCCCATTTTGCACTATCTGTGGTCTTGATCAATCACCAACAACCATCTCGGATGCACGCAGTAAGAGGGTACATTGACAGTGGAGCCGTTGGGAATTACATCGACCAGGATCCTGCGGCAAAGATGGGGCTTCCGTTACACCCTAAATCAACCACCGACACTGTTACCACTGTCGACGGCACGGAAATAGCTTCTGGTCCAGTATCCCAATGCACTGCAGCTTTAACCCTTCTGTGCCAGGATGGACACCAAGAATCTATCATTTTCAACCTCATTAAGACACCACAGTTCCGGTTGATTTTGGGAATTCCATGGTTGGTAGCTCACTCCTCGAATCGATTGGCGAGCAAAAGAATTGGCCTTTCCCGAGACTTGCACCCACACATGTTATCGCCAAGAGAAACAACCAATAGGCACCAGAACCTCCACGCTTTTGACTGTGGCAATCGGCACCCTACCAAGTGAATACCAGGACTTTCAAGATGTCTTTCAGAAAGAACAGGCTAATACCCTGCCACCGCATAGACCATACGATTGCCAAATCAACCTGATACCCAGCGCATAAATCCCTTGAGGGCGAATTTACACACTCACAGTACTAGAAAACCAGCACCTGAAGGCCTATCTTGACCAATACCTGGCCAACGGGTTCATCCGTCCCTCGAAGTCTCCAGCAGCCAGTCCTCTATTCTTCATACCGAAAAAGGAGGAGGACTTGAGAATGTGCATCGACTATCACGCACTGAACCAGATTACGGTAAAAAACCGCTACCCCATGCCACTGATCCCTGAATTGCTTGATCAAGTCAAAGATGCCCAAATCTACTCAAAACTACACTTGAGGGGGGCATATCACCTTGTTCGCGTAAAACAGGGGGACGAATGGAAAACCGCTTTTCGCACCAAATACGGCTTGTACGAATATCAAGTAATGCCCTTTGGCCTTTGCAACACGCCTGCAGCATTTCAATACTTCATGAACGATGTCCTACGGGAATTGATTGGTGTCTCTGCTCTAGTGTGCATCGACGATATTCTAGTATATTCTGCATCAAAGCAGGACCACGTTAAACATGTCTGATCCGTATTGGAGAAACTCTGTCAACACCAGCTCTACGCCAAGCTCGAAAAGTGCTCATTCCACGTCTCTGAGGTGGAATTCCTGGGCTTTATTATCAGGCCGAATGAAATCCGAATGGATGTACACAAGGTAGATGTTATCCTGAACTGGCCATCCCCAAATTCATTGAAGGGGTTTCACAGTATGCTGGGTTTTGCAAACTTCTTCCGCCGGTTCATCCCAGGATTTTTGCAAATCATGCATCCCTTCAAGTCATTGCTAAGGAAAAGCAAAAAAAAGTTCCAGTGGACAACAGAAGCTGAGGATGCTTTCCAGGAACTCAAAGCAAGATTCACGCCACCTTGGCCCTGATCTCCCATTCCTAGTGGAAACGGATGCCTCAAGCATGGCTATGGGAGCTGTCCTCTCACAAAAGGACCCCGAAACGGGCTAGTTATGCCCTGTTGCCTTCTGGTCACGTAAATTCACATCCCTGAACTCAATTACGCGTTCACAGACAAAGAACTCCTGGCCATTAAGTCAGGCTTTAAGGCATGGCAGCATTACCTCTTGGGCTGCAGACACACAATCACCGTAATAACTGACCACCGGAACCTCCAGTACCTAAAAATGACAAAGACCCAATCCTTACGACAACTACATTGGGCTCTTTTTTTTGCTGAATATGACTACGTGATTACATTTCGACCAGGGGTGAAAAACGCGAAGGCCGATACCCTTTCCCATATGAGGGCGGAAAAGCAAGGGTATCAGACCCCTGACCCAATAGCAATCATCCCGAGTGACAAGCTCCTAGGAATCACAGCAACCATAACTCAGAAAGAATTACATGAAGAAATCTAAAACCTGATGAGTCCAGAGCAATTATAAGCATGGAGTGCACAAGGAGAACATTACATGATAAAAGATCAGTTGCCCTACTTCAGGAATCGTTTATACTTACCAAACCAAGAACTACGAGAACAAGTCATGTCCGGTTATCATGATTCCTTGATCGAGGGCCACCCCGGAATCACTAAAACCCTACCCAAGGTAAAACAAAATTATTGGTGGCCCAGGTGGCGTAAAGACATTATCCAATTCATCCTATCTTGTGGAGTGTGTGCTCAGAACAAGTCATCCAAGCAGAAACCGACTGGACTATTACAACCATTGGAAATCCCACCAGCACCCTGCCACACGTTGTCCCTCGATTTTATTACTGCCTTACCACCCAGTCAAGGGTTTAACACTATTCTTGTGGTCGTGGACCTATTTTCAAAAATGCCACATTTCATTCCTCTTAAGGGGCTCCCAAATTCTTCCACTCTGGTAAATGTATTTCTTGAAGGCATCATACGGCTCCATGGGTTTCCTTCCGTTTTAGTCTCAGACCGAGGTACTCAATTCGTATCTAACTTCTGGAGAAAATGCTGCTCTATGGCCCAGATCGACATCTGGCTATCCACCAGTCACCATCCCCAAACGGATGGTCAAACTGAGAGGACAAATCAGACGCTCGAGCAGTATCTGTGTTGCATGTTACACCAAGCTGAAGGAAGCTGGTTCGACCTATTATGGATAGCCGAATATGCTTATAATAATTCCCTACACACCAGCACTGGGCAGAAACCCTTTTATACCATGTATGGCAGGCACCCATGTACTTCTGAGTTGGACGTTCCTACAACCCTGGAAATGCCAGCAGTCAAAACCTTGCACACGACCATTTCTCAAACCTTTAAAAGGGCAGCTGAACACCTACTTCAAGCTAATAATCGGCAAAAGAAGTTTGCTGATCAACACCGAGCAAAGGCCCCCAACTACCAAGTGGGAGTCAAAGTCTGGCTGGCGTCTAAAAACATGTCCATTAAAGGAACCCAAACTTTCCGTCCAAGATACCTGGGTCCATTCACCGTCACCACCCTGATAAATCCTGTGGCGGTCAGACTAGCTTTGCCGTCAAACATGCAGATTCATCCTGTGTTCCACGTGTCGCTCCTTAAACCTGTTCAACCTGGGACCCGGGTAGCAATGCCACCGCAGCCAGTAGTCATCGCAGGGGAGCCAGAATTCGAAGTCAAGGACATCCTGGATTCAAAGTACGTCAGATCCAAATTATACTACTTAGTAGACTGGAAGGGGTATGGTCCACAAGACAGGACATGGGAGCCTTGTGAGTACATCCATGCACCTTGCTTGCTTAGATGATTTCATTAAAACCATCCAAACAAACCAGGACCAGACAGAAGAGCCACCTTTAGAGGGGCCTTGGGGGGGAGTGCTGTCATGATTCCTGCCCCTCATGTCCCCAGCCCTCCAAGATGTCAGGCTGGAGCCAGGCCACGATCACCTACATGGCCCTCAAGGGCCTCTCCATCCCTCCAAAGACGCACTTGGAGTCAGACCTGGCGCTTGTGGCACCAGACTCACTCACTCCCATAGGATAACATTGGGGATTAGACTTGTAGTGCATTGATGGGGACAAGATGGATGCCCCCACATATTTCGGTTCCCAGAACTGCATGTGCAGTCTAGTATTTTGGGTGTGGTTCAGAACAGAGACACCCGGGATACCCAGAGACTATTTAGGCCACCCCCAGGCTGAGAAACATGCTTTGTGTTTTCTGCACCTGCAGCGTGACACTCACCGTGTTCGGATCGGTCTCCAGTAGGCCTGCATCTTTCTTCTGCGCTCAGCTCCTGCAAGAACAAGAACACCGTTAGGAACAGCCTTACCTTGCGGCGCTTCTTCCCATCATTCATCACTTCTTCTGTTCTGCGGGCATCTTCGGCAGTGTCATTCCCATCCCGGCACGCCGCTTCCTAAGGAAAAGGGAAAAGAACAAAAAAAGGCATTAGTAAGCATTCAGCAAATCACTTATTTTTAAAGGCTGTACGAGCTTCAAACGCTTACCTGAATCCCAGCCGCTCTGCGGATCTCTGTCTCCGGAACTTCTCATCCATCTGCAAGAGGGAAAAGACACTCCAGGTTAGCGTGGAAACATCTAGAGGCGCCGCATACCGTGCTTACTCACCGCATTTCTTCTTCATAACCGACATCCAAGCTGAAAACGTCGCAGCACCTAAAAGACACAGAAAAAGAGCTCAGATCAATACAAATTTGAAAGGGTCGTATCGCGCATCGTGCTCTCACTCACCTTCAGCGCTACTCATCTCAGCAGCACATCGCCATCCCTGGACGCCGGCCATCATCTAAGGAAGCAAAGGAACAAAGTTAGAGAACTGTTCAAAAGACTCATTATACTTACTTGTCGGACTTTTGCCAGTGAAGTAACTAGGCAGCAACGAGCCCGCATCAATCAACACGCCCCTGCGCTGAAAGCAGGATGGAGAGCACGCTTTCCAAGAAAACAAGGTGAGCTGTGGATCAAAGGGAAAGGTTGGACCCCAGGGAAGAAGGGGTTGAAGCACACAGAGACAATACAGAGTTAAACTCTACCAATCCTGTGTTTCAGGCCCAGTCTCCAATCGGGTAGACTCCAGGGAAGGGTTCAAGGTCGTAAGAGGTCAGAACAGGTTGAGTGACGTCCCCGTGGATACCAGGTGAGCGTTACACCCACTTACCTCCTTGTCCCCAGTGTGTCCGCTCCCGATCTGTGACAGGCCACCACGGAAAGGAAGAAGGGACTACGTGAAACAAAATGCTTTTAGTACACCGGTTTTACGGGGGGGCATAACCACTTTGGATAACGCCCCGGGGAATTACCTGAAGCAGTAATGCCCCCCCCTCGCTCGGGGCTTATTGCTTAAGTGAGATATGTAACTGTTATGAGAAGCTCGAGCAAAGGTTCTAACCAGTAAGTAACCCGTTGCAACAACGGAGAGAGAAAAGGTAAATAAACTCCATGCACAGCTTCCATCAATAGCTTGCTCTTGCTTACAAAGCTCTGGTGTACATGTATCCTTCACCAAAAGCATCCTCCTGCCGGAAATGTTTTAATAGTATTAGTTTTGGTTCATAGTTGGTGCTAAAGCACCACTGTGCCAAACCTGAAAATATCCTTCCCTTCATTGTGTGACTGGCTATTGTGCCCAGTTTGTTTCACTGGAAAAAATGCAGCACGAGTCTGTTAAAATCAACTTGACAATGGCAACCACACTGCTCATCTCTGTCATGTGCAAACAGCTACCCACTTCCTTCTCATGTATAGTCTGTCTGCCAGTCTCAATGTGTACAAACATGCACAAGTGGAATCCCGATATTTGGCAACCGTGGCTTCATGCCTCTGGTAAATATCTATGTTGGCACCGCACCTCCTTTGTATTGTATCCAGAAATGCAAATTTCAGGGATTACCTGGGCTCCATGGCTAGGGGGAAGTAGGCAGCAAAGTAGAATTAACGTCTTGTCCAACCAGCCCTGTTGGCAACACCCAGATCTCCCTTTGTCTCCTCCACTTCCTGAAGTGTAGTGAATTATCCAGGTAAAAATCAGTGCTTTACCCATAATACTCATAGTTACCATCAAAATGCTCAGCTGAAGAGTTTGCTGACAATGCCGTTTCCGCCCATGGGGTACACCAAAACGTATTGCACGGGTCCTTAGTTTTCTTTTTGCACCCCATGTTTTCATACTGGCAAGTAATTTACTACTGTAGAAATAGTGCAATGATTTTTGTTTGAACAATTATACTGCCATTACAACATCGAAGTGCCAGGCTGTTATGCAAGTCTATGCAAAAAGGACGAGCATACTCTTCTTTGGCAGTTAAGGGGTTAAGGTATAACCAACCACACACATTCACACATACAATTTTTTTTTTAAATAAATCTGACAAATGCAATGAAATGCATATACGTAACCGATAAACACTAAGAAAAAAAAGGAAAAGAATGTACACATATAAGAAAAAAATCTCTTGAAATAGACAAATGCACAATTCATGTCAGACTCAGAAGGGACCTTGGTGCTGGGTAGATAATGTGATATGGAGCAGGTGTCACACGCAAACATCACCCCTCCCAAGATAGAAAGCAATCTATTTGAACAGATTAGGTGGATGTACTCGAGCCTGGACGGAGGGAGACTAGAAAATGGAGTACCAGATGTTGTTAAATACAATATTAAATTATGTATTGTTCATCAACACTGGTTCCGAGATAAAGCAACATTTGGATAATTATAAATTGTTTTAAAAAAGAGGAATGTATATGACTAATATCTAGAAGTGTGTGTAATTGCCTTTTTCATGCACAGTTTGCCTAATGCTTTGTATGGCTTGCGATTGTGTACAGGCTTTGCATATGTGCTACCCTAAGTGCTTTTTAAAGAAAAAATATGCAGGTAGGCGCCATCCCTGCATTGCAGACAGTTCTGGTGTCACACCCATCCTGAACTGCCTGTTGCTCAAAGTATTCCCAAGAAATGATGAAAGGATGCTTGCCTGTTCACCCGTCCAATTGTCACATATCTGTAACATGCAGACAGGAGCACATATCATCACTTACAAAATAACCTATTTGCATAGCAACAAATGACTCTATATCAAATGCAGGACTTCTAATCATATTAAATATCCACAAACATATTGATATTTACTAGATGACAAATATACTTTTCATGATTCATACTAATTGCCCTGCAGGAGCAATTATTTGTGCTCTGTGTAAAAATGGGGGTGATTGTATGATTGGGGTTGTATATACCACATTCCTAGCTGGAAAGCAAAACAACACTGTACAACGGCAGGATGCATAATAAAACACAATAGGAGGGGTATAATTAGATGATTGGAATACCAAGCATGTAGTTAGAAGAATATGGCGGGTTGGCATACAGAGAGGTAGAGTATGGGCATACAAGCGAGGGAGGTGAAGAGGAACCTAGTCTGTGTCGGGCATCGACACCTATACTCTTGTCACATATGTTATGTAATGAGGGTCTGAAGGGCTAACAAGCTAAAGCAACCATTTGTCCAACGTATGTGAACAATATACGGTGTGCTTTAACATGTTGCGCACACATACACACACACATATGTGTGCCACTGTGAAAGTATTAAAAGCTCTATGTAGTTCAAACTGCATTATCTGGAACGGGCCTGTGCCTGCGGAATGACAAGGTGCTTATTTATTGCTATCCGTGAATTGTTTTGAACAAAATGTTCACTGAGTCAAATATAAATGGGCAGAATTTGATTTATATGACCTGGTTTCAACATGCAAGTCATTAAGTATTTATTCATAGACTTGTTCATTTGAAAATCTCCTGCATTTTAATGGTTAGCAGTGCATTTGCACACTACTGTGTTCACGAAGCAAACCAAATGTTTTAAAATGACACAAAGTATCCATGATAGTCATCGTCATTCATAATATTCATTGTCAGAAGATGTTTCTCCAGCTGCTCATACTACGCTACCCTTTCCCTTACTCAACGTTCACCCACAGGGCCCTGGCCATAATGTCTCGAATACCAGCCAGACTAGACTACGCAACCAGCCTCTAACTCGGACTCCCAGAACAACTTATAACTAAACTTCAAAGAGTTGTAAATGCAACAGCAAGACTACTTCTCAGAATGAAGCCATTTGAAAATATCACGTATGTTTTACATACTCTCCACTAGCCTCCCATCAGTGGCGTAATACAAGATCTGGGGCCCTCTGCAAGCCATGCTGAGGGGCCCCCCCCAACTCGACAATAAATCACAGGTCGCGCTACACTGTGGGCCGGCCTAGATTACCATGCTTGTGCAATACGCACGCACGTGCTGCTGAAGGGGTATGCCACCCACTGCACTAGGAGAAAGCTATAAAGATGTATTTTAATGAAATATACAACACGCTTTCAGAGAGAAAATTGCTAAAAAGCCACAGTGTTTGCTATTGTTTTGTAGGGTAATCCAATACATGCTAGTCACCAACAGTACACATGAACATTAATGCTTTGCTATTAAAAATGCCATGCCACAATGAAAACATGTCCAACTGGCTGCACAATATAGACCAATGTAGACACATAATAACATTACAGTAAAACATGCCAGACCACATTAAGACATACCTAGACTGGTTGCACCAAAATGCAAGTCGAAGCAATACGACTCATCAAGAAGAGAGCACACATTCAAGCCTGCGTCTCTGGGGCCTTTAACAACACAGCCAAACTCTTTAAAACCTGCAAGGAACTGGCCTATCCTGTTGGGGTCTCTACCTCTCCTGTTCCTTCAACAAGCCCTATGTATGGCTTTGGCCTCTCGTTTCTCCGTTAAAACTCAGGACATCCTGTCCCCTATCTCCTCTTTCTCTCTAACACCTGACAAGGTTTCTAGACAAGTCCCATCTATGGAAGTGTCATCAAAACAGGTGCTCGCCTGATCCTCCAGAACTACAAAGGACCACATTGACACCCTTGATCCAGCCTTGGCCGATTTATGTAATCATTCTTTTGCCACTGGAACTTTTCCCTCTCCCAAACTCTTGGAAAAGCTGGCCAACTGTCAGCTTACTCTCCACACTGAATCTGTTGGTTGTCTACATGACCATCAGTCTGGCCTAAGAGCTGCCAGAGGCACATAAACTGCTCTCCTGAACACCAGTGAAGATCTGATCTCTAACCTTGATTCCAGCATTCCTTCTGTCCTCACCCTCCTTGAACTTTCCTCTGCATTTGACATGGTCAACCACGCCATCCTGATCAATCGACTCCATAAGAACCTGGGCATCATGGATCAGGCCCTGGAGTGATGACCTCCTTCCTCTTGGACCGCCCCTCCCAGGTACAACTTGGTCCCTTTCACTCTACCACCTCTCTCTACCCTTGGTGTTCCCCAGGGCTCTATACTCTCACCCAGGTTTTTCAACTTCTACTTGGCCCCTTTGGCCCACCTGATCTCTACCTTCTCCTCTAACGTTCAGTGTTATGCGGATGACACTCAGCTTTCCTTGAGGCTCCCCTCAGCCTACTCTCCTCTCTCGCTCATTCCTGGTGTCATCTTCAACTCCACTCTCTCCTTCTCTCCTTACATCTCGGATGTCGCCAATAAGTCCCACTACCAGCTGCACCTCCTCAAAGGCACTCTTCCCTTTCTCACTTTCCCCCAGAAGCTCTCTGTCTCCATAGCTGTGGTACTCTCTATGCTGGACTCCTGCAACAGCCACTTTCTCAATCTGCCTTCCTCTACTCTCCACCCTCTGCAACTAATCCAGAACAGGACTGCAAGACTTGTCCTTGGCCTCAAGCCCAGGGACCGTATTTCTCCAGCCATGAAATCTATCCACTGGCTCCCAGTGGCTGCAAGGATCAATTTCAAGACCCTTTGCATTGTCCACAAGGCTTTCTGGGGCAGGGATATGCATTACATCCAATAATCCCTTCCAAAATACCTTCCTTCTCGAGCCCTAAGGCTTAGATGCTTCTCCAGGCAGAGGGTGTGGGGGTAGATCCCTCTCCCCTGCAGGTGCCTCCCTCTGGAATGGTTTCTTTCTCCCTCCCCTGCTAACCTACCTGACCTATCTGTCTACTGTACCAACTGGTTGCTTGGCTACCCTCAGTCTCTTTCTTGATCAGTCAACCTTGTACTGCCTCTGGGCCCAAGCGTTTCGAGGCGCGAAAAGACAATGAGGGTGAAACAAGGGAGGACAGAATAATGATCCTACTAGGCCTTGTGTCATTCAGATTGCACAAGTGTGGAAAAGATGGAAGGGGAGACGTGCCAGGGGGAGGGGAAGGAGGAAGTGCAGTTAACTCACAAGTGGAGCCAGCGGGTGGCTCATAAGTGCAGAGAGGAGATACTGTACGGTTGCAGATCCAGGCCCTTAAGTGCTGGGGAGCCCGGGGGCAGTGTAAGGGCAACTGGACATGTAGTAGACTGGGCCCAAGTTCAGAGGGGCTTACGGAGGCCAAAGACTGCTTGCATGGCACTGTTTTGTGTGGTCTGGAGGGACAGCAGATTAGCTTGTGTGGTCTCCCCGAAGACTATTGCAATAGTCAAGTCTTGAGTTGACTAGAGCAGAGGCTAGGGTGCTTCGGTTGTTAACTTGTTAACTGAGATATAGGGCGTAATTGGATTAAGTAGCCTGACCACATAGCCACAAGATGAGCGTGTGTATGATACATGAGATGTCATGTTAAGTTCAGTATCATGTTGAATTTTATGGGTTTTGACACAATCTGAGACCTTGATTTGGTTATTGGCGATATTAAAGTTTTCATATGAGGTATGAAGTTTCTTGAGTCTCTGGCTGGTAGTCACAATAAGAAGCTCAGTCTTAGAGTCATTCAGGGCCGGGGAGTTTGAGACCATCCAGGATTGTATTGCAGCACGGACATAATAACATAACGGATGTTAGAGAACTCTTGATAACTGCCGACGAGTTCAAATGCCACCTGAGTGTCATCAGCATAGTTGGTATACTTGACACCCAGGCGGTCCATTAAATCAAGCAGTGACCGAATATAGATGTTAAAGAGTGATGGCGAAATGGAGGATCCCTGAGGGACTCCTGCATTAACCAAATCAGGTGAGGATTGAACATTGTCGACATTGTCAAGTTTTTTCAGTGAATATGTATATATATATTCAGTGAAAAAACGTTGTTAAAGGGACGTTATGGTTAAGTTGCGCTACTAAAAACCTATGAAATTCAGTGAAAAAAACTTTGTTAAAGGGACGTTATGGTTCCAAGTAAAACCGAAAAACCCTTGAAATTCACCAGTTATGGTAAGCTAAGCAACCATAACTAGCGCCACCACCGTGCACTGCTAAGACTAACGCCCACAACATCAAAGATGACATCATAAATGTCATTGATGACATCACTGATGACATCACATGTGTATGTACTTTTCATGAAATATGTGTACAAGAGATTCTTATTATAATGTTGCGAAAAAAGTGTCAAGGATCATTGCAATAAATATCATAACCTAATTAGTGTATTGAATGATGCATTGATATAAATAGCATTCTATTATGGGGTTCTATCTGGTATACTAAGCTACTCATGCAGAAACATAGCATTGTGTGCAGCGTACAAGATGAAGGTATAATATTCGTAATGTTAACCTGTTGAATAATGAAATGATAATTGCTTTCTTAATAGATTTTTGTGTACTGTGAAATATGTAATAAGTAGGTAATAAAACTCATGTATTACATAATTGCATTACTATAGACAAAACACAAAGAGACAAGAACACATACCAATATGGGTATATGCAGGGAAAGTGAAGTTAGCAAAAAAGCACAAGTAGTAGCAGAAACAATTCATAACTTAAGTGATTATTTTCATGCAAATAAATGATTTCTCTGTTTCAAAGCTGCTATTTACCCTATGTATATGTATCACTTGATGTGATTGGACCCTAAGGAAAGTAGTGTGAGTACAATGTACACAAATATGACCATATACAGGGAAAGTACAGCCATAAAAAACAACAGAACTATCAGAAAGTGCTGATAAGTCTATTGATTATCTTTATGCACAAAAAGGATTGCTGTCTTTCAAGCTTGTGTCTTCCCATATGTTTATGTTTCATGTGATGTGACTGGACTCTAAGGGAATTACTGTAAGAACCTACTTGAAGGATACGTCTACATATAAAATAACATTTTTAGTTTCTGACTGTTACTGAAGAAAACCATGTGGCCGAGATATGTCAGCAAAAGTAAAAAGAGTGAGCCAGACGTGTAATGTAATCAGTGATGTCATCAATGACATTTGTGATGTCATCTTTGATATCGTGGGTGTTAGTCTTAGCAGTGCACGGTGGTGGCGTGAGTTATAGTTGCTTAGCTTACCATAACTGGTGAATTTTAAGGGTTTTTCGGTTTTACTTGGAACCATAACTTCCCTTTAAAAAAGTTTTTTTCACTGAATTTCATAGATTTTTAGTAGCGCAACTTAAGCTTAACGTACCTTTAACAAAGTTTTTTCACTGAATTTCATAGGTTTTTAGTAGTGCAACTTAACCATAACATCCCTTTAACAAAGTTCTTTCATTGAATTTCATAGGTTTTTATTAGTGCAACTTAAACATAAAGTCCCTTTAACAAAGTTTTTTCATTAAATTTCATAGGTTTTTATTAGTGCAACTTAACCATAACGTCCCTGTAACACATTTTTTTTTAAGCGAATTTCATAGGTTTTTATTAGTGCAACGTCACCATAACATCCTTTTCAATAGATGAAGACCACTAGCATCTTAGGTCCTCAAAGTGGGAACCCTGGGTGGTAAAAAAAAAGATTTTTCTTCCCAAACCGGTGTAGGAAGAAAAATCTTTTACCAAGATGGCCACCATGGAAAGGGAAGGCGGGGTGTATAAAGAGAACACAACAGGGCATGAGCTGGGGGTGGAGGGGAACAGGGCACACACAGGGCATGAGCAGGGGGTGGGGGGAACAGGGGAGACATGGGGCATGAGCGGGGTGGGGGGAACAGGGAAAACATGGGGCATGAGCGGGGGTGGGGGAAAACGGAGGGAGACATGGGGCATGAGCGGGGGGTGGGGGGAACAGGTCAGACACGGGACATGAGTGGGGGTGGGAGGCAACAGGGGGGAGACACGGGGCATGACCGGGGGGGTGGGGGGAACAGGAGGGAGACACAGGGCATGAGCGGGGGGTGGGGGGAACAGGAGGGAGATACGGGGCATGAGCAGGGGGTGGGGGGTAACACGAGGGAGACACGGGGCATGAGCGGGGGGTGGAGGGGAACAATGCAGACACAGGACATGAGCGGGGGTGGGGGGTACAGGAGGGAGACACGGGGCATGAGCGGGGGGTGGGGGTACTGGAGGGAGACACGGGGCATGAGCGGGGGTTAGGGGGTATCACGAGGGAGACACGGGGCATGAGTGGGGGGAACAGGAGGGAGACACAGGGCATGAGCGGGGGTGGGAGGTAACACGAGGGAGACACGGGGCATGAGTGGGGGGAACAGGGGAGACACGGGGCATGAGCAGGGGGTGGGGGGAACAGGGCACACACAGGGCATGAGCAGGGGGCGGGGGGGAACAGGGGAGACACGGGGCATGAGCGGGGGGTGGGGGGAACAGGGGAGACACGGGGCATGAGCGGGTGGTGTGCGGAACAGGGGAGACACAGGGCATGAGCGGGGGTGGGGGGAACAGGGCAGACACGGGGCATGAGCGGGGTGGGGGGTACAGGAGGGAGACACGGGGCATGAGCGGGGGGTGGGGGGAACAGGGCAGACACGGAGCATGAGCAGGGGTGGGGGAACAAGAGGAAGACACGGGGCATGAGCGGGGGGTTGGGGGGACAGGAGGGAGATACGGGGCATGAGCATGGTGTGGGGGGAAGAAGAGGGAGACACCTGGCATGACCGGGGGCGTGGGGGTAACAGGGGAGACATGGGGCATGAGCGGGGGTGGGGGGGAACAGTGAAGACACGGGGCATGAGTGGGGGGTGGGGGGATCATGAGGGAGACATGGGGCATGAGCAGGGGTGGGGGAACAAGAGGAAGACACGGGGCATGAGCGGGGGGTGGGGGGATCGTGAGGGTGACACGGGGGATGAGCGGGGGGAACAAGGGAGACACGGGTCATGAGCGGGGGCTGGGGGGAACAGGGGAGACATGAGCAGGGGGTGGGGGGAACATGGCAGACACGGGGCATGAGCGGGGGGTGGGGGGAACACGAGAGAAACATGGGGCATGAGTGGGGGGAACAGGAGGGAGACACAGGGCATGAGCGGGGGGTGGGGGGTAACACGAAGGAGACATGGGGCATGAGTGGGGGGGACAGGAGAGACAGGGGGCATGAGCGGGGGTGGGGGGTAACACGAGGGAAACACAGGGAATGAGCGGGGGGTGGGGGAACAGGGCACACACAGGGCATGAGCAGGTGGTGGGGGAACAGATGACAGGGGAGACAAGGGGCATGAGCGGGGGTGGGGGGAACAGGGAAGACACGGGGCATGAGCGGGGAGTGTGGGGAACAGGGGAGACACGGGGCATGAGCGGGGGGTGGGGGGTACAGGAGGGAGACACGGGGTATGAGCAGGGGGTGGGGGGGACAGAGGAGACACAGGGCATGAGCGGGGGTGGGGGGAACAGGGGAGACACGGGGCATGAGCAGGGGGTGGGGGCAACACAAGGGAGACACAGGGCATGAGCAGGGGGTGGGGGAACAGGGCAGACACGGGGCATGAGCGGGGGTTGAGGGGGACAGGAGGGAGACACGGGGCATGAGCAGGGGGTGGGGGGAAGAAGAGGGAGACACGGGGCATGAGCGGGGGGTGGGGGGAACAGAGGAAACAGGGCATGAGCGGGGGTGGGGGGAACAGGGAAGACACGGGACATGAGCAGGGGGTGGGGGGAACAGGGCAGACATGGGGCATGAGCGGGGGGTGGGGGCAACACGAGGGAGACACGGGGCATGAGCGGGGTGGGGGTACAGGGCAGACACGGGGCATGAGCGGGGGGTGGGGGGTACAGGAGGGAGACACGGGGTATGAGCAGGGGGTGGGGGGGGACAGAGGAGACACAGGGCATGAGCGGGGGTGGGGGGAACAGGGGAGACACGAGACACGGGGCATGAGCAGGGGGCGGGGACAACACAAGGGAGACACAGGGCATGAGCAGGGGGTGGGGGAACAGGGCAGACATGGGGCATGAGCGGGGGTTGAGGGGGACAGGAGGGAGACACGGGGCATGAGCAGGGGGTGGGGGGAAGAAGAGGGAGACACGGGGCATGAGCGGGGGGTGGGGGGAACAGAGGAAACAGGGCATGAGCGGGGGTGGGGGGAACAGGGAAGACACGGGACATGAGCAGGGGGTCGGGGGAAGAGGGCAGACATGGGGCATGAGCGGGGGGTGGGGGCAACACGAGGGAGACATGAGGCATGAGCGGGGTGGGGGTACAGGGCAGACACGGGGCATGAGCGGCTGGTGGTGGGGACAACAGGGAGACATGGGGCATGAGCAGGGGGTGGGGGGGAAGAAGAGGGAGACATGGGGCATGAGCGGGGGGGGAACAGAGGAAACATAGGGCATGAGCAGGGGGTGGGGGGAACAGGGCAGACACAGCGCATGAGCGGGGGGTGGAGGGAACAAGAGGTAGACACGGGGAATGAGCGGGGGGTGGGGAGGGACAGGAGGGAGATACGGGGCAGGGGATGGGGGGGAGAAGAGGGACACACGGGGCATGAGCGGGGTGTGGGGGGGAACAGAGGAGACACGGGGCATGAGCGGGGGTGGGGGGAACAGGGGAGACACGGGGCATGAGCGGGGGTGGGGGCAACACGAGGGAGACACGGGGCATGAGCAGGGAGGTGTGGGGGGAGACACAGGGCACACATGGTGCATGAGTGGGGGGTGGGGGGACAGGAGGGAGACACGGGGCATGAGCAGCTGGTGGGGGGAAGAAGTGGGAGACACAGGGCATGAGCGGGGGGGTGGGGGGAACAGCAGAGACACAGGCATGAGCGGGGGGTGGGGGCAACATGAGGGAGGCAAGGGGCATGAGCGGGGGGTTGGGGGGACAGGGCAGACACGGTGCATGAGTGGGGGGTGGGGGGGACAGGAGGGAGACACGGGGCATGAGCAGCTGGTGGGGGGGAAGAAGAGGGAGACACAGGGCATGAGCGGGGGGTGGGGGGAACAGGGGAGACACGGGCATGAGCGCGGGGGGGGGCAACACGAGGGAGACACGGGGGGTGGGGGGAACAGTGGAGACAAAGGGCATGAGCGGGGAGTGGGGGGAACTGGAGAGACACGGGGCATGAGCAGGGGGTGGGGGCAACACGATGGAGACATGGGGCATGAGCGGGGGGTGGAACACGAGAGAGACACAGGGCATGAGCAGGGGGTAGGGGAACAGGGCAGACACTGGGCATGAACAGGGGGTGGGGGGAACAGGGTAGACACGGGGAATGAGCAGGGGGTGGGGGGAAGAAGAGGGAGACACGGGGCATGAGCGCGGGTAAGAAAAGGGAGACACGGGGCATGAGCGGGGGGTGGGGGAAGAAGAGGGAGACACGGGGCATGAGCGGTTAGTGGGAGGGAAAGGTGTGAGACACGGGGCATGAGCGGGGGTGGGAGGGAAAGGTGGGAGACACGGGGCATGAACGGGGGTGGGGGGGAAAGGAGGGAGACACGGGGCATGAGCAGGGGGTGGGGGGAAGAAGAGTGAGGCACAGGGCATGAGCGGGGGGTGGGGGTAACAGGGGAGACACGTGGGATTGAGCGGGGGTGGGGGCAACATCGAGGGAGACACGGAGCACGAGCGGGAGGGCAGATGCGGTGGGTGGGGTGGGCAGGAAGGAGACACAGGGCTTGAGCAGGGGGTTGGGGGGAAGAAGAGGCAGACACGGAGCATGAGCAGCGGGTGGGGGAACAGAGGAGACACAGGGCATGAGCAGGGGGTGGGGGGAACAGGGGAGACACGGGGCATGAGCAGGGAGTGGGGGAACAGGGGAGACACGGGGCATGAGTGGGGGTGGGGGGAACAGAGGAGACACAGGGCATGAGCGGAGGGTGGGGGGAACAGGGGAGACACAGGGCATGAGCGGGGGGTGAATTTGAATTTTTTTGCAAAGTTTGGTGAGGGTTCGGCCGGGGGAGAAAAAGTTATAGGGCGGTCCCAAAATTTCTTTTTTTCCCATAGACTGAATGGGACAAAAACTTTGCTCGCGCCTACAGCCCAAACGGATTTTCCCCAAATTTGGACCAGGAGCAGCGGCTTTGCCCCGAAAGCGTGCTTTTGCAGATTTGGTGAAAATCCGTCCAGTAGCTCTTTTAAAAAATGACCAAAAAGTGGGTCATAAAAAATTATTGATATCTATGTTTGGTCCGCGGACACACTTCCCTGTTCGTTCCGCGGACAGGACGGTGATTGAGCAAGCAGCTTGCGTGATGTCTGCAGACATCTGACGTGCTTTTCTATTGGCTGCCATGAAGCGTGCAGTGTGTCTATTTTCAGAGACGCCCGCCATCTGTGTTTATCGGAGCGGGATCTGCTGCCTGCACAGTGTAGATGAGGGCTGCGTCGTCCACGAAAAGGCGGTGAGGCACAGGCCCTCGTGTCTCTCTCTTGTTCCCCCCACCCCCAGCTCATGGCACGTGTCTCCCATGTTTCCCCCCCTCGCTGATTCTCTGTGTGTTCCTCCCACCCCCCGCTCATGCTCCGTTTCTCTTTCCCGTTCCCCCGCTCATGTCCTTTGTCTCCCTCCTCCCCCCACCCCCAACTCATGCCCTGTGTGTCTCTCCCCTTCCCCCTCACCCCCGCTCATGTCCCGTGTCTCTCTACCCTTCCCCCCCACCCCCCGCTCATGCCCCGTGTGTCTCTCCCCTTCCACCCACCCCCTGTCTCCCTACTGTACCCCCACCCCCCGCTCATGCCCCGTGTCTCCCTACTGTTCCCCCCACCCCCTGCTCATGCCCCATGTGTCTCTCCCCTTCCCCCTCACCCCCCGCTCATGCCCCGTGTCTCTCTCCCCTTCCCTCCCACCGGCCCCACTCATGCCTTGTGTGTCTCTCCCCTTCCCCCACCCCCTGTCTCCCTACTGTTCCCCCCACCCCCCGCTCATGCCCTGTGTCTCTCTCCCCTCCCCCCACCCCGCGCTCACGCCCCGTGTGTCTCCCTCCTTTCCCCCCACCCCCGCTCATGCCCAGTGTGTCTCTCCCCTTCCCCCCACTCATGCCCCGTGTGTCTATCCCCTTCCCCCCTCCCCCGCTCATACCCTGTGTATCCCTACTGTTCCCACCACCCACCGCTCATGCCCCGTGTCTCTCTCCCCTTCCCCCACCCCCGCTCATGCCCCGTGTGTCTCTCCCCTTCCCCCACCCCCGCTCATGCCCTGTGTGTCTCTCCCCTTCCCCCCACCCCCACTCATGCCCCGTGTGTCTCTCCCCTTCCCCCTCTCCCCCGCTCATACCCCTTGTCTCCCTACTGTTCCCCCAACCCCCGCTCATGCCCCATGTGTCTCTCCCCTTCCCCCCCACGCCCGCTCATGCCCTGTGTGTCTTTCCCCTTCCCCCCCACCCCCCGCTCATGCCCCGTTTCTCACCCCTTCCCCCCACCCCCCTCTCATGCCCCGTGTGTCGCTCCCCTTCCGTCCCACCCCCCGTTCATACCCGTGTCTCCCTACTGTTCCTCCCACTCCCCACTCATGCCCCGTGTCTCTTTTTCCTTCCCCCCACCCCCACTCATGCCCCGTGTGTCTCTGCCCTTCCCCCAACCCCCCACTCATGCCCCGTGTCTCTCTCTCCTTCCCCCCACCCCCCGCTCATGCCCCGTGTCTCCCTTGTGTTACCCCCCACCCCCCGCTCATGCCCCGTGTCTCCCTCGTGTTACCCCCCACCCCTGCTCATGCCCCGTGTCTCCCTTGTGTTACCCACCACCCATGCCCTGTCTCCCCTGTTACCCCCAACATCCCGCTCATGCCCCGTGTCTCCCTTGTGTTACCCCCCACCCCCCACTCATGCCCCGTGTCTCCCTCCTTTCCCACACCCCCCGCTCATGCCCCATGTCTCCCTCCTTTCCCTCACCCCGCTCATGCCCCGTGTGTCTCTCCCCTTCCCCCCCACTCCCCACTCATGCCCTGTGTGTCTCTCCCCTCCCCCCACTACCCGCTCATGCCCTGTGTGTCTCTACCCTTCCCCCACCTCCCTCCCACTCATGCCCGTGTCTCTCTCCCCTTCCCCCCACCCCCCGCTCATGCCCTGTGTCTCCCTACTGTTCCCACATTCCCTGCTCCTGCCCCGTGTCTCTCTCCCCTACCACCCCACCCCCGCTCATGTCCCGTGTCTCTCTCCCCTTCCCCCATCCCCCACTCATGCCCCGTGTCGCTCTCCCATTCCCCCACCCCACGCTCATGCCCCGTGTCTCTCTCCCCTTCCCACCCACACCCCGCTCATGCCCCGTGACTCCCTACTGTTCCCCCATTCCCCGCTCATGCCTCGTGTCTCTCTCCCCTCCCCCCGCTCATGCCCCGTGTGTCTCTCTCCTTCCCCCCCACCCCCCGCTCATGCCCCGTGTCGCTCTCCCCTTCCCCCCACCCCCCGCTCATGCCCCGTGTGTCTCTTCCCTTCCCCCCACCCCCCGCTCATGCCCCGTGTGTCTCTCCCCTTCCCCCCACCCCCGCTCATGCCCCGTGTTTCTCTCCTTTCCCCCACCCCTGCTCATGCCCCGTGTGTCTCTTCCCTTCCCCCACCCTCCCGCACATGCCCCATGTGTCTCTCAACTTCCCCCATCCCCCGCTCATGCCCCGTGTGTCTCTCCCCTTCACCTCAACCCCCGCTCATGCCCCGTGTGCCTCTCCCCTTCCCCCCAACCCCCGTTCATGCCCCGTGTCTCCCTACTGTTCCCCCACCCCGCTGCTCATGCCCCGTGTCTCTCTCCCCTTCCCCCCACCCCCCGCTCATGCCCCATGTGTCTCTCCCCTTCCCCCACCCCCTACTCATGCCCCGTGTGTCTCTCCCCTTCCCCCCACCCCCCGCTCATGCCCTGTGTCTCTCTCCCCTTCCGCCCACCCCCCGCTCATGCCCCGTGTCTCTCTCCCCTTCCCCCACCCCCTGCTCATGCCCTGTGTGTCTCTCCCCTTCCCCCCACCCCCCACTCACACCCCGTGTGTCTCTCCCCTTCCCCCACCCCCGCTCATGCCCTGTGTCTCTCCGCTTCCCCCCACCCTCCGCTCATGCCCCGTGTCTCTCTCCCCTTCCCCCACCCCCTGCTCAGCCCTGTGTGTCTCTCCCCTTCCCCCCAACCCCCACTCACACCCCGTGTGTCTCTCCCCTTCCCCCACCCCCTGCTCATGCCCTGTGTGTCTCTCCCCTTCCCCCCACCCCCCACTCACACCCCGTGTGTCTCTCCGCTTCCCCCCACCCTCCGCTCATGCCCCGTGTCTCTCTCCCCTTCCCCCACCCCCTGCTCAGCCCTGTGTGTCTCTCCCCTTCCCCCCACCCCCCACTCATGCCCTGTGTGTCTCTCCCCTTCCCCCCACCGCCCGCTCATGCCCTGTGACTCCCTCCTTTCCCCCATCCCCCGCTCATGCCCCATGTGTCTCTCCCTTTCCCCCCCACTCCCCGCTCATGCCCCATGTCTCCCTCCTTCTCCCCCACCCCCCACTCATGGCCCGTGTGTCTCTCCCCTACCCCCCACCCCTCGCCCTGTGTGTCTCTCCCCTTCCCCCTCACCCCCCGCTCACACCCCGTGTGTCTCTCCCCTTCCCCCCACCCCCACTCATGCCCCGTGTCTCTCTCCCCTTCCCCCCCTGCTCATGCCCCGTGTCTCTCCCCTTCCCCCAACCCCCCGGTCATGCCCCGTGTCTCTCTCCCCTTCCCCCTCCCCCTGCTCAGCCCCGTGTGTCTCTCCCCTTCCCCCCCACCCACGCTCATGCCCCGTGTGTCTCTCCCCTTCCCCCCACCCCCGCTCATGCCCCGTGTGTCTCCCCAGTTCCCCTCCACCCCCCGCTCATGCCTCGTGTGCCCTGTTCCCCCCACCCCCGGTCATGACCTGTCTCCCCTGTTATCCCCCACCCCCCGCTCATGCCCTGTGTCTCCCTTGTGTTACACCCCCCACCCCCAGCTCATGCCCCGTGTCTCCCTTGTGTTACCCCCCCACCCCCACGCTCATGCCCCATGTCTCCCTTGGGTTATCCCCCACCCGCCGCTCATGCCCTGTGTCTCCCTCCTGTTACCCCCATCCCCCGCTCATGCCCTGTGTCTCCCTTGTGTTACCCCCCACCCCCCGCTCATGCCCTATCTCCCCTGTTACCCTCCACCGCCCGCTCATGCCCCGTGTCTCCCTCGTGTACCCCCCACCCCCTGCTCATGCCCTGTGTCTCCTGTTGCCCCCCCTCCTCCGGTCATGTCCAGCGTCTCCCTCCTGTAACAACACCCCCCACCCCCGCTCATGCCCCGTGCTTCCCTTCTGTACCTCCACCCACCCGCTCATGCCCCGTGTTTCCCTCGTGTTCCCCGCACCCCTGCTCATGCCTCGTGTTACCCCCCCACCCCCCGCTCATGCCCCGTGTCTCCCTCGTGTTACCCCCACCCCCGCTCATGCCCCGTGTATCCCTTGTGTTCCCCCCACACCCCGCTCATGCCTCATGTCTCCTGTTGCCCCCACCCACCGCTCATGCCCCGTGTCTCCCTCATGTTCCCCCCACCCCTGCTCATGCCTCGTGTTACCCCCCACCCCCTCCCGCTCATGCCCCGTGTTCCCCCCACCACCCGCTCATGCCCCGTGTCTCTCTCCTTTCCCCCCACCCCCCGCTCATGCCCCGTGTGTGTGCCCTGTTCCCCCACCCCCTGCCCCATGTGTGCGCCCTGTTCCCCACCCCTGCTCATGCCCTTTGTGTGCCCTGTTCCCCCACCCCCGCTCATGCCCCGTGTGCGCCCTGTTCCCCCGCCCCCACTCATGCCCCATGTGCCCTGTACCCCCCACCCCCGCTCATGCCCCGTGTCTCCCTTGTGTTCCCCCACCTCCCGCTCATGCCCCGTGTCTCACTCGTGTACCCCCTCACCCCCTGCTCATGCCCCATGTGTCTCCTGTTGCCCCACCCCCCGCTCTTGCCCTGTGTCTCCCTCGTGTTCCCCCCACCCCCCCACTCATGCCCTGTGTCTCCATCGTGTACCCCCTCACCCCCCACTCATGCCCCGTGTGTCTCCTGTTGCCCCCACCCCCCGCTCATGCCCCGTGTCTCCCTCGTGTTCCCCCCACCCCCCGATCACGCCCTGTGTTTCCCTCGTGTTACCCCCATCCCACCCGCTCATGCCCCGTGTCTCCCTCGTGTTCCCCCCACCCCCGCTCATGCCCCTTGTCCCTCTCCTTTCCCCCCACCCCCGCTCATGCCCCGTGTGTGCCCTATTCCCCCACCCCCTGTTCATGCCCCGTGTGTGCCCTGTTCCCCCCACCCCCCGCTCATGCCCTGTTCCCCAACTCCCTGCTCATGCCCCGTGTGTGCCCTGTTTCCCCCACCCCCCGCTCATGCCCCGTGTCTCCCCTGTTCCCCCCACCCCTCGCTCATGCCCTGTGTCTCCCTCATGTTCCTCCCCACCCCCCGCTCATGCCCCGTGTCTCCCTCGTGTTCCTCCCCACCCCCCGCTCATACCCCGTGTCTCCCACGTGTTCCTCCCCACCCCCGCTCATGCCCCGTGTCTCCCCTGTTCCCCCCACCCGCTGATCATGCCCCGTGTCTCTTTCGTGTTCCCCTCACCCCCGCTCATTCCCTGTGTTTCCTTCCTTTTCCCCCCACCCCTGCTCATGCCCCGTTTGTGCCCTGTTCCCTCTCACCCCCGCTCATGCCCATGTGTCTCCCCTGTTCCCCCTATCCCCCGCTCATGCCCTGTTGTGTTCTCTTTAAACACCCCGCCGTCCCTTTCCATGGTGGCCATCTAGGTAAAAGATTTTCCTTTCCTACACCGGGACGCCGCTCATCTATTGAAAAGGATGTTATGGTGACATTGCACAAATAAAAACCTATAAAATGCAATAAAAAAAATTTGTTACAGGGACGTTATGGTTAAGTTGCGCTAATAAAAACCTCTGAAATTCAGTGAAAAAAACTTTGTTAAAGGGACGTTATGGTTAAGTTGTGCTACTAAAAACCTATGAAATTCAGTGAAAAGACATTGTCAAAGGGACGTTATGGTTCCAAGTAAAACCGAAAAACCCTTGAAATTCGCCAGTTATGGTAAGCTAAGCAACCATAACTCGCGCCACCACCGTGCACTGCTAAGACTAACACCCAGGACATCAAAGAGGACATCACAAATGTCATTGATGACATCGCTGAAGACATCACATGTCTGGCTCACTCTTTTTACTTTTGCTGACATATCTAGGCCACATGGTTTTCTTCAGTAACATTCAGAAACTAAAAATGTTATTTTATTTGTAGACGTATCCTTCAAGTCGGTTCTTACAGTAATTCCCTTAGAGTCCAGTCACATCATATGAAACATATACATACGGGAAGACACAAGCTTGAAAGACAGCAATCCTTTTTGTGCATCAAGATAATCAATAGACTTATGAGCACTTTCTGATAGTTCTGTTGTTTTTTTATGGCTGTACTTTCCCTGTATATGGTCATATTTTTATACATTGTACTCACACTACTTTCCTTAGGGTCCAATCACATCAAGTGATACATATACATAGGGTAAATAGCAGCTTTGAAACAGAACAATCATTTATTTGCATGAAAATAATCAGTTAAGTTATTAATTGTTTCTGCTACTACTTGTGCTTTTTTGCTAACTTCACTTTCCCTGTATATACCCATATTGGTATGTGTTCTTGTGTCTTTGTGTTTTGTCTATAGTAATGCAGTTATGTAATACATGTGTTTTATTAGCTACTTATTACATATTTCACAGAACACAAAGATCTATTAAAAAAACAATTATCATTTCATTATTCAACATATTAACATTACGAATATTATACCTTCATCTTGTACGCTGCACACAATGTTATGTTTCTGTATGAGTAGCTTAGTATACTAGATAGAACCCCATAATAGAATGCTATTTATATCAATGCATCGTTCAATGCACTAATTAGGGTATGATATTTATTGCAATGATCCTTGACACTTGTTTCGCAACATTATATTAAGAATCCCTTGTACACATATTTCATGAAAAGTACATTCACATGTGATGTCATCAGTGATGTCATCAATGACATTTGTGATGTCATCTTTAATGTCCTGGGTGTTAGTCTTAGCAATGCAAGGTGGTGGCGTGAGTTATGGTTGCTGAGCTTACCATAACTGGCGAATTTCAAGGGTTTTTCGGTTTTACTAGGAACCATAACGTCCCTTTGACAAAGTTTTTTCACTGAATTTCATAGGTTTTTAGCAGCGCAACTTAACCATAACGTCCCTTTAACAAAGTTTTTTTTACTTTCTTTATACAGACACACTCAAATCATGCTAAACTAACATTTTTTAAATGAAATATATAGACTACATATATTCAAACAAAATTGCATGCAAGCACAATCTATGTTTAAATCTTTAAAAAAATACTTATACAATTTCATATTTTTTTGTTTTTATTTATTTATTTACTTAATTACTTTAATTAAGCCATGACATTGAGGTGCTATTACCTAGAACAGCTTACTTACATAAATAGTGGTATTCACTGGTATATTATAAATTTCACAAGACATAGTAAAGATATTTTTTTTTGCTACAGTTAGTCATTCAATACAATTTGTTCATTAAGAACATATCATATGTACTGAACTGATGCAATGTATCTAATGTAAATAAATTAGTTTAATGGTTTTAAAGAAGGCACTGAGGATTTCAATTAAAAAAATCAATATCTATATTAAAAACAGCGCTATATACAAACAAAGTTACTAATTTGAAGCTTTTACAATTACAGTGAAGACCACTCTCCTGAAAAGAAGCAGCCGAATTCGAAGAACAAAGAAGAACTAAGAAGTTACCTGTTAATTTAAGAAAAAAAGTAAGTAGAATATCACCATAATATTTGTATTATTAATCAAACATACTATAACGTTAATACAAGCTATTTCGGTGCCTAAAAATAGAGATTGTGTACCATTTTGTCCAAAAATCTCCATGTCTTAAACAGCGATTTACAGCCAGAATGGCCCACAAATTCCTATTTTTGGACACACAAATTACCCAACTGAACCGCTACAATTTTCATATTATAGAACAAACAATTGTTTTAATTGTATACATTAGTTTTACTATTTGTACTTTTCCACACCACTAGCTTACTTTTATTTTGTCATCTGAACCCCAGTTTAGTAACACATAAATTTAAGAATACCTATCCCTACTAGTTGCAGTTCCCAATGCACAATCACACACCATTACATACATCTTATTCATCTTACTCAAACACTCATGCACACAGCACACATACATTCCAGAACACCCCAACCCATATCTTCTTTATTTTTTTCAACAGACCCTAAAGAATGCCTACCAAAAGTCAAGTCCGTAGAAAGCAACGCAAAAGTAGAGCAAATGAAAATAAAAGTGTCCAACATAAGCATCCATCTCTAGCAGAATTTGTAAAAAAAAGTTGAAACAAAACAGCTAATACAGTCATTTAGTGAAACATAAGAAGTTTCAAGTACAAAAGCTTTGCCTCCTCTATCAAAATGTAAAACAAACCAAAAAACAATTAACAGAAAATCAGCTATCACTACAGATAAAACTACTTCTTCAAATTTTAATATAGTGCAAAGTAAGCATACCAAGAAAAGTATTTTAGCCAAAATGTACCTTCACAAAGTCCTTCAAAATCTTATAAAAACAGGAGAGAAATCAGGTTCAATGCTTAAAACCTATCGTAGGAAATTAATCTTAGAAGCGTTGATGGACAGTGCAATTCTTCTCAAAAGAAAGTTCTTTATTTTACTGTTAAACAAAATGAAACCACTAACAAAACTAATAACTAAATTACAAAAAGACTTCTCAATAAGCGAAATGTCAACAGAAAGAACTTCTTAAGTATCTGCGGAGGTGAATGGAATCACACTACGAGCACAGAACCATATTTTAATGAAGAAGCGAACAAACAAAAGCAAACAAATACAATTGCCACACATAGCAGTGGTCGAGGTTATGAAAAAGCGAATAAAACCATAATGGAACAAGAAGTACTCCTTACAAAAATATGCCCTGAAAACTTAGAATTACCCCTCCATTCAACTGAATCAGAACGTCTAGTGTACATTCCCAAACAATGTTTCAAATCTTTACGCCGATTCCTCAATAAATATGTAAAAAGCAAAGACAAAATCAAAATTAAATTACTGCAAAATATGGGTACCTGTCCAGTGCACAAGTACACAGGACTACAAGGACATTCATTGGCCTGCATTACAGGACCTACTTGTAAAACCACTTTCCATGATATCAAAAGGATATAAACACATCATTCAACTATAAGAAATCTAGTCTATAAACTGTACTATGCTAAAAGTCCTGCTTTAGCACTAGCAAAGTTAAATAACATCCTTCTACATGGTACAGCAAAAGACCTACTTGAAGAAATTCACAATATCCAGAAAAAATATTTTGGAAGTGAAAGCCATTTACAGAATGAAATATCTTTAAACCAATTAAGCAACAATTCTACACATGGAAACCTTTTGCTAAACACACAAAAAAGAAATACTAAAATTTAAAAGTACATTAGCTGAAGTACCAAACCATGTATGTGTATGTTTAATTATTTATTTATTTATTTATTTGTTTAAATTTATATAGCGCGCAAGCAGCCCAGGGGCATTGAGGCGCTGTTACTTGCAATAACTTAGTTACATGGTACATATGATAGCAATTGTTGACATATTATGAGTAGTACAGGAAATCATACTGTTGTTACAAATATAGCATTTGGGCTATAATTACAAACCTAAATGATAAGTATTTGTGCTGATGTGTCGGTCCTTATGTGAAGAGGGTAGTTTTCAGTGTTTTGCGGAAGGTGGTGAGGGAGTCCTCGCCATGGATGGTGGGAGGTAGGGCATTCCAGAGGGTGGGCGCGAGGTAGGGGAAGCTGGACCCACCCGCTTTTACTCTTTTCACAAGTGGCACAGAGAGCATGTTGGTGTACGGGGATCTGGTTGGCCTGGTGGTGGAGACAGGGTGGATCCTTTGAGAAAGGTAGGCAGGAGCAGTGAAGTGAATGCACTTGTGGGTCAGTGTCAGGGCTTTGAATACAATCCGTTCCTTTATTGGGAGCCAGTGGGCTAGTTTCCTGGCTTCAGAGATGTGTTCTCTTTTAGCAATGCCTTGGGCTGCCCGGAGAGCATTGTTCTGTATTACTTGTAGTCTCGCTAAGTTTTTGTTGGAGGTTCCAAGAAAGAGTACATTGCAGTAGTCTAGCCTGGAGCCGGTGATGGCTCTGGCTATGTTGGTGCAGTTCTCTTTGGATAGAAAGGGCCTGATTGCGTTGATAAGTTTAGCATGATATGCAGCTGCGGATGCTATTGCGTTGACTTGTCTATCCATGGATAGGCTGGAGTCCAGGTAGACTCCCAGAGTTTTGACAGAATCGGAGACCGGGATTTTAATGGAGTCAATGGTGAAGTGGCTAAATTGGACATCTAGGTTTTTTAGCGTGTCGGGGGAACCTACCAGGAGGAGTTCCGTCTTGTCAGAGTTGAGGCATAGTCCGTTGTCGGCCATCCAGGCTTGGATGGTGTTGTAGAGGTTGTTGAGGGTCAGGGAGTCAGTGTCATAGATACCTGTGAGAGTGAGGAGGATCTGGGTGTCGTCGGCGTAGTTGGTGTATGAGATGCCCATAGCGTCGAGGATGAGGAAGAGGGGTCGTGTGAAGATGTTGTATAGGGTGGGGGAGAGACAGGAGCCTTGGGGTACACCACAAAGTATAGTAGTTGGGGATGCGGCGGCTAGGTCAGAGAATACTTGCATAGTTCTGTCTTGTAAGAAGGAGGTGATCCAAGATGTGGCCTCTGGGGAGAATTTGGCGGTGGAGGAAAGGTGGTGGCAAAGGACGCCATGATCCACGAGGTCAAATGCCGCGGATAGGTCAAGGAGTAGGAGAAGTGCTGGTTTACCCATGTCTCTAGCATCGTCCATTTGGTTCTTCAAGTCAAGTAGGGCGGTTTCGGTCCCGTGTCTAGGGCGGAAGCCAGATTGGCGGAGTCCAAGGAGTTTGTTCTCTTCAATGAAATGCTGGACCTGCAAGTAGGCTGCTTTGTCCAATATTTTGAGGAGGAATGGGACAGTGGTGATAGGTCTGTAGTTTTTGGGGGAGGTGGGATCGAGAGTTGGTTTTTTCAAGAGAGGTCGGACCCAAGCTTCCTTGAGGGAGGCGGGGACTTTCCCTGTGGTAAAGGAGGCATTCACAAAGGCTGTTAGGAAAGGCGCTAGCGCTTCCGTGCAGTCTTTGATAATGGAGGCTGGGCATGCATCACCTTTGCAGTTAGAGGGCTTGATGTTCCTCATAATGTTGATGATGTCTTTTTCTTGGATGGGTTTGAAGGAGAAGGGTAGGGGGGGATCTGTGGCGTGTGACGGGATAGGGATATGGCTACTGGGTAGGGCTTGTTTAGTGGCTAGTATTTTGCTTTTGAGGAGGCTTAATTTGGTTTGCATGGCCGTTTGTATTTTGTCACACCAGTCTTTGTCTTTGGTGAGATTCTGGGGGGCGGGAGTGGGTGTCTCGAGCTCTCTGAAAATGGCGAAGATTTCTTTGGTGCTAGATTGGGCTTCCGAGTTTCTGGATTCAAAGGATTTGGCCTTTGCTTGGGTGATTGCCTTTTTGTATTTGGTGGATAGGGCTTTAAAGAACATCTTGTCTTTTTCAGAGTGGGACGTTTGCCACTGTGTGAGTGCAGCTTTTTTCTCGTTGCGGAGTGTGAGGAGCTCAGGTGTGAACCAAGAGTTGGAATGGGTAGTGGGTTTGGATTTGCGTGGTTTGAGAGGGGCAATGGAGTTGATGGCTGCTTTAATGGCAGTATCATAGGTTGTTGCGAGTGTTTCTGGGTCTGATGAAAAAGGTGGTCTGAAGGCTGGGCCTTGGAGGAAGGGCAGTAGCCTTTCCTTGGTGAGCTGGCGGGAGCTTCTGGTGAGGCAAGGAGGGAGCGGTTGGGGCAAGGGGGCAGCAGGGGAGCTAGTGGTGAGGATGCTAAAGGTGATGATGTGGTGGTCGGGCCACGGGGTGGGATTGTTACCTGTAATGATGAGTGGGCAGTTATGCTGTGCTATCCAGTCAAGCGTTCTGCCTTGAGTGTGAGTAGGGCTAAGGATGGTGTTCTTGTAGCCTAGAGCATTGAGGGCAGAGTCAAGGGATTTGGCTGCTACGTCCTTACTATCCCGGAGCCCTAGATTGACGTCCCCAAGGAAAATGGCTTTAGACTGTTTTTTGAGATTGTCAGAGAGGAGGTGGATGAGAGAGGCTTGGAAGTCTCCTGTTGGGCCTGGGGGGCGGTAAATGGTGTGCACAGTAATGGTGCAATGGGGAGAGAGGGTTATTTTAACTTGGAGGTAGTCGCAGTTGTTGTTGGTCAGGGATTTCTCTATCTTTCTGATAGAGAGCGAGTCTCTGGCAATAATTGCTATACCTCCACCTTTGGAGAGGCGGTCTTGTCTAGTTATGGAATAGCCAGGGGGTAGGGCGAGGGATAGTGCCGGGCCGGAGGCATCATGTAGCCATGTTTCTGAGATCATGAGTAGATCTAGGTTGTGGGAGGTTAGGAGGTCATGTATGTCTAGGGCGTGGGCATTGATGGACCTGGCGTTAATCATGGCGCATTTCATGTGGGGTTCAGTAGTGCCTGAGAGGGGGTTCATGATGAGAGAGGGTTTGGTGGAGGGGGGGGTTGAGCTCTGGGTGTTAGGGGAGATGCAAATCACAGATTTTACACTGGGGGTCACATTTTCAGTGGTGGTGGACACATGTGGTATAGCATTTGGCACACTAGCATTCAAAATGGTGGTAGAAGAATTGTTAATCACAGATTTTACACTGGGGGTCACATTTTCAGTGGTGGTGGACACATGTGGTATAGCATTTGGCACACTAGCATTCAAAGTGGTGGTAGAAGAATTGCTAATCACAGATTTTACACTGGGGGTCACATTTTCAGTGGTGATGGACACATGTGGTATAGCATTTGGCACACTAGCATTCAAAATGGTGGTAGAAGAATTGTTAATCACAGATTTTACACTGGGGGTCACATTTTGCTGTAGAACTTTTTATAAAAGTAACACAAAAACTGTAGACCTATCATACAACATAGAAGACAATGAAGATTCTAAGCGGGTAATTCATAGAATTCAGCGCACAAGTGGCGCACGCGGCTGGGCCTTGGAGGAAGGGCAGTAGCCTTTCCTTGGTGAGCTGGCGGGAGCTTCTGGTGAGGCAAGGAGGGAGCGGTTGGGGCAAGGGGGCAGCAGGGGAGCTAGTGGTGAGGATGCTAAAGGTGATGATGTGGTGGTCGGACCACGGGGTGGGATTGTTACCTGTAATGATGAGTGGGCAGTTATGCTGTGCTATCCAGTCAAGCGTTCTGCCTTGAGTGTGAGTAGGGCTAAGGATGGTGTTCTTGTAGCCTAGAGCATTGAGGGCAGAGTCAAGGGATTTGGCTGCTACGTCCTTACTATCCCGGAGCCCTAGATTGACGTCCCCGAGGAAAATGGCTTTAGACTGTTTTTTGAGATTGTCAGAGAGGAGGTGGATGAGAGAGGCTTGGAAGTCTCCTGTTGGGCCTGGGGGGCGGTAAATGGTGTGCACAGTAATGGTGCAATGGGGAGAGAGGGTTATTTTAACTTGGAGGTAGTCGCAGTTGTTGTTGGTCAGGGATTTCTCTATCTTTCTGATAGAGAGCGAGTCTCTGGCAATAATTGCTATACCTCCACCTTTGGAGAGGCGGTCTTGTCTAGTTATGGAATAGCCAGGGGGTAGGGCGAAGGATAGTGCCGGGCCGGAGGCATCATGTAGCCATGTTTCTGAGATCATGAGTAGATCTAGGTTGTGGGAGGTTAGGAGGTCATGTATGTCTAGGGCGTGGGCATTGATGGACCTGGCGTTAATCATGGCGCATTTCATGTGGGGTTCAGTAGTGCCTGAGAGGGGGTTCATGATGAGAGAGGGTTTGGTGGAGGGGGGGGTTGAGCTCTGGGTGTTAGGGGAGATGCAAATCACAGATTTTACACTGGGGGTCACATTTTCAGTGGTGGTGGACACATGTGGTATAGCATTTGGCACACTAGCATTCAAAATGGTGGTAGAAGAATTGTTAATCACAGATTTTACACTGGGGGTCACATTTTCAGTGGTGGTGGACACATGTGGTATAGCATTTGGCACACTAGCATTCAAAGTGGTGGTAGAAGAATTGCTAATCACAGATTTTACACTGGGGGTCACATTTTCAGTGGTGGTGGACACATGTGGTATAGCATTTGGCACACTAGCATTCAAAATGGTGGTAGAAGAATTGTTAATCACAGATTTTACACTGGGGGTCACATTTTGCTGTAGAACTTTTTATAAAAGTAACACAAAAACTGTAGACCTATCATACAACATAGAAGACAATGAAGATTCTAAGGGGGTAATTCATAGAATTCAGCGCACAAGTGGCGCACGCGGCTGGCGCACAGTGTGCGCATGCGAATCCCTGCGCCAGCCGCGCGCGCTAAAATCCATTTCCGTGCACAGCGTATTCATGGATTCCAGCCACCAAAACCAGCCGTGGCGCACAGTGGCGCAGCGACCCTGCAGCAGCGCCAGTTACGCCCCCAAGAACGCCTCTCGCGCAGGGAAAAGCCATCAATATACCCAATCCAGCGCAAAGGGCTGCGCTAACCCTGTACCAGCACAGCAAGCGGGCTATGTGTATCACTGGGGTGCGCGGGAAGTACCTCACGCGATTCCATCAGGGTACGTGTATTTCGGGGTGCGCGTGAAGTTCCACACATGATATCAGCAGGGTACGTGTATTTCAGGGTGCAGGGGAAGTTACACACGCGATTTCCGCAGGGTACGTGTATTTCAGGGGTGCGCGTGAAGTTCTACACGCGATTGGGCTGCGTGCGTGTATTTCAGGGGTGCGCGGGAAGTTCTACACGCGAATGGCTTGGGTGCGTGTATTTCAGGGGTGCGCAGGAAGTTCCACACGCGATTGGCCTGGGCGCGTGTATTTCAGGGGTGCGCGGGAAGTTCCACACGCGATTGGCCTGGGCGCGTGTATTTCAGGGGTGCGCGGGAAGTTCCACACGCGATTGGCCTGGGCGCGTGTATTTCAGGGGTGCGCGGGAAGTGCCACATGTGATTGCCCTGGGCGCGTGTATTTCAGGGGTGCGCGGGTAGTTCCACACGCGAATGGCCTGGGCGCGTGTATTTCAGGGGTGCGCGTGAAGTTCTACACGCGATTGGGCTGCGTGCGTGTATTTCAGGGGTGCGCGGGAAGTTCTACACGCAAATGGCCTGGGTGCGTGTATTTCAGGGGTGCGCGGGAAGTTCCACACGCGATTGGCCTGGGCGCGTGTATTTCAGGGGTGCGCGGGAAGTTCCACACGCGATTGGCCTGGGCGCGTGTATTTCAGGGGTGCGCGGGAAGTTCCACACGCGATTGGCCTGGGCGCGTGTATTTCAGGGGTGCGCGGGAAGTTCCACACGCAAATGGCCTGGGCGCGTGTATTTCAGGGGTGCGCGGGAAGTTCTACACGCAAATGGCCTGGGCGCGTGTATTTCAGGGGTGCGCGGGAAGTTCCACACGCGAATGGCCTGAGCGCGTGTATTTCAGGGGTGCGCAGGATGTTCCACACGCGAATGGCCTGGGCGCGTGTATTTCAGGGGTGCGCGGGAGGTTCCACACCCGAATGGCCTGGGTGCGTGTATTTCAGGGGTGCGCGGGAAGTTACACACGCGAATGGCCTGGGTGCGTGTATTTCAGGGGTGCGCGGGAAGTTCCACACGCGATCTGGCCTGGGGGAGCGTGTGCGTGTATACCAGGGGGTGCGCGGAAAGATTTACACGTGATTTCAGCAGGGTACGTGTATTTCAGGGGTGCCGGGGAGTCCTACATGTGATTTGCCAGTGTGGGTCCTCCCAGGTGTTCCCTGTACACCCTCCACGGCCCCTGCAGGCAGCCCACACCACAGGGGACTACCCTGCATCCCTGGTCATGTCCCGCAGGCAGCCCACCCAACATGGGCATGCCCCCCAGCAAAGGCACATGTCTCCTTGCACTAATGATCACCAACTCATGTCCCCTTGCACCCCCACCCCCAGAATTGCGGGGCACCTGCCAGCAGGCCCCCACCCATGTCTCCCACCACCCCCACCCCCAGCATTGCGGGGCACCTGCCAGCAGGCCCCCACCCATGTCCAACTAATGTCCCCTTGCACCCCCACCCCCCAGCACTGTGGGGCACCTGCCAGCAGGCCCCCACCCATGTCCAGCTCATGTCCCCTTGCACCCCCACCACCAGTATTGCGGGGCACCTGCCAGCAGGCCCCCACCCATGTCCAACTCATGTCCCCTTGCACCCCCACCCCCCAGCACTGTGGGGCACCTGCCAGCAGGCCCCCACCCATGTCCAACTCATGTCCCCTTGGACCCCCACCCCCAGAATTGCGGGGCACCTGCCAGCAGGCCCCCACCCATGTCCAACTCATGTTCCCCACCACCCCCACCCCCCAGCAGTGCAGGGGCACCCTCCACCAGGCCCCCACCCATGTCTCCCACCACCCCCACCCCCAGCATTGCGGGGCACCTGCCAGCAGGCCTCCACCCATGTCCAACTCATGTTCCCCACTCCCCTACCCCCCAGCAGTGCAGGGGCACCCTCCACCAGGCCCTCGCCCATGTCCCATCCATGCCCCCCTGCACCTGGGTCCCAACAATCCCCAATCATGTCCGTAATGGCCATCCTCCCCTGCCAAAAGGCCCAACCAACTATCACATCCACCCACATATCAAAGGCAATTACATGTTACACACCCAATGTAAATAATGCAAATGAACACATGTCTGTCACACACAATGGCTGCAAGTGAATGTTAAAACACCCAACATGACATGCATGAAACTAATGAGATGATACGACACATTGAAGGATGAAAATAAAAATGTATTGAAAATCAACTTGAATGGAAATGAAATGAGAAAAACCACAAAGCAAAACAACCAAAAGAAGATGAATGTCCATGAAAAAAATCCAAAAAATAAAAAAATCCATTGAAGAACTATTTACAAGATAATCCCGGGTCCATGAGCCCAACCAAATGAAACCTAACTATGACAACTAACTAAAAACTGAACTATATACAAAAATGTGGCGCATTGTCCAATCGCAACCAAATAAAAAAAAAAATTAAAGGAAACGTACCACTAACTATATAACTATATACAAAGGCAGCGGGCTAGTCCGACGGCTCACTGGTTGTTGTCATGGGCCAGGGCATCATCGAACTCCCGTTCAATGGCTTAGAGGCGGGCATGTTCCCTGGCCCCGAGGTCCCGCAGGGATAATGCAGTGTCCAGCTCCAACTCCCTGCGAAGACCCTCGAGGCACTCAGCCCGCCTCAGCGCCCTCCGCATGGAGTCCTCCGCCCTGACCATTGTGAGCCGTTCCTCCTCTGCCCGCTGCCGCTCCGCACGTATCTGCTGGCCCAACCGCTCCCACACGGAAGCCACTCCCATTCCAGGGTTCTCCTGCCCTCCGGCCGATGCCTGCACCCCTGATGTTGATGGCCCCGAGCCATGATGCCTCCCACGTTGAGCCTGCTGCTGCCTCCGACGCAACTGCCTGTGCCAGCACGACGGCATCCAGGCTGATGGAAACCACCGACGCCGTCGTGCACGTGCCCTGCCCGATGATGCCGTCACATCCTCCATCTGCTGGGGTCCGGTTGCTGTGGTGTCCACCCCTGCTGGACCTCTGACTCCCGACTGTGGCAGGGAGGGGATCCCCACCGAGCTGGCTGCATTGGTCAGGGCAGGTCCACAGGGGGCCCTGGTGGCATCTGGGCCGGAAGATGGCAAGGAGAACGACTGGCGTATAGTCTCCACAGAGGAGGAGAGGGCCGCCAGATTGGCCGACACATGCAGGAAACCCCCGAACATGGACGATCCCAATTGGGCCACGTCGGCACGGTGCTCTTCGTGATGACGTGCGTGCTCCTCCTGGGAAGCACGCACGGCATCACGAATCACAGCCGTGCGCATCGCGACCCCAATCAGGACCTTCTCCATACGGCCAGGGGTCCCCTCGTCCACAGGCGGAGGGGAGTCAGATGACATGGACATCCCCACTACCTGCGGACGGGCCTGGGACGGGGCATCCCTGCTGGTGCATGGTGGTGCACCCACAGGGTCAGGGACAGCGACATGCAGAGGCCCCTCCACGGTGACCTGTGCTGCCTGCTGCCCCTGCCCCTGGACTGCACCACTTGCACCATCAGGGATGCCCCCACCAGGCCCCATGTGCGCCTCAGTGGCGGCCTCCTCCTCCTCTGTGGAAACCACCAACCTGGATGGCTCCTCACCGTCTTCCGCCATAGCAGGTCCCTGTGGGGGCTCACCCACCCCTTCCGCTGCAGCCGTGGGGGCATCCCCGCCGCCTTGCTCCACAGCGCCGTCTCCGCCCTCTTCTTCACTAGCCGCTGCGTAGAGGGAGACATAGAACACAAGCATCAGGGTACTGTACAATGGTCCCCTAGACAGGAAGCAATAGCAGATGAGTGCCACTGTCAAAGTAGACTTCCATCATGTCCCTCCACAACACATGTGTCAGTCCAGGCAAAACACACACAGTGACAGTCATGGTGCATGCCATGGACATTTCCATACATGTCCAATGGACTCACAAAACATACAATGTAATGGTACTCACATGCATCATGGGTCATGCCTATCACATGCACACACTTCACCTCAGTCACATCCATCTGGCCCCGTACACCCCAATCACAGTGGATACAAGGATGACTAGGCTGCATCAGTGAATCTGTGCATTGTCACACACATGTGTCATGCATCCATGGCATTCACAAGTCACAGACACGCAGGTCAGGCACACAGACATGGATACCATATATGTACCTGGCATCAGCACCCATCCCTCACCCCCACCCATGTCCAGGAACAGAGACTGCCATGCTCTCATGTGTACAATCTGCATAGGGCTCCCCATGTCGCATTTAAACACATGCAACGACCGTGCGGTTCACACATTACTGGTCGCACATGCATTACCATGATGTCCCTGCACACATACATGCATACATGGCCTATGTCACACATACAGGCAAGCCGCAAGACAACCAGCACACTGCAACATGCCCTGTCTCACACAGCAATGCTTGGCCACTTACTGCTCAACTCCAGACGGGTCTCCCTCTCAAGGACCTGGGCGTGGAGCGCTGGGTGTACGCGTTCCAGGACCCTCATCTGGATGGAACTCATGCGGCCCGGTCCCCCTCCACGAGGCGCCGGGCCTTCATGAGGGTCCTGGACCTCAAGTCTTCCCAGCGCTTCTTGACCTTCTGGATGGTGCGGGTTGCCACCCCCTCCGCGTTGATGGCAACCACACAGTCGACCCAGATCCTCTCCCGTCCTTCTTTGTTGGCGCGGGACGATCCGAAGAGGGCATCATACTGCCCCAGGACTTGCTCCACCAGGACACCAACTTCGGTGGCAGTGAAGCTGGTGCCCCTCTGCGCCTCTGGCCGGGGGTTGCCACTGGTGCCAGATGTGGATGTGCCCGACATGGCAACCCCAGGGGCAGGAGTGGGTGGGCAACTGGGTCCTGGGGCTGGGCTGTGGAGCGATGTTATCTGAGTCGGGAGTCTTCTGTTCCAGCAGGGGTGGACACAGCAACTGGACCCCTGCAGATGGCTGATGTGCAGGCACCAAATGGCAGGGCACGGTGGCAGCAGGCAGGCAGGAAGGCAGGCAGCAGCAGATGGCACGTGGGAGGCTGCTCGGGGCACTGGGGGGCAGTAATTCGGCATTCTGGGCAGGAGCGTGGCCTTCCCTGTGTTTTCGCGTGGCCAGCTTGATACGGAGTGATTTGGCACGTGAAAATCCTGCACGTCAGCGTGAAAATCGAGGAAAGGCCCTTAGCGCGTAGGCGCGTCAGCACGCGTACGCGATTTCATTGGACCAAAGGCCCTTACAGCGTAAGCGAGTCTGTGACGTTTTGCACACGGGCGTTGCCCTGGCAGGGCTTGGAGATCCCGCGTGCCTTTATGTTCTGTACGTGCTTTTCGTGCGGTGCGTGTGTTTTCCATCCGTTGGGGTTCACACGCTATTACTTCACAGCGGGTGTTGGCTACGCGTTCTTCTACACGCAAGGCAGACGGTGAGTGGTACCCCGAAGTTCACGCGAACCCCTGAGATACACGTAGCCCGCTCCCCCAGGCCCGATCGCGTGAAGAAGTTCACGCAAACCCCTGAAATACACGTAGCTCGCTCCCCCAGGCCCGATCGCGTGAAGAAGTTCACGCGAACCCCTGAAATACACGTAGCCCGCTCCCCCAGGCCCGATCGCGTGTAGAAGTTCACGCGAACCCCTGAAATAAACGTAGCCCGCTCCCCCAGGCCCGATCGCGTGAAGAAGTTCACACGAACCCCTGAAATACACGTAGCCCGCTCCCCCAGGCCCGATCGCGTGTAGAAGTTCACGCGAACCCCTGAAATACACGTAGCCCGCTCCCCCAGGCCCGATCGCGTGTAGAAGTTCACGCGAACCCCTAAAATACAGGTAGCCCGCTCCCCCAGGCCAGATCGCGTGAAAATGTTCACGCGAACCCCTGAAATACACGTAGCCCGCTCCCCCAGGCCCGATCGCGTGAAAATGTTCACGCGAACCCCTGAAATACACGTAGCCCGCTCCCCCAGGCCCGATCGCGTGAAGAAGTTCATGTGAACCCCTGAAATACACGTAGCCCGCTCCCCCAGGCCCGATCGCGTGAAGAAGTTCACGCGACCCCCTGAAATACACGTAGCCCGCTCCCCCAGGCCCGATCGCGTGTAGAAGTTCACGCGAACCCCTGAAATACACGTAGCCCACTCCCCCAGGCCAGATCGCCTGTGTGACTTCCCGCGAACCCCCGGAATACACGTACCCCACTAAATCGCGTGTGTAACTTCCCGCGCAACCCCGAAATACACGTGCCCCACTCGCACAGGCACAATTGCTGTATGTTGCCACTTTTGTAATGCGCAGGGACGCTACCGCCTGCCTTCGTGTGGCGGACGTGTTTCGGCTTGTGCGTGTCTATCGCTGTGCGTGGCTTTGCCCTATTCGATTCCATGAATGCGTGTGGTTCGGGTGTGTGTGGGCGTTCCGTCTGCTTCCCTGCAGTACATCCCCAGTTACACCCTTGTTTTTGCGAGTTGTTCCCCATTCCGCGCGTTACGCCCCGTGTTCCGCCCACTTTCTGGTGTATGCGCCGAGGTTGTGTGCTTTCACTGTGCGCGTCGCACACGCCTTTCGGGATGTTGCAGTAACTTGTGCGCCATGCACGGGTTTGGCGCACATCCCGAGGTGTACACGCGCAGGGACTCCCATGAATCGCACGTGTGCGTGCGCCTGTTTTTTTCCGCTTGCGCCTGCTTGCGCCTGCTTGCGCGAAGATTTTCGGCGCACGTTTGTTCCATGAATCGGCCCCTAACTGGTTTGAATTAGCTCTCTACCTTGTAGCAGAAAACAAATACGAAATAACTGAGCCCTTAATACTTTGCAGTTACTGCACTACAAAACTTCACAACAACCAAACTCCTTCATGTGCTATCACAAATAATTTGGAATTATACCCAGTACCAAAACCCCTACAACAACTTAATTTATATGAGAGCATCATAATTCAAACAGTACACCCATTTCAAGCAATAATACGCCTTCAACCAAAAACAGCAAAATTACCTCCCTCTGAATTGGTAAAAGGCATTTGTGGAAAAGTAGTTTATTTACCATTAGATCTAAAAGAAAATGTGCATACTCTAGGAGTGCAACGTCCAATGCAGCAATCTTTAATTATCTTAGTAAATGGAGTACCTACAAAAGACAAAAAAATATGGCAACAGCTGGTAGATTTATATAAAGTTAGACAAGCCTTCCAATATCTTAAAGAGAATAATGAATATTAGAAAGAAATTAATATTGAAGAAAACTTGAAAGATACAACTGAAATAATTCAAGAAACACAAGAAGCTGGTCTATTTGAGCTACTAGATCCTGCTACAATATCAAATACTTTAGACCATTATACAATTCATCCTTTGCAATGTAATGACACCGTAGAAGATGTACTGGAAACTTACCAAATGCGTCAAACAAAAGGATCGCCAATCAGCATATGGAAAAGGATCGCCAATCAGCATATGGGAAAAAGTATAGAAGCACATGCTTTTCCTCTACTCTTTCCTACTTACAAAGGAGGAAGGTATGATGATAGACTTATTCAAATATCAGCTTCAGAATACCGCTCATTACGGATGTATTCTGAAGATCCCAGATTTAGACAAAATGTGGAATACATATTCCACCTCTTCTTTGAAAGTGAACTAGCAACTTTATGTTACAGAGTTGCACACATATTAAAATCAGGATCACACTTTCAAAATATGACAGCAACACAATTATTAGAAAAAGTGCAACAAAAGTATGAGGTTTTACAATCAAATATTACAAATCTATTAGCAAATATGCGTGGTACTAAAGAGTACTGGTTTCGACGTCATAGAGATGTACGTTGTATGATCGGAAACCTTGGCCCACCCACTTGGTTTGTTACATTAAGTTGTGCAGAATATGCATGGGAACATTTACATGATTTCCTACGCATATCAAATAAAAACAAAACAAACATAGATATACTAACACCTCGAGAACTTTGTTCTTTGGATCCTGTAAATGTTTCAAGATATTTTCACCATCGCTTCATTGCTATGCTACATTTTATTTGTAATAAAACTGTTCCTCCCCTTGGAGAAGTGCAACACTTCTTTTGGAGAAAAGAATACCAAGCCAGAGGAGCACCACATATCCACATGCTTATATGGATTAAAGATGCTCCTAAATTTGGTCAAGACAGTGATGCCACTGTTTTACAGTTTATTGAAAAATATGTCACTTGAGAAATTCCATCGGAAGCCACAAATAGTGATCTTCATGCACAAATTTTACAATTTCAAAGACACAAATGTGGAAAATATTGTCGTTGCAAATACAAAAACAAAGGGAAATACTACACCAAATGCCGATTTGGTTTCCCTAGACCAGTTACAAATACAGGTCAAGTGAACAACCTCATGTCTTCAGTTAGACATAGTGTTAAAGGTAAGTCACCTAAAAATACATATTGCATAAAAAGAAAAGAAGAAGAAAAATATATCAATGATTATAATGCAATCATTGCCCACTTATGGAATGCAAACATAGATGTGCAGTACATTGCAGACAATTCTATTGCAGTTGCACGATATGTCACAGCATACTTAACTAAAGCAGAAAAGACAGAGCTCCAAGACCTCTGGAATGACCTGTCATCAGATAAAACAGTATCTCAGAAATTATACAGCTTGGGCATAAAAATGCTCACCTATAGAGAATGTGGATCATATGAAGCAGCTGATCATTTAACTGGTACTGCATTGTATGGTAAATCTGAAAATATAGAATGGCTAAGTCTTGGTCCAGCTAAATCTAGAAAAAGAGTTCTAAAATCATGTGAAGATATAGAAACAATAGCCAAACTTGATCCCAACAGCCAAGACATTTTAAAAAACAATGTATTGGACATATACTATCCAAACAAAAGTAATACTTTGGAAAACATGTGTCTATACCACATAGCCCAAAACTACACATAAAAAAATAATATGCAACCTGATTAAAAAAAAGGTAAATATAGAGTGACAAACTGTGAAGGCAGCTTAGTTAAACTCACTAAACCAAATTTAATTAATCATATCAAATTGTCATTAAAGACTCCTCAATATAAAGAAGTATATTACATGTCCCTGCTACAACTCTTCAAACCATGGAGAAAAGAAGAACAATTACTAGATAACTATGACTCATATGAGGATGCTTTCAAAGCAAATGAAAACACTATAACTGATGTAAACTTTACACAGTACAAAACAATGTTGCACAATGAACAGCAACACGAAGAAGAACTCCAAGCCCAACTAGATAAGGACACTCCTGACAGTAGTCAACCTTCTGTAACAGGAAGCCAAGAACCACTGGGAGAAGCACTAATAATAAATGAGGCAGAATTAGCTATGATAGAAGTAGAAAACACCATGTGTCAGTATGAAGATAAGGAAGACTTAACTATACTACAATCAAAACTAAACAATGAGCAAAGTAGCATTTTTCAAGAAGTAACAAAACAAATTGCACATGGTGTAAAACATGAAAATAAAGAATGTTCCTGCCATAATTATAAACCTATACTACTGTACGTCAGTGGAGAAGCTGGTTCTGGCAAAACATTCCTAATCAAAATCATTAGTAAGTTCCTTCAACAATTGACAAACAACAAACTGTCAGCTGTTGTCACTGCCCCCACAGGTCTAGCTGCCTACAACATAGGTGGTGTTACATTACACCGATTACTACTATTACCAGTAGAACACCAGAACAAATTAGACTATTACAAACTTTCTGCAGAAGCTGCAATGGAATTATGCAGAGTATTGAAACAAATGAAAATGCTACTAATAGATGAAGTGAGCATGGTCTTCAACCTGATGTTAGCTTTGATTCACCTCAGATTACAAGAAGTACTCAAAACAGACTATGAAGAGCTCTTTGCAGGAAAACACATTATTGTTTTTGGAGATCTGCTTCAATTAACACCAGTAAAAGGTGAGCCTATTTTTAAAACATTAGGACACAAACTCTGCCGTAAAACTGTTGGCAGCATTGGAAATGTCAACCTTTGGCAACATTTCCAATACAGAGAATTAACAGAAAACATGCGGCAATCTGCAGATCTCACTTATGCCAACATTTTAAAAAGTATCAGAGTTGGTATACTTTCTAAAGAAGCAGAAGCAATATTGAAAACCCGGCACATTAAAGCACTTTATGGCGATAATGCATGTGCTACAGATGTTATGGAACAATTAGCCCACAAAAATGTCAATTGTATGGCCTTAATGCCAACTCTTGCAAGCTGTTTCAAATTCAATGAAATCATGCTAAGTAAAGAAATGCAACCAATCATGGAAATTAGCGCCACAGACAAACTAGATGTACATGGTATGACACTACCCATGTGTGACCAAGCCACAACAAGAATAAATAGGTTAGAAAAATCAATCTCAAACACAGCAGGCTTAGAAAAGATATTAAAATTATCCTTAAATTGCAGAGTAATGCTTAAACGTAACCTTGACATGGACCAAGGACTAGTTAATGGAGCACTGGGTACAGTTGTTGGCTTTCAAACATACCCGCGCGACAACAAAATTAAGTTGGTCAATTTACTCTTTGACAAACTTTCAGAAGTAAAAAGGATAGGACGCTTAACAGCTAGATTCCTTCTCTTCCAAGATATGTATGTACGCAGAGAACCATTTTCTCTAACTCTTGCATACGCAGTCACGATTCATAAATCACAAGGTCTTACCCTAGACAAAGCAATGATAGATATTGGTAACACAGTCTTTAAAGAAGGCATGAGCTATGTAGCACTATCACGCTTACGTACACTTGACGGTCTATTTCTAATCAACTTTGATGCAAGTAAAATAAACGCTGATATTCCTTGCATTTTAGAATACAATAGACTTCGCTCACTACACCTCCCCCACCTAAACACATATTCTGTTCCACAAAAAGTAAAACGTTATAAAAGAAAAATAAATCAAACAGAAATGCAACAGGATGTCACTGCAAATCCTCCAAAGAGAGTAAAAGAAACTAATACTTCATCAAGTACCACAAGCAAAAAAGAATCAATTAGGGAAAGTAAACCAGGTACTTCTTTAAAGAAGGAAGACAAACTCCCAAAAAAGCAGTTAGATACAGAACTACCTGGACCATTTAAATTCTCAAATATAGTTGGTGTAAGTTGCTACGCAAATGTAGCAATGAATATTCTATTTCAATTACCACCAATTGGTGACAACATTTACTTACACAGTACAGACCCATTGTGTTTGCAAATGTTAGTACTTCACAGAAATGCAGCAAACAATCCTGACAACACGTATAGTGTTTATGGAATAAGACAACAATTGGACTACTGGGCTGGAATGGTGAAATTCACTATAAATTCACAGGAAGATCCACAAGAATTTCTAATGTACTTACTACAAGTACTGGAAAACAAAAACCTACCTATAAATGAAATCTTTCAGATTTCATGCATGTGGAAACATACATGCACTCTCTGCAACAATGTGCACAAGAAGAAATCCCCAATGAACGCTTCATATATATATATATATATATATCAATACCAAATTGTGAATCCATTCCATTTCAGCGACTTGTACAAAATGCAAACCATGGTAGATTATGCTCTACCTGCAATTCAGAGAATCGCTCCACGTTAGTAATGCAAACACATAGTAAATCCATAATACTAATGCTTCTACGTTACAATGCAGATGGTACCAAAATCAACTGCAAGCTTACTGGATTCACACATGGTCAAATATCACTTGGTAAGAAAACCTTCACAACAATAGGTATAATCTACCACGCAGGAGCCACAACCAATTCAGGGCACTACACTGCATATATAAAAAAGAAATGTGGATGGTTTGAATGTAATGATAGTACCATTACTCTAAAGCAGAGATTACCAGGAAATCTTACAAACGCTTATTTGATGTTCTTAAAACCAAAATTTGATAACTAAACTGTATTTAAACCCTAAGTAAACTTGTGTTAAAAAATATAAACTGTTAGAATACTCCAAAAACTATTTAACTGCACAAAGATTCTACAACAACTAATCAGATAAATGAATACCACTAAATTAGACCAAAAAATACACAGTTAGAATACGCCAATTAGTATCTAACTGTCCCAAAATTTAACAATATCCAAATAGATCAATACCACTAAAATATATCAAAAAAATAGACAGTTAGCATATGTCAATTGGTATGTAACTGCTCCAAAAGTTTATAATATCAAAACAAATAAATAATATGTTACTGCTCCAAAAAAATACAACAAGCCAAAGTATAAAGCATTAGCCAGAATCAACAAGTGAACACTGAAAACAAACAAATAAACTGTAGCATAACAGAAAAAGGTTTTTTTTAATCCAACATGGATTTTTTTTCTCCCACAGACCCAATGATTTTAGCAACAAATACAGAAACTGAGCAAATTGCACAGTACTTTGATTTGTAATTTACTGAATATGAGGGTCCAAAAAAAAAATTATATTGATATACAATGTAATAAGTCATTACAAAATACTAATACTAACATGCTATTTTCTTTTATCACCGAAATTAACAAGAAATACATGTACTCCGGTTACTAGACCAAACAGTAAGTATACAATAATAAGGAGAACCATAGCAGCATATCACATCCATAGTATCTAATACCTTTGTTCCTTATACATTTGTTTTCACCCAAAGTTATAAGCAACTATGAGTGTGATATGCTGCGGTGGTTGTGGCCAGGGCATAGAGTCTTGGGTGCATGGCTAAATGGCCATGCACCCAAGACTCTATGCCCTGGCCACAAACACCGCAGCATATCACATCCATAGAGTCAAACATTTCAACTATGGTCTATGGAAACTTTTAATGTCCGCGGACATTATGAGTGTTCTTAGAACACTTTCAACTTGCCAGGGAACAATACGGACAGCGTTTTCAGGGCACCCCCTATGAACATTTCAGAACAACGCGATAGTTCTTAGAACACTTTCAACTTGACAACGAACAATACGGACAGTGTCCTCAGGACACTCCCATTTTGTTTATTTGCGAACATTTCAGGACACTGCGAGTGTTCTTAGAACACATTCAACTTGCCAGCGAACAATACGGACTATGCCTTCAGGACACCCCCTACGAACATTCCAGGACACCGTGTTCTTAGAAACGTCTTCAGAACACCCCCATTTTGTTTATTTGCGAAAAATCAGGATACCGCGAGTGTTCTTAGAACACATTCAACTTGACAGAGAACAATACGGACAGCGTCCTCAGGACAACCCCTACGAACATTCCCCAGACACCGCGAGTGTTCTTAGAAGCGTCTTCAGAACACCACCATCTTGTTTATTTGCGAACATTTCAGGACACCGCGAGTCTTCTTAGAACACATTCAACTTGACAACGAACAATACAGACAGTGTCCTCAGAACACCCCCATTTCGTTTATTTGCGAACATTTCAGGACACCATGAGTGTTCTAAGAACACATTCAACATGACAGAGAACAATACGAACAGCATCTTCAGGACACCACCTACGAACATTTAAGAACAACGTGAGAGTTCTTAGAACACATTCAACTTGACAGAGAACAATACGGACAGCGTCCTCAGGACACCCACATTTTGTTTATTTGCGAACATTTCAGGACACTGCAAGTGTTCTTAGAACACATTCAACTTGCCAGCAAAGAATACGGACTATGCCTTCAGGACACCCCCTACAAACATTCCAGGACACCGGGAGTGTTCTTAGAAATGTCTTCAGAACACCCCCATTTTGTTTATTTGCGAACATTTCAGGACACCGCGAGTGTTCTCAGAACACATTAAACCTGACAGAAAACAATACGGACATCGTCTTCAGGACACCCCCTACGAACATTCCCCGGACACCGCAAGTGTTCTTAGAAGCGTCTTCAGAACACCACCATCTTGTTTATTTGCGAACATTTCAGGACACCGCGAGTGTTCTTAGAACACATTCAACTTGACAGCCACAACCCCCATTCATATTTGCGAACATTTCAGGACACAGCGAGTGTTCGACAACGTCTTCAGAACACCCCCATTTTGTGTATTTGCAAAAATTTCGGGACACTGCGAGTATTCTTAGAACATATTCAACTTGACAACGAACAATACGGACAGTGTCCTCAGGACATCCCCATTTTATATATTTGCAAACATTTCAGGACACTGCGAGTGTTCTTAGAACAGTTTCAGTTTGCTTGCGAACAAAATGGACACATATTGAGTCCTCAGAACACCCCCCATTCAGTTTATTTAGAACATTTCAGAACACCTGTGATGTCCGCAGACAAATCGAACACAGAAAGAACGTCTAACACATAAAAAACACAACTTTCATCCTATCTCATACACTCCCACCCTCCCCAAACACTCCTACACACCAACACACTCTACTAAATACAATTTTTGAACAAAGTTTCACTGCGCTGTCCGCGGACGACCGCGAATCCAAGATGGCGGGCGCTACCGAAAATCTGACGCGCTTCACGCTCCACGTCATCCAATCAGCGAACATGTTGCATGTCCTGCGAACATCACGCAAGCTGATTGGCCAATCAGGACACTGTCCGCGGAGCGAACAGAGAAGTGTGTCCGCGGACCGAACACAGATATCACTAATTTTTTTTTACCTACTTTTTGGTCATTTTAAAAAAAAACTACTGGACGGATTTTCACCAAATTTGCAAAAGCACACTTTCGGGACCAAGCCGCTGGTCCTGGTCCAAACGAGCAAAAATGTTTTCCCATTTAGTCAGGAAAAAAAAGTTTTGGGACCCCCCCTATAACTTTGCCCCCCCTGGACGAATCCTCACCAAACTTTGCAAAAAACTTCGGAGTGACCCAAATACGTTTTTTGCAAAGTTTGGTGAGGATCCGTCCAGGGAGAGCGAAGTTATAAGTCGCCCAAAAAGTGCTCTTCCTATGGAAACAGCAACTTAACCATAACTACATGGCCACTACCGTGGCCATGTAATATTTAGTGAAAACACTTTGTTAAGGTGACATTATGGTTACAAGTAAAACCTAAAAATGCCTGAACCTCACCAGTTATGGGAAGCTAAGCAACCATAACTCACGCCACCACTGTTCACTGCTACGACAGTGATATCAAAGATGACATCACAACTGTCATTGATGACATAACCGATGACATCACATATCTCGGCCACAAGTTTTTGTTCACCGACATAGCTAGGCCAAATGATTTTGTTCAGTGATAGAGAGAAATTTAAATTTCATAAGTGCTACATATGTAGACATTAACCTTGTTCTATGTTGTTAAGGTACTTTCCTTAGGATTTGGCCTCCGCTTAAGATGCACATACATGTGGAAATAACTAAGCATCAAACACACAATTCTTTGTGTACATGATGATGAATTCTAAGGTTATTGTACTTTTTTGGTGGTGTTGTTTCTTTCCTTCATACTGAAGTTTCCCTGCATGTGCCTCAGATTTGTATGCATTGTTAGTCTACATGTGTATTGTTTGTACTAACACAAGTATGTAGTAAGTCTTGAATTATTAGCTATTTATTCAAAGTTTAACATTACTCAAAATTCTGACAAGGTAGCATTCATTATTTTACTTGCCAAAATTACCAGATTAGAAATGCAGTACTTAGTTGGTACATGCCGCACCCATTTCCTATGTGTATATATTATTAGGTTGTTTTATTAACAAGAACACTCCAATATAACATTTTGTTTAAATGAGTACATTTTTTAATACATTGGGCCTCATTACAAGTTCGGCGGTAGCCTTGCCGGTAAAAACGGCAGGCTGCAGCTGAACTTGCATTTCTTTCTGGCCTCTGGCAATGGGGACATACGGGACCATTATAACCTTGGCGTATTTGCATTTATCTATACTGAGTCCACTAAAAATAATGTCATGTTTAAATAATTTGCTGTTTCCATCTGCATCTATTTTTATTGATTCCTCTGAAAGCAATGTAATGTCATGTACTACTCCACATCGGAGTTTTGTAATCTCATGTATTACTCTACATGCCCTAGGAGGGCCGTGGCTCAGAAGACATTTTTAGATCCCAGACTAGTCCCGGCCAACTTAAAGCTGTAGCTATGTCTGGTGATGGCCAGGTTACAAGAGTTATGTCTCTAATATTGTGGTAAATATCAAAACCTTGCACAGGACTAGTGCTATGCCTTGAAAAAGGAGCCAATCACGTAATGTTGACTCCTCAGACAAAGGGCATTTTAAGAATACATCACTCTTTACAATTCGAGAAGAGTTGTTATGTGTGTGGTCAGTCTGATGAAGCCCTGCTGAAACCACCCTACGAGGCGCTTTAGAATGTCCTTGTTGGAGAACCTGCCCTGCCTAGAAGATGTAGGGCTCTGACCTTTTCAAGGCTAATGGCCTTATCAACGATGACTATTGCAGTATGCCGCGTTACACATGCTGTGTACCACATTTTCCCAGAGTCCATTGGGGCTTCAAAAGAGGTATACAACTAAAGGGTCTACATGAGACTAACTCATTCAAACAGATGGTTTTGTATCACTTGAAATGGTGTTAATGCACTTTTTAAGGGTGCCAATGTACATAATGTTGCATAATGTCCAGTCGTAACAACAACCGTACTGCTGCCGGGGCATTTACTAGGTAGTGCAAATTGAGCATCACGGAACGTATATATTTGGTAGTGTGTATTCTTACTTAAAGTATTCAGCTGAGGAGGGAATGAGAGCATCAGTCCAAAATAAATCCGTTTTTGAACTTGAACGTGAGTGGATGGTTTGCCAAGCTTTGTTGGACATTTTAAAGTCATGTCCTTAGCAAAGAGTAGAAGTTCAATTCAGGATACTTTCCGTCATCTGTTCCTGCAAGTTGAAATATTTAGAATGGCCTCTAGTCCACCTTGCAGGCAAACACGATCAGAGTGCCATCCACCTAAGTTTAAGGGGCACCTTGTGTTGGTTGGTAGCATGTTCAGTAGCCGCGGTGAGTGGAGAAACCATTGGAGGCCCCCTCTTGGAATGCACAGCCCTTAGAGTTTAAAGGGATCGACCTGTATTTGCTTTGTGCAAAACATGATGGAGGGAGGTCATCCACTCCAGAAATGTCCAAGTGAAGCCCTTGTGATCTTGTGACAATGCTAATGGCCAAACATCACTGCAGATTTAATGATATGCTGTTTTCCTGAAATGTCAGATGGCAGGTACCCTATGGCCATGGCCAATCAACACCCCTTCGCACAGCACACACCACTAGCACTTTACAAATGGCCCGCAACATCATGCATTTGGTTACTGTTTACATTATTGTAGGTGGGAAAGTTGAGAATGCGAGAGGGGTTATAGGCAGCGCTTAGAAGAAGGCCAGGGCACTAGATTTAGATTGAAGGATCTTTATCAATGCAGACCCAGATATGATAGAGCCCAACTCCACCTCTCCTTCAATAACTGAGAAAAAGTAACATGCACATCACCAGCATGCTGACTCAAGATACAATCCAGCGTAAATACAGCACACCCCTTTAACTGCCAGGTCGGAAATGTGCTGCAAGTGAAACATAAGGAGGATAAGTGAAGTAAACATTATATTTAAAGAGGTGTCCCCTCCCCTCCATTCCTTTTTTTGGTCATTCCTTCACTACTTCCATCTGTTTTGCATTCTTCCCTGTGCACCCCAACATTATACTTATCTTCCAATGTGATTCTTCGCATCTCCCGTCTCTAGTCACAGTGGCTTCTGCCTGAGCTCACCTTCCACCACTACAATTCTTTCGTTCATTCCTACTGGTCCAGTTATCATTGCAACCATGCTTTCCACGTTGTCTGGGGTGAGCCACTGAGAGCTCTTCTCAAGTTCTCCAATTTCCCCTGACAGCCACCGATCTATGAGAGTGTCAGAATCATTCTTGGCTTTCCTCTCTGCTTTCGCTGCAACCTTCAGTGAAGCCCCACTTCACCACTCTTCTTATATTCCACGGTGGGGTTGCCACCTTGACACCAGTAAAAGCCCCACTGCGTTGTCTGGGGTGAGCCACGGAGAGCTCTTCTCAAGTTCTCCAATTTCCCCTGACAGCCACCGATCTATGAGAGTGTCAGAATCATTATTGGCTTTCCTCTCAATAATGGAAATGAAGTCTCCTATTATGGTAAGAAGAGCTGTCCATTAAGCCTGTGGCATATATCCTTTAATGTCTCCCTCCAGTGTGTCTCTCAATTCAGAGTTAACTGGATGCTTTCACCACTCCACTTGCCTGTTCTACGCTGCAATTTCCCTATGGTTTGTCAACAGCAGCAGTTTCTGCTTGAGTCTGCACTTTCTGCAATATGCATTAATTTCCTCAGCCACACATGGAAACTGGCTATCATTCTAGGTTTCTGAAATCCCTTTGTTTCTGAACACACTGCCTCATCACGAGTTGGGCGGTATCCTGGCAGTGTTCCCGCCGGGATACCGCTCATGCTAATAGCGCTACCGCCAGCCGGTCAGGCGCTATTTGCACCGGATCACGAGTTTGGCGGAACGGTACTTCCCCATTAGACCCAATGGGGAATTTTCAGCAGGATTACCATCGGCGGTATTACCGCACAGTAATAGCACCGAAAATCAGCAAATTCCTGGCAGATTTCCCCCAGCTCAGAGCTGGGGGTAAATACGGCCAAGCCTGTTATTTGGCAGACCCTTAAATGCAACAGTAATAGCGTTACTGTCGCATTTAAGGGTGACAGCCCAACTCTTTATATATAAACTCTACAAGTTAGCTAGCTGTGATATTTTCCACAATCTTTAATCTTCACCATTTTGATAAACAGCCCATCATAGCTAACTTATATTTTGGTACAGGGCCTCAAATATATGAAAGGCACATGATATGAATCCCTATCTCGGTCATGCTTTTTCCAGAAGTCTAATTGGAAAAAAAGGAGTTTTACATAATGTCTGGTAATGTATTACTGATGTGAGCATATAGCCATTCCCTAAATATCCTGGTCAAACATTTGCTAATTTGTGGCCATCAATAACTCTGCTCTGTTCTACTTTTTGCTGATTGCTTTACTGAACCTACCCCAAAGGCCACGATTTACCAGACTCTGCTCTAAGTGCACTGTGGAATAGTTTGGTCAACACTCCTGAGATCTTCATGTTACGTCCATTATATGATTACTCAGGGCTCTAGCCCAACTGAATCTGTGTCACTATCCCCACATTCCCAATTGCCCCAACCCCCAGCATAAAGCTTCTGTGGTTTCAAAATAAAATGTTCTATGCTAGGAAGAGTTTTGAAGAACTCTCCTGGCAGGGGTCTTCAACAGGCCCTGCCAGAGACTTATGTGTTATTAGCAATTGGAATTCCTCCATAATAAGTGAGTATCATTAGTGGACAAGTGAACACTGACCTAGGAGGGGAGAAACTGTGAATCCCAACTTAGTAATTCTGAGTAAAAATGGGCACTTAAAGCATCACAGAGTTTGGAAAGTGTAGACAAAGCTTCAAAACTCATTTATGATTTGAAAAGCCCCTCAATGTGGGTTAGAAGCATCGAGAAGTCTGAATAAAAGTATGATTTGGAAGTTGTTGATCTCAGAGTGAAATTGCCCTCTGCATTTCAGGAACATCACTAAATCCTCCCTCCTGGGTTGCCTTCTCCCTGTGTGGATCTCTGGAACATCACTGAATCCTCCCTCTCCGGATGCCTTCTGCCTGTGTGGATCTCAGGAGCATCACTGTATCCTCCCTCCTGAAATACCTTCAGCCTGTGTGGATATCAGGAACATCACTGCATCCTCCCTCCAGGGATGCCTTCTCCCTGTGTGGATTTCAGGAACATCACTGTATCCTCCCTCCTGGGATGCCTTCTCCCTGTGTGGATCTCAGGAACATCACTGTATCCTCCCTCCTGGGATGCCTTCTCCCTGTGTGGATCTCAGGAACATCACTGTATCCTCCCTCCTAGGATGCCCTCTCTCTGTGTGGATTTCAGGAACATCACTGTATCCTACATCCTGGGATGCCTCCTCCCTGTGTGGATCTCAGGAACATCACTGTATCCTCCCTCCTGGGATGCCTGCTCCCAGTGTGGATCTCAGGAAAATCACAGCATCCTCCCTCCTGGGATGCCTCCTCCCTGTGCGGATCTCAGGGACATCACTGTATCCTCCCTCCTGGAATGCCTTCTCCCTGTGTGGATCTCAGGAACATCACAGAATCCTCCCTCCTGGGATGCCTTCAGGAACATCACTATATCCTCCCTCCTGGGATGCCTTCTCACTGTCTGGATCTCAGGAACATCACAGAACCCTCCCTCCTGGGATGCCTTCAGGAACATCACTGTGTCCTCCCTCCTGGATGCCCTTTCCCTGTGTGGAACTCAGGAACATCACTGTATCCTACCTCCTGGGATGCCTCCTCCCTATGTGGATCTCAGGAACATCACTGTATCCTCTCTCCTGGTGGATCTCAGGAACATCACATAATCCTCCCTCCTGGGATGCTTTCTCTCTCTGTGGATCTCAGGAACATCACTGTACCCTTCCTCCTGGGATGCCTTCTCCCTGTGTGAATCTCAGGAACATCACAGAATCATCCCTCCTGGAATGCCTTCCGGAACATCGTGTGTATCCTCCCTCCTGGGATGCCGTCTCCCTGTGTGGATCTCAGGAACATCACTGTATCCTCCCTCCTGGGATGCCTTCTCCCTGTGTGGATCTCATGAACATCACTGAATCATCCCTCCTGGGATGCCTTCTCCTTGTGTGGATCTCAGGAACATCACTGTATCCTCCTTTCTGGGATGCCTACTCCCTGTGTGGATCTCAGGAGCATCACGGAATCCTCCATCCTGGGATACCTTCACCCTGTGTGGATTTAAGGAACATCACTGTATCCTCCCTCCTGGGATGCCTTCTCCCTGTACGGATCAGAGTTCTGCAAAATGGCTTGAGATTCTTAGGTATGTGTACATGTTGTGAGGTTTGCTGTACTATAAAGTGGACATTGAATTAAGGCAATCAATTTCTTGAAGGCTTCTGTCCTTGAAAGATGTAGATAGTTTTGAGGAGCATGGAGAGTGGTTGAGGACATAAGGGATTCGTTCTTCCCTAAAGCTAAATATCATTTCAGGGTCAGGAAGAAGAATATGGCTCTATGATTTCCCCGAGCAGCCTGAGAATACGCAAGGTCTTAACGTGTTTTGGGAAGGAGGGGAGGCCTACTGAATGTGTAGCACCGGTGCTCAGCATGTGCAAGTCCAAGCCCTTTAAGTTTGTAACTATGCTCCTAGACAGTCGGTTAGATGGCAACTCTTTTCATATGTTCACATCCCAGCATACACGCATCTGTATGTTCCTGGAGGAACCTGCAATGCAGTCTAGTAGATTGGTTCCAAGTCACGATATTAGGGTGAAACGTGCAAGGGTTCCTGCTGCCTGCATTTTATCAAACATCAATGGAGACCTCTTTGAGTGGATTGTCTCTTCAGTGTTGTCCAAGAATTGACTCTTAAGAACCGTCTAAGATATGTAAAGAGCAGGTTTATGGGTAGTTCAGTCTACAGCTCACATGTGGAATCGATGTGCATCAGCCAATCAGGAGCGTCATTGTTGTCGCAATGTGAACGGCATGAATATGTTTCTTTCGGCTTCGAGGTGAAGACAATAGTATCATTAAATTCATTGAATCCTATTGAAACTAATCAGTGAATTGCGATTGTATTTGTCGCCCTTCTTATACCCTTCCACTACTTAGGCTGAGGTGGACGAGGTGAGTACCATATGCATACATTGGAAGATAACCCTTGATGGACCACTCTATTTACCCAGTCTTCGGGGTATAGTGCAGGAGCCGTGGTCGATTGGGAAACCTGCAGGAGGCACTTCCATATTTGTCTACTCATATATCTAATGACAGCAACGTGTTGGATGCTTACCATTCAATGCCATGCAGAAGTGAGAGATCTGTTTTCATCAAAGTGTATAAATATCCACTCGCTGCATTAATTTTACGCACAGCACACCATTTCTCACATGCCAAGAGTCAATTATCACTAGCCAGTGGCTAGTGGCGAATGCACATTTCGAGCCCTGAGATTTGCTTTTTTTTCAATGGGATCCTGTTTCTAGAGCCGTGTCAATGGAAAAAACGGATGTAGCCCAGCACCGCCAGCCTCTTCCCTTGTATGGCTCTCGACAGTGTGTTTTCTATGTTTATGCTCTGTGAACCCTAATCCCTGAAACCAGGAATCATCGGATTCCTCCGAGTTCCCTGAATTTATATAACAGGAGTGGCCCCAGTGTTCACAGCTCCTAGAGAAGATCAAAAGCTTTGCTCTATTTATGTTTATTTATAGTTCATTTTCAAAGCAAAACGTTTTGACTGCTGTTAAGGTATTACTCGGGCGTGGCCTAGAAGAACTATATCGTCTACATTAGTAATTTCTGGAATGGTTTGTTTAAGGGCTTTGGTGGAAACACCCTTACAGACTATATAGCTTTTAGCAAGTGAGCTAAAAATAGTGTGAATAGCAGTGGAGTTACAATCCATCCTTGTTTCTGTCCATGATTTGGAGAGATATGTTGGACACCTGGATATTCGCCGGGGTGTTGGTGTGGAATTCAATGACTAACTGCAGCAGTTGGCCTTCTCTACTTCAGCAATGTCAACCAGAGTGTGTTCCCGTCTAGTAGGCTGAACAATGTGTAAAAGCAGACACATGCACAAAGCAACTGGAAGTTCAAGTGTACAGCATCATTCCTTGCTATACGATGCAAGGCCCTACATTTATCTTTCGTGGATACATTTTCAAGAAAGCCAGTTTGATCATATGGATGTGGTTGTTTGCTTTTAAAAAAAATGTAATTGATGTGTTGTTGTGTTGTAGTATGTTATTTCGTATTTGTATTGCGCCTCCTGCCATAGGTTATGGCGTCAAAGCGCTGTAGGCAGGATGACCCTTCTAGAGTTCAGAGTGTGTGAAGACAAGAGAGGCAAGAATAGCAGTACATGCAGCAGTAGCAGCAGCAAAAGGATCTGTTCAGAACTTTTGAGAAGTGTTCAGTAAAAGCAGAAAACTCTAGTGTAAATCTATTGGAAGACAAAGGATGCTTAGAGATAAGCAGTGGGTTGTATCGAAATGGAAAAGACAATGTGACAGCTGGATTGAATTTTTGGGTGCGACTCTGCTGTATTTTATGGGGTGCAGTGCTCTGCAAGGAAAGGTAAGAGGAATCGGATGTGCACAGAACCCTAGGGCAACTGTCTAGAGTTGAGGGCACTGCTATACTTTGCATGCAGCGTACATGCATATGGTAGCAGCTGCGGGACAGCTGGGCTGAATCTTTGAGGGTCTCACTCACATGCCAGAGCTGCAGCCCTGTAGGAGGAAGGAATTCGGGAATTCATGATTGAACCCCAGAACACCTGTCTACAGTTGATGACTCTGCTATACCCCACATTCAATGTACATGTGAAGTTAATCATATGCAGACACATGCAAATTAAGGACCGATCTAGAATTTGGGAATCCAGATGCAGTAAGTTACAAGACAGAAAAGCAAGATGCAGGAAGTAAACTGGGTCCTTAGGTCTGCTGTGCCGTTCAGAGCTAAGGAGCCCATATGTAACATAGAGAGACTTTTATGGGAAGAGTAGGTTGAAATATTGTTACCAGCAGGTCATTGAGTTTGCATCCCTCCACCTCAAGCAAACATGACTAAGGCCTTGAGACAAAGGAGAAGGCGATAAAACGAGCTACTGTAGAAGAGGGCTGGGCCCCCAAAGTTAATCTCCTAGTAGACACCTGGATCGCTAAGCGATATTAAGGGGGTGATCCAGGAGATGCATCCCAACTCGTTCCTGCTTAATGTTGGGTTTTCATGTAGGTGAGTCATCCCAGGAGATGGGACAGGACTTACACTCAATGTTGTCGATTTTCAAAAGAGAAGCAGATTTACTTACCTCAGTAGGATTTTTTCATCGTTTTTGGCCCCAGCTTTATCTTTAGGAACAGAGCTAGCCAAGGGACCGTTTTACTTGGCCATTTGACTGCTGCTTCCAATTTTTGCTGCCTGGGTGCCCATCATGGCGTGTGAAGCTGCCGTCATCTAGAAGGATATTGGAATCCCAAAACCCCACTTCATCTCCTAGTCTGGGCTGTCCTGGGTCACCCCCACCGTAGTCTTAGTCATGGTACAGTCTTCAGCTGGTGGGCTGCCTTCCTTAGTCCTGGGAGCATTCGGAACATGCTTGTCCAGGTTCTCCTGTTCTCCTGGAGCCACCTCCGTCATTCCTTTACTTCTGGTTGGTGGGTCGCACTCCAACGAAGGATGATTGTTTTTCTTTTTTGCACATCAGGGTCATCATTGGTTCATGGTTCAAGTCCTTGGGCAACAGTATCTTTTAAATCGCTAGCGAAATAAGGTAAGAGCTGCATTCTGCAGGTTGTTGCTCCTTATTGGAACAGTCCTTTTGGGAACAATGACCATGAACACTTAACTCTAAGTGCATGGTTAGTGGGTTATTCTCGATAGTTGCAGTCAGGTGTCCCAGTGTTCTGTCGTTGATGATTTCTGCAGGTGTGCTTCAACTGCGTTTTCCCATTGGCTTACCTCGGGGGCTGAATCCTTATTATCTACATCTCCTCCAAGAGCTACTGGTTCTCACCTGTATCCCTCTTAAAGCAGATAGTAACGATTTTCCAATCAGCAACTTTTAGCATCTCTTTCAATGGGACGATGACTGTTTCTGGGTCCCTGCCCTATTTTTAGAGATTGAGGCCTTTTTAACTTCAGCCACTTGCTTAACCCATTGTTTTGGGGGTACTAGTGAGCCCTTCAGGCTAATATACAAGGCGGTTGGAACGTAGAAAGACGTTCCTTCTCGCTTTTTTTGGTTTTGGAGTTTATTTCTCCTGCCAGCCAGGCTTTATCCAAAGACTCACAGAGTGGCTCCATTTTGTGTGTTCTACCTTAAGTGTCCTTATGAGTTCTGTTAAGATGGATTTTAAGAAACCAGCCCCGCAAGCATACTCGGAGGGGCCACCCCATTCCGGTGACCAGGGAAAGATACCAATGTTCAGCCAAACTCTACCAAGTCCGCGTGACTGAGCAACATGGTCCAGACCCAAGAGTGTGTGTGGGTGGTGAAGGATCTAGTTAAGCAGACACAAAGCATTCCCAACAACTAAAGTTAGCCATAATGCACACAAGTACAGCCATATATATTTTCAGGCCTTACACAATACCTAAGTAAATCATCAAGCATACACTACTGATACATAAACACATTTGGAGTGCTCTGGCCACAGACTACCAACAATGTACCTTTAAACACAGTAAGATCAGCAATAGAATACTACAGAGCACAATATAATACATTTGATTTCATTTGTGTAAATGTTAGCTGAATAGACAAGGGTGATATGATTTTAAAGCATAAAGCTCAAATCACTCAATTTAATTTCTTTACTTTACTTTACTTTATTTTACTTTAATAGACTTGTAGTGCGCAGCAATGGACCCGTAGACATGATGGCGCAGACGGGACGAAAACATAAAACGAGTACGGTGGCTACAAGAGGGGGAACTAGGCTCAACCAGGAATTTAGTCAAATAGCCATGTTTTCAGCTTTTTCATGAAGGGCTCTAGCTTGGTTTCCAATCTAAGGTCCGGCAGCAGACTGTTCCAAGCCGCCGGAGCCGCTATGGCAAAAGCATCTTTTTCGGCTCTTTTTGATTTGCTCCTCAGGATCATGAGCATTTTAGACTCACCTGATCTAAGTAATCAAGGAATATTCTTGAGCATGATAAGTTAATTCAGGTAACGGGGCATGGTACCCAAAAGGCTCTTAAAGGTAATCAGAAGGAGGTGATCGTGAATTCTAGCCTCTATGTGAGCCAGTACAATGATCTTCTGGCTGGCGTGACATGGTCACGTCTGGCTAGGCCTGTTACGACCCTCACTAACTAGTACACGCAAGAGGTGCATGAATCAAGGGCCTGAATTAGATGATTTGCAAATTATACAAATGTTCCAACCAAATGGCGATCACTACAGGTTTAGAAAAGAATATAAAACCGTGATTAAAAAGAAGACAACTCAAACATATAGATGGCATACTCTATTGCCCTACAGAATGGAGGCACTAAAGACCTTTGTAAGTGTGTATCTAAAGCATCAGTAAGGTGAAGGCACTAGAAGCTTTTGCAGTATGCGAAAATCTGTGGAACAAACATACTAAAAATCTTTGCACCAAAGCTCCATGCACCTCGACAGGCCTATTTGACTCTCAGCCACTAGAACAGACCATTGATATTGTGCTAAATTCGGACAAAAATATAAATCTTTTATTTGATGGACTGGACAATACTAATTCATCTCATACTAAAGGTTCTGTTGAGATTTACTACAGTGAAATATGCCAACATGATCCTCTATCTTGCCCCCAGCCATCAAGGCTTGAACATACTGTTGCTTTTGTGCTCCGAGACCCCCAACCGGCCCATAGAGTTGGGGTTTGCTCAGAAGCACTTTAAGACAAGATAGCAGCACCCGTGAGATGGATAGGGGTGCAGATGTATACTTCAACACCAATCAATAATGACAACTCAACGGTTTGGCAAAGGGAGTCCGTTTAATGACAAGTATAAAAAACAGGGAGTTTTGAATATCAGCAATGGCGCGATCTTCCATCTCACTTCAACTCCAATGATCTTCACAAATATCATAGCATTTATACTTACTGAAAGCTCTCATCATTGACATGTAACACTGAAAAGTTGACATGCAATTCTATTGGTTCGGGAAAGGTAACTTTAATATAGGTACTATATCTGTATATGGTAATGGAGAGAAGGGAATGGGTAAACACTGTCAGATGGGCATCTAAGCCCTTCCTTCAAAACGACTACTGCAGACGTCACTAAAAGTATGACGTCCCATTGGTCCTACTAACCATAGGACCCAGGATTAGTTGGTCCATTGTGATTGGGTTGGCACCAACCCCATGCATACTTTTCCACCTTGCTTAGCAGCATGCAGAATGGTTGGACAGGTGCGGGGTGCCCCTTAGTTACCCGTTCTTCCTCCAATTATTGTTACAATCAATCATCACTTTAGTAGCCATGTGTCAATTATTTCACTGTGGTTGGCCTCGAGACTGCATCTTCTGTCTGGCAAATTTCTGATATCTTCGCCTGGCCTGGTGCCATGCGTAGGTGTGAGTCCTCGGCTGGTCACGTGATTCGGACACTATGAATTTGCCTCTTTTCCATCAATTTGTGTATTTGATTCTCATTTCACCTACCACCTGCCTTCGCCTTCTTATCTTCACCTTTCAGAGGCAGGATATTCTGTTCTTAGTTTCAATTAAATCTAGCTACTGTTCTTCTGTTCTATTTGTACGACCTTTGGCTTTCCTGGCATGAGTTGCCTCTGCTGAGTTTCATTTCAGCCGTCTCTTCTTGATTTTGCTAAATATGAAGCTTTTTCTTGTGTGACCTTTAGTAACCTGGGTTGATTCTGCTTCTTTTGCAAAGTGGAAATTCACTTATATAATGTGCTTTGTTTGAGGTAGATTATAATTGGTGGGGCTTGTGGCACTATCTTTCTACTAAGCATAGCAAGCCGCACAGTTTTCTTTGCTTTCTTGCGGTTCCAAGCATATGTACAGGTGTAAACTAGTTGAATATCTTCACCATGCTCATGACTTAATCTTCGTACGTTTGACATTGTCCTTTCACTTTAGGTTCACGATATCCTTTATTCATGGCATTTTGTCGCTTTTTTTCATTCTCAGGTCGTTATATCTTCTATATATAAGTCAGTCCAGGTTCTTGTGACGTCACCATTCGTCTTCAATTAAGACCTTTTTGATTTCTTCAGGGACTGTACTCAGACAATCTTCATTTAATTTAATTTGTTGTTATGGCCTTTTCAGTGGGTACCTTACTGTCCATGGCTTCCTTGGTACTGGTACTTCAATAGGAGCTGTTCTCCTGATAGGTACTGGACAGAGCCCCACTGCGGCTCTCTGCTGGTTTAGTTGCTCATCATACGTCACATATTTCCATGTGAACATTCCTGGTACTTCGAAATGGGCAGTTTGAGTGCAGGCTTTACTTGGGACCTCCTCTACACTCCCCCTCTGGTGGGTCACTTCTTTCTTCAGTTCTTTCAGTTCTTCTTCTGCTTTGTTGTTTGAGTCCATTCTTTCTTCATCTTCTGGGTCTATACATGATGGTCTGAAGAAATGTCTCTTTGGGGTCCATATCTTTATTACTCCTTTCAAGCTTCCTGCTGTTCTTACGTGTTCGTCTTTGTTCCACGTCATCAGTTGATACTGTCCATTCGGGCTGCAGTAAAACCATCTTCCCACATAATTTCTATGTTTCTTGGGATGTAGGAACTTTGTTCCTTCTGGTGCATGAATGCTGGCCTTCACAAAATCTCTTATTTCCTCGTCAGTCAGGGCTTTGGGCTTCCATACTAGCTCGGCATCAATCATGATCTTCATCCCTGTGGCTTTTTTTTGCAGTTTTCTGGCACTAGGAGATTATTATCTTGATAAATCAGAATCCTAGCAATATCATCAGTAGCAGTGCTCCCAGGAACTTAAATGAATCTGCCATCCATTGTGGAACCCATGAGAATAGTGATCCAAACCAACAGTCATCATCAACTTCGTCAGTTTCATCAATCATCTGGTTCTGCAGTTTTGTCAGCATACCAAGGCATCTGTTAGAGTTCCATTTTCCTCATCGCGAGAAGGTATAAATGTGCAACATGTTTCTCGGATTTTTGCGCAAACAACTCCATCCATAGCTGTGATCATGTCAAGTACATATCTGTTCTGGAGAGTCAACAATCGGATTGCCCTTAACTCCTCCTTGATTGCGTTGAATCCCTTTATGTCGTGTTGATGGTCTGCAGTAACTCCCATCTGGTTATCTGCAACCATTTAGTATTTGCTCCAACTTGGAATCTTGGCATGAAGATTGTTGCGAACACTGATGAGGTGAGGCTAATCAGCCTATTTTCATATGGGATTGCATGAAAAGCTTCTTCTCATTTGGCAGAAAAGTAATTCTCCCTCGTCATTCGAGTCAGCAGTTCCACAGATCTCTTCTTCCTCAGGTGAGCATCTGCTTTCAGGAAACTGTCAATATTCAAGTTTCTTTTCCAGATCACCAATGCTGGAACGTGGACATTTACTATTGTGCATATACCTCCCCAGTTTCTCGGCAGTCTGATGTATGCTTTGGATCCACATGCCCAATAATGATCCATAATTACTGCAGTTCCATGCACCATTTCTGGAGCATCAAAAACTTGTCCACAGTTCTGGTTCTCTCCCATTTTTCTTGTGCCATTATTCCTGAAGCATAATTTTGGGCTTTCCAGTGGCACAATCTGCAAGGGTCCTCCTCTGTCTTTGACCCATGTCAGCAGTTTTGCAAGCTTTGGCCATAATGGATTCCATCCATTACGCACTATGTCATATTGACCTATGACCATCCATGCTCTGCATATCACTACTCCTTTCTCCCATCCGTCTGGTGAAAGCACTGTTCCCCAAACCTGCATTTGGCCTCTGTTCTTCCAGTTTCAAGCCTTTTCTGTGGTTTTTACTTGGACATTTAGTTTCTGATTTGCTTTTCTTCTGATTTTTGCTCCTTTAACTCCAGGCTTCTCGTATCTGATCTCAAAGTGTTTTGTATTTTCCATTGTTTCTTGTCTTTATGTCCTGGACATAATCGTCTTCATCTGGATCAGTTGCTTCATTTGCCCATTTCAGTGAATCATCACTACCCAGGAACTGGTCTCTGGTCTGGCACATTGCTATGTGCGAAAGACAGTGTGCTGTCTGGACATCAATTTCTACAGCTACGAAGATCTTGGACTTCCCCATGATGTACGGTAGGAGTGCACAAACAATGCATTCCTCTTCTGAACTTCATCTTCCAACTTCTTTCATGTCTGGTACCAAATGTTGTTGCCCAAATGTGCTGTGCTGTCCAAGTAATCATTTAGTTGGTTGTCATCTCTGTGCATGCTTCTCTTGATTCTTAAGGTTTTCATGTAGTTCACTATAACTACATCCCTGAATGCATCTGTATGGCTTCTTCTTGCTGGAGGATTCTCAGGTATCCCGGTCCATGATGCAGGCCTCCTCATCTGTGCCATTTGAGTAGACAAAATTCTGGCAGTTCTTTCCTTGTCCACATATATCATTTTCTTTCTTGTTAGAAATGTCCACATCCACTCTGGCATCAGTTCAGTATATAGCTATACTGTAGAACTTGTACTTGTCCCTTTCGCTGGAACATATATGCTTGGCGATCTTGTCTCTGTGAGTTTATTCTTAAACTCCTCTTGTCTTTTCCTTGCTCTGGCTATGAATGGCCATAATGTATCTGCTATCAGTTGTGCTCGTGCAGAGATCATCTCCGAATTTGCTTTTGCCTTTTTTGGTGTTGGATCAAGAGTTTCTGATGCAGCGGTTTCTGTTGACTTTCTTTCTGACTCTTCTTGTCTTTGCATGATATCCACTTTCTTCATTTGGCCCTTTACTTTGCTTATAGTGGGATTTATCATAGTAGGCAGTCTTTTCTTCTCCCTTCTTCTTTGGATTGTGGTTCTGCAGTCGTTGACACTAGACCTGGTGTATGTGCATTCAATGTTTGCATGCGTGTGGTTGTCAGTAACCTTTTTACATTCATGCTCTGCTGACCCTGTCTCCGGCTTTTCGATTTGCTTGTTACCACAAGTGTGTGTGTGTCATTGCTAATCACATCCATCTCAAGTTCAATCATTCCACCATCAGATCTTCTAGGGACTGTAATGACTATGTAAGGTCTGGGTGCCTTCGTAGGATTCATGCGTGCATCATTAGGTGGGTGCACTGGAATTGGAACGCTTTGTGCACCAATATAAAATGTAGTTCTGATCGTTAATGACAGTAAAACAATGATGAATATAATACATAAATACATTATGCCTCTGTTGGTTAAGCGGCAGCATTTACTTCCAGTGAATTATGAACGTCTGTTTATGTACTGCTCTGGACCCCCATCTCGATCATCCATCAAAATGTGCTAACTTTTAATACAAATTCTAAACAATATTGTCTCTGGATTCTGTTTGGTTCTGTTTGCGAGCTGCAGGTATTTAAACAATTGTCTCTCTTTGTTTGAACCCTGGATTGTCTATTATTTCTGGATACAGTTCTCTTTTTCTATGTGAGTGTCAACACAGGCAATAATCCAACAAGTCTCTCTATTGTGCATCTTCAAAATATACTAATTCCCAGTCTGTGCCCCTGATCTGCTTCATTCCCGAAGAAATGTTGTGTCCTGGTCCATATGAAAAATAAAGAAATGAGATCTCTGGTACTGCTCCCTCGGCGGAAGGTTAAAAATCTTCTCAAATAGTTCTGTTGATGGTTAGAAAGTTCCACTTGCATCACGATGCAATGCAAGAGCATGCCCATCTGTGTAGAATTAGCTGAGTCTCTGATGAATGTGAGGACGTTAACATCTACAGGTCTCCCCACTAGGTCTGGAAAATCCATGATTAGGCGAAAGAAAACATTACTTGCAAACCTACTGTTTTCTGGTGACAGGGACATTTGTCCTGTCTTGCTGAGTTTCAGGACTGTAGTAAGCTTTCACTTCCCTGTGAACAGTGCCTGCACTTTCCATTTGCGTGGAGAGCAACTTGGATTACTATGCTGTTTAGAATTATGCACAGACGATCTGTATTTGCTGGATCTTGAAGAAAAGTTAATACATCTGTCGTTCTCCCAACAAATTCTGGGCAGTCTTCGATTAAGCAAAAGAACAATATGTTGATAAGCTCATTTGCTTCCTTCTCCAGTTGGGACATTTAGTTTTTCCTCGCTGTACTCAGGAAGTAGGAGGAACTGCTCGGCAATCACAGTAAGCAATCTCTGTGTAGTCTTTTCGTTTTCAGGATCTTGCAGAAAGTCAGTGACACTGGTGAGCCTCCCCACCAATGACGGGTACGATCTTAGCACTAGATCGAAGTATTTCACCACATCTTTGGTGATGTCGCTACTTTGGGACACCATAATTGATTCCAACCAGGTCTCTGTGTGGAAGGAATCTGGATACTGTATTTTCTTCCAAATTATGTATCCTTGATACACATTTGGCATATTCTTTTCTAGTCAAGGCTTCAGTGTGCCTTAGTCCAAAGTTCAAAGTCAACAGACTATGTTGTGGTTTATAAATGCAATTTTCTTCTTCACCCTGCAACTAGGATGCACATAGTGTCCATTTGTTATGTCGTTATACTCTCTTTACTCATGGGAATGTCCAAAGTGAAACCACAACTATTGCACAAAAGTTTTTTGTCTTTACTTTGCTGCTGATCATGCGTCCTTCTTTCTCGTCATGTATCTTGTCTGCACGTGCTGTGTTACTTCCCCGTCGTCTGTAGTCTCCTCGTGCTGGGGTGCAGGCAGGGGGCCTTTTCCGATGTATGGTTTGATATCACCCACAAAGATCCAGCTCTCCTTCCTTGTAGCTATACTGCAGAGGGAGTGCAGTCTTCCACTGTAAAGGGACAGTTAAACCTTGGCTCATCCCACCTTTTCCTCGTATGGTTCTTTAACAAGACGGTGTCTCCAGGGAAAACAGATGGAACACAAAGTCCTTGAGCTGTGCCTGTAGTAGTATCTCCTTCTGTGTTCCGTGCTGCCCTGCACCCTTTTCGTCATTGCTGCAGCTGGTCTGCAATTACAGTAAGGCAAGATGTCATGTAATTCAAGTAAGTTTGCATTTCAGAACCTAAGATTTCTCCTGTTGACTGGGCATCACATCTAGCTCTGTCTCAGGGTGTCAGGGGAGTGTGCATTCTTCTTCCTGTGGCTATTAGGTGTGGCGTAAGATGCTGGTAGAACCGGGTTGATTCCTGAGAGCATACAGTGCCAAAGGAAGGCAGTGTAACCATCCCTTTCTTAGAGTAAGCTTCAACTTGGCTATCCTCTCCTTTAATAGGCCGTTGAGCTTCTCACATATTCCGTTACCTTGTGGGTGATATGCCGACGAGAACTTGTGCTTTATACCAAGCAGCAAGCTAATCTGTTCAAAAACTTCATTTACATAATGGGTCCAGTTATCTGATCTCATGACTTCACATACCCCCCAACTGGGAAATACCTCCCTCACTAAAAATGTGGCCGCACATGTAGAGTCTGGGTGTGTACATGGACCTGCCTCTATCCATCTAGAGAATGGACACACCACAACAATTAGGTATCTGTACCCGTTACATACTTGAATCATGTCGACATGCAAGTGCTGAAAAGGCCTGTTTGGCCCTGGGATGACTCCTCTCATTATTTTTAATGTGTGCCCAACTGTGAACGGTTGGCAGAATATGCAGTTCACTATAAAAATGCGACATGCTCGGTTAAGTTTGGTATGAACCAGTCTTCTGCGAGCGTTGCCACTAGATTCTCTTTTGTCATGTGTGCCGGATAGTATAACTGCTCCAGCGCTAATTTTAACAGAGCTATCGGCATCACTGGTTTACTAGTGCTGTCTTGTCGCCACAGGCTTTCAGAGGGGTTTAAAGAAAACCTCGCCATTCACATACGTTTTTTTCCTCCTGTGGTGCCTACCCTTGGAGTTCCATCATCTGCGTTTGTCCCAGATTATTGTAGCTTTCAAGTGTAATCCGTGCAACAATCATTTTCTCATTTGTGTGAGCGACTTCCACTTCCATGATCGACTCACTCTTGGATGCCATACGCTTGGCTTTCGTGTCTGCTGCTTGATTTCCTTGTGAGATAAAATCTGTCCCTTTCGTGTAGGCGGCGCATTTCACGACTGCTATGCCCACTGGGAGCTGTAGTGCCTTAATCAGTCAGTCCAATAAGGCTGCGTGCTGTACTAGCATGCTGTCTGCTCGGAGGTAGCCTCTCCTTTTCCAGCGCGCAAAGCCTGTGTGCACTGTTCCGGTCACATAGGCGAAGTCACTGTACACAGTTACTTCCTGGTCTGCGTGATTCTCAATCCCAATTATCAACACCAATAATTCTGCAGCCTGTGCTGAATAATGAGATGGTATTCATGCACTAAGCAGTACTCGAAATTCTCCATTTGCTGTGTGCTTCATCACAGCGAGGCCTGTATATCTTTGCCCATTGTTTTGATCGATTCTCGAAGAAACATCAATGAAGACAATTTCTCCTTCTGCCAATGCATTTTCTTTCACTCTAGGGATTTCATCATCAAATTCTTCTTAATTCGCACAGTCATGTATTGGCTCTCCTTCAGTGACGGGCTCGGCTATAAACATAGCTGGGTTCACTATCTTGTATCAGATTATTTTAATCGAGGGATTCAATATGATCACTTCATAAGCAGAAGCTCTCTGAGATGTTAGTGTGCCCTTCAGTTTCTCTATAATAGCAAATAACGAGTGCTCGACGTACAACGTCATTGAGCATCCCATTACAATGGTAGTAGCCTTCTCGATGATGAACGCTGCAGCAGCGAAACTTTGTTCGCACAGGGAAATGGCCTCTCATCACTGGGTCAAAATTTCCACTATAGTATGCCAGGGGCTTGTACCCCAATGTGGTTCTCTGTGTGAGCACTGCTGTCATAAAGCTGCCATCCGTGTGTGAGAACAGGTAAAATTCATCTGCATAATTGGGGATTCCTAAAACTGGTGCTGTGCAAATTGCTCTTTTGAGTTCAGCAAATCCTTCCTCCATGGTCTCAGATCATTCAACCTTTTCTTTCATCACTTGTGCTTTCTTTAGGACCTGAAGCAAAGGCTTGGTGTAAGAGCTGTAGTCGAAGACCCATGCCCTGACATAATTGCACAGGCCTAAGAAACTCTGCACCTGCTTTACCGTGTGTGGCTTGGCTGCGTTTAGTATGGCTTCAGCTGTTGCTAGGGTAACTCTTTTCCCCTCATTTCAGATTAGCTGTCCTATGTAGAGTACTTCTCGTTGACAATACTGTAACTTCCCTTTGTCAACCTTATATCCTTTTTGAGCCAATATAGTCAATAGCTGAACAGAATCGTGTCTGCATTGCTCCAATGTCATACTGCAAATTAAAATGTCATCCACATATTGCAAGACAACACTTTGTAATGCAATATTGTTTAGGTCCATCTGCAGCACTCTGTTAAAGATAGAAGGAGGGGGTAGCCTTGTGCTTTTCAGATGGATCTGTCTGAACGTGAATGACGTCAGATCTTGTGAGTCACGGTGCAACGGGATTGCAAAAACTGCATTTTTCAAGTCAATCACAGTGAAATACTTTGCATCAACAGGTATATTACATTGGATTGTAGCTGGGTTAGGGACTAAAGGGAGCTCAGCTTCAACAATATCATTTATCAGCCTCAGAACTTGAATCAGCCTCCAAGATCCTCCCTTTGATTTTTTGATAGGGTAAACTGCAGTATTGCATGACGACTCACGTCACTGAGATGCCCTGATCCATCATAGTTGACATTTTCTTAAAAATTCCTTCATCTGCCTTCCCTGGACATGGGATATTGTCGTGACTTTGGAAGAATGGCTCCTGGCTTCAGTTTAATTTTCAGTTCGGTGACTCTTTTCAATAGCCTACATCATAGGGGCCTTTAGTCCATACTTAAACAGGCACCTAGGCCATGTCGTCATTAAAATATTCAGGATGGTTCTGTGCCAACATCATTCTCTGAGGCACTTCTCTTTTGAACATTCTCACCCAAAAAGTGACGTTTACCTCAACTGTTGTATCATCAAACAGATCGTCATCAGTGACGTCAGTCAATCGGTACCCCTCTTCGATGGCGATTACTGTGCACCATTGTCGGCCTTCATCATCACAACCATCAATCAAAACCACTTTTCCTCGCATTGCGGCTGTGTGTATTATTAAGGGAAATACTTGTCCCCTTTCCTCGTGCATAGGTATTCTTGGCATGAATAGAAATTCATCTCGAGTCCTCATGATCTTGTCTGCAAGGCCTGGCAGCCCTGCCATTAGCACACATATTCCATATGGAAATATTTCAGACTCCAATCGTACAGCCCTCATAGCTGTGTGGCCTGCATATGCTCTAATCATTTTGCATACATTTGAATAGTTCATTCCTGGAGTTGAACTTACTATGCCCTCCTCTGTTTACTGGGGTTTGTCGTGAATATAATAGAGTTACATTCATTTCACATTCTCCTATAGAGACTGGAAGTGTGTTTGTAAAGGGAACACGACTTGTAGCTCCTGTTAAACTCTGAGTATTTATAGCATCGCCAGAGAAGGAAAATTTACCTTCATGTATACACGAACATGTTGCACCCGTGTCAATGAGAAGGAATATTCTTTATCCCCTATAACGACATCCACCCTTGGTTCCCAGTGAGGGTCTGGTGTCACTGATAGGATAGAACACATCAGGGTAACCAGTAAGCTGTCCTAATCTATATATAATTTTGTCCCACCTTGTGTGAATGGACTTCCACCATCACCAGTATTATTCCTCATTCCAGGGTTTGCAGCCTGTCCTGTACTTACTGTCTGTGACAGTTGCATAGGCGACTGTTGAGACTGTCCTTGTGGAAAACTCATCAAATTCTGAGGTTGCGAGTTTTGCTGTGCTCCTTGCGCTTGCTGTTTCACCATGTGATTCTGTGCAACTACCTACTGTAAAAACACACGTGGACTCACCATGCCTGCTCCTATTCCTTGGCCGTTTTGCTAAATGCCCTGTCATCCCATACAACCAACATACTGGCAGTGGTTGTTGCACTTGCCCATTTGACATATCTTGATTGCCATTTTGCATATTTTGAAAACCTCCCTGATTACTCTGAAAACCTCCCTGATTAATCTGTGATCCTCTTCCTCTAAATCCTCTTCCCCTGGGGTAAAACCCTGTACTGCCCTTATTACTCTGCTGTGGATTATTAACTTGCATGCTCGATTCAGCTGTGCAAGTTATCATTGCTCCTTCAAGAGCATATTTTGACAATTTCCTCTGCACTCATTTTGCCTCTTCACCCTTTCATGCAGCTTCCTTTTTGCGGTTCCTTTCTTGCAGCAGCCTGCAATAGTGTGCGATGGTCAGCTGTATTTCTGACCATGGCTTGGCCTCAATTCCTACCAATTTCCTGAGCTGTTTCTGTACCGGTTATGGCAATTCTTGGCACAATATATGGTTGAACACGGGTATAGATTTTCCCCAAGATTCCCAAGTCTCGAGTACCCATGCGTCTTGAAAATTCTGTAGGTAAATCAGCAGATCTTCTGACTCCTTCATTTTACGTGTCATGATAGCTCCCATGTCAGAAGTATCTGGGTATAGCACTCGTAGTGCTTTCCCTACCACGGCTCTGCAGTTGTTAAATGGAGCTCCGTCATGCACGGTATTTACTGTGGTCATATCAGGGTAACCTGCCCGTGTCCACACATCATCTGCAATATCACCAAGTATGGCGATTAAGAGACCTTTGATATCCTTGATAGCTAACGTGTTCCCTCCCATCATTTTTTCTAGCTCGTGTATCCATTTGCCGGCTCCCGATGTTAGCATTGGAAGCTTATTTTTCAGGTTTTCCCGATCCATGTGTGGCCATGGAATATATTGTGGTCTCGCCTCTCCTTTCTCGAGCAATGGAAATTGGGACGTATGGCCCTTTCTCTCTTCTCTCATTGTTCTCCTATTGCAGGGGTAATGTTCCTGCATCTCCGCCTACCTGGCAATGTCCTTAGCCGACTCACATAGGGTGGTGGAGACATGCCCCTCTGACCGTGAGATACTTCTTTGTGTCGGTCTGACATTGTGGCTAACTCTGATGCCCTCAGTGCAGGATCATTAGTGTTTGACCATCTTATCCCTTTTCCCCTTGAGAATCGTTTTTTGCATCTCCTCTCTTCCTCCTTTTCTTCATGCTCCTCTCTTTCTGTGTCAGACATTGGCTGCCACCAACTCGTGCAACTTCTTGCGTCCTCTTTGCTCCTGCTTATTTACAATCTATCTAGGGATAGTTCTCTATTCCCATTACTTCGGGAGACATCCTGAGTGTCGTAAAGCTGAGTGCTTTCCATTCGCTAGTCTTCCCCCTCCCCTTGGGGTACTTGTTCTAGCCCCATTTCATCATATATCCTATCAATCGTTTATCCGATGCTTCTGGTGTCAAAGTCATCCTCAAAATTCACTCTAGATGTGACTGGTGCTGAATCGTACTCAGGAAAGAATTCTTCTATGTCCTCCTAGTGTACCACTGGATCAGGTTTTTTAACCTCTCATTCCAGATATTGAAGATCACGTATCTCTGTCTTCGCTTACGTTCTACATCATCATCGAATTCTCTGCGCTTCCTCGCTCCTTCTCTCACCCTACCTTATTCCTCTTTCTTTGCGTCTCTATGTTCATTTGCCCTTCGTATCTCTTCATCCCTTCGTCTCTTTAATCTTCTCTCTCGTATCATTTGCTCTTCCCCTAACCTTTGCTGCTCCAGTCTGCCTTGATCATTGGCTGCTCTCTGTTTACGATCGTGCTGCCTTTCTAGCTCTTCATGATATAACTGTTCTCGTCTCTGTCCATCTTTTTTGCTTATTCTTTCATCTCTCAATCCTTTTTCTTTTTCCTTTTCCTTTCTCTGTACATCGTCTAACTTCTCCTTTTGTTTTGCGTCATCAATGCCTTTGCAATCGAGTTTCAATAAAATCTGCCCTCCCATCCATTTGTTCTTTGCGAATGCTATCTCATCAGTTCTATCCTTGCTTCCTTTCCATCTTTTGCCTTCTCTCTCTTTGTCGAGAGATGTACTTGCCTGTGTCTGGTCTCTTCTCTCGTCATCGTGTCTCTCCTTGTCCCGCAGGACTTTGGAGGTAATATCTCAATCTCTTTCTTTATCTTGATTTTCATCACTACTTTGTGTAGGTGACCCATATGCTGGGTTGCTATGCCCTGTGGCTGCTTTCAGTTCCCTGAGCGGGTATAACCCTTCCTCCTTATCATTTTCAATTTCTGTTTCAGACGGGGCGGGTGGCGCTTAGGGCGTCTCGTTACATATCCAGTCTGATGGCGGTTCCTCTTCCTTGTCTTGTTGATACATTTTCCACAACTCTAGACTAGCTAGGCATTTGTCTAATTTTTTGCCTGTGTATTTGGCGTGCAAGTACATCGTCATGTGTTGCAAAACAGCTTTAGAGAATGACCCGCCCTGTGGCCAAGGCATACACGTTTTGTGGGCAGTTCCTTTAACCCATTCTACACTGTATTTTTTCAGCTTAGTTGCATGTTTCAACAATTGTTTGCACAGGTGTGCTAATGGAGTTATGTCTTCCATGCTTAAATATGTTTCCTTTCCCTTTATATAACACTTGTTAATGCTTTACGTGACTTAAACAATTCTAACAATATGAGCAAGCACCAATCACTGCAAGCTCCAATCCTGTTTTTTTTCCACAAAATTATATATCTTCTATTTTACTCAATATACATGAATTCACATACTACAATATCTCAGTTATTTAATCGCCTAAATCGTACTGCCTTCTCCGGCTTTTCTCCCGCTCAGCAGCCTGTAGGAGTGGGAAGGGGTTATGTGGGGACGCACAGGTCCCTAAAGACCTTGTCCTGCAGATTTTATTTTTTACTCTACCACTGTCTACGGGGAGCTTCACGGTCTACTCAGCCGAATGGCAAAGCACTTGTGATATTACCGAGGACCTAGAGTTACTTTATGTTGACGGTCAATGGGTGTCTTATTCTAATCGATAATCGATAACCATCTTCTGCTATCAAGTGTTCTCCGAGACCCCCAACCGGCCCATAGAGTCGGGGTTTTCTCAGAAGCCCTTTAAGACAAGATAGCAGCACCCGTGAGATGGATGGGGGTGCAGATATATACTTCAACACCAATCAATAAGGACAACTCAACAGTTTGGCAAAGGGAGTCTATTTAATGACAAGTACAAAAAATGGGAAGTTATGAATATCAGCAATGGCGCGATCTTCCTTCTCGCTTCAACGCCAATGATCTTCAAAAAATCATAGCATTTATACTGAAAACTCTCATCATTGATGTGTAACACTCAAAAGTTCACATGCAATTCTATTGGTCTGGGAAAGGTAACTTTATATAGGTACTATATCTGTATATGGTAACAGAGTGAGGGTATTAGGTAAACACTGTCAGGTGGGCATCTAAGCCCTTCCTTCAAAATCAGAAAATGAAAATAAATGCTCTGCACCCTTCCTTCAAAACGGCTACTGCAGACGTCACTAAAAGTAGGACGTCCCATTGGTTCTACTAACCATAGGAACCATAGGAACCTAGATTATTTGGTACATTGTGATTGGGTTGGCACCAACCACATGCATACTTTTCCACTTTGCTTAGCAGCACGCAGAATGGTCGGCCAGGTGCGTGGTGCCCCTTAAGTACCCGGTCTTCCTCCAGTTATTGTTACAATCAATCATCACTTTAGTAGCCATGTGTAAATTATTTCACTGTGGTTGGCCTCGAGACTGCATCTTCTGTCTGGAAAAGTTCTGATATCTTCGCCTGGCCTGGTGAGTCCTCGCTTATTCTTGCTCGACTGGTCACATGATTCAGACACTGTGAATTTGCCTCTTTTCCATCAATTTGTGTATTTGATTCTCGTTTCACCCACCACCTGCCTTTGTCTTCTTATCTCGACCTTTCAGAGGCAGGATAGTTTCAATTAAATGTAGCTACTGTTCGTCTCTTCTATTTGTACGTCCTTGGCTTTCCTGGCACAAGTTGCCTCTGCTGAGTTTCATTTCAGCCGTCTCTTCTCGATTTTGCTAAATATGAAGCTTTTTCTCATGTGACCTTTAGTAACCTGGGTTGATTCTGCTTCCTGTGCAAAGTCGAAATATACTTATGTAATGTGCTTCGTTTGCGGTAGATTATGGATGGTGGCGCTTGCCGCACTATCTTTCTACTAAGCATAGCAAGCCGCACTGTCTTCTTAGCTTTCTTGCAGTTCCAAATATATGTACAGGTGTGAACTGGTTGAATATCTTCGCCATGCTCATGAAATAAGCTTCTTACGTTTGACATCGTCCTTTCACTTTAGGTTCACGATATCCTTTATTCATGGCGTTTCATCTCTTTTTATCATTCTCAGGTCATTATATCTTCTATATGTGAGTCAGTCCAGGTTCTTGTGACATCATCATTCGTCTTCCATTAAGACCTTTTTGGTTTCTTCAGGGACTGTACTCAGACGATCTTCTCTTTCATTTCATTTGTTGATATGGCCTTCTCAATGGGTACCTTACTGTCCATGGTTTCCTTGGTACTGGTAGTTCAATAGGAGCTGTTCTTCTGATAGGTACTGGACATAGCCCCACTGTGGCTCTCTGCTGGTTTATTTGCTCATCATATGTCACATATTTCTGTGTAAACATTCCTGGTACTTCGAAATAGATAGAAAAAGAAAATTGAGAGATAGATACTTACGGCAATTGTTGTTTTTCTGAGTAGCACTAGCATTAGAGAACTAGAAATTAGAAACTGTATTTCTAAGAACAGGTTTGAATTATTTTAGAATTGGTTTATGAATTTTAAAATGTAACTAGCGTATTTGTTAATTGTCTAATTTGTGATTGTGTGAAGCAACTGTCGTTTTCAGTCACAGGAGCCTAACATAGTTGCATTTTCTTCGGTTCGATTTTGTAATTACTACCGACCACACTAATCCCGTGAAACTACAATCTCCTGCGTTATTGTAGTTTGTTTCACGCAGTTATTCCGCACCCAGGCGCAAACGCGCCGGTGCGCACGTGACAAGCCGGTCTGTGGCGGTCCGTGGCGAGCAGCGTGGGTGCGGCGATAGGTCCTGTATAACCGATCCATAAATCAGGAGATGGGCATCCGGGAGGCACTCGCCGCAATTGAGGAAGCAAGAGGTAGGTCCTTGTGCCGCACTATGGCCCAAGAGCATAAACTGTCTCAAAACCTATCCCCAGTAATGTTAAATACGGAAGTAAGGCTAAGTCAAAGTAAGGGCAGTGCAAGTCTACCGCCCATGGACCCCAAATCTACAATGAACAATATACCTGTCATAGAGGTAGCCACGGCTTCATGCAGTAAAGACATGGATGCCATGCTCCTACCCTCCTCAAATAAACAAGATTTGGAAAACAGGGTTAGTAACAAGAATCCCATTGTATTAGAAACTGTTAGGGAAAGCGATGACCTGGACACGCTAACTAGCCAGCTCCCACTGCCTATTAACGCACCTCCTTCATCCCAGAATGCACCTATGTTGAATCTAACGCTTCTGAACACAAGGTCTCTAGTTAGACACACCGTAGATGTACGGGACTACATCAATGACAATAATATCAACATCATGTGTCTTACTGAAACTTGGTTGTCGGAGGCGCACGGACCTACTATAGAACAGGTCACCCCACCAGGCTATACGTTCTTTGGTAAACACTGCAAAGATGGACACGGGGGGGGGTGTGGCAGTCATATGTAAAGAGGATCTGAAAATGTATGAAACAAAAATTGATTGCGAAGGTTGTGATATTTTACATACCAAATTCAACCCTAATCCTAATTTTAGTATACACATAATAACCGTATACAGACCACCAGGAGCTACACACAATTTTAATGAACAATGTGCTTAATATTATCCAAAGCACATACTCGGCCATTATATCAGTCGGAGACCTACATTTGTGGAAAGGTAATATTAAAGATAAAAAAGCCAAGGAGTTGGAAAAGATGCTCAGGAAAAATAACATTCTGGTGCACAACAATGACCCTACACATGTTAAAGTCAACATCCTGGACTGGATGGCGAGCTATAACATTGCATTATCAAAAATTACCAACGTACCATGTATATGGTCTGATCATTTTCTGGTCTCAAGTCAAATACTGCTCCCACCCGTACATAAACACAAACATGAACCCCTGCGCAAAATTATGCATAGGAACTATAAGGCACTAACCACAGATAAGCTAACTGAATGCTTGACCTCTCTTATGCATACTACGAGTGATTCAGACCATCCGGATCGACTTGTGGAGAAATAAAATACCCAAATGGCTATCTTACTGGATGATGTGGCCCCTATGAAACCTAACACTACGAAGAAATCCACGCGCCAACAAAAATGGTTTACACCACAGTTGACTATATTAAAGGCCACCAAACGATGCAGAGCGTGCTTGGCTTAAAGATCAAAACTCGAAAAATCGAGCCACCTGGAAAGCAAATGCGAAAGTATACAAAGAAACAATCATGGAAGCCAAGCGGACCTATTATAACGATCAAATTGACTCAGCCAATAATGACACAAAGGAACTTTTTCGTCTCTTCAGGTCCTGGGAGAAACCAGAAGTTTTAAATCACTCAAATACACCTACTAAAGAGGACTGTGTTAGAATGCAGAAAGCCTTTTCTGACAAACTTACATGCGCTCATGACAAAATTCGGAGACAACTACATAACCAAACCCTCGACACAATTCCTCCATAGCACAAGGGGCAAAATCGAATCATATGATTAATCATATTGAATCGCAAAAGGAGGAGCTAAAATCAACCGTTACTGGTTTCAAATTTCCAGAAATTACAGTCAGTGAGGTTGAAAATACCATGAGAGCTATGAACCCCACTAGCTGCCCAGGGGACCTCATCCCGTCAAAAATTATACTAGACCATCAAAGCATCTTTGCACCATTTCTGTGCAGATTTGTAAACGCCTCCTTCAGGCATTGCACAGTCCCACAAGCCATTAAAACAGTGGCAGTTACCCATCTTCTAAAAAAAGCCGGCCTGGACCCCAAGGATGCCACTAACTATCGACCAATTACTAACACCCTCTTTTTCTTGAAATTGGTAGATAAGGTCGCCACTACACAACTTCAATCTCATATTGAAAATGCCAGTAGGCTGCATGAGAGGCAATCTGGTTTTCGCCGTTTCCGTGGCACAGAGAGCGCCTTGGTTGATCTTCAGACCCACATGCTGTGTTTAGTTGAGAGATGTAGATCAGGCCTGTTAATTTTACTAGATCTCAGTGCAGCTTTTGATCTTCTGGATCACAAGATCTTACTACACAGACTTCTTGATACAGGGGGATTGGCCACCAAGACCGTTAACTGGGTTAGATCCTTCTTGGAGAGTCGTAGATCCAGGGTACATTGGGGTGAGGCTTTCTCGGAAGTAGAAACTATCCTATGTGGCGTCCCACAGGGAGCATGTTTGTCGCCCTTGCTTTTCAATATTTATATCGTCCCTCTTTTTAAAGAACTGGAGAAGCTGGGCTATTTCTTTACAAACTATGCCGACAATTTCCAGCTGTCAATGGAACTATCAGGAGACCATCAAGCAGACCAACTTAAACTTAATGAGGTATATAGAGTGATAAAAGATTGGATGACCACAAACTGGCTATGCTTGAATGCAGGAAACACGGAACTCATGATCTATGGGTCCAAAAAATCGAGAGAGGCATTAGCCCCGGTTTTCTCTGGCTTCCTGGTTGACGACAGTCTCATCAAAGTAGTTGATAAAGTGAAGACACTAGGTGCGTACATGGAGGCCTCCCTGGATACAGGTGCACATGTAGACGCCATTGAAAAAAGCTCTCAATACCATCTGCGAGTTTTGAGGCAGGTCGCCCCTCTAATTTCAAAAAACAACCGAGCCAAGCTAGTCAGAGCTGTGATTCTACCACGCCTGGACTACTGTAATGCTCTATTGGGGGGGCTAGTAGAGAAGACGTCCTTAGACTGCAGAAAATTCAAAATGCCTTGGTGCGTATAATCTACAGTATGAAAAGGCATGAACCCACCTCCGATGCCAGAAGGGAGCTACACTGGCTTCCGATATCAGCCAGGATCTCCTTTAAAATGCTAACACTGGGTCACAAATGCATTTATGGGACAGCCCCAAACTATTTAAAGGCCAAAATCTCGGTTTACCAACCTGCAAGAAACCTCTAAATCCACCCTATTTCTGCAGGTGGTAAGGACAAAGAGAGCACGTGGAAATGGACGTTTCTTCCCGGTGCTCGTGGCTAGGCCTGGAACAACCTTCCGCTGGGGCTCCGAACAGAAAGTAATCATCTGGCATTTCGGAAGCTCCTAAAAACAGAACTGTTCATTTAACTCTATCTTCGGTTATCCTCACTGACCTTTTTGCTTGTGAAGGAGCGCTTGGATGCCTTAGGGTTTTAGTGCTATAGAAATGTTATAACATAACATAGCATAACAAATGGGTGGTTGGAGTGCAGGCTTTACTTGGGACCTCCTCTACACTTTCATGCCCTGGTGGGGGGGCGGACATGGCTTTTAACAGCCCGCCAGCCCCACTGCTAAGGAAGGCCCAGTAGTGATTGTGCAATCCATGCCCGTAGCATAACATAGAAAAGGGACTAGTCCATTTTTTGGATGATGGTGGCCATTTTTTAACATATTTTATTCACATTTTATTGGTGGCAGACATTTTCTTCCTTTTTTTTCTCCATCGTGAGATGGACTCACGCGCTTCACGCTGAGCTGATATGATGGAGAAAAAAAAACATCTGCACACCAGTGAATCCTGTGATGCAAACGGCTTTAATGCCCTGTGAGGGGACCGGACTTGGCCTTTAATGGCCCGCAGCCTGAGGTGAGGCTGTTGCTTTGCTCTGGCCTTCCTTAGCTTGGGCTGGCAGGCCCTTAAAGGCCATGTCGTCGGGCCAGGCGCACCCGGAAGTGACAAGAAGTGACTGTTTACTGGCGTGTTTGGCTGTGAGTTCGTCCGTGCAAGACTTTGTTTTTCTGCTCAACAGCCTTCTCTGAATTGGTGCATCTACAGCAGGAGGAAGTCTCTAAAGGCAACACCTTCTGTGCCTGACTTTGATCTCCCCTGTGATTGCACTGCTCATTTTGTTCCGCCTCCAGCCCAGCCCTCCTCTGCCTTCATATTCCGTGTGCATAGCGCACCCCGCGCGCGCACCCGGAAGTGACAAGAAGTGACTGTTTACTGGCATGTTTGGCTGTGAGTTCGTCCATGCAAGACTTTGTTTTTCTGCTCAACAGCCTTCTCTGAATTGGTGCATCTACAGCAGGAGGAAGTCTCTAAAGGCAACACCTTCTGTGCCTGACTTTGATGTAATTCGAACTTGACTTCCTCTCTAAGTGCATAATTGTATCGTTTATACCAGCAGATAGCTGCTGCTGCTCTCAGCCTTCTTAACTTTCTCTTATATTTATTTGTCCCTTCTTGTTGTTTGTGTCTCCCCACTGCAGCTCCCCTGTGATTGCACTGCTCATTTTGTTCCGCCTCCAGCCCTGCCCTCCTCTGCCTTCATATTCCGTGTGCGTAGCGCACCCCGCGCGCGCACCCGTAAGTGACAAGAAGTGACTGTTTACTGTTCACTGCGAGCGGTGAGGGCGTGTGGCTTTTTTTTTTTTTTTAACTTTTATTTTTTCCGGCAGAGGTTCACAAGGCACATACATCAAGGCAACACATTTGTATGACATATTATACTTGAGCAACACAGTAATCATAATGCAATAGACATAGCAATAGCACCAGGGCGAGTCCTAGGAAGAGGGTATAGGGTCTCATGGTGTAGGGGGTGTCCCTTGTGAGGCAGGGGGCAAGTCAGCTGTGGGTGTAGTTTCACTTTGGTTGTTAAGATAGGTGTTAAATTCAACCCAGATGTTCTTGGGGCGGGAGTGGACTGGGAGCGTGGACAGGTATTCCTCCTCGCAGTTTCGTGACCAGGTGAGCAGATTCAGCCATTTCTTAAAGGGCGGAGGGGAGGAACTTTTCCAACTCTGGAGTATGCATTTCTTGGCTATCATACAGCTTATGTTTAAAAATTTGGCCAGACGTCTAGTGTCCTCCGTTTTCCAGACTCCGAAAAGGACTGCTAAGGGATCGGGGTCAACCACCGATTCAATAATCTCAGTGAGTATATTTAGGATGCTATCCCAGAAGTCAGACAGTCTATTACAGGACCAAAACATATGTAGATGGTCAGCTCCCTCTACTCCTCAGCGCGGGCAGGGGTGCACCATGGTGCGAGTGAACTTCGAAGTCCTGTGCGGGGTATAGTAAAGCCTATTGAGGAGTTTGTATTGCATGGCCCGGTGACGGAAATCGAGAGAGACCTTTTGGGTGTGTAGGCACATTTCCTCCCAGACCCCATCGGGTATTTCTAGGCCCAGCTCAGTTGCCCAATCGTCGCGTGCCCTGAGCACTGGGATCGGGGTGATGTCTTGTAGGATCTTATACAATGAGGAGACGACGCCGCGAGCGCCGCCCGAGTTAGTGATGTATGCTATCGCCGGACTATCAGGGGGCTCATCTGGAAATGAGGGCCATCTGGTGCGGAACGCAGCTCGGAGCCTATAATATTGGAGGGTCTCTAGAGCGGATCTGGTATGCCCCTGTTTCCATGTTTGAGGATCAATGAACCTGCCTTCCGGATAGAAGACCGATAATGCCTGGTACCCCAATGCGCCCCAATGACGGGCAAGAGCAGTATCATGCGTGGGTTCCAGGCCCGGGAACGCCCAAACCGGGAGCCATTTATAGTAAGGGAAAGGGCCGGATGTCAGACACAACAGGCGTGCCCAGGCATATAGGGTCGCGCTGATAGGATCTATGGGGGATTCAGACGTATAGTGCTGATGCAGTATGAGGGCCATTATATTAGTGCCGGCAGCTGCCAGTCGTTCCAATTTAACATGTGGGCGGGCAGGAGAACCGGGGTACCAATGGGTGGCGTGTTGGGCCTGGGCCGCAATCCAATATAGCAGCAGGTCCGGAGCAGAGATTCCCCCTTGTTTGTATGGAAGCACCATATCGGTCCACTTCTTGCGTACGGCACCGGAGTGCCATAAGAACTGTGCGCATAGTGCATGTAGTTTAGAGAAATATTCCAACCCAGGCCACACGGGTATGTTGTTGAAAGTATAGAGGAGCTTAGGCAGCAATATCATTTTAATGAGGGAGAGACGACCTGTCATGGACACTGGGAGGGTACGCCACCGTAAGAGCTTGGCCTCGACTAACTGTGCTACAGCTGAGTAATTATTGGCGAGCAGGGTGGATTTGGTTAGGGATATTTGAACACCCAGATATTTAACACCATCCGGAGACCAACGGAGGGGATATTCGGTGGTGGGTTGTGTGGTGGATTTAGTGAGAGGGAAGATCTCAGACTTCGAGTAGTTAATTGTAAACCCGGAGTGGGTGCCAATGCGAGTGATATCCCTCAGTATAGGATCAAGATGGGCCGAGGGTTCTCTGATATACAGCAGAACATCATCAGCGTATAGAGAGATGATTTCAGGATCATCGACCAATCTTATTCCTTTGCGGGCGTGGCGTGAACGGACATAGTCCGCCATCGGCTCTATCACTAGAGCAAAAAGGATCGGGGAGAAGGGGCAACCCTGTCGGGTGCCCCTGGAAAGTGTGAAGAGGTCAGATGTCAGTGAGTTAGCTCTTACTCTTGCAATAGGGGAAGTGTATAGTAACTTGATGAACCCGATCATGTTCGGGCCTACGCCCATGGTTTCAAGTACCAGCCACATATAGTTCCAGGAGACCATGTCAAAGGCTTTTTGAGCGTCCAGAGTGACTGCTACAGCCTGGACGTCCTGGTCTATACGGGACATGACGTTGAACAACCTTCTGATATTGTGAGAGGTGGACCTACCGGGGACGAAGCCTGCTGGTCCTCGTGAACCAAGTGCGTCATGATGGGCAGAAAGCGGTTCGCTATGATCTTAGCAAAGATCTTTGTATCAAGGTTCATAAGGGAAAGAGGTCTGTAAGACCCACATTCATCATCAGGTTTACCAGGTTTGAGCAGCACCGTGATGACTGCTTCACGCATGGAAGGGGGAAGGATGGAGACGCGTAGTGCTTCGTCCCAGACCTCGAGGAGCCTAGGGGCCAGAATAGCGATGTACTCTTGGAAAAACTCAGTGGTAAATCCGTCAGGACCCGGGGCCTTACCTTTGGGTAGGTCTGAAATGGCCGTCACTATCTCGTCCAATGTAATCGGGAAGTCCAGTTGGTCCCGGGTATGAGAGGATATCTCAGCGGTGGGGATCTGGTCAAGGAGCTCGCGCATGTGTTGTTCGGTGTGTTCGGCAGGTTGGGAGTAGAGGGATCTATAAAATTCTGCAAATATGTCTAGTATACGTTGGTCCGCCCATTGTGGGTTGCCATGTTGATCTTTGATGGAGGTAATCTGCGTCAGGCCAGATTCCCTTTTTACCAGTGTTGCCAGTGTTCTCCCGGGTCTGTCCCCCTCCCCATACTTCCTGGCTGCCTGTGGGCGGCTAAAGTATTGGACTTCGTTGTTAGCAAGTGAGTTATATGTCTGAAGTTCATCACTGATTTGGGCAAGTGTACCGGGGTCAGCCGCCGTGGAGCATTGCAGCTCCAGTTGTTTCAGCTTCGCTTCAGAGCGCCCGAGGGCAGCTCTTATTGCTTTCAGAACCCCAGCCACTCGGGAGATAGACATTCCCCTAATATAAACTTTAAAGGCATCCCATCGCACCGCGGCTGATGTATCTTGAAGAGAGTTGGACTCAAAGAAAGATTCAATGTCAGCTAATATTTCAGCCTTGAAGACAATATCTTTGAGGGCCTCGGATTTAAAACGCCAGGTGCAAAACGTCGGGATGGGCATCCCTAGTTCCACCGAGACTGTGATAGGGGCATGGTCTGATAGTGTGCGAGACAGGATCCATGAGCCCCCAATTCTGCCCATAATTTCCCCTGACACCAGGAACAGGTCTATCCTAGACGAGCTGTCATGCACAGACGAGTAGTAGGTGTACTCCCGCCGCTGGGGGTGCAGTGTCCTCCAGACATCACAGATGTTCAGTGTTTGTATATGGCTGCGTAACTGACGAGCAGCACTGGTCAAAGCCCTGGTAGCAGTTCCCGTTCTGTCCAGGACAGTGTCCAGAATGAGGTTCAGATCTCCTCCCCATATAACTGGTACTCCCGCGAATCCCAGCAGTACAGTGGCCACAGTGTCAAAGAATTAAGGAGAGTCTATGTTTGGGCAGTAAGTGTTGACTAGAAGATACTCTTTATTAACCAGAGTGCAGTGTAGTATAACATACCGTCCCTCAGGATCTATGTAGCTTTTATGCAATATAAATTTGATTGATTTGTGGATCATGGTAAGTACGCCCCTAGCCTGGGAGGAGTAAGAGGTGAAGAATCTGGCGGTGCCCCATGATAGGGCCATGGTCTGTGGGATGTGACCATTGCAGTGTGTCTCCTGTAAAAATAGCACCCTACAGTTATGCCTATTAGCATAGGCCATGATTTTGCGGGCCTTGGTGTGATTACTTAATCCCCGGATGTTCCAGGACATTATAACGGTAGACATCTCATTGGTAAATATCTAATCGCACAATGCACGCCTCAGTGAACATCCCATGTCCAGTGACAGTGTGAGCCCAAGGAGTTGGAATTGACAATGCACTTGCTGCCCTTCAGTACGCGCGCCGCGAAACCTTGTGTGCCTTTTTGAAATAACACCCCATTCCCGCCCGCCACCCTCACCACCAATCCAAGATTAGTAGTGTGAACATCACCCTCCCCGAACTGTGCGCAGCTGAGCCATCCCCAACTTGGCTCAGACAGTCCAAAAGCCCAACAGGGGCTAACCCACAACAGAGGTATATCCAAGAACAGTGCAATCGCAGTGGGGTGCGCCGTTGCCGTGCAGGCACGCTTGGAACCAGATGGTTCCGTTACAAGACGAGCAGTGTCGGCGGTCACGCAATGTATGGTCCCGCTTGTTTAGGTGGGAGACAGGGTTCAATACATGCGACATAGCAATTCGGTTACAATACAAACATTTACAGCAGTCTTGTGGTGGATGCCCCCCTCGCCGCCAACGGGACACAAGGGCTGTCGCAGAGGCATCAGAGCAATGCAATACAAGTAACAAGTGGCGATGATCATTAAGGGCAGGCCGGATCAAAAATGAGTTGGCCCCATGGAGTGTGTCACCGAGGTGACCATTGTAGTGAGCATACCAGAACTATGTATAATGATGAGTACTGACTCCAGATTAGTAGGGGGTGTCAGCATTGCTCAGTGTGATCCCTAGGCCTCATGTAAACAGAGCACCTGAAAGGCACGGGGCACGGCTGTGCCCCAGTGGGACGAGTGGACACCAAGCAGCCGTCCATTTAAGCATAACAAAGGCAGCCGTCCATTTAAGCATAACAAAGGCAGCATGTGCAAGTCGGGGCATGCCACTGCAACGGGCGGATTACTGGGTCGGACCCCAGAGCCCAAGGGCGCCCCCCCCGGTCAGTCAGGGCCAAAGGCCGGGGCGGTTGTACCGCCTCAGAGCCCAGCAGAAAGGGGTGACCCGCACCTGTCCCCGGGAGCCAGGCCGCAATATAAATGCATGCAGTAGCAAACCACAACATCACAGTGAACAGAATCATGCTGCCAGTAACATATCACCCATCAAGGATCAGCAAAGTCAGTAAGATCCGTTGGGCCGCACAGTGCGTGTTCAGATGCCACCAGCTTGGTCGTCCCCCGAATTGTGGAGCGGTATTTGCATCTCGATGAATTTTACCGCCTCCTCCGGAACGGTGAAGAAGTATAATTTGCCGTTATGGGTAATCTTAAGCCGTGCGGGAAACAGGATGGCATATGGGACGTTGCGCTCCCTGAGCAGTTTCTTGACGCCGAGAAATTGACGTCTCTCCTGTTGCACCGCCACAGAGAAGTCCGGGAAGATTCTAATGGTATGGGCCTCCATTCGTAGGTTACCCTTCTCCCGCGACAGGCGGAGGATGAGGTCCCTGTCACGGTAGTTGAGAATCTTGGCTATTATGGGCCTGGGGCTGTCGCCCGGTTTGGGACGTGGTGATAGGGCCCGGTGAGCTCGCTCCACTGTGAAGTATGGGGAGAGGGCCGGGTTGTCCAACAGGTCCTTAAGCAATTTCTCCACGGCGTCTTCCATCCGGCCTTTGAGGGCATTCTCGGGGACCCCGACGATGCGCAGATTGTTCCTGCGGGAACGTGATTCCAAATCATCGCATTTCGCCCTTACACTCCTCATGTCACGGGACAAGGAGGCCACAGTGTCTTGGAGCGTGTGTATGGCATCTTCATTGGTGGAGATTCTATTTTCGGCCTTCGTGATTCTAGATCCCGCCTGATCTACACGAGTTTTAAGTGAGGCAACGTTTGCATTGATGTCGTCAAGCTTTTCGTGGAATGAGGCGAAGTTTTTGGCCATCGATTCCATTAGAGTGGTAAGATCTGGCGCCACAACTCCAGGAGTAGTGTCATTATCAAGCTCCTCTCGCAGGGGCGACATGTGGGCTGCTTCAGCTCGAGGAATCGCCTTAGCGAATTTATCGATGGTACCCCCTTTGGCAGTTCCTCTGGAGCGGCCCGACATTGCAGGAAATAGGGGCCTGGGTGCTGAGTGGTCGCGCCGCAGGGGGAGATGGCGATGAGGAGGAAGCAAGCCTCTGTGCAGTGGAGGGTCCGCAGCAGGTGCAACAGTGACAGCAGATTAAACTAGGCATAATGAGGGCAGCCAGTTATTATGTGATATGAAGCTAACCGACCATCCAGTTGATTGAATCATGGAGGGGTCCCAACCTCGGGGGGGCCCAACTGCGCAGCCACCGGGAGGCACTCGTTGACGTGAGCAGCTCAATGGGTTACAGCCCCGTGGGGAACGAAGTCGTTATCAGGCAGTCCGGGGGGGAGGGGTTCCTCACCTGTAGGCCGCGGTTCCAAGCGGGAAGAACTCAGCACAGGAGCGCCGCCGTGCACCGCGCGGCCCAGCAGAGTCGGAGCGCCCGCACGTGGGGCACCCGCAGGCAGTCAAAGCGGGATCCACGCCACGGGTCCAGAGAGCAAGGGGGGCCGCGCAGGCCTCCGCAGCGACCCGGCACACTCCCCTCAATCGGCGCAGGGTCGGAGCGCCCCACCGGCAGGGCGAGCAGCCGCCACATGCCACATGCGAGGGGTGGGAGTCCCCGGCAGTCCGGGTCCGGTCGAGAAGGCTGCGGGTGTGAAGCGGGCGAGTTTCCGGATCAAGTGGTGGGTCTGGAAGCACAAGTTCCGGGGCATCAAGCGGAGGCCCCAGAGGCCGGCTCGCAGCGGTCACCGCGACAGCCCACAGGCCCAGAGACAGCCACTGCAAGGCACAGCGTAGTAGTCAGTTGGGGGCCTTAGGGGGTCCGATTCACTTCGGGATTAGATGTGCAGATAGCCCAGCCAGTCAGCAACGCAGGGGGCCAGATGAGACTGAAGGATTATGGCAGGAACCGCCGATGTTGCCGGATAATCAGCGGCCAGGCACGGAGCTCCAGAGCTAAGCAGCCATTTTGTAGGCTGCTCAACAGCGCCCCCCGAGGGCGTGTGGCTTTCTAAGTCTAGGCTTTAAACATTTCGCATAATCTGCAGGTTAGATTTACTTTTCATCTGTTACTTTCCCTGTGGCTTCCACAATGTTCACGCATCTGCACTTCCTAAAACAAGGTATGCCCAATGATTCTGTGTCAACAACTTCAGCGCGATGTGTAGGGCTCATTCCTTGCGCTATTTACCCTTAAACTCATGACGCAGAACTATGGCCACCATACCCTCGCTAAACCTGGACTGTACTAATTTTAGTAGTTTTGGGCAACCTGCGATCAATGAACCTAACTCGTTGGCCTCGCACTCTCGCACATCACATGTTTCTGGTCATGTTGCGAGACATTGTCAATGGGTCGGAAGCCCTCTTGCTGCCCCTATGCAACATTCTATCTCGGATGCTACTTTACTTGCATTGGATGGCCGACGTGTTAACAAAATGCTTCTTCATCACTCTCGCTTCCAGAGACGATCTTTGAATGTCATACTCCGCAAAACCATGTTCCTATTTCTTTGCACTCTGACACAGGTGACTCGCCAATATCGGTGTCTAGCACCCATGATGATGTTATACCTCACGAAATCTCTTCCATTAGCAACCCTCCGAGTGATTCCTCCTTGTATGCCCAACCGACACCCCGTTCTCTTCCTCAACCTCCCTCTCTGAACTCGGAGACCATTAACCTACCCACTATGTTGGAAATCACTCTTGCGGCATTAAACACCACAGTCCTGAGCTTATATAAACTCTTTGAACGCCTGGATGAAAGAATTTCAAAGCAGACGCACCAGCTTGACATAATGCATGATTGGATCTTGTCATCAAACAAGGCATCTATTGCTCAAGACCTGCCCTTCTCTCAGCCGACTCCTTATCCTACTCTTCCCTCTATTCCTGACATCATCCGCCCCATTGAGGCTGAGCCTCAACATTTTGCGCCCATGGCACCTGATTGTTCTTGAGAGAACATCTCTAGTACGCAAGAAGGGCCAGATGGACATCCCATACCGGTGCTTACGTCTCCTCCGGCATGTAGCTCAGCACCGGTCTCGTCTCAAGCTTTAGCTCTCGCACCTGGCCCTCATGACTCAAATGCACCAAGTCCTGTGATGGCAGCAGGCAAAATTCACAAAAAAAAAAAAAGTTACCAGCTCGACAAACACTAATCAAGAAATCTAAAAACATGCTTGCTCCAAAGCTCCCGAAAAACTCTATTGCCTCTTTCTTCAAAAGTGTCTCTGCACTCCCTTTATTGTCATCCAATAAGGAGTCACCTAAGTTACCAACGGTCGACACCAATCCCGACTCGGCTGGTCGTCCATTGGCAAGTACTGGTCATCACTATTCTCCTTTACACAATTTGGTCAAGGCTTTGGAAGCAACTGTGACTCCCACTAGCTCGAAGGCACTCAGTGCGGTAACACATAGCGTTCTATCAGAGACGATCTCAGTGCCAACGGGCTCTCAGGAGTCATCATCTCTGTCAACTGCAAATATATCCCTTATCAAAACTGCCATTGACCAGTTTTTTAGGCTGCAAAGTCAGCCAATTCTCTCTCCAGCTGTTTCTGTCATTGCGAATGTTCCCACGTCCTTGCCCTCTCTAAACAATCCATTTAGAAAAGATTTAACATGCACTTTGTTGCCTCCTTTTCAAGAAAATGTTCAAAATACTTCGGTGCCTCACATTGCCTCCACTCATGCTGATCTGATGACTTCACAGCTTAAATCCTTAGTGGACGCTTTTTGGGAAAATCAACTATCTTCGTGTTTACCAATTACTGCCAACAGTGGTATAGCAAATACGAGTGCTCAAAATGCTGTCAATCTGTCAGGTCTCTCTTTACCATCTCAAGTTCCCCAGTGCTCCATGTCCACAGGTCCGAAGTGGCCCATCAGTTCTTCTGCACTGGCTAGGTCAAACAACCAGTCTGCTCCGGGTTCTCTGCCTGCAATGCCCATTCAAAATATGAAATCTAACAAACCTTTGAAAAAAACATCTCCCCAATTTTCTAATTCTCGCCCCCCTCTAGGACATTCGCTCATTATGAAATGCAGGGGTGGTAAACATCAGCTCTATGACCTCAACAGACAGTGTGTACTAAACATCTTAAACGATGTAGACTCCCTTGAACATGTTTCATCAACTGACATCGATCTGGTTGAGTTCATTGCGGACGCTGATTTCACCATTGTGCGCCTATGGATACCCTCAGCCACAGTGGCAAAAATGCTATGGAATGCCAGACTCATACTGTTTGACATGGGTTTTCTAATCACTCAGGACCCTGATCGTATACAATCCCTATTTACTCCGACAAATGCAGCTGTTAATACTACTGGCCAATCCTTCCCCACCACACGAGTTTACCAATCCAACGAAACGATATGCCATCAGTTATAACCATCAGACGGTAAAGATCCACAATAGTTCTTGTTAGGATGTTGGAACACTCGAGGACATACCCATTTGCAACATTCTATTAATGTACTTACCAACTCGTATGACATCTTAGCTTTTCAAGAAACGTGGCTTTTAACACCACCTGTCTGGGACAACTATTCGATTGCCTTAATTCCTGCTACAAGAGGCGAAAAAGGTCGCCCAATGTCTGGTCTCTTGGTAGCTGCCAGACAGTCAGCCCATTAACAAATTCAACCGTGGTGTGCCTTTGACATTTTTATACAATTAGTCAAGATAATTGGTTGTGGTGGCAACATGGCTATTTTTAAAAAAATACCGGAACCCAGCAAAACTTTCCATAATCTTGTTTCTCAGAGATTTGTCATTTTGGCTTGAAGTAGTATCACAAGCATCTGACATCACTGCTACTCTTTTAGTTGGTGACCTTAACCTTGATGTCTCTATCCTAAATCTGAGGCTGCAATAAAGGAAGCCTCCATGTGCACCACTTTTATGCCAGATAACAACTTTAACATGGTTAATGGTGCGGTTCTTGGTGACTTGCCCGCCACCACCACCTGGCGTCATGACTCAAGTGTCAGTACAATTGACTATATGTATGCAGACCTACTCTTATTTCAGAACATCACTGCTTTGATAATCACTTTGCAGGGATATAGTGACCACAAGTTTCTAACGTTACATTTCACAAGACCACATGTTAATGTTCCTCTATATCACAACAGGATGCTTTCTCAATTGTCTATCAACCGTTCTGGTAACCGCATTTTGTGGTTTTTAAGTAAGTTATGGTCATTAGAACACTCACTTATGGCTTCTAACGTGAACAACCCTAACACCGAATACACTGACATGTTACAACTGTTTCATAACAATATCATAATTGCCAAACAGAAGCCTCTGACTCACTTACATTCATTTGACAAAGAGTTACACACTAGAAGACTTTGTTATAGAAAAGAGCGTACATTTCTACTCGCCTCCTCCTCACGTGCAAGGTTTGATGCAGCCAAATTGGCAAAAACCCGCTATTCTAATTGGATACGTGCCCATCGAGCACATTTATTTCAAAAAGAAAGTGAGCTCATGCTTAATACTCTGGCTACCAAAAAATTAGCAGCTATTTGGAAATTGCTAAACTTTAAAAACTGTACTCATCAACTGGATGTACAAGCAAATGGCGTTCAAGAAGCGCAATGGGTTCTTCACTTCTCCAACCTTTATAATGACTCAGCCTTTGTCCAGTTTGATTATCAAATGCAATCAGTTTCTAAATGGTCCCTTAATTGTGACCTGATTCCATCATCAATTATATCAAATTGCCTAAAAATTCCACAGCCGCGGGGCCCGACGGTATCAGCAATATAATGTTAAAAAATAATCTACACCACTGGGCCCGCATCTTACATCATCTGTTCCAAAATATCTTACATACAAAAAAACTTCCACTGTCTTGGCATTCGTCCATCTTGGTCCCCATTTACAAAAAAGGGGATCGTGCCTTGCCTGAAAATTACCGACCCATAGCGCTTCTTGATTCACCTAGCAAAATATTCGCAAAATTCCTATTGCTTGAATTTTCAGCATGGACTCTCTCTCATTTCCATCGCAAACCATTTCAAACAGGGTTTGTTGCAGGGATGGGTACTGTTGTGAACATGTTTCTGTTAAATGCCATCAAAACTCAGTGTCATGTTCAAAAACAGCAGGTTTACTTTGCATTTGTGGACCTGCACTCTGCTTTTGATTCAATCTCAAGAGTCAAATTAATGCAGAAACTGAAACACGACCACTGCCCACCAACAATCAATGACCTTATTTATCACTTCCATTCGTCTACTTCTGTTCAAGTCAGACTAACTTTGAATGGCTTACTCTCGCAGCCTATTTCAACAACACGCGGTCTCAAGCAAGGCTGTTTACTGGCTTCAGCCATTTTCAACTACTATATCCATGATATCAAATTTGCTTTTGAACCTATTGATTCTGATTTACCGAAAATTAATGGTTCTCCCATCAAAGCGTTGTTCTATGCTGATGACATAGTTTTAATTTCTAAAACTCCTAGTGGCCTCCAGAAATTGCTTGCTGCTCTTGACTGTTATGTGGCAGAGAACGAACTAAGAATTAACACTACCAAAACTCAAGTGTTAATGTTTAATCCCCATCAAGGTATCCAAACGTTAAAACATTGGTCCATTGGAAATAATGTCAAATTGTCAATGGTACCTTCATATACATATCTGGGTGTCATCTTCGAAGCTTCCCTAAAGTCAACAAAACATATGGCTTTGATCGACGGTAAACTTTTTAGTGCAATCTCTCAGACACGCATCCCCCTCTCTAAATTTGGCAAAATTTCTATAGTCCCGGCCATCACGTTTTGGCAAATGAAAGTGATTCCTACCATCCTTTACGGACTAGAAGCAGGTTCTCCTCTGTCTACAATTACTCTCGAAAAATGGGAGGCCAAATTTTGGAGGAGTGTGCTGCACTTACCGATGTGCACACCCATATCGTGGCTTCGCAACGAATTGGGGCTCACGTCATTGGCCTCGGCCCTCGCTTGGAAGCAATGTTCATTTCTCAGAAAGTGTCTGATTTCTTCGCAGTCTGACAATTTACTCAAGGTAATCTCAACCTATATATTCACCACAGACCACTCATTTGTTCGAAGTTGGCTGTTGTCAGTTTATAAGATCTTGATTCAGGCCGAAATTACTATTGATGTCCTATTACATGATCCCAATAAAGCCAAACTAAAATTATTGCAGTCTTCATGGATTATGAATCACGAGAAATGTTTGTCATACAAGCATGCTACTAGTCATCGTTTTCCGCCTCATAAAAGAGGTATTCCACAAAAATATCTCTTGAAAGCGCCCTCATTGAAATATAGAACTTCAATTCTGCGCTTTCGCTTGCACATCTGGGAAACCAGAGATCTTCTATGCATGCGCAAACTAATCCCTCGCATTCATAACTTTTGTCGGTTTTGTCAATCTTGCGACTGCCCTGAAACCTTGGCTCATTTAATTACACAATGTACCCATTTAAATTGGCTTAGACAATTACATTTTCACAAATACTGCTTGAATGTTGCCACGTTTGAACCAAATGTTTGTTGGAACCACATTTTTGGATCGAATACTTTGGGAATCCAAATAGCTACTGTCAACTTTTTAACATCTCTAAAATTTGATCAAGTAAATAATACTTAAGCCTTTGCTCTTATATACATGTTATCGAACTGCGAATGTGCACTATCAATGTTCTGGCTTGAAGCCTAATGATTAATGATTATTGTGATGCTATCTGTTTTAGCTTTTTTGGGTTCCATTTCTTTTAGGATTGTTTACCTACAGCTGTTTTACGTTTTGAATTGTATTAATGTCATGTTTTACTTTGTTTATTGAAAAGTTGTAAAACTCAACTAAATCAATAAAAAAAAAAAAAGGCCATGTCGTCCCCCCACCAGGGCATGAAAGCAACAGTGTGTTCATGCCTTGACGGATGGGGGCAAGATAGAGGATCATGTTGGCATATTTCACTGTAGTAAATCTCAACAGAACCTTTAGTATGAGATGAATTAGTATTGTCCATCAAATAAAAGATTTATATTTTTGTCCGAATTAGCACAATATCAATGGTCTGTTCTAGTGGCTGAGAGTCAAATAGGCCTGTCGAGGTGCATGAAGCTTTGGTGCAAAGATTTTTAGTATGTTTGTTCCACAGATTTTCGCATACTCCAAAAGCTTCTAGTGCCTTCACCTTACTGATGCTTTAGATACACACTTCCAAAGGTCTTTAGTGCCTCCATTCTGTAGGGCAATAGAGTATGCCATCTATATGTTTGAGTTGTCTTCTTTTTAATCACGGTTTTATATTCTTTTCTAAACCTGTAGTGATGGCCATTTGGTTGGAACATTTGTATAATTTGCAAATTAACTAATTCAGGCCCTTGATTCATGCGCCTCTTGCGTGTACTAGTTCAAAATTAAATTGAGTGATTTGAGCTTTATGCTTTAAAATCGTATGAACCGGTCTATACAGCTAACATTTACGCAAATGGAAACAAATGTACTATATTATGCTCTACTTGCGTTCTTCCAATACTGCAATATTCGGGCAGACAAGTTTTGCAGATATGACAACTTTTCAGAATCCATTTGAATTAATTCCCACTTTGTCGCACTAGAACAAGAGGCAGGTGTATCTCTTCTCCTGTTGCCAAATGCCCAATAATGTGAAGGAATAGAGGGTGGTGAACCGTGCTGTTCTCTGGTATTGCACGCAACTTGATCCATTGATGGACATTTTGGATCCAAATTCGCCAATAGTTAATGAAAGTGTTAACATTTTGATGGATAGACAGCTTTTGCAGATGCCCGTTGAGCCCTTCCTTTAAGACATCATTTCTAATAGCTAGTTTAACTTATAGTTTATTTGTTTATTTATTGTCTGCTTGTTAGGCACTTATACAGGAAGTAAATGCTGTTTCAGTGTGCCCACAGGGAAACAGCGAGGGGACAAAGGGAAGTAAAAATGATCAAGTACATAAAAAATATTAAACACAGTGGGGCTGGGGGGAGCAAACCATGCCTTGTGAGTTTTCAGAACATGCAAGTGCAGAAGGGAAGGGCAATGGGATAGGTGTTCTGGTGCTCACAGGTGAGCAACAAGTGAAGTGCAATGTAAGATAAGTGCGAGACTCCAGGGGGAACAGTGAGCTGACCCAAGTGCTGAGGACAGACAGAAGCTCGGGGGGATTCATTGTGGGAGGTCAGGGCCCGAGGATGCATGAGGGTCCAGAACACCAAACAAGCCACTGTGGAGATTACCAGAGGAGAGTGGAGGGAAAGGCAGAGGTAAAGAGGAAGGTCTTGAGGAGCTTCCAGAATTTAAGAAAGTCCTGCTCAAGATGAAGGGGGGGGCGCAGTTCCACAGAAGGGAGCCAGCTGAGGAAAGAGATCAACCTCCTGCCCTCTGTTTAGTGAAACGCTTTGCACACAAATAGTTGGTGACAGAGGAGCACAGAGGTCTAGAGGGAGAATATTTAGTGAGAGAAAGTGAAAGGTAGTGTGTTGTCCCCAGCCCTACAGAAAGCCTTGTGGATAATGCAGAGGCATTTGAATTTATTCTGTGAAGCAACCGGGAGCCAGTGAAGACTTTTTAGGGCACAAGAGATGCGGTCCCTTGGCTTGAAGGATAAGTCTTGCTGCCGTATTCTGGATTAGCTTGAGAGGATGCAGAGAGCAAAAAGGAAGAATCAGGAGGAGGCTATTGCAATCGTCAAGTCTAGAGAGAACCAGGGCACAGGTAACATTGAGCTTCTGTGGTAATGTGAGAAAAAGTAGAATTCCTTTGAGAAGGAAGAGCTGAAAGTCAGATTTCTTGGCAATGTCCTGAGTGTGAGAGGAGTCAGCGATAACTCCAAGGTTTCTGGCTTCAGAGGAGGGAGCAGGGGGAGAGCCCATTGAGGGAGGCCAGAGTGAGGGAAAGAAGTCAGGAGCAGGGCTGGTATTGAGGCAGAGATCATTAGAAATGCACCAGGCGTGGATGGCAGAAAGGCAGTCATGGATGATGGAAGGTGCAACAGGGTCACCAGGAAGTTTGAAGAAGAGTTATGTGTCGTCTGCATAACACTGGAAGTTGGGGGAGAATGATGAATGAGGAGATGACCATTGCCAGCTGTGAAAGGTAGATGTTATAGAGCCAGGGGGAGAGGATAGAGCCCTGGGGGAGAGGATAGAGTGTTCTGGAGTGGTACCTCAGTTACACCACAATATTCATTTGAGGTGGTGTTGTCCTAGGAGGATAAATCATAAAGCCACTAGCCCAAATGCTGGCTACCCACCCCCTGCACAGTGCTCCACTGCTCTTGACCTAGGTCTGCACTTTGAACAGTAAAATACAATTACAAAACAAAATCCACACATACAATAGATACAGTATCATATGCTATAATTGAACAATGCAGCCCAGCGATCAGTTTCAACTGGTACTTCTTACGGGTTATTATTATGTGTTAATGCATGGATGGGCTTTAAAGTCGGTGACATCTTGACAACCAGTTTGTATATACGACGGCGTGCCCGAAAGATAAAGGTAAGCCAGGATTACTCTAATGCGACTCTTGATGTGTTGTGAGGTTTCAAAGACATGGCCCGTAGTAGTAAGAAACATGTAACCAACTTTCAGGCATCATTGAACAGGCAGACATATCTAGCAAGGGAGCATTCAGAAGTGTGAAATCATACAGACCTGCAAAGGGATTTCTCTCTTCACTTGTATGCATGTTTAGTTGTACATTTGATACCTTGCTGGCTACAGACCCTGCGCTTTCCAGTATGTTCGATGCATGTCCTGCCATTATATGGGCAAATATATTCCATATGTTTTTAACTGTTCCTTTTAAAGTTTAGCAATTTGTAGCACTTGGTAGCAGTCATTAGAACTACCATGACAAACAGAAAGTGTAATAGTGCACAAGTCCGGCGGTATCGCTGTTTTATTTGTACATGAGAAGTTGACAGAATATTGTTAGCAGGATCATCTTACGGGACTTTGGGGCTAGGTCACAAACACATTTGCCCACCGACCACGAACCAAATAAAGTAGGCAATCCAAGGATCTAAAGTTGACCTTTACTGCCCTCAGTTGCAGCAATTAAAATAAACATGGGAACTCACTTGAACTCTCCTTACCCCTTTCATCCCTGATGCTATCAGAATAATAAACAAGTGCCTTTCAAGGGCAACCTTTTCAGTCCACAACGAGGGGGCCTGTGTCTAGCACAGGTACATTGCACATGTTAACAATAACAGCCACGAGGAAGGAACACAGGCTGCTGTATGGATGCTGGACACAGGTAGGTCAGCAGCTAGATGAAAAAGCGCTCTATGTCATTCCTTCACCAGGGTTTTTTTTCGCGGACTGTTTGCCGAACACACGAAACACTTTTTTGTATTTGTGGGTTCTCCCGGTTTACCCCAATTCCTCCCTTCCCAGTTTTTTACTACCTATTCCCCACGCCCCCTACCCCTTATATCCCTTAAGCCCTGCACCGCCCCGCCCCCCCAATAGGTTTTGATTCATTTTTTCAGCCAAAGCTCGGGAGCAAAAAACTCTAATGAATGCGTACCACGAAAAAGGTATGCATACTATGGCACAGACTTAACACCCAGATTCCCAGCCTCGCATAATGTACAAGTGTTCATGCATGGGTACATGAAAAAGATTGGAAGCAACAAGGAAAACACACCTAAATTGCATAGATAGAGGACATGGATTAGAAGTCACCAGGAAGGTACAGGTATCCAAATCTAGGCTGAGATTAGAAGCAGCCCATGGCTTTCAAGTGGTGTTGCAATGAGTGAACAAAGAAAAACATGACTTTGCGGCATGAAGTATGCAATACATCTGTGCTCACTATTATTATAGATGAAGCAACACTGTAGCCAGCTACCTCATGGGAGAGGCTTTTTGGAAGAACCTACCCTGGTAAGTAAATTACTGTTGGGGGCTGACGATTTTGAAATCTAAAGCGAGTGGCGATTTTGACAAGTTAAGCACTATATTGATTAGGTGAGTTGTTCAGGATCACACAGTTTATTAAATGGTTGAACTTAGATTTGAACCGTGTCTGCAATATCCACATATCAACACTTGACCACATGTTTCCCACTTTTTGTCCTAGAGCAAGGTGCCATTATTTGTGAATGTTTGACTTTCACAAAGTAAAATAGTACCATGGTTTGCAGCCTTGGATCGCAAAGTGTGCACATCAGGATGCTTTCTTTTAGATGGTTTTGGAAGGAAACTGCTGTCACTACAATCATGGCAATGGTTGGACGTTGCTGGGAAGATTAATGTCTTTCCATCTGTAAACTCCTCCTGTTTAGGATGCCCTGATTTTCCTTCATTCATTCCTAGGGACTCGCTGTACTTATGCCCGAGGGCAAATCCAAGGTTAAACCTGTTTTTCTTATCGTAGGCCTTTAGGGGTAGATGTGTTTTGTAGGATGAGGATGTGATGCTCCTTTCAAGATGCTTGCCCTTTTCGTGCCCAGAAAGAAGTTCCAAAATTAAAACCGTATTTTTACGGTAACCCATTGTGGATCTGTATGATTTCTGAGGGGGAGTTTGAATGGTCTTTGGTTGTAACGTCTTATGGGTGAATCAGTCTACTTCACTCACATTTTTGGGTGGTGTACATCTGCTATGTAATAAGGGTGGGTGATCCCAGACTGATTATCTGAGAGGATTATCTCAGTCTCTAGAACCCAATATCAAGCTGGTTGCATGCATGTACATTCATCTACAAAGCCATCTTGTACAGGCCACCATGGTGCCATTAGCTGTTCATCAGTCTCATGTCTCTACATCTGTCAGGAGGGTCGAAGAAGATAAGTTGCTGGATGGACTGGTAGATGCAAGATGCGAACCAATAGCAGAGTGGATGTTAAATATTTTTTAATGTAACACAACACAATCTCTGGCTGGGGTTTTATCAGAATTGTTATTTGCGCTGTCCTTCTTGCCATGATCACCTGAGCCGTGTTGCCCAACTGGACGGCTACGCGAGGCTTAATTCAGTGTGTTAATAAGTGTGGCTGTAGACTCTGGTTCATGTGGTTTGAGGGTAAGTAGAGAAATTAATAATACAGCTCCTTCCGGTGGTAGTTTTCATGTAACACCAAACGACGGGTGTACTTTAACTGCCAGACTATCTCATTAGCACAGACATCTTGATAGTTACTCTAATCCACGCTTGCACAACGAGCTCTTTCCCCACTTTCTACCGCCACTTTGCCTTGAGTGTTGGGGGTGAGATCTTCAATGGTGGGTTGTTATTCATGGTATGTTTATCTTTGTTGTAACTTCTGGTCGCAGCTGGGCTTTTGGCTGTTTCCCAATCTTCGTGCTGCTGCATTTCACGTCATTCTAGAAGGTGAGGCGGTAAAGGATTTGATGATGAGCTATTAATAAAATTCTCAGGTACAGTCTCCGAAGGTGGGGCTGCAGCTCTGGACGTATTCTTTTTAGCAAGATGTTACATGGGTCTCCTTTTGTTGCTATGCCTCCTCCAGCAGTAACAGCAGCAGGGTCACCCTTAAGTCCGTCAATTCTTGGAACTCGCGATTCCAAACTCCCCACCCTTTCTAGGTTCACAACATACACTATCACTTAATGATGGTCTCGATAGTAGAAGAAATGCTGAATTAAACAAGGTATTACTGCCGTAAGGGGTCCTCCTAGGGGTACGCTGAGTTAAAGGTTTACCACCCCCCCTCTCCCCACTGGTTATAGGTTGCTGCACACCCGCATTTTCTCGCAAGCAGTGACCATTAGGTGGGGGCCTTTGGGGCCTTGTGCCTTGGGGAGTTTCTCCTTTCCATGATGCGCTTGTGTATATGTCTTTTGGTCCTCCTATGGAAAGTTAGTCATTAAGTAGAATTTAAAGCTTGCAACTGCTTTTAAGAATTAATTTGAAGGGCTTATGAGACTGTGATTTTGGTAAAGTGGTACTATCTGTGTTATTAAGTGTTGGTAGGATTTGCTCCCGCATGGCACCTCCTGTTGTTCACCTCAATCCATTATTCCTCTGATACCAATCGCACCACCTTCAGGTGTCACTTGGTGTAAAGCTCCTTTCATTACAGGGAAAGTCGCCTTTAAGGGGGAATATTGCTGCGGCTAATGCTCAAGCAGGAGCCACCGTCATGCTGGGGAGTGGGTATTCCTAGTTAATTGTGTTCGATATTTCACAAGAGAATTTTTACATGATCTTTTCCCCCGAAATTAAGTAATCTGCAGATTTCCAGTTGGGCATCTTAAAAAGAGCAGCTATACTAAAAAAGATTTAAAATATTATAATTAGAAGAGCAGTGAAAAAAAACATCCATTAACTATTATGAAAGAAAACATATAGTGCATTTTTTTTAATTATTTTTTTTATTGTTTTGGTTTATTACAAACCTTTACAATCTCACAAGAGAAAACATACAATTATACAATGTTTGCAGAAAATCATCAATTATTAAATTAATTCAACATTGAGTTTAGACATAAAATAGAATTCAAAAGCATAAAATTCCAAACTTTGTACACATCAGTAAAGACTTGCAAAAAAAAAGTTAGGAATAAGTCACCTTTCTTAACAGAAAATTAATTGTCCCAGTTAACTCAAATCACAGACATTTCTCAAGAAACTTGTCACAGCTATTTTTAGACTTAAACAGTTGTCATGGAGCATTCTGTGCCAAATAAAGTCTCTTTGTACTTCAAAGATAGAGACTACAAACTTAGAGAAGTACCTAATCCTCTGTGATTTTAAGGCAGGACACACCAGTAGAATATGCTGTAAGGTTTCAACAGTCTCAACTGTTTTGCAATATCTACACCAAGGGACAACCTCATTGGTCCGATTTCTAATACATAAAATTTGTCTGGTAGGTAAGACATTAAAGCGGAAGCGCATGAAGTCATTGGGTAACCTCTTGCTTGGGTATTTACACAGATAGCCTTCCATATTTGCCTGCCATTTCCAAAAGGAGCAGGCTGAATTATACAGTTTAGAGTCTTCAATGATTGATTTCGTAGATTGCGAATCTGAACCCATTAAACTAAATTTAACTTTGCCAGGTTTGTTACATAGTGAGCTCATAGCTAGACCTAATTCTATCAAACAAGTCTCACTTTCTGTCTTTGAGGGAGCCATAAAAGGATTCGGAAAATCAAGGTACACACAATTATACAGTGTTTCTTCCTTGCTGGTTTTGCATTTTTTCCAAAGACATAGGGCCTCATTACACGGATGGCGGTAAGGATTTACCGGTACCGGTAAAATACTGGTACCGGTAAATCCTTACCGCCTTACTATGAGGTCCCTTTGCGGGTTGGGGGATTTAACGCCCGCTTTTTGCAGGTGTTAAAAACCAACCCGCAAAGGGACCCAGGGAGCTAATTACGGTACCGCAATTTGCGGTACCGTAATTAGTGCCTTCCCCATTCCCATTGAGCCCTATGGGCCAAAAATGGGAATGGGGAAGGGCAATGGTGGAAGGGGGAATTACAGCCCCGCCAACCTTGGAATGGGGCGGTAATTCCCCTTTCCGCCAAGGCGGTGCCGGTATTTTACCGGCATGAACCATGGCGCTAATAGCGCCATGGTTCTCCGCCATCCGTGTAATGAGGCCCACAGTCTTTTCCAGACTGCATAGGAAGAGAGGGAATGCAGACCAAGTTCATATCTGATTAAGGCTAAGGGTATACATTTCGGCAAGAACCATAGCACCGCTCTCAAGATTCTCCCTTCAGTAGGTATCAGATGGGTATGTAATTCCTTAGTAAATAATTCTATACCATAGGTTAAGCGTGGTATAACCTTTTTTATATAAAAGTCTCTCAGCGGCACCATAGTAAATTTACCAAATTTATTATCTATTGCCCTCAATTGCCTAATGGCAATGGGCCTCATTACGACCCAGGCGGTAAGTTACCGCCTGGGCCGTGACTTTACCACCATGGCGTAAACTACGTTTACGCCATGGTGGTTGGTGGACTTACCGCCCCATTCCGACCTTGGCGGGGCGGTAAGTCCCCAATCCCCATTTACCCTTCCCCATTCCCATTTTTGCCCCATAGGGCATAATGGGAGTGGGGAAGGCGTTAATTACGCCACCGTAAATTACGGTGGCGTAATTAACTCCATGGTCCCTTAGCGCCATGGATTTTAACACCTGCTAAAAGCAGGTGTTAAGTCCGCCATGGCGCTAAGGGACCTCGTACTCAGGCGGTAAGGGTCGGCGCTGTTTACGCCGCCGTAAAACCCTTACCGCCTGGGTCGTAATGAGGCCCAATGTCTGCTTTTAGATTTAGCTGAGTTTTTATCAGGGCAAGAGAGTCCTGACCAGAAAAATAGAAACCTAGGTACTTCAATGAAGGTAGCGCCTTAATTCTCTTTCCTTCACATAACCAAGTAAAGGCATTCTCCTTTTTATTCTTATTGACAAATCTAACAATAACAGTTTTCGTTGGGTTAGTTTTCAACTTAATACCCTCGACAAATGATTCAAAAGCTCGTAGTAGCCTCTGCAAACCAATTTTTGTTTTGTCCAGTAAAAGAAAATCATCAGCATAAGCCAACCAGTCAATACACACATTATTAAGCTTGGGCGAAATCAAACCTTTACCACTGAGGGCATTTTGGGCTCCACACACATACAAATTAAAAACCGTCGGGGCCAGCATACAACCCTGTCTTAAACCATTCGGAATTATAATAGGTCTGGAAAGTAAACCGTCCGTTGTCAAGCGGACCATTAAACTGGTGTCAGTGTATAAGGCAATGATAATCTGGATTAATGGAGCAGGTATTTTGACATCCTGTAGCTTCCGCCAGAGGAGTTGTCTATCAACAAGGTCAAATGCTGAACTAAGATCCATCAATGCCACAAACAAAGATCTAGTCCCCTTTACCATAGAGTTGGCTATCAACGTTGTTAGCACTAGCCCACCACAGTCTGTTCCAATGTGTTTTTTGAAGCCAATTTGTTTTTTGTCAAGAATGGATTTTTCAGTAATCCATTCTTGAAGTTCCTTTAGGACCAACGAACAAAAAATGTTGGACTCGGGGTCCGCAATTGCGATTGGCCTATAACTGGATGGGGACATGCGTGCTCCCTTCTTAAAGACAGGAATAACGATGGACACTTTCCATGATAGGGGTATAAGCTTGGTCTCCAAAATGTTGCTATACAGTATATATAATATTTTTCCCCAAATCACAGGGTCCCTTTTTAAGAGTTTATTAGATAGATTATTTGGACCCATGGCTCCAGAGTTTTTGGATTTCCTAATCATATCAGTAATATCATAACTCAAAAACTTCAAAGACCAAGACTGAGGTTCAGACATGAGCAATTGTTGGTTACCTTTGTTCAATGCATAAAGGTTTGTAAAGTGTCCATGCCAAACATCCTCATTGATTACATTTACTGCCATATCTTGTTGAGGTTTTTCTATTGCATTTATCAGGAACCAGAAGTTTGAACAGCAGTGCCCTCGCAGTGCTTTCAACATAAGATCACCATCTTGCTGCATGCGTACTGCTCTATATTGGATATGCCAATTCTTATAGGTTTGCTTGATTTTGTTTTTCCTCTTATAGAAGTCAGAGGATGACAGTACTTCGTTTTTTAATTTTCTTAGTTCTTTTCTATAAACAAGTTTCCGTGTATGGATCACCATATCCATAGGAAGTTTACGTTTTGGTTTTACTTTGGACCCTGGTGTAAAACAGGGGGACAGATTGTCAATGGTGTCCTTAATATATGTAGAAAAGTTTGAGGGAGAATAGCATAGATCGCGATGAAACTCAGTCATTACCCGATAGTCGCTTATCATAGTTGAAGTAAACTTCACGTTTTTAGTATGGCACCATTTAATTCTGTTTCCCTGCTGATTTATCATCACACCATGAGTATATTTTTCTTTAATTGGGGTAGGGAATTTCAAGGCCATTTTACAGGTAAGAAAAGAGTGGTCACTAAAGCTAGAATCAATCACCTCCAAATCATATACACTCCTAAAAATACCAATAGACACAAAAATATAGTCTAAAGTGGATTCCAAGCCTCTGGCTTTCCAAGTATGTTGGTGCCCTCGAAGGAGATCCAAACCCAGAGATTCCGCAAAATGTAGCCACAATCTGCCTCTCAATACTCCAGAGCCCCCAACCCTCACAGACTGTTCAGCATTGGCTAGCATTTCATCCCCCACTAACATATCACATAGACAGTTTGCATTGAGATCCCCCGCCATAATGACTTGACCTCCCTGGTCTCCCAGTTTGTCTCACGCCAGGATTCAATTATAGATCCCAAAACGGTCAGTTCCTTACCTAGCTGTAAATCGGACATCTCACTGGGGTTCCAATAGATATTAATAAATAAAATACAGAGGGACTCGTTGTTTTCTATATCCATTTTAAAAGCCGCAACAAGAAAGTGGTGTTCCAGACACCATTCCCCCATTTTTGACAGAGAGTTGTTTTGTTTGATGGCTATTAGTAATCCACCTTTAGAGCGGCCTTTGTTGGAGCCCCGTGCACACAAATTGACCACAGTAAACCCTTCCCAGCATAGCTGTTCCCTAGACCAGGTTTCCTGAAGAAAAACAAAGTCAAATTGTGACAGAAAATTCATGCATTCTTCATTGTTCAAAAGATTCACATTTCCCCGAGAGTTCCAACTCACAAATTTGAAGAACAAGGAGGAGGCTAGAGGGTATTGCCAATCTTCCTGAGTGAGTCAATAGACTCCCTCAGAGTCAAGGCGAGCCACCTCTATTCCTGCTTGTTCAGGTTTGATTCCTCATCAGGAGGATTAGTGGATTGACTAGGTTGAACTTGCACCTGTTCAGACAGCATAGTTTTCTTTTGAGCAATAGTTTGAGACTTATATTCATAGATATAAAACCTAGTTTTTGAAAAGATTCTGATTCCTTCAACAGAACCGATCTAATCAGAGCAGAGGGTATAGCAAGTCTCACGTAATCATATCTCATCCTATGAATGAAATCAACCAGGGTAATATCGGCCGAAGTGATCAGACTAAGTTCAGGCATGGTAGAAAGTAATGAAAGTATGCACGATCGGTTCAGTGAAATGGGCACTTGCTCTTGGAATAGTGCTGTCAATATCAGACCCGGGATTTCAGGAGAAACAGGTTGTTTCAAATCAGATCCCATATTGTCAAAAGGTAAGAACCCATTAGTGTATACATTTTCCTGTAGTATAACCTTTTTGTCAGCTCTTCCCATTCCGTGATCAATTCTACCCATACCATCCTGCACAGAGCCATGGGTAGAGACAAACTTCTCACCAGTTTGCATACTAGTTTGTTTCGTACCCAGAGTAGAACTACTTGTTGGAGTCTGATTCTCACCCAACACCTTCAGAATAATACGTCTAAGTTCTAGCTCTTTTTCATCTTCAGAACAACCAAGAGACACTACATTATTGTCAAGGATACAATTGGCATTCAGATTTTCATTCAGTTTAATTTTACTGTCTACTGTTCCGGCACTGCTGTCAACATCCAACTCCAAGCCATTCGAACCCTTATTAATAGATGTTAGTGTCTTTTTTGGATCAGAGAGAATCAAAGTATGCTTATCATAGTAGGGTTCTCGTGGCAGGCAGGAGGTTGACATTCCTTCGGAATGCAGTGGATGGGTGGACTCCCGTGCAATAATGGATGCACACGCATCATGGAGATTTGTTCCCCAAACGCCCTTTAGGGTAGTATTGTCTTTAGTTGCTTCAAGTGAATGAGGACCTTTGAAGATTTGGTACATCACGTCCGATTTATTTTTTAGCTCTTCACTTAGAGTGTTAGCCCCCTCTGAAAAGGAGTCCCTTTAAGAAATTCCCTCATCACGTGTGAGACCCATAGCGTTAGTAGTTGACAGTGCACGTGTGTCTAGATTAGGATGGACCGTAGTAGGGTTCACAAGTAGAGCCCCCTCTATGGGCTCTAACTGTTGAGGATCCAATTTTCTCAAACATTTTTGAGACATTTTATTTCTGGCTGCATTGTTATTGTTATTTTTTTTTTATTTTGCTCTGCCAGTTTCTTACTTTGACGTTTAGAGATTTTTACCTCATAGAATTCGTTATCCTGGATCTGGGAGGGACAATTTATTTCCTTGACCTTGTCTGTATTATGGGCCTGTAATTTGTTGGTAGAACTTTTTGGAGGCTTCCCCTCCCCCACAGTCGGTGTGGATGGAATAGTGATTATGACATCAGACAAAAGCAGTTTTTCCTGGAGAGTGTTCGAATTGTCCCTTATTAGCTTAAGAACCTGCGCCATAATGCAGGGGGTTTCCTTATTTAATGCCACCGAAATGGACGATAGGTAGAGGGGTATTTTAGATAGTTCTAACGATAAGTTGTTCAAAACCTGTGCCTGTTTTCTCAGTTCGGTTAGAAGTAGTCTACTAAATATACTTAGAGTGGTAACAAGATCCGGACCCAGACCCCCGTCCCCCACCTGATTGTCAAGTTTCACTTCAGGGACGGAGGCCTGCCCGAAAGCAGTTGATGGACTGATTGGCAGTTCCAAAAAGTTGTCATAACAGAAACTACTATCTTTCTGTCCATTAGAAGTCACAGAGACAGCTTCACCCACACAACCATTTTCCCTCCCCTCAGTGAGCTCTAGCAGTTCATCATCAACGAAAAGAGGTTGCGAGGGGTCAATAGTATCCTCAATAGTTTTGCAGTATGCTGAACAGTCCTGAGCACATTGCAGCAGGGCTTCTTCCTCATCACTAATTACAGGGAGAGGAAGAGCAGCAGCCCGCACCAAACTAGCGCGACGCGTGCTAACAGCGTTGAAAAAATATGCTCTTATATCTTTCATTGGTAATCCTGGTTTCCTTTTCCCCATCTTTAAACACACTTACTTGAAAACCACAACAGAGACCTAAATCAATCCCTAAGTGTGTCAAATTATTTTTACCCTTTAGTGGCCAGCAGTAGAATATAGAGTATAGCCAGTCGAAAATAAATCTTGCGGAGGAAAAATAACAGACATGCACAGTTACAGATAGAGAAATCAAGGCACTCTTCCCACTGCACACAGCGAACAGCAAACAGTGCTTTCTCGTGCTTCCCGGTGCGCGCGCGAGTGCGCTGCACCACGGGATTTAATAGGAAAAAAAAAAAAAGTGCCTGAGGCACAGAATGGGAGGAGCCACGGGCGCACACTGAAAAGAAATTAAAGAAAAAAAAAGGCTGTCAGAACTCTGTTCCTTCCAGTGCACATAAACAAAGTCCAACACAAGTCCAACACAAGTCGAGCGGGTCCAAGGGAGGGAAAGCAGACACAACACACACGCTGAATCACCTCCAGGCAGCGTGGTGTAGCTGCTAAAGACGTCCTCCAGGCCGTGTAGTGAAGCAGTCCTCACGAGCCACAGATGTCGGTTCCGGCCAGCAAACAATGCTTTCTCGTGCTTCCTGGTGTGCGCGCGAGTGCGCTGCACCACGGGATTTAATAGGAAAAAAAAAAAAACTAAACTAAAAAAGAATGGGAGGAGCCACGGGCGCACAATCCAGGCAGCGTGGTGTAGCTGCTAAAGACGTCCTCCAGGCCGTGTAGTGAAGCAGTCCTCATGAGACACAGATGTCGGGTCCGGCCAGCAAACAGTGCTTTCTCGTGCTTCCCGGTGCGTTTAGTGCATTTAATAAATTATTCTAATGAATGCAAGACAGATCAACCTGTCCGTTCCAGGTTTAGGTCAAGGAAGGGCAAACCTCATTGGCTCAGTTGGCCTTCTCAAGGACGCCTCCCTCTCCCCTTCTGTGACCCACAACAGATTGATGTTGAGGAATACAACTTGCTGAGACAGCAGAGGAACACGTACTAGGGCTTGTTTTAAGCTAGGTTCCTGGAGGTCATGCTAGAGGGGTTACCGAAGTCCGGCTCCCCTCCCTTCTCAGTAGCCTGAACTAGAGCCATAGGCTCAACCACTCCATAGAATCAAAGCAGGTAACCCCAGTGCGCCTTGCAGATTGTACAGCAAAAGCAACAGAGGGATGACAAATGAAGTGAAATTCGCAAAAGATCCACTTGCACAGCCGAATAATGAGGGAGGTCATACTACTCGATAAGTGCTTTCTTCCATATAACAGGGACCTCAGACATCCTCCAATGGCATTTATCCCTCCACTTCCCCCTGGGTGTGGTGCCGCTGGGGAATTATATGCTTTATAGTGGGAGGTGGAGAAGCTTGGCCAGGGCCAGATATCAGGTAAAAACTGGAATGGAATTCAGGTCGTGATCACTACCTCAAGCAGCCCGAAAAGAAATTACAAGCAAAGTGAGAGGGCTCTGATGGAAATGGTCTCCTCATGAACAGCGTCCCTGCAGTTGACTTCCGCCGACTGCTTTTGACTCTCTTATTATTGCTTTGAAGAATGCACAAATTGGGGTTGAAACTTCATGGCTAATCACAATCCCAAAAAGTGTTGCAAGATCTCTCCAACCAAAAGTGTTATCTTCCTTCAAAGATAGGGTGACCAATAAAGTTGCGGAGATTATCCTGCGGTAAAAAATGCCGATTTTCCTGCTACCTGTGAGGCTAAAAACCTTGGTGTCATCTTCGACTCCACACTTTCCTTCTCTCCTCACATCTCTGACGTCTCTTAAAAGTCACAATACCAGCTGCACCTCCTAAGAGGTATTCTTCCTTTCCTCTCCTTCCACCAGAAGCTCACTGTCTCCAGAGTTCTGGTTCTCTCTAGGCTGGACTACTGCAACAGCCTCTTTCTAAATATGCCCGCCTCTACTCTCCACCCCCTGCAACTCATCCAAAACAGGACTGCAAGACTTGTCATTGGCCACAAGCCCAGGGATCATATCTCTCCAGGACTGAAATCTCTGCACTGGCTCCACATGGCGGCGAGGATTAAGTTCAAAACCCTCTGCATTGTCCACAAGGCCTTCTGGGGCCTGGGACCTCAATACCTTCAACTCTCTCTTCTTAAATATCTTCCTTCCCGAGCTCTTCCCTCATTCTCCTCCAACTCCTTCAGGGTTAGTCGCTTCTCCAAGCATCGAGTTGGTGCTAGATCTCTTTCTCCTGCTGGGGCCTCCCCCTGGAACAGCCTCCCTGCCTCTCTGAAACTTGAGGAGAACCATCTCCGGTTCTGGAAGCACCTCAAGACCTTCCTCTTTGCTTCTGCTTTCTCTCCTCCTGTCCCCTGCTGATCCCCTGCCTGAATCTGAAACTGCACTGGTTTACCTGGCCACCCTCTGATCTCAGGCCCAGGATCCCCCCTGCCAGTTGCACACCTGCACTGTGCCCCGGGCAACATTGCATTTGGGGACTGTTTCTGTATCCCTACAGCCCCTACTAGCACTTGACACCTGATGTCTGGACTTACCCTTGCACTTGCCACCTGCTGGTTACACTTTTTATTGATTGCCTTTATTTATTTTACTATGTAGCCAGAGGTCAAGTCAGAGGAAACAAAATACATATTTACTTCAAGAACATCGTCCCACCATAACAAAACTGGAGACCGTGCTCCCGGTCACTAACCAGATCACCATACAAAAGTCAACACATAATAATACAGAATGACATATTAGTAGAAATTTAATTTATTTCAATACGTTAAAAAAGATTAAATAGTTTACAATACTTGTGCAATGTAACAAGTTCAATCATACCAATTAAGGGATAAAGTGCATACAGTGGTAAAGTGCTGGTACCAATCATGAAAATCACAAAAGGAGGCTGGAAGGTGACCCCAGAAGAGTGAAGGAGATAACTCCAATGGGGAGCTAACAGTCGCACAATGGTGATTAGGAAGTGCAAATAGCAAAAGTATATAAAAAACATACACATGGAAATACAAATTAGCGATGCTGTATAATTTGCATTTCCATGTGTATGTTTTTTACATATCTGTGTGTATTTACTCTGGTATTGAGTTTTGTCTCTGGTAATTGGTCCTCTCGTATTTTGGATCATGACAACTGATCTGTGTTATTTTTGAGGATTTGTATTGTCTAGAATGTGCTACTAATATACTTTTGCTATTTGCACTTCCTAATCACCATTGGGCGACTGTTAGCTCCCCATTGGAGTGATCTCCTTCACTCTTCTGGGGTCACCTTCCAGACTCCTTTTGTGTTGATATTCAGAATTATTGAGATTAATTTATTTCTTAATGATTCGTCGTAGAGGCTCATGATTGGTACCAGCACTTTACCACTGTATGCACTTTATTCCTTAAATGGTATGATTGAACCTTTTACATTGCACAAGTATTGTAAACTATTTAATCTTTTTTAACGTATTGAAATAAATACATTTCTACTAATATGTCATTCTATATTATTATGTGTTGACTTTTGTATGGTGATCTGGTTAGTGACCGGGAGCACGGTCTCCAGTTTTGTTATGGTGGGACGATGTTCTTGAAGTAAATATGTATTTTGTTTCCGCTGACTTGACCTCTGTCTACATAGATTTTTCTTCCCCTTAGCCAGCGAAGTTGGGGACTCCCATCCATTGTTTCTTTTTATTTATTTTACTGACATCCTATGTACTGCACTGCCCCCTCCTCTTTCCCTCTGCACTTTCCCCTTCCCCCCTCCCCTTCACTTGCACAATCTCAATGTCACCTGGCCTAGTGGGATCGCTGTCTGTCTTCCCTCTGTTTCCCCTCCCTTGGCTTGTCGCGCCTTGAAACACTTGTGTATAGGCGCGTTATAAATGCCATATCATATCATATCATATCAAATGTACTTTTTCACATAAATATGTGGGGGGTGGGTAATGGTAAATATTTATGTTATGGGGAGTTTTAGAGAGAGCTGCTGGGGGGGGGGGGGGGTCCTCCCCCACATATATTGTGAAAAAAGTGATATTTGAAATGAAAATAATTCAGCATTTTTTACCACAGGATTTATTAGGGCGACTTTATTACATGGAACCACAAAACTAAAACCTAAATTAGATTCACAGCCTAGAAACAGGACCGCAACCTGGATGCTACTGAAGACACAGAAAAATAATTAAAATGGCAGTCTCCATGCTTGCTGACTGTAAACCTGGAGAGTTCACCTGACAGGAATTCTATCTCTTGCATCTTCCTATTGATAGAAGGGCCTGAGAGCTCCTCTAGGCAGGACTCCACTAGTAGCTGATAGCCAGGCCATTGTCCTGTTCTAACTTCCCAGCTCTAGAGACCTCCTGCTGATGAAAAGCACAAAGCCCACACCTGAAACCCCTCTCTGAAAACAAGACTTTTCTACTGCTGTGCCCTCAGACTGAGAGATGCCAGTGCGACATTGTTTATTCCGGCTGAAAGCAGATCTGGGCCTTCACCTAACAGACATATCTCCTTTCCAACCTAAAGGAGAACCAGCATGCCCTCTTTGTGAGCCTCCTTAAAAAAATACCCTAATACCCTCATCTGATGGGATCGCTCCTTCTGTACCCCTCCACATGAACGTCCTGGAAAAGAGCCTCCCCACTGACCTCCATTCAAAGCACTGCTAACGATACCCCCCCCCCCAAGCCCCATTCGGGAGGTATCGTCTGAGACAACTGACAGCTGTGAGTTTGGCCATACCTATGTAGAGGAGCAGGTGGACACGTCATCCCTAGCTCCCAACCCCTGACCTCCGTCATAGTGGAATAGTAGGAGAAGAGCCCTATGTGGGACACCAGGTATTATTCCAATACCACAATGAGTGTATGAAAGACGATATGCACTCAGACAACTGTACTGAATCTACCCTCGCACTGAACAGGTGGAAGGATGTCGGCAGACACCATTGGACATCATAGAGTTATAAGTGAAATCTGACAACAGCAGAGTGATGTCATGAAGGGCAGACACGAAGATGCCTTGAAATGATATTCAAATACTTAAGAATAAAGATGTAACTGAAGCAACAAGAGAAACATGTAATCAAATACAAAGAAATGATATATACATAGAAGATAAAGAAATCTGTTGACTAATAAGTGTATATACACAGAAACGCAAGGTAGACAAGACATGTAGAAGCTTGCTGCAGACCACAATGGAAAGATGGACGCCGGACTTGTATTAAAACCTATCAAGCTACCTCAGAGACAGACCAGTGCTGCAGGGTCAGGAGATGCCGGAAAACAGCTTTGTGTGAAGAATAAAGAGGAGTCTATTGGCCTAGGATCTAGGATGCTACTTCAAGGAATACTTGCAAGGCGCAAGAGGAGTCAAAAGCATAAGCCATGTACGTAACTGTAGTGCTTACCTCTGGTGCCTTGCAGGAGCACCTGGTCCTGGTCATCGGAAGCGTGGCCCTATGCAATGGGATGTGTAGTCGAACCCACTCCCTCCCCACTGTTCCACTGAATGGCTATTGCCCAGCATACAGTGCAGTTGAGAGTGGTTTTATAAGGTTTCCCAGTACTGCTAGTAATAGTTGTGGGACAGTCTGGATAACAACATATGGACAAACAAGTGACGAGCATTAGTTTCTGTCTGCCTGCTTTCCCCCACCACCCTTCTGTGCCTCCAAGCTTTGCTGGCTGGCAAGACACGCAGACTGGCTCACCTTTAGTGTTGAAGTTGTGCACCCAAGGCGCCAGATAGGCATATGATTCAGTTCCATCAGTGGTAATTGGTGGCCCAGTCCAGCTGCAGCGCACAAGATGCTCTTACAGGTAAGTGTCCATATAGCGCTGCAAATGTCCTTCTCTGCTCTGTAGCAGCTTTCCCAAGTCCTAAGGACGATGTGGCGCGGAGCGCGCTCAGCGCTCTAATAACGTTCGTGTCTCTGTTTGGTGTTTTTTCTGCAGGTGCAAGGATGCTGTGTCCTGTTAGCGGATCAAGTGCAGTACTTCATAAAACCACAACCACAGGTAAATGGGTTTAAAGGGGGGGCTTGGAGAGCATGTGGTTCTGAGTCTTTGAATGCCTACTGTGTGTTTTCTTTGTTCTAGGAGCGGAGCGACACTGCGGTGCAGAATTGATGAATCGTTCCGTCCCTCAGTCAGATCCGGATAAGTATGCGAGTCAGCAAGGAGTCCAGAGCATGAGTAAACTGAAGAAGTCCTCTGAAGCTTGGAATCAGGTAAGCGGAGGTCCCAGCAAGAAGCCGGAATGCAGGAATCCTTCTTGCACGTGAAAACAGATGGAGCAGTGTTACACTGCTTACAAAGTCAGCAGAAAAAACTCTAAGCACAGGGTGTGGCCCAGGGCGTGGTTTTATAAAACCACGCCCTGGGCTGAACCCTGCAACACTAGGCCACCAGGGACTCTGGAGGCATGGACTGTCTGGGGGACATCTTGAGTTCTGTACTGAGCCCCAACGTGGCAACCATCTTGGTGGAGGCTGCCAATGCTTGTCAGTAGATGTCTCCGCCAGCCAGCGACCATTAGTGTACAGACCTTACCTGTGTTACTCTGTCTTCCCCTGGTGTTATGTGAAGGTGTGCCCTGTATCCTGCTGGGGGTCATGACAGTAACACATATTTTTCTTAGATTAAGCAAAAAAGAAAACATCTGCAAAAGCCAAGTACTGGACAATTAAAAGTGTGGAAAGCCAATGCAAGGTGGAGTAAGCAAGTCTCTAGAGACTGAGAGGAATAATGACACCATTTGAAACAAATAGCAGTAAATAAAAGGTTGAGTTGGACAAATTTGTGGTCACCTCACTCGTGATTCAGAAGTCAAAAACAGGGGCTATTCATTAAGCTGTAGATGAAGATAACCTACACTCCATTAAATATCCCAGAAAAGAGAACAGGCTGCAAGGTCAACTACAAAGGAGAAGCCTTGGTTTAGGGCTGGACCGATGATAGATGATGGACTAATTGGGAAAGTGGGGACTAGTCTGACGTTACTCTCGGCACCTGGGGTCCATTTTGGTTACGTGCTACTAACGAGCCAAAAGTTCAAGGTTGGGAAAGTATGCCAACCAATCAGAGGGTCTATGTAGCAACATGCTATACAATGTTGCAAAGACCAACCCACTGTACTTTTTCCACTATAATCAGTATTATACGTATTTAGAGGTGGTTTGAGGCATGCCTAACAGATGCGAGGCAGCCAATGATATCACTAACACTTATACATACTATAGGCATATATGGTCCCTTAACCAATCCACCCCTTCAATAGGTTTTACAGTCTTCCACTTAGGATTACATCATAGCTGACGTACAGTGAGGTATAAAACCTTCGGATAATTAAAATGTGAGTGTGCGTGTGTGGACTACAGCTTGTTGTTCACCAGACTGCCATACTTTATTTTTATGCTGATAATAAAGAAGTACTTTGCCATATTGTTTGAGTCTGTTCAGTTATTTGGGTCCGATACTGTCTAGCACATGAGATGCTTCAAGGTGCTAGAGCACATTTTGGTAGCACAGGATGGTTCTGGTCTAATCGACCTACGCCAATATCTATGCCCATATCTAGACTCTCTAAATCTAGATCGCTTCCGTCATTAGCCAGAAGACTGTGGAGCTTCCTGTGGAGATTGACACACAAAAACACACATGTGAGAAGAATCAGTTGGCATGTGCCCCTTTGACGAAATTCCTGTCCAGTCCCTGCAGGTGCCCCGCTGACTGAAGGCTAACTGGTCGATTGGTGAAGAGTCGATGCCAAGGGACTCGAGCTGAGCCACAGGTGTAAGTAGAGCATTAAAGGTGGGAAAAAGGGGGAGGGACTGTATTGAAAATATATGTAGAGAAGTAACAGGATTTTGGGTGATTAGACAGAAGAGAAATAGATACCTTCTTTTCCTGGTTCTAAAAAAAAAGAAAAAAACTAAAAACAGGGGTATTAAGGATTCCTGCGGGTAGGCCAAAAAAAAACTGTGGGCCTCATTACACGGTAGGCGGAGAACCATGGCGATATTAGCGCCATGGTTCATGCCGGTAAAATACCGGCACCGCCTTGGTGGAAAGGGGAATTACCACCCCATTCTAAGGTTGGCGGGGCGGTAATTCCCCCTTCCACCATTGCCCTTCCCGATTCCCATTTTTGCCCCATTGGGCATAATGGGAATGGGGAAGGCGCTAATTACGGCACCGCAAATTGCGGTACCGTAATTAGCTCCATGGGTCCCTTTGCGGGTTGGTTTTTAACGCCTGCAAAAAGCAGGCGTTAAATTCACCAACCCGCAAAGGGACCTCGTAGTAAGCCGGTAAGGATTTACCGGTACCGGTAAAATACCGGTACCAGTAAATCCTTACCGCCTACCGTGTAATGAGGCCCTGTGTATCAACATTTTCCAAATTGCACATGTGTATGGGGTTTACATATGTCAGTATAAAACTTTTATTGTGTCTAGATTAGGAGATATAAAACAATAGTAAACAAGTAAGGTGAATACCAGATGTTATTTTAAATTAAGCAATTGATGTCAATTAGGAGGGTAAAAATCAAAGGAGAATAATAAGTAAATAAATAAATAAATAAAAGATTTGTAAAACATCAATAATGATACAATGAGACAGTTAAAACTGATAGAAAGTGTAAATCAAGGACCAAAAAAAACTGGTTAAAAAAAGTTTTTTGCTAATAAGCAACGAATGATGGTGCCTGCTCAAATTAATCAGTGTGGTATATGTGATAAAATAAATAAAAGAATAAAAGATCTTGAAAGTATTGACAGTCAAGATGGGCTTGTCTTCATGGGGGACACTCCCCTTTTACACCTATGCAGGACACTGCTGAAATGTACACCCAAGATAAGGCAGTATCACGCAGAGTGGTTTAGAGACAAACCTAACAAAACACTTAAGCCAAGGCCTCAAGGGGATTCATTGTCAAAAACATATTGGGACATATGACAACATATTTGCATGCTACATATAAGGGGAAGAAGTTACAGAAAAGATTTGACATTTTAGAGATGTGTAAAATGTATCAGAGCGAGAAAGAAGATTCACCTGAGAAGAAGTGGATACCTAATCAGCATAAAGAGGAGGATATAATGCCTTCGGCTCCTCTTTCCACTTCTGAAAAAACTCTTATTACCTCTTCTGAAAACAAGAGCGCAGAGACTGAGGAGCAAGGATTATATCCTTTAAAGGAATTTGAGCCCCCTCTCCCCGCGTACAACAGTGTGGACAATGCAGAAGAGAACAAAAGTAGAGAACGTAAATATATATCGACATGCAACAAAAGTAAAAAGCGTGATGAGGGTAAGTACAGGCAGGACAGACAGATGCAGATAGAGGAAGAAACAAGGAGACAAAGGGAAGTGAATCACAAAGCTAAGGGAGTAACAATAGTACTGGACAAATGGATGGAAGGACAGATATTACTCAAGCTAGGTGATAAGGGCATTGGTCGGGTTCAAGAAAGAGAAGAAAGCGAAGAGAGGTACAAGAAAGAAAGAGAACATGAGAGAGCATACAAAGAAGAGAAGGAAAAAGAGAGGAACTGAAAGGAAGAAGAAGAAGGTACAAGGCAAGAAAAGAAAACGATAGATTAGAAGAGAAGAAATGAGAGGAGATATAAATACCAAAATTGAAAGTAAGTATGTTGCGAAGAAGGCAATAAGAAGAAGAGTTGAGAGAGAGGAGGAGAAGGTAAGAATAGATGGACAAAAGTAGGGGACTAAAGAATGACAAGATAGATTATCTATGTGATAGCATAGTTCGGAATGGAATGCGACAGCAATCTAAGGAAAAGAGAGGGTCACAACAGCCCTGCAGCTCTCTGCAAGGGATACCACGAATACAAACATGGACTGACGAGCAGAAGACATAGGGAAGAGGATTGGAGATTTATATAGGCAAATGAGGGCTAAAGATAGGTGTAAGACCAAAGAGAATGTCGAAGGATCGTTATCAAGGGAAACAGGAGGTAGGTCAGATGATGTCATAACAGACAAGCAGAGAATGCTTTCTTTCAGTAGACTGGATCTTGATGATGTGGAAAGAGACGGAAGGCATACAAGCTGGGCCATAACAATGTCAGACGAAGAAAGGTAAGAAAATGACAGAATGCAAAGAGAAGGCACAGGTTGTTTTTTGAAAGTTTTGAGTGTAGAAAAAGGAGTACAATTGTCAGACTTAGAGGACCCTAAATAAAAAACACCAGAACCAATGCCATACACAAGCACGATCGCGCAGTACAGTATCTCCACCTTATGTGAGCAAATTAAGGTCACCACCAGGATGGAGACAATTGGGTAAGACTAGCCCCACCTGGAAAACACGAAGCATAAGTGGGTATGATTATGGATCAGGGTTTTCACAATTCCCATTATTAGAGAAAGGGGGAGGATGACCACAATATAGTCCATGGCCACAAATGGATAAGAATCATTTAAAATGTAAATTACCTAGTTTGACTTCAGGTGCAGGAAAATGGATTTGTGAGTTAGATAGAATGACATCAGGAATGACGCTAGCAATAGATGACATAAAAGGCCATTCTAGGAGAGGGGGCTGACGACATTTGGAAATGAGCATGGTATGTGGGTGTGACTGCACAAAGCACAACACAAGATGGAGCACCATTTAATAATTGCAGAGCAGATGTATGGCGAGTGCTCAGAGTACAATATCAGCCTAAGATGCTATTATAAATAACAAATAAATACAAATACAAAATGCATCAGGTATGGGTACGATTATGACTAGGAAAATGGGCAAGGATGAAGATCGTGTTTCCTTTATTCAGATGAGAGAACCGTGGGACAAAAGGGTGGCATTATTCGAACACATATTATGCCAGAGATTGCCCAGGCCATTGCAATGGCAGATGAAGAAACAGGTAGGGAGCGAAGACATGATCCGAAATACAATTGACTATCACACACCATTGCCAATTGTTACAGGAGGAGAACAAGAAGAAAGCTGAGAGTAGAAAGCAGGAGGTAGCAAACTTAGTTCAGAAGAAAATATCAAAAATAGCCATAGAGGGAGCGGTATTGATGAATAGTGATGGTGACACAAAAGATGCGACCAGAGCAGAAAAGTAATTTAGTATATCCTATAGACAAGTGGGTACCATTTCTGGCCAAGAGAATGATGGAAAGGACCTAGAGGAGGAGGACGAGGTGGATTTCAGAACCCTAAAGGATTTAATGGCGGACAGCCACAACAATGTTGGAATTGTGGAAGGAAAGACACATAGCCAAAACATGCAGAAGTAGAAGAGGTATGCAGCAAAATTGGCAAGCTCCAAGAGCAGGGATGGGCTATGTTCCACAGTATATTACAGAACCACAGGAGTATTATGCCTAAGAGCAGACACAGAATCAGGCATGTGCGGCGCAAACACAGCAAACTCCATTTCAAATGCAATCGTCACAATGGCAACCACAGCAAGTTCCTATGCAAAAACAACAGACATAAACTCAGCAAGTGCAAACACAACAGGCCATGGACCATAATGAAATACAAATGCAGGAGTACCGCAGATATCCACTCCTAAATTAGGGAGTGTGACCATGGTAGGAAGAAATCCTTTCACAGGTACACCGATTAATTTATATCCACAATAGGACAGCCCACAGAACGACTTGGTGTGTTCCATACTATCACTGACACCAGATCCCCAAGAGGGACCAATGGTCAAGGTAACGATAGGAGGCAAGACATGTTCATTCCATGTAGACACTGGAGCAACCCGTTCCTGTGTCCGTGAGGGAAAATACCCAATGTCAGGCATTGTCATGAATGCGCAAGGGATTCTCTGGGCTGATGAGTTTAGTTCCATTTACAGATGAATTACCAATCTCTATAGGAGAACACAACATGTCAGTGCCATTATTATATTCTTGGCAGACACCAGATAACAAATTACGATGTGACTTGATGACAAAACCTAACATGGCGATATCTTTAACTGATGAAGGAATAGTGTGCTCCACTCCAGGGATACAATATATGAATGTGAAAGAGTTTATTTTAGCCTTTACAGGCAAGAAAGCATTGTGAGGAGTTCCTTTTTGATCCAGAAGTATTTCTGTACGGAGTCACTATTTTATTATCATAGTTACCCAAGTTAAGGTAGAATATTGAGAATACCTGAAAAGTTTTTGTTTAGACCAGAAATACCTATGGATGATGAAGATGGACAGGTGATCCCCTTAGAGCTAGAAGCAGCAGTGGTCAGAGGAAAAAGGGAGGTTTTCCATGGAACAGATGATAAGGGGAGAGGATGGAGAACAGTGTGTCACAGCACAGCTTCACCACTCATGCTGTGCCATTCCTTCCTTGAAACTCACCTGGAGGATCTGTGACTGGTGGCCGCGGGGGCTCCTGCGGCGTCTCCCGATGCAGTGATCCTGGTTCATGGGGGCTGCCATCTTCATTTCTTTGCGCATGCGCACGGGACCAACAGCCCGTTTCTGTGTATATGCAGTGAAAGCAGCATTAGCAGATGCCCATGACAACGGGAATCATGGACGCAAGCCTCCAGGCCTATAAGAGGTCCCAGACTGAGCCCTTAGTCCATCACAACCTTTTCTGAAGGGATGCTTGTTGCTGCTGAGTTGTTGCCTGCTGCTGACCTCCTTCTGCCTTGTGTTCTTGCCCAGTATTCTGTTGTTACCTCGCTCTCCTTCTGTTGCTATTCTTACCATTTGCCAATCTCCCGCATCCTTCCTGCTCCCTTCTTTCCTTTTTCCTTGCCCCAGTATTCTCATCTCACCATCTGTTTGTCTTTCTTGGGCCTTCCATGTCAGTGCTTACACTACCTGACACCACGCTAATATGTGGTTAGTCCCTCCTCATGGTGTTGGGAAGGGGATCCCTGTCCTCGGCCGCTATTGTCATCCACAGACCCAGGTTCCGGGGGTGTCTTCCCTCATCGCTCAATACAGGACCAGATCGGATATCAGGCTAAGACCTACCCTGGATTGACAAAAAGGAGATTTATTCAGGATCTCTGCCCTCTAACAATATTGAAGAAGCAGAGTTTCCTTTAGTTCCAAGTCCTGCTACACTATTATTTAATATCCAATCAAAGGTCAAATATTTTACAGTTATAGATTTAGAGAACGCGCTCTTCCCAATTCCGCTCCATGAGGACTCACAAGACTTGACCGCATTTCCATATATAAATATCCGCCTGAAACATAATCATTTGCTGCATGGGTACTGTGAGTCCCCCTCAATCTTTAACTGTGTTCTTCAGATGGATATGGGTAATGTTCAACTCAAAAGTGCAGTAATTCAGTACGCAGATGACATTTTAGTTGCAGTGAGACAGAAGAAGGATGCCGAGAAGACTCAGTTCTACTCATGACCATACTAACAGAGAAAGGATACAAGGTAGACAAGGAAAAGTTACAACATTGTAAGGAAGAGGTCTTGTATATAGGACATTTAATCTCTAATGAAGGGAGAAAAGTGACACCTGAAAGAGCAGAGGCAACTATGAAGACCTCAGAACCTAAAACAGTGAGGGAAATGCAACACTTTTTAGGCCTATGTAACTATTGTAGGGCCAGGTTTTTGATTACAGAGCATATATTCAACCACTTTTAAAGGGACTTAAAGAAGCACAGGTGGACCAAAGTAAGATAACATGGACAGATGAAATAACTGAAGGATTTGAGGAATTAAAAAAGGCAAGCAATGCAAACCGTGTGCTAGGAATTGCAGATTATCACAAAGAATTGTATTTATTTTCCCATTAAAATGGAGAAGTCATGACAGCAGTCCTTACACAGAAAATGACATTAGTACATGGACATAAAGCATTGGCTTACTAGAGTGGGATTTTAGATCCAGTAATGAAAGGGCATTACCCTTTCAAACAAGCTTTAGCTTCTGCTTCATTTGCCAAAAAAAAGCTTCAAATATCACAATGGGGTGTTCATTGACTGCTATCAAGGAATGGTGTGCCGCCAATTACCTCTGCCTTAATACAGTCAGACTGAGATTCTGCTCATCGGCACACCCACTCTCTCCTTTCCTGCAGCTCTCTGGCCGGCCTCTCTTGGCCCTCTTCCTGCTTCCACCCGCAAGGCAAAAAACCTCAGGGTCATCTTTGACTCCACACTCTCCTTCTCCTCTCACATCTCCGACGTCTCTAAGAAGTCACACTACCAACTGCAACTCCTAAGAGGTATTCTTCCTTTCCTCTCCTTCCCCCAGAAGCTCAATGTCTCCAGACCTCTGGTTCTCTCTAGACTGGACTATTGCAACAGCCTCTTTCTAAATCTGCTTGCTTCTACTCTCCGCCCTCTGCAACTTATCCAGAACAGGACTGCGAGACTTGTCCTTGGCCTCAAGCCCAGGGATCGTATTTCTCCAGGACTGAAATCTCTGCACTGGCTGCCAGTGGCTGTGAGGATTAAGTTCAAAACCCTATGCATCGTCCACAAGGCCTTCTGGGGCCTGGGGCCTCAATACCTTCAACTCTCTCTCCCTAAATATCTTCCTTCTCGAGCTCTCCGCTCATCTACTTCCAACTGCCTCAGGGTTAGTCACTTTTCCAAGCAACGAGTTGGTGGTAGATCTCTTTCGGCGGCTGGTGCCTCCCTCTGGAACAGCCTCCCTTAAACTTGAGGAGAACCATCTCCGGTTCCGGAAGCACCTCAAAACCTTTCTCTTTGCTTCTGCTTTTTCTCCTCCTCTCCTCTGCTGACCTCCTGGCTGTAACCGGTACCACACTGGCCACCTGGACACCCTCTGATATCGGGTCCAGGCCCCCCCGCCAGCATTTCACACCTGTACTGCCCACCTGGCAACACCAGCACTTGGGGACTGTTTCTGTATCCCTGCAGTCCCCCTACCTGCCCTTGACACCTGATGTCTGTACCTACCCATGCACTTGCCACAAGCTGGCCGTTACTTACTTATTGTTATCTTTTCCCATGTACTGCACTGTCCCTGCTCTCCTCCCAAACACTTGCGCGATCCGAATGACACCTGGCCTAGTAGGTTCGTTGTCTGTCCTCCCTATGTTCCCCTCCCTTGCCTCATGGCGCCTTGAAACACTTGTGTAGGCGCGTTATAAATGCCATAACATATCATATCATATCATTTCATTTGTTGAGCATGCATTATTTGCTATTTTGGAGAAACCCAAAAGTACATTGACTACACAAAGAGCATCAGGGTCCAGAGTAATTATCTCAAACCCTGAAATTAAGATTTTTTGATGCAGAACAGTGAACCCAGCATCATTCATAGCAGAACCAGCAGGGGAGGATGATTATGTACATGACTGAACAACGTATAGTGAATTTTATGAAGACATTTATGAGAACATGCTCTCGGAGGAAGGGATTCTTTTTATTGATGGTTCTTCAAAAATGTATCAAACAACTAGCGAAAGGCATACTGGATCAGCGGTAGTATAGCTGAACTGAGATGGGGAATTTGAAGTAGTCACAAGCGAGAGATTGCCTTCGCATTACTCAGTACAGGCTGCAGAATTAGTGGCGCTCATCGCCGCACTCCAAAGATACAAGGATGAGGAAGTGACGGTGTACTCTGACTCTACCTATGTGACATCCACTCTGCACGCAGATCTGTCACACTGGAAAACGAGAGACTTCCTCCATGCAGACGGCACACCAATGCAACATGCGGCCCTATTGGATAAGCTCATTGAGGCATTAAGGCGGATGTATATAATTGACCTTTTCACAATTGATTGTGGGAGAATTGACCTTTTCACAATTGATTGTGCAGTGAAGGTCAATTAGGACATACATATGGGGGAAACCCCCCGGAATCCCCTACTCAATCCAAAAATCCCCTCATCCCCCTACCCAATCCCAATATATTATTTATTCCCCCAAACCCACCCCACACATATATATATAAAAGTAAAATAAAGGTAAAGGTCAATTGTGCAGAAGGTCAATTAGGACAATAGGTCAATTGTAAAAGGTCAATTTGGGTAATGCCGTTAAGGCTCCCATTGCCTATAGCAGTCGTAAAATGCTCAGTGCATACTAAAAGAATAGACATGAAACACTTGTTATTAATGCCATATCATATCTTATAATAACAAAGCCTCAGATTTAGATGCCAAAAAGGCAGCATATTTCCCAAATATTTCTGATTTCGAACTAAAAAGTGTTAAACAAATGACAGAACGGTGCATGTTGGTAAAGGAGGTCTTTAACATGCTGTCTATTATTCAGTTAATTGAGATACAGGGTCGAGCCTCACAGGAGGAGCAAGACTTATGCAGAAAATGGGGGTGTTCCTTATCCCCCACTGAGGCAATCTGGAGGCAGGATAGCACTGGAAAGCCAGTTATGCCTCTAGCATTATTGAGGATGGTGCTGGTGCAGCTTTACTATCCCGTACATACGACTGGTGAGAGTCTTGCTGCTACAATTTCACCAAATGTGTAAGAACATATGGCAGAGTTTATTGTGTATTGCATTATGTGCCAGACATTTACTGCAGGGCACACTTTGCAAACAGTAAGAAGGGAAATCCCTAGACCCAGTGGACCATTTCAGAATCTACATATAGATTATGTAGATATGCGGCAGACATGCAACGGCTATTGGTATCTGTTGGTCGTGGTATGACACTTTTCGAGATGGATCGAGGCAGGTCCATGTACGCACCTGGATGCCACATGTGCTGCCAAGTTCCTTGTGCATGAATGAACACCAGAGGAAGAAGAGATTGCGCGACCTCCCCGGATGAAGAGAGAGCATTATTTATCATTTAAGTCCATGGAAGCCTATATCAATATACCAGATGAGCATAAATTATTCAGCAAGACAGCAATGATAATGACATCTATATGTATGCCTCAACTTGAGACTGCAGTGAATGCCAAATTGCTGCAGATTACCAGGTGGGAGTTGTTGAAAACGATCAACACAAACATAAAAGGATTTAATGCAATAAGAGAAGAATGGAGGATCATTAAGTTTATGACCCTCCAGAACAGGTATGGCTTGGACTTAATTACAGCAATGGAAGGAGGTGTGTGCACCAAGTTCGGACCTTCTTGCTGTGCCTTTACACTTTCCCATGATGGCGAAAATAGGACCCTGACAGAAGCAATAACTATGCTGACAACCCTGCATACGAAGATGGAGGGTGAAGTTGATGAGACAACAGGAGATGACTGGTTTTCATCCATGTTTTCATGGATTCCAACCTGGCTGGCAAATGCCTTCAAGCTACTTGGAGCAATGCTAGTGTTGGTATTACTAGGATTCTGTCTGATTAGGATCATTTTGGGACAATGCCAGAAGACAGCCAAGGAAGTTATTGGGATGAAGATAATGATTGATATAGATGCTGAAATGTTTGAACAAATGCACAATGAGGACAGCACCCATGAAAATATAAAGAAAGGTCCCTTAGCACCCACAGGATTGAAGTTCTACTATCCTAAGGATCACAAGAAATATGTACAATGTTGCATATTTTGTCCACCATCTGGGGACTGCCACCATATGACCTGGAGCATGACTGAACATATAAAGACTGCAGGTTTCCTGAGGGGGGTGACATAGATATAGATTCCAAAGAAACTGCAGTAGGAAGAGAAAATTAAGAAATTCAAGAGGAGAAGGTGGTTTAGGACTCGACTAGACGGGGGGTGTAGAGGAGCAGGTGGACACATCATCCCTAGCTCCCACCCCCTCACCTCCATCATACTATAATAGTAGGAGAAGATTCCTATGTGGGACACCAGGTGTCATCCCAATACCACAATGAGTTTATGAAAGACGATATGCACTCAGACAACTGTACCGAATCTTCCCTTGCACTGAAAGGGTAGAAGGATGTCGGCACACACCATTGGATACCATGGAGCTATAAGTGAAATCAGACGAGGCAGAGTGACATCATGAAGCGGAGACACAAAGAAGCACTGAAACAATATGCAAAGACTTAAGAATAAAGATGTAACTGAAGTAACAAGAGAAACATGTAATCAAATACAAAGAAATCATATATGGAAAGAAGATAAAGTAACCTGTTGACTAATGAGTGTGCATGTGCAGAAATGCAAGGTAGACAAGACATATAGAAGGTTGCTGCAGAAGAAAACATAACATTTCTAAAGCGGCTATGATGAAAAGATGGATGCCGGACTCATATTAAAACCAATCAAGCTACCTCAGAGACAGACCAGGGCTGCAGAGTTAGGAGACGCTGGAAAAACAGCTTTGTTTGAAGAATAAAGAGTAGACTATTTGCCTAGGATCAATTAACTGATGCTACTTCAAAGAATAATTGCAAGGCACAAGGGAAATCAAAAGTATAAGCCATGTATGTAGGACATATTTTTCTTAGATTGAGCAAAAAGTAAATCATCTACAAGTGACAAGTAGTGGAAAATTAAAAGTGTGGAAATCCTATGCATGGTGGAGTGAGCAAGTCTCTAGAGGCAAAGAGGAGTAATGACACTGAATACAATTGAATCAAATAGCAGTAAATAAAAGGCTGAGATGGACACATTTGTGGTCTCCTCACACGTGATTCAGAAGTCGAAAACCAGGGCTATTCATTAAGCTCTAGAAGAAGATAACTGTGTACCTTCACTCCCTTAAAATCCCAGAAAAGAGAACAGGCTGCAAGGTCAACTACAAAGGAGAAGCCTGAGCTTAGGGCAGACCGATGAGAGATGATGGACTAATTGGGAAGGTGGGGAGTAGTCTGACATTACTCTCGGCACCTGGGGTCAATTTTGCTTATGTGCTGCTAATAAGTCGAAAGTCAAAGGTTGGGAAAGTATGCCAACCAATCAGATGGTCTATCTAGCAACATGTTATACAATGTTGCAAAGACAAACCTGCTGCCTTTTTTCCACTATATTCAGCAGATAAGAGGCAGCCAATGGTGTCACTAACACTTATACATACTATAGGTATAAATGTTCCCTTAACCAATCCCTCTTTTCAATAGGTTTTAAAGTCTACCACGTAGGATGATGTCACAGCTGACGTAAATTGAGGTATAAAACCTTTGGATATTTAAAATTTGTGAGTGAGTGTGTGGACCACAGCTTGTTGTTCGCCATATTGACATACTTTATTTTTATGCTGATAATAAAGTAGTACTTTGTCATATTCTTTGAGCCTGTTCCGTTATTTGGGTCAGAGACTGTTATTAGTCATTCCATCTAGCAAGCACATGAGACGCTTCAAGGTGCTAGAGCACACCTAGTCGGGCAATCCTGACCTTCTGGGAGCAGCAAAGAGAATTTCAGTGAAGGTGAGGTTGCGTTGCAGCTATTTCTTTAAATAGAGCTTTCTAAAGATTTCCAGGCCAAGGATATCGCAAGTGAGAAGGGCCAGTGGACATGTGGTACCGTGATTTATCCTGGGCACAACATTTTATACTGGCAGTGGCAGATAAGATTGTGCATCAATACATTGTTTCAGCCTGGACGGATTCACTCACCTTTACTCCCATCCACTTGTTTCTTTGCTAAGCAAAACATTGACACTTTCATGAATGTTAGCTGTGATCTGCAGCTTCAGTACTGGCATGAGCGAGAAACCCCGTGGCTGGGAAGAGGCGTTATCCCTCCCATCGCGTGTGTGGAATGCAAATCCAGGCCAGACGGGAGACAGGGGCCCTGGAAGTAAGTTATTGCGGAATCCTTGCCTCCCTCCGTGTCTCTCAGAATGCACTCCTAGATACTGGCAGCGCAGGTATATTTGACATTTACTTAATTTAAAACTCGACAGGTTTACTGCTCTGATTGAGCACAGGTGCGCTACCCCATGCGAGGGACATGTCATCTGTGATGAGCTGCTTGGCAAATAATCAAAGCGAACTGAGGCAAGAACGTGTCGAGGCGTCCTTAACAGTGGCAGTTAAATACTGGGCGTAGCTACAGCCCAAATAAATACAGAGTTGTACTGACTATTTTACTATCTGTATGAATGAAGAATCATTTACGTAACTTTGAAAAATGGCTTCCTCATTTGCACAAAGGATAGGGAATGTTTCCAGCAGCTGAGCCCTTAAATTCTTCCATGACAGGGGGACACCGCCCAAGTCCTGTTTTTTCTTCTGCGCACCCTTGGGCTTGTATTCTTGCATTTATAATTAAAAAAATATATATTCAAATACAATAACAACATGGGCCGGTTTAGCTGAACAAGATGGGTGAGTAGATTTATTTTGCAGTATTAATTAATGTAAAAGTATTAACCATTGGGTGTTGTACACACCAATACATCACTTCTTTTAGATCCAATGAATCTGCAACACTATAGACTTCAATTTTATATCTTCTGGTTTGGAGTAAATGTTTGATTTAAGATAGAAGCCAACACGTGTTTCACACTTCTTGCAGTGCTTCATTAGGGTTCGTTGTTTTTGTGCATACATTGGTGGTACCTACGTGCTGTGTTTCAAGTATGACAACAAACACACAATTAGTCCAAAGGATGAGTTTGCTCAACTTGAAAAATGCCTCTTATGACCAATTTTCTGAAATGATGTGTGATATGACAAAAATAAAACAGCTTCCTCTCTGCTCATTGGGACGCAAGATGAGTTTGGTAGTGGGACAAAAGAAATGTGGGTATTCCATTAATGCCCCTTTTTATGTCAGTAATGGAATTACAGTCCCTTTTACCAAACCGACAAATTCGAAGTTTGACGTTGAAGCTGAAGACATAGCTGTAGTTAAATGCTAAGAGAATATCCTCCAGTGCCAAAAATTGGAGGAATTGCTGCAGGCAGAATTACGTATGCTGTTACTGCATTCAAAATCTGGTGGTAATTGCGCCAGACCAAGTGTTGGCAAAGGAAAACATGCTTTACCACATTTCTGCCAGAAATATCACCAAACTTGTAATGCACTAAAATGAACATTTCTTTCTATTAAAGTAAATTAAACCAAAATGTTCCTAAAAGAAAAGGATTTAACTACAAACATGCAATGCTGTTTTTTTTTCTCAAACAGATGGGGATTTTGAGAAAGGATGTCTGTAGATAAAGCACACAAGTCCTAGAAGTCTGTCTTTCTTCAAGAGAAGGGCTCCCGACGGAGAATAATGACCCTGTGGCATTATTCCTTAACCAACAGTGTCCCATATATCTGTATTACCAGACAGTTTTATTCAATCCATGTGGAACTGTCAGAACAATGAAGCACTTGAAATGGAGCGAGTTGCCTCGTCGTGTAGAAGACAAAGTCTTCCTAATAATGTACCTAGCTGTTAGAATTGACAACCAGAATGGTCTATTAATGGAAAGACAGGAGACCGATGACCGAGGCGCTGTAGAAGTGGAGATACGATGGACCGGATAGCACACCACCAGCTGAAAACAAGGCAAGTATCAGAACTGCGTAGCCAAGTAAGCAAAAACAATACACCATACACAGAATACAACTAACCTGCTAGTTCAGGTAAGGCAGTGTTGATACGGTTGGTAAATGCAGGCACCTGATGTCTAAGCAAAGAGAGCACAGCAAAACTATTACTTACTAAGGACACCTAAATTCAGTTACTGCTAGGAGATCCCTAATACTAGTTTAGCAGTCTTACTGTATTGGACTCCTGTCCGACGGTAACATAGAGTGCAGGAGCTGAAGAGGTTCGTGGCAGGATCCCTCTGTGATTTGCAGAAGAAAACAAAACAATCCACACAGTAAACCCGAAAGTCTCTAGTCCGTGTACTCGTGAGTTTCAGAAAGCAAGCAGTTCAAAGTTCTGTAAGGAGCAAGAGGAAACAAAACCCAAAGCAAGCAATCCAGAAGCAGTCCAAAGTCTATCAAGAGGAAGGCAACAATGTTCTTAACGTAATCCAAGATAAATCCAAATGCGGTCCGTGGTCAGTCAGGAGGCGGGAAATGCAGACAGAATCAATATCCAAGGCAAAACAGTAGCGGTCCGTGGTCAGGCAGGAAGGCGGCAACTGTTTCAAACTCATAGTTCAGAATGCAAAACAGGGACGGTCTGAGGTCATAACAAGGAAGACAATGATAGGGGGGGGGATTAGGATTACGGGAAACAAGGAGTCGTGAAACAGGACAGCAATTCGTAACACCACCGAAGAAAGTTCAGAAGCGCCGGTGGAATCACAGGGAGGAGCTTATGAAGAACGTATCATGTGACTAAACTTGCGTAGTACCGTCAAGCCGGGTGAAAGACCCTACAGTGCAGAGGACGCCAGCGTTTCCAGGCTACCTTCCAAGCCCCAGGCTGTATTCTGGGTATGCAGAGCATTCTTTTGCTACGGCCCGCATCTTTTTTGTGATTAAACACGTTTTGATTGCGGATGCGTCGGTACTTGACTGGTGATACCGTACTTCCTTTCCCTATTGTCATATCGGAATGGCAGAGAGATCTGACAGGAACCATCAAAAACACATACATATTATATATTGTAACGCTCACCTGACTCCCACGGAGGCGCTGGACTGGTTCGCGCTGCTGTGACCTCTTCTAAGGTGATGCGCAGGGTTCGGAAGACGGACTGGACCGGGTCCCCAAATCTGGCTTGTCTGGCTCGCAGAAGTATCCTTCTGTAGGTGAAAATAGGGGATTAACTGTCTGCGGGGTAATGCAATCAGCCTCCCACTTTCCCTTCTCACCCTCCTCGAAACCCTTCTGTGATTCCTCGTAGCGTCTCACCTTAGGGTCTGGAAGGACGAGCTCTCCATCCTGCTTCTGATGCAGGGGCGCGTTGGTATCCAGTTACTTCACTGGATTTTCGGATTGGTGAGAACCAAACTTGCTTGGCTTCAGGGTAAGTTTTTTGATAAGAGGTTCCCCTTGTGTCCATGCATTAATGTACTAATGCTAGTGTCTTTTTCCCCATAGGGGCCGAGGTACGGAATGCTGGGGAACAGGCACCGACCCGAGATGAGAGGTGAAATCCTTGTAGAAATCAGGTAAGTCTTTAATGAGCGTTTTTTTGGTAATGTCTTTTCATTCGCTCATTAACGCTGATGTCTCTTTTTCCCCTTAGGGGCCGGGGTCCGGAAATGCCAGGATGCAGCGCGGACCCGAAATGAAGAGGGAATGAATCAACAGGTAAGTCTTAACATGGAGATTTAGCTTTCCTTATTCCCTTCTCTCTCTCACCTTTTGTTCTGGTCTTTTTCTCCCTAGGCGCTGGGGCGTGACTGCGAATCCGGATGATCGCTGCTGAACATGGAGGCGCCCTGTAAAGGTGAGTGGAATGCGGTGCTGCAGCGATCGACGCGATGAGCTTTTAAATAAAAGTCTTCCTTTTCAGGATTGTCGGCGAGATGTCTCCGGGATGCGGATTTAGCAGGTAAGGACTTTTCCTTCTTCTGTTCTCTTCTTCTTTTCCTTTGCAGGTGATCCAGGATGCTGGCAGGCGTGGCAGAAGTCAGGATGCAGGAGCAGACACGGTGAGCGTCCAGCTGCTAGATGCAGAACAACGCGAAGCACGTGTGGCTGTTCGGGTGGGGTTTAAATAGCCTTGGAAGAAGTTCCAGGTATGTATCCTTCCTCCAATCAGGTATGTATCCTTCCCCGACCACGCCCGGATGGTAAATTAGTCCCACAGGTAAAGTAGTTCCTTTCAGGCCTCAAGGAGGCCGGGATCCTGCAGCATGGTCTGCATCAGGTAAGTGCACCCAAGCACTTCCATAATGAGCCTGGCGCCTATGGCGCCAGGACTGATGTCTTTTATGAGCTATGGCGCCAGGACACTGTCCAAAGGGCCCCTATATGGGGTTGCTGGGTCCTTCCTTGGGGACTGGATGTCCGCTTTCGGGGATGCAGGGCTTGAACCGGCTCCCGGGAGCGGGCATCATGACAGCACTCCCCCCCAAGGCCCCTCCCAAGGTTGTTCCCTGCGGGGGTTTTGGTTTGTCTGGGAAGAGTCAGTGGAATTTCCTGACTAATCGAGGTGCATGCACATGGTCGCTGGGTTCCCACGACCTCTCCTGAGGTCCGTACCCCTTCCAATCAATTAGGTAGAACAGTTTTGACCCAAACATTTTTGAGTCTAAAATGTTCTTCACTTCGAATTCGGGCTCCCCATCTATTAGAATAGGTTCTGGAGGTTTGAGTAGTCGGGTTCCGGGTACCACTGGTTTCAGAAGTGATACATGACAAACAGGGTGAATTCGCATACTAGCTGGTAAATCAAGTTTAGCAGCCACTGGGTTAATTATTGCCGTAATTGAATAAGGTCCCAGATATTTTGGGTTAAAAGTACGAGGCCCTTTGAGTGGTAAATGTCTGGTAGCTAACCACACTTGATCCCCAATCTGATACGGAGGTGCTTCACTCCGATGTAGATCAGCATTCTCCTTGTATTTTCTCTTGGCTTGTTGTAAATGCGTAGTTGCCTCTTTGAAGGCTTGGGTAATTGTAGAATGCAGATGTTCTACTGCAGGCATTCCGAGGTTCTGAGGTGAGTCAAGGTTTGAGGTTCGAGGGTGATGCCCAAACAAAGTATAAAAAGGACTGTGGCCAGTTCCAGAGTGTACTGAATTATTATATATGTATTCGGCTATCCAAAGAATGTCTTTCCAGTTGCTTTCAGATTGCTGTAACATACACCGTAAGTATTGCTCAATGGCCTGATTTGTCCTCTCGGTCTGACCATCGGTCTGAGGGTGGTGACTGGTCGATAATCTTACGTCGATCTGCGCCATTTGACAACATTTGCGCCAGAAGTGGGAAATGAATTGGCTTCCCCGGTCAGAGATTAGTATAGATGGAAATCCATGTAGCCGAACAATATTTTCGAGGAATTCTTTGGCTAGGACAGAAGCTGAAGGTAAACCTTTCAAAGGAATAAAGTGGGCCATTTTGGAAAACAAATCCACAATTACCAGCATAGTATTGTACCCCGAACAAGGAGGCAGGTCCGTAATAAAATCCATTGATAGGGTGTGCCAGGGTGCTGGCGGTATGTCTAGAGGTTGAAGGAGACCGGCTGGTCTTTTCTTTTGACTTTTATTTTGGGCGCAAACACCACAGGACATCACAAAAGATTTAACATCTTTTCGCCAAGAGGGCCACCAAAATTGTCGTTTCACCTTTTCCTCTGTCTTGGCAATACCGGGGTGTCCCTCTATTAATGCATCATGATAACCGGAAATAACTAGTTCGTGTATTTCCTTATGTGGCAGGAATAAGCGTCCTTGGAAATAAGTTAAACCATTATCTATGATAAAGTCTGATCCCTTTTGTATCCAATCCTGTAAGGTTGTAGGGTCCAGGAGTTGTTTCACTCTGGCTTGAATGTCTTCAAGCGAGTGTAACGAAGTCATGCCTAGAATCCTCTGTTCGGGAATTATTGGTACTGGTTCTGAGTTTGTATCAGATTCTCCCATTCCAATTCGGGATAAGGCGTCTGCTTTGCCATTCTTGCAGCCAGGTCGATAGGTAATCACGAAATCAAATTCAGCGAAAAACAAAGCCCATCGGAGCTGCCGTGATGACTGAGCCTTGGCGGTTTTCAAATACTGTAAATTCCGGTGATCAGTGATTACTGTGATGGTATGTCGAGCGCCAAGCAGATAATGCCGCCAGGCTTTAAAAGCGGACTTAATGGCTAACAGTTCTTTGTCCGTGATTGCATAATTAACCTCGGGTGCCGAGAATTTTCTGGACCAAGATGCTACGGGATGCAGTTGGTTGATTTCGGGATCTCTTTGGGACAGGACAGCTCCCATGGCTAGGCTGGATGCGTCAGTCTCGACGACATAAGGGAGATCTGGACACGGGTGTTTCAATATAGGTGCAGAGGTAAACTTAGCTTTTAAATCCTGAAAGGCCTGCTCGGCTTCTTCAGACCATTCAAAACGTTTATTTTTCCTCAAGAGTGCAGTAATGGGTTGTACCACGTGTGAAAATTCCAGGATAAACCTGCGATAGAAATTGGCAAAGCCGAGCATGCTTTGGACCCCTTTTACAGAGCTAGGTGATGGCCATTTGAGGATGGCATCCACTTTTCTTGAGTCCATTCGGACTCCTTTGGGTATCAGGATGAAACCTAGAAACTCGACTTCTGTGGTATGGAAAACACATTTCTCCAATTTAGCAAATAGTTTGTGTTGGCGCAGTTTTTCAAGTACTGCCCTGACGTGTTTTCTGTGATCAGATTCCGAAGAGGAGTACACCAGAATGTCATCGATATATACGACAACACAAACATTGATGAGTTCCCGAAGGACATCATTCATGAAGTATTGGAAGGCAGCCGGCACGTTACACAATCTGAAAGGCATCACCTGGTACTCGAATAATCCGTATTTAGTACGGAAGGCAGTTTTCCATTCGTCACCTTCTTTAACTCGTACCAGATGATAAGCCCCCCGGAGATCTAACTTGGTGTATATGCAAGCGTCCTTCACCTGGTCAAGGAGTTCAGGGATCAGAGGCAGAGGATAACGGTTTTTAACCATTATCTGGTTCAATGCGCGGTAATCAATACAAGTTCTAAGGTCGCCTTCTTTTTTGGGCACGAAGAACAAAGCCGAGGATGCCGGGGACTTTGACGGGCGAATAAAACCATTAGCTAGGTATTGATCCAAATATTGTCTCAAATGCAGATTCTCAGGTTCAGTAAGGGCATAAATCCTGCTACAAGGGGGTTGTGCACCGGGCACCAGATCTATTTGGCAATCGTACGATCTGTGAGGAGGTAACGTGTTGGCCTGTTCCTTTTGAAGACGTCCTGAAAGTCTTGGTATTCCAGAGGTAGTTGCATGGAGGCAGAGGTTACAGATGCTAGATTAATCTTCAGGTTTTCTGGGTAGCAGGTTTGTCTACAATCCGGGAAGGTTATTCTCTTAGCTCGCCAATCAATTCGAGGATTATGTGTCTCTAACCAAGGGATTCCAAGAATAACCTGAAACTGTGGAGCCTTGATTACATCAAACACAACACCCTCCCGATGGCCGTCGGGACCAATAAGAGTCACCTCAGTAGTGGAATGTGTTACCGGTCCAGAGGCAATTTCAGTTTCATCGACTGTGGTGATGACATCTTTGCTGGTTTTAGGACGGAGAGGGAGGTTAATCCTAGAGACCAATTCACGATCCACATAGTTTCCAATAGCCCCACTATCGATGTATGCCTTTATTGAATGCAACCGCTTAGGCTGTTCTGGATCTACGAGAACCATTGGCACAATGAAATGCGAGGTCTGAGAGTTAGTTTTCAAGCTCGGCAAGCGGACCCCTACACTTGTCGGGCGGAGTCGTTTCCCGAAACAGAGTCTTCATGGTTTTTATCAGCGGCTCCTACCGCCTTTCGGGCGGTTTTGCCGGGCAATCTCGTAGAAAGTGTCCAGAATTCCCTCAATAAAGACATCATTTTAACTGCCAGCTCCTTTCACGTTCCTTTTGAGTTAAGGGTCCTTTAACCCCTCCAATTTGCATAGGCTCAGAGACATCAACTCCCTTGGGATTAGCATGGGTCTTGACCAACACCCGGGTCTCAAACCTGGACCGATCTGCTTTTCTGTTTTGAAGTCTGTGATCCAATTGGACCACTAACTCTATATACTCTGTGCATTCTTGGGGCGGATTTACAACTTGGGCCAAGATATCTTTAAGTTCTCCGCGTAGGCCTCGATAAAACAACGTGACTCTTTTATCCTCTGGCCATCCCGTTTCCACAATTAGTCTATTAAAGTTTGCAATATAGGATAGGAGGTCCTGATTGCCCTGTCGCAGGGATAGAAGTTCATCATCCAGAGCCCGCCCCTGAGAGTGTCGAGCAAATAACCTTTCCATGCTTGCTTGAAACCTTTGAAAATCACGGAGAATCGGGTCATCTTGAGTAACCAGTGGAACGGACCAATCGGCAGCGCAGCCGCTGAGATATGACAATACAAAGGCTACCTTGGTCTGATCATTAGGGAAGGCCCCAGGTCTGCATAGGAAGTGCAAACGACACTGATTCATGAATACGGCGAATCGTTTGGGGTCCCCAGCAAAGCGTTCGGGTGGGGCCAGCGGCATGTTTCCAGGTAGATTAATCTGCACAGGGTTACTGGAAACCACAGGAGCGGGGTTCCCTCTGGAACCGGGTAGAGGAGTTTGCCCAGCTTGACCTTGCAAAAGCTGTCTGGCCAGGTCATCAGTTCTTTCCTTTGATATTATTAATTCCCTTCTGAGGGCATTAGTCTCTTGACGAGCGGCATGTACTTCAGCCCGTAATTCCCCCAGTAATTGGGCCAACTGATCAGTCTCAGAACTTTCCATAGCGCCTGGGTGGGAATTTGTAGGAAGGCTTCGCGTTCCGTAACGCTCACCTGACTCCCACGGAGGCACTGGACTGGTTCGCGCTGCTGTGACCTCTTCTAAGGTGATGCGCAGGGTTCGGAAGACGGACTGGACCGGGCCCCCAAATCTGGCTTTTCTGGCTCGCAGAAGTATCCTTCTGTAGGCGAAAATAGGGGATTAACTGTCTGCGGGGTAATGCAATCAGCCTCCCACTTTCCCCTCTCACCCTCCTCAAAACCCTTCTGTGATTCCTCGTAGCGTCTCACCTTAGGGTCTGGAAGGACGAGCTCTCCATACTGCTTCTGATGCAGGGGCCCGTTGGTATCCAGTTACTTCACTGGATTTTCGGATTGGTGAGAACCAAACTTGCTTGGCTTCCAGGTAAGTTTTTTGATAAGAGGTTCCCCTTGTGTCCATGCATTAATGTACTAATGCTAGTGTCTTTTTCCCCATAGGGGCCGGGGTACGGAATGCCGGGGAACAGGCACTGACCCGAGATGAGAGGTGAAATCCTTGTAGAAATCAGGTAAGTCTTTAATGAGCGTTGTTTTGGTAATGTCTTTTCATTCGCTCATTAACGCTGATGTCTCTTTTTCCCCTTAGGGGCTGGGGTCCGGAAATGCCAGGATGCGGTCGCGGACCCGAAATGAAGAGGGAATGAATCAACAGGTAAGTCTTAACATGGAGATTTAGCTTTCCTTATTCCCTTCTCTCTCTCACCTTTTGTTCTGGTCTTTTTCTCCCTTGGCGCTGGGGCGTGACTGCGAATCCGGATGATCGCTGCTGAACATGGAGGCGCCCTGTAAAGGTGAGTGGAAAGCGGCGCTGCAGCGATCGACGCGATGAGCTTTTAAATAAAAGTCTTCCTTTTCAGGATTGTCGGCGAGATGTCTCCGGGATGCGGATTTAGCAAGTAAGGACTTTTCCTTCTTCTGTTCTCTTCTTCTCTTCCTTTGCAGGTGATCCAGGATGCTGGCAGGCGTGGCAGAAGTCAGGATGCAGGAGCAGACACGGTGAGCGTCCAGCTGCTAGATGCAGAACAACACGAAGCACGTGTGGCTGTTCGGGTGGGGTTTAAATAGCCTTGGAAGAAGTTCCAGGTATGTATCCTTCACCGACCACGCCCGGATGGTAAATTAGTCCCACAGGTAAAGTAGTTCCTTTCAGGCCTCAAGGAGGCCGGGATCCTGCAGCATGGTCTGCATCAGGTAAGTGCACCCAAGCACTTCCATAGTGAGCCTGGCGCCTATGGCGCCAGGACTGATGTCTTTTATGAGCCTGGTGCCATAGGCGCCAGGACACTGTCCAAAGGGCCCCTATATGGGGTTGCTGGGTCCTTCCTTGGGGACTGGATGTCCGCTTTCGGGGACGCAGAGCTTGAACCGGCTCCCCGGGAGCGGGCATCATGACATATATATATATATATATATATATATATATATATATATATATATATATATATATATATATATATATATATATATATATTACACAGCCACGGTTGCAGCCATGTAGTTATGGTTAAGTTGGACGGCTTATAACTTCGCTCCCCCTGGACGAACCTTCACCAAACTTTGCAAAATAAGTATATGGCCCATTCTGATTTCTTTTTTTCGATAGTTTTCGAAGGGCTGCAGGCGAATACAGAAGTGGAAACTTGCCAAGTAATCCACCAGGTAAGTAAGGCAAAAAGGGGTTGTTTTGCAAACACACTGCGCACAAAAACAGGATGAGACACAATTGGTTGGTGATTTAATCAGAAGACGTTGTAGCCTGTTTCGAGCGATTGGCTCTTCTACTGAGGCTACAGATTAGTTGTACATTGAAAAATAAAAAAGTACAAGAAAAATAAGCATAATACATATAAGACACCCAAACACAAACAAAGCAGTTAGGTGGTCAAATGCCAAACAATAAAGGTGGTCATACAATACAAAGGTTGTCAACAGAGTCGTGCAAGTAAATGCATTGTGAAAAGTGAGACAATTTATAAAAACAAAAATTATACAAGCCATATGGTTGGAGTTAATCCAATTCGGACATTTCCAGATGTGGATATAAAGAAGAAGAGTAAGGAAAGACAAAATTAAAGAGTGCATTAGCATTAGAAAACAATGTTTGCCAGGCAGTTAGTAAATGTCAGTAAAAAGACATTATGAAGTACCTGAGACTGGAGTATCCTCGACCACTCATTCTACTCTTTTTTTTTAGCAGATTCGAAGATACAAAAAAGGCAACCGCCAAGCAACCGCCAAGCCGCCTTGGTAGCTATGAAAAAAGTCAGGTTCTAGACACCTCTAGTCACAAATACTACAACCCCAGACCCAAGCCTCGGGGCATAAGGGGTGGCCAATCCCATCGGCGCAAACGCCCCCCCCCCATACAACGCAGAGTAACCCGGGCATCCTATCAGTGGCTCACACGACTACACATACACTATCGGCGGGTTGGCGATTACCTGTTTTGCTGGGGTCGGCACCATTACAGTGTTTGCTGTGTAGCTGGTGCCACTGACCATTAAAAAGATACCAGCGTAGACTTACGTTGCCTTCACTGGTTTACCTCACAGTGCCATTTGTTTGCAAGTATTCAACCACCACCCATGAGGGTTCTGTCATCATTTTAGATGGCTTTCTGTGAAAGTGCAGAGAGCTGCAGATTGGAAGTTTAGGCGACACAATAAGTGTCAATTTTCTCCCATATGGTGGGGATAAGGTTGCAGCAAATTCTGAGAATTCAAATGTCACCCCACCCTTTCATGGTTTTTCTGCTTCGGTCTCGCTACATAAACCAATTGTCCCCATATTGCACCCACACATCTCACTTTTCTCTGTTATTCTTCTTGACACTCCAGGAATGTACCTCAGACACTTGAATCAGGATGTGCTCAATGCATGCTTACATAAACTGCCAATCAAACACAGTCATAAACAAGTAGTAAAAAGTGCCACTTTTGAACCATTTTCAGCACAGCTTTAGTACTTCTTACTATGATTAAATTCATGCAGGCAGTTATACATTAAAACTGATAAGCTCTAGGACACTATCATGCTGGACATTATCAGAGAGACATTTAACAACGTTGACGAAGACCCCTGCCTCCCCCTAATCTGATGGATGGCGGGCCTAGGGTCGATTTGGAACAATTTACTCTGGGCAACAGACATTCACAATAAGAATCCAGACAGCCCTCCCCAATGTTGAAGAGACTGGAAGTCCCACTAGACACACCCAAAGTCCCCGACAGAGAAAAGCAAACACTCTGACTTAACACCATTCAGCTTTGCACCCAAGATACTATTACAATCCACACTTGGACTGTTGCTAAAGATTCAACAATAGTGATTAACTCACAATAAAGGTCCTGAGAACATCTCTCCATACCCTGAGTACCTGTGTCAGATACAGTGTTTCCAGTTTGCGGTTTTACAGCAATATTTTATATATACAAATGAAACAATATTACCAATCCATTGTCTATCGGCAGAGAGTTCCTTTACAAAAACTACAAGTGGCAACTTGACCAAAGACAAGCATTCCTTTCACATCTAGAGGCATTAAAGAGAATATCAAACGATTTACCAGCACCAGCATCATACATGCTACAGAGGCTAGGGAGTGGTGTCCCAGGGACTGCTCTGCAGTAACATGCATGGGCAAGTGGACTCCAAGAGGTGGGTCAGGCCTTATAAACCCTTGAAATGGCCCCTAAAAACCAGAGTAAGCCCAGTAGAACTCATTTTGGGCAGACAATGGCACTACCTCACCAATTCAAGGGCGCGTGCACAGTCCCTAATGACCAGAGGGGGCACAGGGCTGCAAAAGCCAACACGCGCAGTCAGGAGATGTGAGCGCTTGGTGTGGGATCTGGAGACAAGACAAGTAAGGAGGAGGGAGCAAAGAAGGGGGTTGTAGGTGAAAGTGATTGTATACATCAATGTGAAAGTAAGAAAGAGGGTTATACTCAGAGGAGCAAACAAGAGGCCCTGTGTGGTGAAGAAGGTGTGATAGTGAGGACAATCTTAGAGAGTTTTGACAGTAGATGCCAAAGGGGTGAAGGAGGCGAGAGGGAAACGAGATGTTTGAAGGTTAGGGGTGTAGAAGATTAGAGAGAGTCTGGAGAGTATAGAATTGAAAGTGGGAAGATGAGCATTGTCCAGAAATGCAAGTAAGAGATGACGAATGTGTGCAAGGATTCATAGACCACTGAGCATGTGTTCCCCTCTAATCCTGCCAAACTCCCCAGGACCAGATGAAGAACTTTGGGAGTTGCCATGCTGTCAACGCAGACACCTCCCTCCCTAGACACGGGATCCAACGTTTCTATTGTGGCAAAAATTATCTTGAGGACCAGGCAGTGGGAATCCCAGAAAAGGATAACAGACCACAGACCAACAAAAACAATTTTCAGAGGACAGGGAGGAGAAAAGGGGGTACATCTCTGTGAAACCAGTGCTGGGTGAGGATTGCGAAGGAATCTCAGAAGACATCCCGTGAATTTTCTTTTGTTGGGACTTTCTTTTGCTGCATGCGATCCTTCTAGGATGAGATGCCCAGAACATTGTGAGGTTGCCTAAAAGCAACTTGGAACTTTTTTTCCATGAACTTTTAATTAGTCTGAACCATGTGTCTAATCCTGACATTCGCAATGCACTATTTGCCTATTCACTGCAAGGATTCCCTAACAGACCACTTTCAACTTGAATATCTGACTCTGTCTGATCATTTGATCTCTGTCACAAATGTGAGAGGCCCATAAAACAGAAATCCACGAATATCTCATTGTTTATGTCAGTTACAACAGCACGAGGTGAGCAGCAGAACGACAGCAACTGAATGAGCTGAAAAACATCACAAATGCTGAAAAGTACTCAGCAGCAATGAGGGTCCTGGCAAGAACTCATCAATAGATTCTGGGTACTTTGAATTTCCCTAACAACTGCAGTAGTTAAAGGGAAGTGTTTGAACTTGCCGACATGACTCCATACGCACACCCGTTTCCATCCTCTACATCTTCGATCCTTCCTTGCCGCTCAAACCTCCCCCTTGCCTCTCCCACATCCCCATGCCCACCCCCAGAAATTTGGGACAAACATTCTCAAGCAGTCTTATAGTATGTGAATGTTATATTATGTTATGAAATGTACAAAGTGCCAATTCACCACTGTATTGATCTCAGAGCATCAAACCTTCTCTTAGCATAGTGTGCTTCTACTCTGTGACTGTAGTCCATGGGAAAGAAGAAAGAAATATAAGAGGGAGCGAAAAGATGATGCAAGCATGAACAAGAAAGAGGAAGGTTTAAGCAGTAGGTGGCATGCTTTGCAATAGCTTTGTTGCACATAGATAAACTTATCATGGACCTTTGCTCAGGAGGAAATGAGACTGATTACTTGAAGCAGTTTTCAAAGAGCAATAAGTAATTCATACCACATCGCTTTTGGATTTCAGATGGGCTAGAAATGTGCTTGAGCGGGCCCTTGAAGCTGACTGGTTATTTGTCAGGGTTACTGTGGGGCACGTACTACTTTAAATTGATATTGCTTTCAACTCTCTATGGTTATCAAGTCTAACAAGATTTAGAAATATTTATTGCCAGGCTAACTTGAATTAATTTTGGAAATCTTGTTTGTCATTTGATATCTGCTTATCAGTACCACTGGGATTATTATTAACTCTGATGATCAAAAAGCATAAACACAAGGATTTTATTAATCTAAGGCACTGTTTCACACCTTGAAAAGTGTGCTGTGCCTTATCATACCAGGCCCCACTGTGAAACACGTGTTGGTCCTATGGCTTTTTCAATCCGAACTGATGCACAATAAGAGATGAAACATTGGTATTTTTGTATTTTCTGTTTAATTGTGATCCAACAAATAGAGTTTTACCATGTTAACTCTCTGAACTACTTTGGTTCAACTTAATATAGTCTCACTTTATATCTTGCTAACAAAATAAGGTGGTCCATTTTAAATGTTCCTTCTTAAGCAGCAATTAAATGGAGCACCTTTCTTTAGCTTAGTTTATTGTTTGCTTGTAAGGCACTTATACAGCAAATACAGGGCAACAGGGAGGGAACATGGGATTGCAGTAAAATAAAATATACAAAAAAATATAGTGGGGGAAGGGACGGCCGCACCTACTATGCCTTGTGAATGTTTAGAACGTGCAAGTGGAGCAAGAAAGAGTGCAATGGAGTAGGTTCTGGGGTGTCCATGCTCGAGATGAGCCACAGATGAAGTGCAAAGTATGGTAAGTGCTATGCTGCCAGGAGCCACGTTGGGTGGAAAAGTATAGTCTCCAGTGTGGAGGGTGTGCCGAGGCAAGTGCCGCCGGTAAACAAAAGCTGGGGAGATTGGTTGTGAGTGGTCAGTGGCCCCGAGGATGCATAAGGGTCCAAGACACCAATCACAGCAACTGTGAGATTAGCAGAGGAGGGAAGAAGGGAAGGAGGAGGAAAAGAGGAAAGTCTTGAGGAACTAAAGAAGGTCCTGCTCAAGATGCAGAGGGAGAGAGTTGCAGAGTGTGGTCCCAGCCCCAGAGAACCTTGTGGATAATTCAGAGGGATTTTAATTTGATCCGTGCAACAACCAAGAGCCAGTGGAGACGTTTTAGAACAGGAGAGATGCGGTCCCTGTGCTTAAGTCCAAGGATATGTCTTGCTGCTCTATTCTCGATTAGCTGAAGAGGTCGCAAAGTGGAAGAAGGTAGATTGAGGAGGAGGCTGTTGCAATAGTCAGGCCTAGAGAGAACCAGGGCTTGGGAAACATTGAGCTTCGGGGGAAAGTGAGAAAAGGGATAATTCCTTTGAGAAGGATGAGTTGAAAGTGGGACTTCTTAGCAATGTCCTGAGTGTAAGGGAGCAAGGAGAGAGCGGAGTCAAAGATGACTCCAATGTTTCTGGCTTCAGAAGTAGGAACAGGGGGAGAGCCCAAGGTGAGAGGCCAGAGAGAAGGGAAGAAGGAGGGAGCAGAGGTCCCAATCAGAAGGATCTCAGTTTTGCATGCATTGAGGTAGAGATCGTTGGAAGTGCACCAGGCCTGGATGGCATATAGGCAGTCAGGGATGAAGGAAGGCGCGAGTGAGTCAGCAGGAAGTCTGAAAAAGTGTTGAGTGTTGTCTGCATAACATAACATAACACTGGAAGTTGGGGGAGAAGGAGGTGATGAGGAGTGCCAGCTGAGCAAGGTAGATGTTAAAGACCCAGGGGGAGAGGATAGATTCCTGTGGGACACCACAGGTAGAGAAGGAAGTAAGAGAGGAGAAGGTGCCCAAGATGACTTGGGAAGAGCAGTCAGTGAGGAAAGAGGTCAGCCATTTCAGTGCCTGGTCTGAGACACCAAGGGTATCATGGAGCCTCTGTATGAGGATGGAATTGTTGACAGTGTTAAAGGGAGAGGAGAGATCAAGTAGGATGAGGACAGCTAGGGAGTTGGAGTACAGGGATGCAATCAGTTCTTCATGGGTGTTCAGAAGAACATGATAGTCATTTAATTGATGAATTTCTAGTGAATAAATAAAGCCAAGGAATCAAGCAGCCATTGTCCCTGGTGATGCTGTGATGAACCAGATCATCCATAGAAGAGATCAGCTTCTGATTCAAATGGCGTTGATCTCAAAGTGTACAATGAATCTACTCCAAGGCAGATGGTTATAGTGAAATTGGCTACATAGTCAGAAGCAATAACTCCTATGATAAATGCAGATATGAATATGATCATGAGACTGCACATGCTAGTTAGTGGGAGTGAGAATATATGTAAATACTACTGATCTTCGTGAGGCTATTGCAGCTGGGAGCCTTACCGCATGTAGCCTTACCACATATAGCGTCTCAATACCTTTGGTGGAGAAGAAGTGTGAACCTGCATGTCACCAATCCTCTTAAATGATATATCACCTGGGTAATGGTATTACTTTATTGGATCAAAGGTTGGATTATCAGACAGTATTTTACATCCATGAGAGCTGGTACAGATGTACTCCTGGTATTGAAGTCTTCAACCCTCCTGAAAAAAGGGCCTCATTCTCTCATGTGCATTACCCAAGCCGAACATGATTTCAGTAGGAATAATTCATGCAAAGCAGAGGAAATTATGAAGTGTTGGAGTACCCATTGTTTGCCAGTTAAAATGTACAGTTTACTACCCTAGATAGAAACCAGCAAGGCAAATTCAAATACAAATTTCAAAAAATATGTTACTCTGATGGGAAACTGTGTTATGTTATGGTGATTGTTTTTCATACTGCACCAGTTACTACCTTAGTGGCCTAAATGCACAGAGGCATGTCTGGAAAGTGGCGTAGCATCCTGCCACCAGGGGTATCCAGTCCTTAGCCCATGGAGGAAAAGAAAAGGGCATCGGAGGAAAAGAACGTTTTAAGGTGGACCATAGTTAAAAGATTAAATGAGGGGATGGAAGGTTGTCATGGAATTTGTGATAGTGTCCACGCTGCTAACATCACAGAAGAGTGCATAGTGCTTACTCAGAAAAAGGCTGACACCTCCTTTAATGCTCCTATGAATCAGCACAAACCAAACAGTTTCTTTTACTTTAAAGTAGCACTGAAATATGCCAATCAGTGGTTATATGGCAGGCTTGATGTGTGCTGAAATGTTAGGTGTAACTGTAACCTGACTCGGCCCAGCTGGAAACATCTGGGATTACCGCCAAACCTGCATGATATTGTCATCTACACCATGACTCTGCCTCGTTGCTTACTGGCAGAAGGACTTCTGCACCCACTGGATGGCCCGCAATTCTAGGACGATTACATAGAGCTGAAACTCATCTTCTGGCCAGGTCCCTTTCTCTGTGAGGTGATTGAGATCAGCTACCCTGTCTGGTAGGGAAGCTTCTGTTTGCATTTTAAAGCAGGGTATTGGGCAAATGGAATGGGATACCCTTGAGAAGCAAGAAGGAGAAAGACAAAAGTTATCGTGGGGACCTCCACACCAGCGCCTGTGTGGGCCACTAGACACAAGTGTTAAAGTATTTAAGGTACGGCTGCTACCATGCCTTCTCGGCTGTGCTGTCCACTGCTATTGCTGACCGCTGCATCCAAAGTTTCTGCTGCCAAGATCACAGCATGTACCATGTGACTGCCAAGAGAGGGGCGTTCCCTGGCCGATTTTTTAAAAATAATTTTATTGGGATTTAATCAAAAGATTATAATTTTTTCACATATACAATTAAAGAAACTATTTATAAAGTCAAACAAGAAAACGTAAATACAAACATAAACAAAAAGAAAACAAGAGCACATCCATCTATGTTAAACAATCTGCAAACTGTTCATAAATAATATCCTAACCAATCCCCGGGTCATACATCTTCATACCTCCCTACAGCACTATAAAACACAAACTGTTCAGCAGTTTCAATACTTCTATCATTAAAAATACTTTGTGACGTGAGGTTAATTGAGCCCAAAATTCCACAGTATTTAACCAACCCTTCCTTTAAACAAAACATTTTAGTTATTTCCCCCTTGCATGCTCTGCTGCTAAAACAATGGATCAAAACGTGGAATGTCTGCCAAAGCTCTTCTATACACAAAGCACACGTTTCAATAGTTGGGTGTTCTTTACTCCTAACTCTTAGAATTTCATCCGTAGGTAAAAGATTTAGGTGAAATCGTAGAAACTCCATTCACCACTTAGAGTTCGGGAACTGTTTCAAGTAGATTGGAAGAGAGCATCTATGTTTATCCAGACAGGATAGGGAATTATGCACTTTGTAGGCCCACAGGTTATAATTGTTAAAACCTAGTCAGTTATTATTATTGCTTGTTTTACACTAACCAGGTTTACTACTAGGTCGTCCACTGTTTTTAGACAATTCTCTATGATTCCTGTCACTATTCCCTCTAATTTGCTACTAGTGCCGTCCTGCAATATCACTTTCAGATCTTCATACAGGGATTGTTTTTGCCAGACCCAAATGGATATTTACAGCGACACCAGCTTCCAATCTAGGCTTGATCTAAACAAGCTCAAACCAACTTTGTAGCGTAAGCTAGTCATCAGGATTGATTCAGGTAAGTTTAAAACTTTGCACCACAACCTGCCTTCCAATCTTAGCCAGTTGATATTCCATGCCTGAGGTTCCACACCCATACCAGAAGAGTAGGAATCATCTTGCCTTTGTAGAAGTTTATCAGCAGAGTAATCGAACATTTACAATAGGCCCCCGGCAATTTCCACATTTGACAAAACAATTGGTCTATTTTTCCCTCCAATCTCCCCTCAACTAAGGCAATACTAGGATGGGGCATGATATTTAATGCCAGATATATGGCTTATTTTGTCTGCTTTATCACCTGGCCATTCAAAGACCAGTTAAAGCCAACTGCTTTTTTTAATGGCAACACGAAGTGCATTATTTTTTAACTTTGATGGGTTTATAAATAAAATGGTTTGCTTCTGCGGAAAATTCCCTAAAGTGGAAAACAATTGCTGAATACCCCAAGGGGTAAAATCCAAAAGCAGACTATCGTCCACATATGCTATCCATGTAATATTTAACTTTCTTACTTTCAGAGATGCAGATGATTATCCATTGAGGGCCTCACCTAGGTCTGCCAAATAGAGGTTGAAGAGGTAGGAGTCCAAAAGGCACCACTGCCTCACCCCCTCTCTGTGTCCATTGCATTTGTTACGTGGCCCTGTTCATCCAGTCTTACTTGTATAGGTGAATTTTGATGCAGATGGATTGTAATGGGCAGTAAATTCTCTGGAAGACCCCATTGTTTTAATTTGCTCCAGAGGTGCCCCCTATAAACAGTATTGAAGGTTTTGGAGAGATCAATGAATGGTCCATACACAGCTGTGCCACCCTTAGACCAGGCTTTCTCTCACACAATATTAACAATCAGCCCATTTAAAGTGGTTGAGATTCCACTTCTGAAGCCAATTTGGGCCTTATCCAGAATACCCCTCTGTGCAATCCACTCTTCTAGCTCTCTGAGTACAGCCCCTTGAACAGCTTGCTGTACGCATCCAGAAGGGCGATAGGGCGATAGTTTTCAGGATCAGTCCTGTCGCCTTTCTTGTAAATTGGGACTATAATAGTTGTTCTCCAACTTGGAGGGCTGCATCAAGAATTGATCACGGCACTGATCTCTGCATGGAGTGCTAAGGCCCATAGCTCTATATTCAACTTAAAGATGGTATTCGAGAGGCCGTTCTTGAAGTCGAAGACATTTTTATAAGGGTGGCAATCTCATCCTTACTCACCTTTAGTGCCCAGGGTCCATTCTCTTTTTCTTCCCATGTTACCTCGTCAGACTCCTATAGAGCTTGCTAAAATGTTCACTCCAAGCAAGCTCCAACACCAAATTCTCTTGCAGATTTGCCTGTTGGCCCATAACTTGATTTATCAATGCCCAAAAATGGCTTGATTTTTTGATTACCAGGGTTCCAACATCTGTTCACTTTGTCTACGATTTTTTAAGAAGCGATTCGATCTAGCCCAGTTCCTATATTTAGAGGTAAGGTTCTTTTTCTCATGAAAAATTTCATTTTTCGATAGAGGTCCCCACTAAGTGCTTGAATGGACCTTCTCAATTCTCTTTTCCTGGCCAATGTATCTAGGTCAAAAACATATTTATGATTCAGAGCAGCTTTAATCTTAATGTGTTAGTGCATGTCTTGTTCCCAAATGAAATCCAAAGAATTACACGGCTCACAATCATATTCAAGATGATTAACCAATATGTTGCCTATTGTTTGAGTTAACCTTTTGTTCAGCCTGTGACTGTCACCCCTGAATTTGGACAAACGATTCACTCTTTGTTGACCACTAGACTTTGTTTCACACCTTGCTCAGCTCTTATTACTTCCAAACCAAAAATAGCTGTCACCATATTATGATCACTTTTGGTACCAAATTTGATTTCCACAGATGGACAACAATGAAACAGTTCTCTAGACAGGATCAAGTAGTCAATGTTGGAGGTCGACCAGCTGTTTGTCCATGTAGGAGTTTGTTGTATGTCTCCCTCGATGTTCCCATTGGCCAGGTGCATATCCCATTCCTTAAAATAGTCCAGGCATCTTTTCCCATTATTCCATGCAGTCATATTCCTGTCTGCTAGAGAATTGTGTCTGAGACAATGTGAATTTATGTTTCCTGCCATTAAGATTCCCATAGACCTTTTCCCCATAAAGGCCTAAAACAGTGTTTCCGACATGTTTCCTCAAAGAATTGATAGGCTGGTATAGGACGGGGTTCCAATAAAGATTTACAATCAAGAGAATCCTCTTGACCCCTTCCGATACATATTCAACAATTGCCGATAAGATTCCCTGGTAATTTACCAACCTTAATCTAAGTGGGTTATTCTTGAATTGCGAGAGGCTATTAATAGCCCCCATTACTATTAAGTGCGATGTGTGTCAAGATTGAAAAAACTTACATTTTCCGACCTGAAATAAGCCACGTCTCTTATAGCAATATCAGATGGTATTTATCAAATATGTAATTTCTAGTGGTAGTGTTGGTGAAGCTTCTGTAATCCTGCGTGTTCCAGCTTGAGACCCTGATGTCTTTATCAGCTAAAGCGACACATGATTCTCCCCATGTTTTTGAAAAACCTGAGCAATTGTCTCTTGCAGCAATGCCCACATTTTATTCTTATCATCTGGGGGGCCCCCACTCAATTTACCAACTCCTTCTCCCCAATCTCTTATTGGTCCCTCCTGCTTTACAGTTATTTTTAACCTACTCATACCAGTGTTTCCTGCCAGACCACTTTGTCGCTATCCCCAAGTTCCCTTCTGCGAACCTCAGGCTTTGAATCCCCAATGTTGTAACCCAGATCCAAGAAAGCCCACTACTCCAATATTCGTAATATCGTCAAAAGGAAAGTGGATATAATCAATGTCTTGGGATGACAAAAGGTAAAGATCAGAAATTTGCATTCATATTCAAAACACGCAGGCTGCCTTCCAGAGACAATTGTTAAATCCACACCCTCGGAGCTGCAAAGAACTTAGTTGTTAAATGTTGATTTCTTGGCCTCAGATTCTTTTGAGTAATCCCTGATAATGCTGATAATTAAGTGGGCATATTTTCGGTAATCGGATCTAAAGCACCAAAGTCATTAGAGCAGGTATCTTGAGTTTGCAATTGGGTTGATTTTACTGGTTCCCATTTTCCTTGAGAGACGTTCTTAGCTCTTTTGGTATCACCCGCAGCAAATTCAGAAGGATTTGTGTTCACTCTTACTTCTGTGGCCTTCTTAGCTTGTGTCAGTTTACCAGACATCAATGATAAAATCGGGACACTTAGGGTCTCCGGTCCCTCTTTTTGCTGTTCACCATCTTTCATTTTTGGCGTATTCACATTGACCTCAATTAAAACACCTGTAGTGATGGCTTCTGGTAATAGTTTATGTTACGGGAGTCCAAATGAATACATCCCTCTCTGCCTCCCCTTCACTTTGGTGTGTTACTAGGGTTTGTATATTGCTGTTTTCCTTTCCCAGGCATACAGCTCAAAGTTAATTCGGAGATGTATCCCCGGTTTGAACATTCGTCTTTTTGATCTAGGAGGATGCTTCTGGTCTTGCCAATTCTGTTTCTTCCTTCCCTTACCTACTTTTCTGTTATTCTTTGTCTCCTGTACTTTCCAACCATTGGTAATTGATTTTGGACTCATATGAGATGGTTGCACTTCCTGAAAATCTGCTCCATTGTGAGCCACTGGCTTTTGAGCGCCTTGATTCCATATCACGGCCTCAGAATGATTACTAACTCCATTTCAGTCGAGACCTGCTGGGGCCTCCGAAGCTTCCACACCTATTGTGCATGCGTCTTCCAAGATTTCAGCTATTTCATTCATAGGAGTTTTAGAATCTGGCTTCTGTTTGCACTCCTGATTCCGGGTGACTCCAGCCAGTCTTGTTAAGGATTCAACAGGACCTGATTCTGTCATTTCATTGTTCTTAACAAGATTCAGACTGTTGGATCCAATTTCTTGGATCTCATCACACTCTTCATCAGGTCTTAAAACGTGATTAATTGTGACTCTTTGCGGTTTCGCAGCTTCCTTTTCTTTATTCTCTATTCAGTCTTTTAACAGAAATAAGGCTATTTTTTTATTTCACTGAGTTGTAGAGTGTTTGCTGAGAGTTTTACTTTTATATTTTCGCACATGCTTACAAGCGAACTTAACACCACGTTAAAGGCTGAAATGGACAGGGCTGCCAATTTCACCCTGTCGTCCATTTCATGCAGTGTTTCATGTAAGGCTCAACCTTGGTCTGAGATGGCGCCTTGTGAGGGAATGGAGCTAAATGACAGATGTTCCGTTAGCATTGAGGCAGGCCCTTCCAAGGTGACCTCCCTGCCTTGTAGACTTGCCTGGACATCTGCTGATTTTCCAATTATCCCATGAGAGATAATTTCTTCCCCATCACCTCCCTCTGTGAATTGTGTTATTGCTTCCAGGATACTTCCATTAGTGATACAGTGTACTGCCAACTCTCCACAGTATGACTCTGATTGTCTAGAGACTGAACTTGGACCAGCAGTTTCATAAAAGTCTGTCACTGTTCTTTGTTTGCTAATTGTTGTTGGACCCACCAGTGAGGGAATACCCATAATACCGCTTACTGGTCCAGTACAGTTCACTCTTTTAATTGATCTGTGATCATACTTCTTCCCAGGGTTTTCTTTGCCTCCTTATTTACAAATCATCTCATGATTTGGGATTTGGGATTTGGGCATAGATGCCTTATCGGGCATATCAAACCCCCACGTTTGCTGCTTTTCTCTCAGTGTGGCTACTTACATTTTCATATTTGTGAGCGGCAGTGCCTTAGCATGTGCCTGCAAGAAGCCTGCTAGAAGCCTTGCATTTCTTTCCACGGACGTTACTTTACATGGATTTTGACCAGTTTGCTGTGCCATGCTCAAATTCTACATTGGGAACGGTGCGTTTTGCTGCACGTTGCACGCTATTGTTGTGGGCCTTATGACCATTGTGTGGAATTTAATGGAATTTAATGTGGACTTTGGACTTCTGACGAAGTACAATTGTGCAATTACTAATTGTTGGCTGTTTTGCTTTCTGTTAGATCTGTGTGAACTCTGCCCCTCTAGGAGGCCGGCGTGAATACAAAAGCAATGCGCGCTCCCCTGGAAATGCCCTGGCAAGTGCCTGCAAGAAGCCTGTTTGCCTGTTCACTGTCTTTACGGACAAGCAGGCACAGGATGTTTCTTGCGGGCCGATTCTTTCACTTCCCTCAGGTATTTCCTTGAATGTTTATGTCCCCTCTCAAATCTAGGAGCGTGCGTCCTTCACGGAAGACTGTTAACTACACTTAGAACCGTAAAGGGCCTGTTACTAGGAAGGAAAGCATGCCGGGGGTACGGCAGTACGAGGATATACTCTCGGCTCCCCTTACGTTTACGCCGGTGAAAGGCACAATGAAAATGGCCTTGGTGATGCTGTTACTACCCTCTCTTATTACACCAACAGACACGGCTATATCAGCTGTGATGGAAGTGGAGAGCTCTATTTTGTTAATTGAGTCTGGGGTCCTCGAAACCAGCCCTAGGGGGTTGGGTATGGATGATAACGGCCATTTGCTACTATCAACAGACATTGCAGTAGGGAGGGACTCAATCCCTTCCCTCAATCCCCATGTTACTAACCCGCTTGACAGTTACCTCTTGGCTCTTTCACAGTATCCTGTGAGTCAGGAGGGTGTGTGGGAGATATCATCAGGACAGAGAGAGGATCAGTGGCCTTTGGGGGATTGGGAAGGAGTTTTGAAGATTCGATTCAGGGGAAAATTCTATTAGAATTAAGGTTGCACACGGGTTTAATGAACAAACTTGTTGCGGCAGTGGAATTGGAGAGATTCCCTGTGAGACTACCTGCCACAGAGAAATTGCTTGATATGGGGACTCAAACGGCCCCAGGGTTTTTTCCATCTATTGCCCCAACAAGTCTCCTTACATACTTACACCGTTTGCTCAAGAGAGCAAGGAAATGTATAAGGCTGCTACTGGGGTCCTCGGTTCTGTGGTAAATAACATTATTCCTGAATGCTCTTCAACCTTAAAAGCCAAGGTTACTACGACTAACAGAAAAAATAGCAAACGTTTGAGCGGTAAATGCCACAATAAATTTACTAGGAATACTTGGTGTAATATGATTAAAAGAAGATATGCCTGGTCTAGAATGTATATCTTATTTAGACACCTCAGGGTTGGAGAAGTCTTATGTGATCGAAATGGTGACAGGCTAGCCCCGGACACCATTACCGATAATTTGAAGAACGGTAACGGTGAACCAACAGTAATTCTGACTGATGATTCTGATGGGTCCAGATTCTCTTTCAATATAAAAATAGATGCTGTAAATGGGGAAAATGTTACTAATACAACAGTAGATCAGCCTTCAAATACTATAGTACCCAGTAAAGTTGGCTCTATTACCATAGTAACGTCCCTGAAATTTGTGGACCCAATAAACAAGGCCTCAATAGATGATAGGTGTTGTGTTGCTTCTCCTTAGGGGAGGAACTCTTCCCATAAGAAAGAGTATTGCAAGAAGCCTCTAGTGTGAAGAGGCCATACACTATGATGTCATGGAATGTTAGTGCATGTTTCTTGTTTTGGTTCTAGGATTGTCAGTTGGAGGAGAGAGCTGAAGGGAAGGGAGCCCATGAGATGTGGGGTCTTCTCTTCTTATTTATTAACCTAAATAAATCCATATTTCTAACTTACCTTCCTCTGCCGCATCTTCATAACAATGGCGACGAGGATGGGATGAGATGCCATGGAACGCAGGTGAAGAGAAGACCCCAGCCGAGATACGCCGCTCCGACGAGCCCTGCGTTGAGCGAGGTCCTGTGAACTGGTTCCGCCGTCTGCCTTGCTCTCCAAGTCCACCCTGTGTATGCCGGCGCAGCGCTGTAAGGCCAACCCATCCTTGCCTCCTGTGTGCGGCCTCTGGAGTGGAACGCAGTCCACACGGCCGTCGCGAAGAGGACTGGCCTGTGTCGTCCGTTGGCTGCCCGCTGGATACTCTGTGACTGGCTGATGCGGGAAGCTGTGGAGATCAGCTGGCTCTGCGGGGGCTGCCGTGAAGAAGAAGTTTGCCCGGCGTCAGAGGAGCAGTCCTGGGAGGGCCGCTCCGCTCTCCTGTAGAGTCGAGCGGCCACCATACGGAGGCCTGCGTGTTGGCCGCTCCGCTTTTCTGTAGCGCCGAGTGGCCACTGTGCGGAGGCCTGCATGTACTGCACCTCCCCAACGTGACAAAAGTAAGTGTCCTTGGCGATTTCATCGCTTCTCCGGGGTTATTCGTGCGAACTTGTATGGTTAGCCACGTACGTATCATCCACTGTGTTGCCGGGCATCGACATTTGAATGAAAGTCGTGGGGAGTGGACTCTGAACCAGAGTACCGTATTCCTCTTAACGGAGGGGCAAGTGAGCGGCGAACTACCGTGGACTACTAAATAGAGGGGCAATCCGAATTTCAGTAAGGCGTCAGAGGGGCAATCCGAATTTTAGTAAGGCGTCAGAACCTCTCATAACGCCATTTGATGTCTCAAGGCAACAAGGAGATAATTGAAGGTGTTAGGGAGAAACACCTTTAGTTATTGTTAAGGAGGAAGAGCGGGACACTACTGCACGTGCATATCTCTCAAGCAGGTAGATGTCAACCATGCAAGACATTGTGACAGTGTGACATTGCAGTGCTAGTCCTGACTGCGTGGACAAGCGAGCTGACAAGGGAGTATTGTAAAAGACATTTAAAGCGCGGAAAGTCAACAGAGCACTAGTGGTACCCAGCGCTGGGAGAATATAATAAGTACACGTCAAGTGACATCTTTGCAATCAGAAGATATGGCAGCTTTACCAGGGATATCTGGTCCCTCCATTTTTATGCCTGCCCCAGGCGTGGCGAGAATCGCGTGGCCCCAATGGCGCAAGGGTTTTCTGCACTACATGAAAGCAGCCGGCGGAACGGCCTATTCCAGCGAGAGGAAGTTAGCATAATTGTTACATTTTTTGGGTTTCGAGGGCCAGAGAATTTTTGAAACTCTACCTCAACTTGCGAGTGACGGAAGCGGGGATGAATTAAATGAGTTCGAATCCGCGTTGGTGAAACTGGATAAGCATTTTAACCCAAAAAAGAGCACAATCTTGGAAAGGTATAATTTCCGGATGCGCACACAAGCCCAAAGTGAATATGTTGAAGATTATGTGACAGCGTTACGACATCTGGCTCTTACATGCAAGTTTCAAGGAAGTTTCGACGAACATATTCGTGATCAATTCATGACTCATTGTCGGTCAAATAAGATACGAGAGGAATTGTGGCTAAAGGATGAGCCGAGTTTAGATGAAGTATTGGACTTGGCGAAACGTGTGGAGCATTCCCTGGCATGTGTGGCCAAACTTTCTAAAACTGAAGGAGGGGAGCCCAAAGAAAGTAAACCGGAGGTGTTGTCTGTGGCCGAGGGAAAGAACAAAAAGAGAGGAAGAAATAGACAGTCAGGGAGGAGCAATCCGGAAGAAAGGAAGAATCAAGATTCTATGCAGAGATATGAGAAAAAAGAAGATAGGAAGGACGAAAGGCTATGTTATCGGTGTGCTAGTGCAACACACTTTGCATCCTCTGTTGTGTGTCCAGGGCAGAAGAGTACATGCTCAAAATGCAAAAGGAGAGGACATTTAGCATTGTGCTGCAAGAACTACCAATTTGGACAGTTAGGCCAATGGAGGGTCCTGTATGTAAATGAGGAAGAAGATGGGAGGTCATCAGAAGACGAAGTTGTGGTGCCATTACAAATGTTATCGTGAATACTGTTAATGTTGTTACAAATGGTGGGGACCTTGATGATTGTGAACGGCCCTATGCTGTGGTAATGGTGAATGGGCGTAAGGTATCAATGATGGCTGACTCAGGGTCGAAAATAACTTTAATATCCAGGGTTGCCTTTGAGTGCGAAATGAAAGGGGTAGTATCTGAGTTATCAGAGCCCGACATAAATCCAGGAGGGTACAACCAAGATCGTATTGATCTATTGGGTTATGTATGGAGTAGATTTGAATTCAAGGGACGCAGTTGTGATGGCAAAGTGTATGTTACTAAGAAGAGGCAATCCTTGTTAGGGTGGAGAGAACAAAAGAATTTAGGGATCAAACTCGATCCCAATCACCCAGAGCAAGTGCTGCAAATTTCCGAAGTGACCGCGAGTCACGATAGGTACATGTCAGAGTTTGGGAAAGTATTCAATAAGAAGTTGGGAAAGGTGAGAGGGTTTCAGCACCTGATAACATTGAAAAAGAACAGTATACCCATCGTGGCGAAACTCAGGCCGGTGCCTCTTGCTTTGAGGGAGAATGTAAAAAAGGAATTGCAGAAGCTATTGGAGTCAGGTGTGATTGAGAGAGCTGGAGGGGTTGAATGGGTATCTCCTGTGGTGATTGTGAAGAAAAGTTCAGGAGACATAAGGTTATGTGTTGATATGCGCGAGTTGAATAAGTGTGTATTGGTGGACAGACACCCTCTGCCCAACATGGGTGAACTATTGACCATGGTGGGTGGAGGAAGATATTTCTCTAAGTTAGATATGACGTCAGCTTACCATCAGGTCGAATTGGTGGAGGCGTGTAGGAAGGTTACGGCTTTTGTAACGCATGAAGGTGTTTTTCAATTTAGGAGAATGCCGTTTGGGCTGGCGTCCGCTTCATCAGTATTTCAGAAGATCATGGATCTTTTGTTGAAGGGAATGAAGGGAGTGTTCTGTTTTCAAGATGATGTATTGGTGAGTGGTGTTACAATGGAAGAACATGACAGGAATCTACGCAAAGTTTTGAGGATATTTGAGGAGAGAGGTATTACTTTGAGAGGTGAGAAATGTATGTTTGCTGTGACGAAAGTGGACTACCTAGGGCATGAAGTGTCGGGGGATGGAGTTAAGCCCAAGGAAGACATGGTAAATACTATTAAGAGTATTGAGAAACTGAAAAGCAAGAATGAGCTGCGCTCTTTTCTAGGAATGACGGAATTTTACCACAAATTTGTGATAAACTATGCTGACAAAGTACAGGGGATGAGAAAGATTCTTAAAAAGGGCGCCGATTTTGTATGGAATAGCCAGTGTGACATGGAGTTTAACAGGATAAAGGAAGAAATAAATATGGCCAGTCCATTAGGATGCTTTGATACGAGGAAGCTAACCATTATCACAGTAGATGCTAGTGAGAGTGGACTGGGAGCTGTGCTATCCCAGAAGCAGGAAGATGGTTCTGAAGAGGTAATCGCCCATGCCTCCAGGGGTCTCAAGGGAGCGGAGTTAAGATATTAGGTACTAGAAAAGGAGGCTCTGGCATGTTTTTGGGCTGTGGAACGCTTCAGAAATTTTGTGTGGGGAGTAGAGTTTGTGATGCGAACGGATCATAAACCTTTAAAAGCCATTTTTGAAAATAAGGGTCTTGACAAAGTCTCTCGGAGAGTGGCAGGCTGGGTAACCAGGATGCAGACACATTGTTTTAGGATGGAGGTCATACCCGGGAGGGAGAATGTTTTAGCTGACAGTTTATCAAGGATAAGGGTGGCAGGACCCGAAAGTATGGAGAGTGAGGAAATGGAGTTAGTGTTTGTCAACACTGATGGTATTGTGTCCAAGCAGGAGTGGTTGGAGGAAGTGGAAAGAGATGATATCATAAGGAGGGTAATCACCCATGTTGAATCTACTGCATGGCCGAATAAGGTGGAATTGGTGGAAGAAGTGAAGCCATATTGGGAGGTGAAGGATGAATTGTCTGTTAATGATAATATTTTGTTCAGATGGGGTAGGGCAGTGGTCCCGATAGGTCTGCGGAAGAAAGTGGTAGATCTAGCACACAGCGGTCATATTGGGGTTACCAAAACCAAAGGAGTGTTAAGAGAAGATTATTGGTGGCCGGGTTTTGACAAGGAGGTGGAAAATTGTTTGGCAAATTGCCAGTTTTGTGTTAAGAGTGGAAAGGGAGTGGTGGCCAGAAAGCAACCATTAGTGGACGTCGTTCTTCCGTCCAGGATATGGTGTGATATTGCCATAGACATACTTGGTCCCGTGGAACTTGGTTATGCCCGTGGTAAGTATATTGTTTTGGTTGTAGATCTGTTTTCCAGATGGGTGGATTTTAAGATCGTGAGGGACATCACGGGTGAGTGTATGATAAAAGTTCTACAGGAGATTTTTGCAAGTGAGGGTTTACCTGAGACTGTATTGACCGACAATGGTCCCCAGTTTATTGGAGAAAGATTCTCTAACTATTTGAGGAAGTGTGGAGTTGGTCACAAAAGAACTTCATTGTACCATCCCGAGTCAAATGGTGTGGTCGAGAGAATGAATAGGTGTGTGATGGAGAGTGTACGTATGGGAGAGGAGTGTGGTTTAGACAAGCTAGCTTTTATACAGAATAGAATATGGGCTTTGAGGATGGCGCCGCATTCTACAACTGGTCTATGCCCATTTGAGCTCATGAGGGGAAGGAAGCCATATTCTATGGCTTGTCCGCCATGGCTTGGAAGGTGTAGGGAGACCGATCTCGTTGTGGACGAAGTGAGGAGATCATTAGTGAGGAAGAAGTCAGATTGGGTCAAACGTGAAAACTTGAGGAGAGGAAAGAAGGAGTTACGTGTGGAGTGTGGTGACTGGGTCAGGATAAAGAGAGGAGTGATAAGGAGGAAGGGGGAGTCCCTTTATTCGGATCCTGTCAGAGTTGTGTCAGTCATGAAAGGGGCAGTGCGAGTTGCTGGAGGGCAAGTGTGGAATAAAGATAGAGTTGCATCGGTGAGGAGAGGCCATATGTGAGAGCCATGTGTGGGGTGATGCCCAGGAGAGGAACTTAAGGATATGGTAACTGAGCCATCCATGGCGTTTTGTTTTAGATCAGTTTTATGAAATGTAACATAGTTATTGTAACATACTGAAAAGGAGTAAAGTGATCAGATGATATATATAAAAAAAAGAGAGAGGGGGGAGATGTATTGTGTTGCTTCTCCTTAGGGGAGGAACTCTTCCCATATGAAAGAGTATTGCAAGAAGCCTCTAGTGTGAAGAGGCCATACACTATGATGTCATGGAATGTTGGTGCATGTTTCTTGTTTTGGTTCTAGGATTGTCAGTTGGAGGAGAGAGCTGAAGGGAAGGGAGCCCATGAGATGTGGGGTCTTCTCTTCTTATTTATTAACCTAAATAAATCCATATTTCTAACTTAACTGCCTCTGCCGCATCTTCATAACAATAGGCAGTTGGTCAGTCCGGTCCCTAAATTTGGTAAGAGTCTGATAATGCCATGATCTGCTTCCGTGACCCAAACAGGGCATGGGTCTTTGACCTCTTTACTTTTTACTGAAACAGAATCTCCAAACATGATTGGAGGAGACATACCTAAGATTAGGGAACAACAAGAACGGGAGAAGGGGGCGGATTCCCTTATGGAAAAAATTGTAAGGAGAGTGATAAAGCAAATAATGGCTGACTGTTCTGAAAGCCATAAGACCTCTGTAGATAAGAAAAAAACATTGGGCCTCACAACGAGGTTGGAGGTAGCCATGCCGTTTTTACTGGCATGGCTACCCCCAAACTCGGGTCCGGCTCCGGGTCCTGCGAAAGGGGAATTACCAGCCCAATAATTTCCCTTTCGTGGGACACAGAGCCATTACGTCCCCATTCCCATTTCAGTCCTCATAGGGCTCAATGGGAATGGGGAGGATGGTAGCAGCAGTACCATTCATAACGGTAACATTGCTACCATCCAGTTCTGCTTGTGGGTGACGCTATGCACGCCTGGTCTCATCAGGCGTGCAGAGTGGCACCCGCGAGCAGAACTCGTAATGTGGCGGTACAGTGATAACGGCACCGATAGTGCTGCTGGCGCCGTTATCACTGTACCTCCACTGTTATAATGAGGCCCATTCACTCCAAGTGTCCAAGATGAAATTTTATTAGGTGTCGAACTGCAAGGTGAAAGGACTGATAAGCTTGTGTTGAAGGGGGACTAAGAGGTTGCCTCTGTCCCAGGTATTCTGGGGTCAAAAACCACTGAGGTGGGATCTCAGGTGGACAATTTACTGTTAAAACAATCGTCAAACACGGTTGGTGATCTTGGGGACAATTGTACTGATAATCAGCTAAATAGTCTTCTGGTTGCCAACTCTGGCAGTAATGACCAACAACATATATGGAACCATTCTGCAGATCAAATTTCCTCTAAAAATGTGAAGCCTCTAGTGGATTGGGGTGCAGTGGAGGAAGCCTTGTCATCTTGAATATCCAAGTGTCTTACTATACTATTTATTTGAGCACGGGGCACCTGTATCACTAAACAGACAGCATGTACTTGCATTATTGGATGAAATCCCCGCTCTAAGAACTTTATCATCAGCTGATATAAAGCAGGTGGATTTCATTCATCCATTGCGGTATGACCACATTCGGCTTGTGTTCAACACAAGATCAGTCTATGATGCTTTATAACAGCAAGGTGCAACTTTCAATAAAATGACTATGATGTATTATCCTTCTCATTGGGCAATCCGACTTCAGACACCTTGAACACAGTACCCTCAATAAGAGAGACAAATACTGGGGGTCACCTCTCTCAAAAATCTGTAAGTGCTCAGGGTATAGAGGACAATATAACTAGCTGGCGTTGGTTGGCAATGACACTTAGGGACTCCATTCATCAGTTGAAGGAATTAAAGTCTAGTCTTTAATAGTGATGAATTGTCAATCCTTTCATGGACTACGAGGTGTCACGGCCATTTGGCTAATTCTTCTAATTTGTTTGCTCGACTTGTGACTTATTCCTTCTTGTGTTTACAGGAGATTTAGATGACTAGTCCATATGTCCTAGATGGATTCAAATGTTTTTATGAACTCGCTGTACGTGGCTCTTTAGGACGTCCTAATCGCCATTCAACTGAACACAAATGTAAAAATTGGAAAATGTAACAACATTGCTCAGGGCTTTTTTGGCTCTTAGGATTGAGATTGATTGTTTGGCCTTTACAGTTCGCCTACTGTTAGTAAACATTTACTGGTCCACTAAAAACAATGTATCCTTGTGTTTGGATCTTTTACAACATTTTATTGCTGAAGAAATGATGAGTTGTGTGGGCCTACAGATTGTTGTGGCGGGGGACCTGAAAGCTCACACTGAACAAGCTATTAGTTCTTCGGCATTAGGAAATGTAATGAGTGAAAGTGGGAGCACAGGTAGAAAGGTAGAGCAGGTGAAACTATGGAAAGCTTTTTTTTCTAAAGTGGGGTTTATTTTCTGCCAGTGAAATGGTCCTACATGGTCGGACGGCAAATACTCATCGGTGATTGATTATATTTTTATGACCCAATTTTTATTGGATGTGGAATCGACATTTAGAATAACTAAGTCTGGTCTGAGTGATCACAGCATGAATGTGTTAGTTTGGAATTTGAATTCCACTATTTGTCTGATTGTAAATGTGACGGTGAACCAGGCAAAATCAAGACTTAAATGCCATCAAGTGAACATCACGAAAGTAAATAAAGTTTTCTTGAAAGACAACGTCAATGCTACAATAGATGAGAAGCAAGCCATATACCCATGATTCTTTTGGGCAGTATACAGATAAAATAGTTAACATCATTTCAAATTAAACTGCAAATAGACAGTTGTCTGGAGGTAAGCATAGACACTGTTATAACAATTAAGTCAGAGAACTAAAAAATGCATGTAATAGGGAAGTCAGATGCCTTAGAAATTTGAGTACTAATTGGGAGATTATTTCCCTTGGCATTAGGAAAGTGAAGTTGAAGCGTAGAAATTGGCTAAAGAATTAAAGCTGAATTTATTGCAAGATGACAATCCGCCTCATTACGAGGTAGGCATGGTGCTGTTAGCACCATGGCTACCCCCTTACCGTATTCCAGGTCTCGGAATAGCGACTTACTGGTCATTCCAACTTTGGAGGGCCCAGTAAGTCCCCATTCTGAGAACCATTCCCCATTCCCATTCGAGCCCCCATAGGGCTCAGTGGGAATGGTGATGGAGCTAATAGCAGGCCCATTATTAGCTCCCTGGTCCCTTAGCGGCTCCCGCTAAGGGACCTCTGAATACAGAGGTAAGGGGTTACCTGCACCGGCATCCTTACCGGTGCCTGTAACCCCTTACCTCCAACCTCGTAATCAGGCCCAATGAGAATATGCTGGAAGCTATTAAGGAGGGCTCAAGTAGACATTTCTGGCTCTTAATCAATAAACTAGAGTCAAACCAGATTATTTCAAACCAGATTATTTCACAGACCAAATCCATTACTGAGCAGGATTGGTCAGGCCATTTCGGAACAATTTATCTCCAAAATAGAGTGTCTAAAAATTGGAACTCTACTTTAAAGTTGTCATGGATTGCGAAGTTTACGGTAGAAAAAATAGAGTCTCAAATATAAAGGGCAAGCACTTTGCGAGTGGCTGGCACCAATATGCTGTCAAATGCACTTATGAAGGGTGACAGTGGGCTTTGGGCAAAGGCCTTATAATTTATTTTTGAAGATATTGTCAGCACAAAGATCATACCATCTTCCTGGCATCTATCGTATATTGTCCAGATTGATAAACGTGGAGACAAAAATCTTCCAAAGAACTATCGCCCTGTCGCAATCTTGAATGCGGATTCCAAGATTTTTGCGGGCTTGATACTCAACAAAATCCAGGAATGGGCTGAGAATAATAGGATTTTAAGTTCACAATAGTTTGGCTTTAGGAAGCAGATTGGAACTGACGCTGGAGGACTTCTATAAACATTTTGCAGCAAAATGCCTGAAAGGCCAGGTCTTCACCAATATATCTTTCTGCCATCGATGGCGTTCAATTTAGTTGATAGAAACACCGTATGGCATAAATTAAAAGTTCTGGGCTCGCCAGGGAATATCTTGTCAATACTAATACATCTGCATGGGGACTCGCATGTTCACCCCAACTTGGAGGGTCTTTTGTCGGCACCTATACAAATCGTTAATGGTTTGAGGCAGGGTTGCATATTCACGCCGACACTATTTCATTTTAACGTGTCGGACGTGGGCCAGTGTTTGGATGAAGCCGCATTCATCCCACCGAAAATTGATGGGAAGAGGGTCGCTTGGTGTGCTTACGCAGACAATTTTCTTCTCTTTCATCAGTCGGCTAAAGGTTTGCAGCATATGATTTCAGCCTTCTGTTCATACATTACATTAAACCATTTAAAACAGCTATTATGAAATTTAGCTGTAAAAAATCCTTGGAGTAATATGCTTGGTATTTAGATCATGGGAAACTTGAAGTAAAAAGAGAAATTAAATTTCTGGGCTTCCCTATATTTGACAAGCTAAAAACAATTCAGTATCAAGATTACTTGAGGCAAAAAATATCTTTACAGATTTGTCAGATGAAGAAGGTAGACAGTACATTTGGTAAGTTTTCTCTAATTCCCTTAATACGTTTCTGTAATTTAAAGGTTATTCCAAAAGTAGCATATGGCTTGGTATTTTTTCCGGAATCAAGAATATCTAACCTTGAGAATTTTGAAGCCAAAACATGTAAGAGCATAATGTTTTGCTTACCGAAGTCAATTCCAATAGTGGCATCACGATATGAGTTAGGCTTGCTGTCACTGGGTTGTCATGTTGTCTGGCGTCAATTGTCTCTGTTTAAAAGACTGATTGTAGAGTCTGGTGATAATTTGTACAGACTATTGGGTGGGGGCATCACACAGGGTATTTTAAAGGTTGAGACACTATTAAAAATAAGGTCATTTTGTTTAAAAATACTTGATAACTTTGGCCTTTCTTGTACCTCACTGATAGAAAATCCCCTTCGATTAAATAAACTACTACAATTTGTGGACTGAGCTGCAATGACTGATAGAGTTATCTCTACCAAATTTTTTGGTCAACTGGTTAACCATCAAAAGCAGTTGGGAACTTTGGAAACTTATTTAATTAGATGTCCAAACAAATGGTGGAGACACAACAGATACATGAGATTTTGTTTTAATGTTTGCCCAGCAGGAGAAATAATGGAAATAAGATCTTGTAATAGGTACATCGGGGTTATAAATTGACTATTCCTTTGTTCATTCTGTAATGATTTAACAGAGAAGGAGACATTAAGGCATCTGCTCCTCAATTGTAAGGTTCTTCTCCCAGCTCGAATAAACATATTTAGACAATTTCTTCCTAACTTAGAATGGGTAAATTCAGATGCATTGTGGTGGAGCATGATGCATGGCCCCTCGGTATCACTGAAAATTGCGGTGGTCGATTTTCTGTCACAAATTTGCGGTATTGTAACAACTACAAACAGTGGCATTCTAGAGGATCCTTTGTGTAAAGAATAATTGAATGTGAGAATTCCCGCAATTTCTTTGTCTTTTTTGTGTGTTTAAGTGTGAAATTACTGTATTATTTCATAATTGTGTAATTACTGTAAACTACAGGCATTAGCCGGAGGGCTAATTTTAATGCAACTTGAAAATTCGAAAAAGTGAGAACCGATGAACTGTGAGACATAATTGTTTATGATTCTTAGTATTATTTGAAAGCTGTCGCATATGTTTTATATTTGTTGCTGATTTTATTTGAGTGTATTTTGTGTTTCGTTTGATCATAAGCTTTTCTAACTAATTCGATTTTAATGTGCATGAATTGTATGTACCACTCATGATATGTGTTCTGAAATTATTATGTTATTTTTGTAAAGGCTTGCTTTGCAAAATGTAAACAAATAATAAAAAAATGTAAAAAATTGTGAGCAGTGTTGACAGTTGATCAGTTTTAGCACACCGAGCTCCAGAAGAGCAGGCCTCAAAAATGGTTGCTGCCCCTCCCTCACGGTCAGACTCAAGTTCTCCCAATTTTAAATCATTAGCCCATGACTGTTGGGACTGTTGAAACTGGTGAAATTCAATCCTGTTTCTGGCACGAGTTGTTTCTACCAATGATCTTTCTGGGTGGATTATGGCTAGACATCTTGTTATTGTTGGCATATCACGATTTCACTGGCTCTTAGTAGAGAGAGAAAAAAACAACAGACCATTGAGGAAAAAAAAGAAATATGCAAACTAGATTTTCCTTAGAGGTGGTTCGTTCAAAGGCCTTTGCCCGCAGTCGCTGCCAATCCGAGAATCAAGGACTTAGTTTGTTGGGGGTTCTGGCTATACTGAATACAGTTCAAAAAAGAAGGAGAAAGAGGACACAGCCTAAAAAAAACTCAACCCAATAGGAATTCTGTCTCCCCTTTCTAGTTCAGTCCGACATTGGGCCTCATTACGACCCAGGCGGTAAGTTACCGCCTGGGTCGTACCTTTACCACCATGGCGTAAACTACGTTTACGCCATGGTGGTTGGCGGACTTACCGCCCCATTCCGAGGTTGGCGGGGCGGTAAATCCCCAATCCCCATTTACCCTTCCCCATTCCCATTTTTGCCCCATAGGGCATAATGGGAGTGGGGAAGGCGTTAATTACGCCACCGTAAATTACGGTGGCGTAATTAACAACAAGGTCCCTTAGCGCCATGGATTTTAACACCTGCTAAAAGCAGGTGTTAAATCCTCCATGGCGCTAAGGGACCTCGGAATCAGGCGGTAAGCGTCGGCGCTGTTTACGCTGCCGTAAACCCCTTACCGCCTGGGTCGTAATGAGGCCCAATGAATTTAACAGTTCCAACAATTCAGACAATTCAAACTGTCTCTGGGCATTTTCCAAAAGAGTCCTATATAATATGTGAGGGTAGTTCAGCTCGATACTTTTCTGCGCCCTCAGAGAAGTTCAGAGACATTCAGACGGCTTTCAGAAGGCGTTTCAGAAGGCTTTCGCGTTCACAATCAGGTTCTCTATAGACTGAGGGCCTCATTACATGGTAGGCGGTGAGCCATGGCGCTATTAGCGCCATGGCTCATGCCGGTAAAATACCGGCACCGCCTTGGTGGAAAGGGGATTTACCGCCCCATTCCAAGGTTGGAGGGGCGGTAAATCCCCCTTCCGCCATTGCCCTTCCCCATTCCCATTTCTGCCCCATAGGGCTCTATGGGAATGGGGAAGGTGCTAATTACGGCACTGCAATTTTGCGGTGCCGTAATTAGCTCCGAGGTCCCTTTGCGGGTTGGATTTTAACGCCTGCAAAAAGCAGGCGTTAAATCCCCCAACCCGCAAAGGGACCTCGTAGTAAGGCGGTAAGGATTTACCGGTACCGGTATTTTACCGGTACCGGTAAATCCTTACCGCCATCCGTGTAATGAGGCCCTAGAGTCAGAAACAAAGTCAGACACACGCCGTCCTCTTACTGAACACCATGTATTACTGATTACAACGGTCCAAATAAGAGTTCTACCACTGTTCCGCAGAGAAGTAGATTAAAACAAAACAAAGCGGCCGCCTGTACTTGCCCATTCAGTTTCCGCAATCTCGGCGATCAATGTCAAATTAATGTTTTCCTTTCCTGCGACCTCCCTTTCAAAAACCTTCACAGCACAGCGCACGTGTCTTCGACTAGTGTTTGATATTAATCTTTGATATTTGCACTCACCAATGATGCGGCTGGTAGGGTGCAGCAGAGAAGAAAAGAAAGGGGAGTTGTGGTGTCTGTGTGTGCATGTTGTGTAGATGCAGTAGTAGGCCTCATGGAATGCGATGAAGTAGGAGAGAATGAAGGGGGCCGTGAGGCTCCATGGATGTCAGTTGGAGGGGACGTGTAGCTGAGAGGGGAACCTGAATGGAAGCATTGCTCTACTCTCCCAGGCAGTTTTGTTCGCATTGAAAGGGAAAACACACTTTGGGAATAATGTATATGGCAACGACCATGAAAAGAAGAATGCTAATTTGATTATGAATTTAAAAAAAGAAACAAGACCTACGAGGTTTTAAGATGTTTAATACTACGAGGCTTTTAGATGTTTAAATGCTGTGATTTTTAGATTGCTAGTTCTGCGATTTTCAGCTTATACAGTGGAAAGTAATCAGTTTTTAACATTGCATTGAGAATGCAAGTACATTTTAACGTGTTCAGGGCTCACACGTATACAGTGTAACACATATGCATTCTTTAATGAAAAGCAGTACACAATTTAGTAGTACATGAGATGAGAAAAGTGAAGTTATATGTGGCTATTGTATTCATGAGCAAAGGCCACGATCAAGAAATGTAACTGTGTAACATAATATTTGGGATAATACCCTACATCCACTAATTGGGAAAATGCATTGATGTTGATGTGAGATATGTCATTTACACTAAGGTGGTAGTGAAACAAGTTAATATGCTAAAAAATGTTTCTTAAATGATATGCAGTTACACTGATGCAGCAGTGTCTGATCAAAACTACTCTGTCCAGTGTCATTGTCATTCCCAAAATGGAATATGTGTTTGAATTAGTTACATGTGTGCTTAGATAGGTTATATGTTTAATATGTGGTGCATATTTTAAGGAATATATTCGAAGTGTATGAGTAAATGTTGCTTTTAAATAGGACAGTGTGCATGGCTAGAAGTAAATGTGCATGGGATTTAGAGGTTGTGACTCACATCCTGGCCAGTTGTGGTGCCTTGGTGCAAACGAATTAGTTGTTTTAGTGTCACATGTTAAATCAGAGTGAGTGATAATGTGTCGCGTGTTTAATCAGAGAAAGTTTATAAAGGTGTTGCGTGTTGAATCAGAGCACGTGAATCAGTTTCAGAGTCTATTGTCGTAAAATTGTCGCATGTTAAATTAGAGCTACCAGAGGTGAAATTGTAATTTTATGTTGCATGTTAAATTAGTGCGGCCAGAGTTGCTTACGTGTTTTGACCTGGCAGTTATGCTTGGTGTTATATCTGGGAACTGAGTTTTTTTGGAGATTAGTGATACGGGGCCTCATTAGGAGTTTGGAGGTAACCATGGCGCTATTAGCGCCATGGCTGCCTCTAAATCCTTACCGCCTCTAAATCCTCTACCGCCTCTAAATCCTTACCAACTCCGCCCTTGTGAATGGAGCTATTACCGCCCCGTTCCAAGGTTGGCAGGGGCGGTAATTCCCCATTCACCAGGGCCCTTCCCCATTCCCATTTGAGCCCCCATAGGCTCAATGGGAATGGGGAAGGCGCTAATAACGGTACCGCAAATTGCGGTACCGTTATTAGCACCAAAGTCCCTTTGCGGGTCCCCTCCTTAACGCCTGGTAAAACCAGGTGTTAAGGGAGGACCCGCAAAGGGAACTCGTAATAGGGCGGTAAGGGATTACCGGTACCGGTGCCCTTACCAGTACCGGTAATCCCTTACCGCCCACCTCGTAATGAGGCCCATGGTGTTGTGTTGCAAGATCGGTATCATAGTAGATTTAGGATTGGACTCGCTACTTTGTAGAAATAGGTTTGCAGTTCCCATGTTTGGCACATAAAGTTCTTACCGGTGGATCAGTTATTAGAATGAGGTTTCATGGGGACCGTGTAGTGCTTACACGTTCGTGGTTTTCTTTTATGTTTTTCTTGTGGGAGAAGGAATGGTGTTAGTTTGAGTGCAAGTGTAGGTTGTTCTTGAATCTGTTAAAGTTGGTGGGTGCCTTGGACGTTTGGTTAGTGTATGTTTTGGTAGTGTTATCCTCTTCTGGACATGGGTATTGTGCGCAGGTGTGGCAGACCTGTTGCCAGGGAGTGGCAGTCCTGGTGGAAGGAGGTACAGTTTCCTTGAGGGTTGCAAATGTAGGTTAGGTTTATTTGCCCCTGTGTGGTAAAGTTTGTGCTCGTGAGGGCCGGCCGGGTAGAAGGTGTTTTGTTTTAATTTGTTTGTTGTCCCGACATGCAGAAGGTTTAGTCCTTCTCAAATGTTTGTGTTTTTGCGGAGGAAGATGTGTGGTATCTGTGCGTGCATGTTGTGTAGCTGCAGTAGTAGGCCTCATGGAATGCGATGAGGTAGGAGAGAATGACGGGGACTGTGAGGATCCATGGATGTCAGTTGAAGGGGACTTGGAGCTGAGAGGGGAACCTGAATGGAAGCATTGCCCCACTCTCCCACTACTAACCTCTATTGCTGTAACAAAGTGAAATAAAGCATCCTGTTTATTTTGCACTTACCTAGTCTGGTCCGGGTCCAGCTTCATGTTCTTGTACAAACCCAGACACATCCGGAGTCTCTGTCACCAGTACACCCACTTCCTCGCTCCTCGTGCCAAATGACAAACACAAACACTTTGTCCCATCCTCGCGCCAGCACTTCGTGCAGACAGGAGCTTTTGTAGGAGGAGTGATGGAATTAAAGGGCAAGCTCACGTAATTCCTGTGTCAGCAGACGAAATAGGGTTTCAGCTTCCGACCAGACTGTCTTAAACGAACACTTTGCTCCACACTTCGTAAGGTATATGTTAAATACAAAAGTGCAATGTAGTTCAATGTTTACCAGATTATGCAATAGGTTGAAAATACTTGTGTGCATTACGAAAACCTAAAATCTGTTTTGAAATGCCATTGGTCCCATGACACCGGGTGAGTATTACGTTAATCTGTGGACCTCCCCTGACGAAAATAGACATTGGGCCTCATTATGACTGAGGCGGAAGCCGTGCCGGAGTCATGAAATTAATACACCTGGCAATGGGGATCTAACGGGGCATTCCAACCTCGGCGGACCCAGTAATTCCCCTTTGCCGGGTGCCGTTAATAATTAATCCCCATTCCCAATTGAGCCGCATGGGCTCAATGGGAATGGCGAGGGTGGATGCACCGGCACCATTCGTGAATGGTGCCGGTGCATCCGACATGGTCTGCTCGCCGGTGCCGGTACCCCCGCCCGGTCAGACCTGGCGAGCGAAAAGGCACCCGCGAGCAGACCTCGTTGTTTGCCAGTCCGGTAACAACGTTATAATGAGGACCATTGAGACATATAAAACTATGTAATACTAAATACAATAACCACATAGAAAAGGCAAAAACAGTGCTCCTCAAGGATTGCAACACAATATAGTAAAACAAGACTTGGGCAATTGTACCACATGTGGAAAGCAGGCACGATATAGGACAGGTGTGTGAGCAAGGCTAACATGTTATGCTGACTTTAAAGAGTAGTGCATAGGGTGAAATAATCTCAATGCTGGCGCTCACATGAAGGTGGGGACAGCAGCCTCGATGTGTTGGTTGTCTCCTGGAAAATCAGCCTGACCTGGAAGGCCTTTTGCGGTTAAAGATCTATGGGCAGGTTCCACAATACAAACTACTCTCACCTACCCTGAAGCCCTCTCGGAGAGTAGAACGTCTTAGATCCCTCTCCAACTCAGGTCAGCAGTCCAGTCCTGCAGCCAAAGTAACAACTGGTGGTCGAGGTACCCCCATCTATATGAAAGGAATACCCACTATATGTTGTGAGTACTAAAGCAAAGAATGGCAACACCTGGACACATAACAGCAGCAGCTGGCAAATGGTAAATGCTTGTCCGAGCCTACACATAAGCCCAAAACACTGCTCTGAAAAGTGCATATTGGCTTTGGAGAAAGCTTTAATGGCTAGATGCAGGAAGACAGGGTTGCATAATGAAGACCACCTCATGTTGGGACTAGAACTATAACCCTTTATCTTGCCACATTAAAGGAGTTTCACTGTGGCTCTTTCAATCTGCTTCACTTATGCTGGTGCCATTAGGGCCATTCTGGTGTAATCCACACCTTATAGCAAGCATGTGCACCCTGAGGCCTATGGGCATGTGGCGCGACATAAGCATTAAATAATAATAAAAATGGGCTCAAGTTTAGCCCCTCCCTCCATGCACCAACTGAAGGCCTCTTTTTTAGACACCTTACAATGGCCTGTCTTTTCAAGCAGCTCCCATGTTCTTTATGTTCACTGGCCTGAGATGCTAAGATTTTCAAGATGTGATGCATGAGGTTGCTCAATCATCCACTCACTCCTTCATTAAATTGCTCATCCTTTTTTCCCACTCCATTACTCATTCCTTCATTAACTCAATCATTCAGCCACAAATGTATTCATTAAGTCATTCATTTGTAGATTGATCCTCTTACTCATGGATGTCATTTGGGAGTCACAAGGGGTCGCCCCTACAACCCCTAAGGTCTCCCCTGCAACCCCTGTGGTCTCCCTTGCTACCCCTGTGGTCTCCCTTGCTACCCCTGGTTTGTTAGCTCTTTGTTTCTGGAGTGGCTAGCGTTCTTGTTCAGGCCTCTTAAAAAAATAGGGGGTTCCACAGAGTAACACTTTGAGCAGTTTCTGGAATTCTATACAATAATTGCTAGACTCATTAAAGGTTTATTTTAGGCACGCCTCAGGGGGTGACTCACTGATTTAGTCTGTTCTTGAAAACCACAAATTCACAATGTAACAAAAACGTCCAAAAAGCATTTAGAATACAATAAGCATCCATTTTGGACTATGTATTTTGCTTTTCGTAAATTGCAGTTATAGCATGTTTTTTTTCTACCGTTGTCTCTGTTACAATCACCACAAGACAGACACTCCATCCTCATGTCCTCGGTCACTTCACAAAATCCTTGTGCCTAAAAACTTGTGTGCAGTGTACAAATGTTTGACCATAACACATAAAGTGGCCTTTGATTTTATTGTGGCACAATTAATGGTTTGTTGTAATGTGTCTATCTTTCCTATCTCCATGGCATGCTGTTCAGGATGTTTGTTTGCATGTATGAGGTAACGAGTGCCCAGAGTACGGGATGCTGTGTGAGTGTGCTGCTTTCCATACACTACTCTAAATTCTTTAATACACAGTAATGAACCCCCCCAAAGGTTTGTATTTTGCCAACCTCTGACGCCTGAAAAGTAGATCCACACATGCTTGACAGGTGACCAAGTTTGCATCAGACCTGCAGATGAAATGGCCAGCTGTTAAATCTCAGTTAACAGTTTAATGGTGTCCACTACAGAGTGTAATTTGTTTTCTGACTTTGAAAACATTCAGACATGTCATTGCTCATTTTACTATCACCGGTTAGATCGCTATAGCCGGTAAGATAGCTCACTGGGTTCAGTTTTCACTTCTGCGATGTGTTTGTGATCTGCAGGTTGCAGTTTCGAATCCCAGCAAGGCCAATTTAGCCTATCATCCTTCTGAGGTTAATAAATCAGTACCAACACAGGTTGGGTGATATTGTACGTATATTTGTTCTATATACAGTGCTTAAGCGTAAGTGCTATATAATGACATATCATTATCATTTGTCCTTGGACGTCTGCTTACATTCATAGTAATTTGGTCATCGGAGCCTTTACACACTGATATTTACATACATATGGTGATCCATTCTTGTTTGAAATGTATATCACAATACAGTGATATCGTAACCATATTTTTAATAGTGCACTTATGAACAATGCTATGTGATGCCACTTCCTGTTTTGTCAAGGGGTGAAAGGTTGTGTTCCATCGCTTCCTGTGATGTCACTTTTGGGTGGGGTCAAATGGCATATGGACCAGTGTTGTGTGATGTCACATCTGCTACCTCTGGCATTTTGGTGAAATGACATCCCTGCACTTATTCATACATTAACTCACTCGCTCATTCCCTTAATCATGTATTCACTTACTAAACCACCCGGTCATTCCCTTAATCATGTATTCACTTACTAAACCACCCGGTCATTCCCTTAATCATGTATTCACTTACTAAACCACCAGGTCATTCCCTTAATCATGTATTCACTTACTAAACCACCCGGTCATTCCCTTAATCATGTATTCACTTACTAAACCACCCTGCCATTCCCTTAATCATGTATTCACTTACTAAACCACCCGGTCATTCGATTACTCACATTAATTATCTCGCCCGATAATTCACATCCTTTCTCATTTCTTAATCTGTTCACGTGCACATTCATTCAGACACTCATTTGTTTACTCATCCCTATGGCACCATATGTATTTTACGCTTACTAGATATAACATGCACATTTTATATATCCAGAAATAAGTGCCAAGAAATCCATCAGCGTAGGTAGGAAGACTGAAAGCCTTCTTAGAATTAAGCACGTATCACAGTTTTCTGTGCTATCACTTCTCGCCTCAGAATGTGTGTGTGTGCTCTATGTGACATGACACATGATAATAAATATGCCCATGCAAGGGAAGTAGTAGTTTCTTCTACTCAAATTTAAAAGTTGTATGCTTGGGTGTGGCAAATATGATCACCACAGTGAAACATATACTATCGAAAGGGAGGTGGGTGGACGCGGGACCGGGATAGTGGGGAAGGGGCAGTGGTAGAAGTGTACCGAACTAAGTAGTGGAACTGTAGTCTCAGCAGGGGAGAGGGTATGCGGAAGCATAGTGCAACATGTGACAAGGTGTTGTGGCTGGGGCATTACTATAGTCGAAGTGACTAGTAAATATGGCTCCTATAACAATTTTCACTTGCACAGGGACATGAATGTGAATGTTAAAGGATATTTGTACCGCGCACTATCAGCACTGGAGTGGTCCCCTGGCGCTCTGGCGGCCTTGAAAAGGGGAGGGGAGGGGTGAGTTAGTGGGAATAGGCTGGAAAAGTGCAAGAGAGAAGTGATGTGCTGTTGGTGGCCTCAACCCGGAATCCCACCGGCTGGGCTTGGGGTGTTTCTGGTCAGTAGTCATTGTGTGCTGTTGTGCGAGTCTATGTGTGGTTTGTTTTGTTGTTGCAGTGTAGTGAAGTTTGTGCAGATTGTTGTGTTATACATTGGAAGCCCACGGCGGGTCAAGGGCGCAGTGTTTGCCGGTGTTTGGACCCCTCCTGGGCCTTTCTACTGTTGCTGCTTTCCTGGCCATGCCCATTGGGACTGATAGCACCGGCCCCAACCCTGCAGCGGTGAAGCCCGCGGTGGAGCAAGATCACAGTGTTTGCCTGTGTTTGGACCCCTCCTGGGTCTTTCTACAGTTTCTGCTTTCCTGGCCACGCCCCCTGGGACTGATAGCACCAGCGAGGTGAGAAAACCTGCACGTACAGAGACCGTTCCCTAAAGCATGTTCTAACTTTTACTGTTGCACCAGCCACATTGTGCCACGTTTCTCCTCGTCCACTTTAGGAACTGATTGCTTCCAGCATGGATTCCCCCTTTGATTCTCCCCTTCCCCCATTCCTGATTCCTGTTTTGCCCTGCCATCCTGGATGCACAGGCTCCTCTTGTTCCAAAACCTAAGCGCAAGGTGTTGACCTTGAAGGGGCAATGTCGCCAAGTCAGCCCACTGAAGGAGGCAAAAATAGACTGCACTATAATCATACCCACTGGGCCTGACGATGCCAAGGACAAGGGCATTGTTGGTTCTCCTCCACCCCTAACCCCACCTGTTGACTCACAAGACCACACCTCTGACCCTCTTAGGTCCATGGTCGACCTCCTGGCTGCACCCATATTGAATTCACCCCTTGACTTAGTTTGCCGTGGACTTGCAAAATCATTAGCCACAGTGCTTGGAAATTTGCCTCTGGAGAGTCTGGAGGGGTGGACCCAACCATCTGATGCCACTTTCGAGCCCCTGACTGTGCCCCCGGACCCTCTACTCACCATTGGCTCATTGGCTGATCACCCTATATGTCCTGAAGCTCCAACTCATACGGATTTAGGGGTCTGTGCCACTGGTACTTCTAATTCTGCTCTCATGTTTTCCGGGGGCCCTCGGCTCTTCAAGTTGTGTTTGGAGGGAGCAATTCCCCTCTATTAGTCCTGTGGGAAACTCTTTTCTTTGTCTATCTTCACTCACAGCTCATAATCCGCCATGCTGGCCAGCAGAACATAGTCTCAACAGGCCAACTGATGACATCTGCTCCATGGGGAGGTGCAAGTGCAATCTGGTGCTCACTGAGGTGCTGGCCGAATTGTCAGCTATTAAGAATTTACTCCTGGTTCTAGTAAATAACCAGGGGGATAGAGGTAAAAGGACACAGGAGGACTTTGTTACTCCTCCCCAAATGGCTAAATGCCCGATAAACCCACTCCCGGGGTAATTCTAAGGCTCAGGTTCCTGTGAATCCACCTTCAAATGTGTATGCTCCCCCTCACCATAGGGCTCATAATAGATTGTCCCCTACTCCAGCTACTATGGATACTAGAAATAAGCCCCGGTATGGTACTACCGCACCCCTCGCCAAGCCTCTGCCACCATCAGTTGTGAAGCAAGATCCACAATGTCCTCAACTAGGCCAAGGTGCAAACACCCAGGTCAATATAAGTGGCATCATAAAGGGAACATGTCAGGGCCACATTCTAAGGGCGGGACCGGTCCTGTCACAATTTATCTGCATAGGGTACCAAAACCGTTAGAGTCCAAGCCAGAACCAAGAGACACTTTATGGAATAAGTGCTTGCACTGGTTGCGATCTGTGAGAGGCTGTACGTTTGTCTCCAGAGAATCTATGGTGGGATGCTCCAGAATCTGAGGCAAGGGCTTGCATTCCCAAGATACTGTGAAGTTGGTCCTCTGGGATGGCAGAGTGGTCAAGGGGATACTGGAAAGAACTGGGTGGGTTGATGGGGTGACACAAGCTGGGATCTCATCTAGCTACTGTCCCCTACAAACTGCTTATGGTCGCTTGGAACACTTTATAATTAACACCCCTCTAACTGGCCCAAATTTAATCCCTTTTGGGCTAAAAAATGAAAAGGAAGGGGGTCAAAAGACAGGGAATCTTTTAATTGGATGCAATTCTGAATTGGGTTGGTTATGTTTCATTTTTTTTTCTGTTTTCGATGTTTTGATGAAAAAGACAAAGTTTTTCAAAAGTTTGTATAAACTAAATGAAAATAATAAAAAAAAAAAAAAAAAAAAAAGAAATCTGATTTTGTTTGTTTAGTCAATGTATTTGTTAGGATGCACTTTGATGGCCTTTTGGCTGAATAAAGTTATTGATGATGATAGGCTTGTGGTTGTGTTTGGTTAGAGTTTGAGAGGTATATGCAGAGGGGTGAAATTGTTAGTGGATTGGTTAATTGGGCAAATGCTAGCAATCACAGTTCTATCTAAGTGTGGAACATGCTAACATTTTCAACCAATCTAGATGCAATGCTGGCTTGTGTTTACGATTACGTCTAGAAGCAGAGCCGGTTAATGTTCATAATTAAGTCCCTGTGTGGCATATGCTAATAATCACAATTCTATCTAGGTGTGGCACGTGCTAATAATCACAATTCTATCTCAGCGCGGCACATGCTAATAATCACTATTTCAACTGAGTGTGGTGCATGCTAATAATCGCAATTCCATCAGTGTGTGGCACATGCTGACCTTCACGATCATATCTAGATGCAACGCCGGCTGATGTTCACAATTATGTCTACAGGCAAAGCCGGCTAATGTTCACGATTATGTCTAGAGGTGACACCGGCTAAGGTTCATGATTGTGCCTGGGTGTGGCACATGCTAACATTCACAATTCCCTCTAAGTGTGGCATGTGCTAATAATCACAGTTCTATGTGAGTGTGACATATGCTAACAGTCAGAATTATATCCAAGTGTGCCCCATGCTAATAATCGCAATTCTAACCAGGTGCGGCACATGCCAAGTCACAATTCTAAGTGTGGCATGTGCTAATAGTCAAAATTATATCTAAGTGTGGCACATGCCATTAGTCACAATTGTATTTATGTACGTAGCATGCGAATAATCACAGTTCCAAGATAGGGTAATTTAGAGTGGCAGCGTTTTTTGAGTAGAGTAATTGCTCTACCCATCACCAATGCCACACTTACTTTGGTGGTTGGTGCTGGTTGACGGCTGGCCACTGGCTTCCCCTGCTGACACCTGCTGACACTTTCAGGAGCCACTTCTGTTGGAGCCGCCCTGTGCCTTGGGGCGCTTAGCCACAGGGGCTGCCAGGCAGGGGGTTGCCCTGAGTAGGCGGGCGGAGAGAGGGAGAGGGAGGTGGCTTGTTTGGGGAAGCTGCGGCATGGCCATCGAAAGGCATTTTGGTGGCAAACAGCGGGCCCTGGAGGGTCATATGGGTAGCCACACTAATCTGGACTCAGGATTACAAAGAGCAGCCAGGAGTTGCCGTGCTGTGTACACAGAGCACAATATTATGAATGCACCAATCAGGGTCACGCTTGGAGCTTGTTAAAGATTTCAATCAGGCACACGCCCGGGTCTCGCCTAGCATGTAGTGCGCAATGAAATACTTATTTATTATGTCTATAGGGACAATATTCTGAATGATATACCACTCATATCACACCCGTCTCAAAATAGCCCCCAGGTCCCAGTGGACCAGGAATCAGGCTGGTTTGTAAAGGTAAAGATGTATTTATTTATTTATTTGAATGAAATCACACATAAGTTTTAATATATATGAGGCAGCAATCACCAAGGGGTGACAATACAATTCAGAAAATAAGTAAAACTGAATTGAATTCACCTATAGTAATGCAGAATAGAAAACACAGGGAAAAGAACAGTTTTGGATTGTGAAAACATAGTGTTTAGGTTAATGTTTCCCCCTGCAAAGTTCTTAAGGCACAAATGAGCAATACTACACATTCAGGAATGAAAGAACAATGTCTAGAGTTTGAATGCAATCTTCTTTCGTCAAACAAGAGAGAAAACCGTTTTTGGGAAATTTACACTTTTTAAAATGACAGGTGAAAACGGCTTTGTGAAACAAGAAAAAGTGTGCAAAAATGCTTAAATTGATAAAAATTCTTACGGGAGCAACAATAAACAGGTCCTTACACACATGAGCTACAAGATGAGCAACAGTACACACTTTAGATCGTAATGGAAGTTAGGAAACACTTTGGATGGGAAAAGGCACATGTAAAACTTTCACTATGCGACTTTTAATAGAAATGGGTCAAATACACTGTTCCGCGATTTAGTTGTGGATGTAGCTAATGGTCTTAGGTATCAGTCAGAGTTGAAATTACGTTTCTATCTATAAAATTGAAGAAGGTATGGAAGTTTTAGTGAGAAGCGTTTTTGAAAAAAAATAGAACAGAGAAAAGTAGAAATTCGGTTTTGAAAATGACAGATTGGTTTTATTACACTATATTAATGACTATAAAAAAGAGAATGCCACCCGTGAATCTCCATAGTTATGCACGGTCGATTGTAACTCTTCACGTGTGATACTCTGGTTTCCGTTTTGTATGGGAATTACTTTATTTAATTCAAATCACTAATGGGTTATGGTTTAATGAAACAAATGAGAAAAATCAGCGCAAGACTGGTTCTGGCAATGTTAGCGTTCTAAAGTTAAGGATGGGATAGGTTGGGATTGGGATAGTACAATGCAAATATACTATGGGTCACTATGATATTCCTGTTTATACTTACAGTCCACTGTAAATTAATATTGGACTGTCAGGGTTCTGGTCATCGGATCGGATCTACCGCCAGCAAGGCACTTCTGGAGGGATCAGTCAGCTGGGCGGTTCTGGTCCATTGGACTGGCACCTCAACTGGATTTGGATTGGATTGGCCCTTCTGGTCACTGGACACGGCAGATTAGCATGATGGTGAATTTCAGCAGGCAACTGTTAATGGTAGCGAGCCAGACTGGATCAGAATTATTTTCCCTGAGGTTTGGGAGGGTTGGATCTGGGCCTAAGAGTTCAGCAAATGCTGGGCCTTGGTATTGTAAAGTAATCTGGATCAGGACAAAGATGAAAAAGTCAGGAACAAAGAGCTGCGCAGAAATCAGGATGTGGTCAGGAAGCAGTGTGTGTCTATGTGTGGTGAAGTTCCTATATTTATCCTACCAAGTGACATCACAAAGTTTATGGCATGGGCAGAATTTCAAACCACACCCGCACGGCTGTGAGTGGCGAAAGGCACTTGCCTTGTTCTCGTTGGCAGTCAGAAAGAGCTGTCATATTTTATGATGTGATTTAGGAACTCCCACATTGATTTGAACCACAATTTAACTTTCCCATAAATACACATTTTTATAATTATGTCCTCTACTAAAATATGACACAGGTATTACATATTTTATAGGTTATCCTGGCGTCCAATTCCCATCTCTGTGAGAGCTGTCTTTGTCATTTTGTGGAATTGTTTCCTTTTCAATCATCATGGTTTGGCCTAACAATTTCTAATTCAATACATATCTGGGTGATGACTCCTAGAACATGGGTATAACATATCATATTTGAAACATTAATAGTTTTGCCACAATCAGTGTTTTGGTGTGTCTTTGGTTCCTTACACAGTAAGAACTCCTACCAAATCTTCAAATGTCTAGCATGAGTTCAGATTTATGAGTATGTATTTTTCACTTATCTACTTATTTTGGCTGCCATGTTAAATGTCATAAAGTTCTGAGGCAAAATAAGTAATTTCCATTCAAAATCCATGCCAGTTTATTTTCTTGCTTCCCAAGTGAGCAAATGGCCAGTCCTTTGAAGTTCACTGAGAAACCTCCTGCACATCCTGCCCCTCCTCTGGGAGGATGGGTGTCCAAGCCTTCCTTTGTCCTTGGGTCAGCCAAAGACGAATGGCTAATGAGGTCTTTGTTCTAAATATGCGGGAACCTCCAGCATCCATTAAGCCTTCTTGGGAGCAGCTTAGTGTCAACATGAAGTGCCATCGTTCCCAGGCTGGACACTGTTCAATCAGAATTAACCAGCAGTTAACTCCAACTGGATTACTTTAAGATTCACCTACAATCTTTCATTTAAAAGATATAAAATGAACAGAGTTTATTATAGATTTTGACGATTAAAGGAATTAAGCCAGTCACATAAAACACACTTCAAACAGGCAAATTTTTGCACTTCTTCAGAGAAAAAACACATTTAAACTGAGCCTTTTAAATCTATTTTTTTATGCAGCACACACACATTTAACTCAGCAGTATCCTGTCTTTGAGTGCTGGGATTTGTTTTGCATGAAATACATTTCTTAGCCGTTGTCAGTCAGTGAGGCCCTGTTTCTACTGACTGCATTGGATGATCTGTGGTTTCAGCACACTTTTAAGTTCAATAGTTTACTTGGAAATGACTGAATTTAGCAACAAAACCGCACTTTGAAGGTTGCAATTGGTTGGGAAAGCTGCATTTTAAAGGGCATTTTCGTTTTTTATCCCACTTCTGTGGCCTTGCTTCATGTAGCACCCACTGGCATTCTCCTGCAGTGAGTTCTGTTTTTACACCAACTTTGACTGTGTGTGGCGGGGATGTGCAGCCTTTTGTGATTTATGAACCATGCGTAATTTTACAGATTTTTGAGTGCACAGGGGTTAGCACATCCATTTTTGGCTGTTTCTTGCCCCATTGGTGAAGGGGTGCAGTGGGACACATCGGCATGGGTAAAAATATCCCACAAAGCCTCCCCCCGAATTGGGCATGACTTCTAGTCATGGGGAAGTCGGGCATGTGGGATTTTTCTTTCTGTCCAGGTGCAGAAATCCGGTTGCTTCTCCCATCAGTGATTGATGCGACACGCTCTCCTCGCCGGTTCTATGTGGAATGGGAAGATACTCCGGATTTCTTGGGTTTTTCCTCCCGGTCCCCGAGGAGGTCCTCCTTGGTGATTAGGTGGATTTAGTGCCAGTACTAGAAAACAGAACATAACGCTGTTATGAAACATTTCCCACTACTGTTCCCAGGAGGATTTCAGCAGTGGGATAGATGCATGCATTTGATGACAATTTACAACATTCCCTGCATATAATCAATGATAATTTAATAATTTCCCTAGGGTTCTGGATTCTCCCCCTCTGGATTTCCGGTACCCTCTTCTCTTTGCCGCAAAGTAGTCTGGGATGGCAACTCTTTAGCTGGTTTATGTGGACCCTCTTGTCTTCCCCTTCTGTAAAAATTTCCATTGGGGATGGGGATTCTGAAGGCGACTGGTGAGATTCTGTCCACAATTTCAAAAGGACTACGCCAGCTTGGAAGGAATTTGCACTCCTTGGCTTGATTCATTTGGAAATCGTACAAGTAGACCCTGTATCCTACTTGATATTCCTTTTTGGTTGTTTTAAGGTCATAGTGGGTCTTCATACTGTCTGCAGATCTTTCTATATTCCGCTGAGCATACGCAAAAGCATGTTGAAGGTGTTTTCTCAGATTCTCAACATACTCATGATTTGTGGAAGCATTGATTAATGTCTGCTCTTGGGTTCTATAGAGCAGATGGTAGAGTAGCACCATCCTTCGTCCAGTTGGCAGCTCAAATGGAGACATTTTTGTTGTAGAAGAAGGGGTAGATCTGATGGCCATCAGGACAAGGGGTAATCGAATATCCCAACTTGGCCCAGAGTCTGCCACAAACATTTTTAAGATGCTCACAATGGTTTTATTGTTCCTCCCAACTCCACCACTAGAGGAGCCCGGTATGCAATGTGTCATTTCCTTTTTACCCCAAGTATCTCCCAATCTTTGTCATCACTTCGCTGGTGAAGTGACTACCTCGGTCTGACTCAATCCTTTGTGGAAATCCAAAACGCAAGAAGATGTGATTGATCATCAGGGCAGCTGCTGTTTCTGCCTTGCAAGTTGGGGCCGGGAGACATTCCACCCACTTTGTAAACAAGCATGGTATGGTTAACATGTACTTGTTCCCCCTAGAGGAGTGAATCATGAAATTGACTTGCAAATCTGACCAAGGCAGTGTTATCCCCCTCTTTTGGAGGAGAGCACAGTGTGTGAGTGATGTTGGCTGAAATTGTGCACACACAAGACACCCCTTCAAGTATTGGTCGAGGTCCTGCCCCATATGTGGCCAGTATGCAACCTCTCGCAAGATTTCTAATGTCGTATGAAACTCCCGATGACCGGCTGTGGCCGCATCATGGGAGTGACTTAGCATCAGGCTTCGGAAGGAGTTAGGGACCACCCACTGGTCACAGCCAGATATGGATCTCCTCACCAACAAACCTTCTTGTATTTGGAACATTTTTGGACATTTCATCAACACTCTGAGGTCCTCTTTCCCAATGCAATCGGTATCCGTCAGGGGATATTTCTCAGGGTCCTCAATGTGTTGATAAAACTTACCAATTATTGGATCCCTTTTTTGAGCCGTGATTAAATCAGCATCTGGAGTCTCCTTACTCCACTGAGCAGTTGTGAGTTCATTGTGAGCATTTGTGTGGGTCCTAGTGATAGCAGTGACCTGGATTTCCCCCAACAGGTACTCGATCTCAAGTAGATCCCCTTGGATGGCTCTGGTTTTGGCCAGCTGATCAGCTACGTCATTTCCAGTTTTGTCTGGTCCCTCTACTTTAGAATGACCCTTGATCTTTTTCCAGTAGATGGTCATCCCACTAGAGGTGACCAGATCATCAATATTCTGTATTAGTTCTCCATGTTTTAGTGGTTTATTTTGAGCACATAGCATGCCTCTGGTTTTCGAATTAACCAGGTGCTCCACAAACTCGTTCCGGACATATTTTGAATCAGTAATTATGACCAGTTTGTGGAGTTGGTGTTGGACAGCAGTAAGGATGGCTTGATGCACAGCCATCAGCTCTGCCACTTGACTACTACGGGGACCGATTTGGTACCCGGTAGAGTGTTCTGGGGCATCATTCACCCTGGAATTCCACACGCCAGTTACTAGTTCCTTTTCCCCATCGTTGTCAACATTGTAGGAGTACCTATCCACATAGAAAGCGGGCATTCCCTCACACTTGTCTTCTTCATAGACTTTGTGTGGGGAATTGAGGTACACCTCCATGTTGTCCTTTATTTTAAGACTTTCATCCTCGAGTTTTCTCTGGCACAATCATGCAAGTCAGACAGACCTTGCGCGAGGGGACTCTTCTTGTTTTGGCCATATCTGACCTCCACAGGAAAGCCTTGCATTGACAGAATCCAGGAAGTAATTCGGGAATTACTCACATTTCCGGCCCAGATTCTATCACTTTGAAGATATTACAGAGGCTGGTGTGGAGTCTCCACTATGATGTGTTCTCCTGGATCAACGGGCGGTAATTCTTCAATGCCCACACCGTGGCCAGGATTGCCTTCACTTGAATTCTTCCTCCACAGAGGATAAAGTCTTACTTGCATAGGAGATGACTTTTTTGACCTTGTCATGATTTTGGTATAATACTGCGGTCAAGCATGTATTTGAGAACCCTGTCTCCAAGAAGAACTCCTAGTTTTTGACATGGTAAGATAGGTAAGGAGCTTGTGAGAGGCTTCTTTTGAGTTGTCTTACTGCCTTGGATTGTTCTGGACCCCACTCCCACTTGACCCCCCCCCCCTTCAACAGATGGATCAGGGGTCTTGTGATCTCTGTGTAATCCTCAATGAGCTTTTACTGTAATTAGTCAGTCCAAGGAGGCTTCTTAGCTCACGTAGAGTTGTGGGATCTTTTAATTTCAGGAGTGCTTCCACTTCCTTTTGCAGGGGAAAGAGACGCTCAGGAGTTATCTCATGCCCCAATAACTTGACACGGATCCTACACCACTGTGCCTTTTGGAAAGATAGTTTTGCTCCGGCAGCCCTCAACTGTCTCAGAACATAGCGGATCAATGCTATGTGTTCCTCTACAGTTGAGCGTTTGATCAGAACATCATCTACATAGGCCAGGTTACACCTTTCACCCAAGTCGGACATGGCCTTATGCAAGAAGATATTAAATTGATTGCCGGAGTTGATGTATCCAAAGGGAGTCCAGGTCCATGTGTACTGCTGCCCTCGAACGTAAAGGCCAGCTTGTATTGTTCCTCCCTACTGACAGGTATGGTCCAGCACCCATTGGTCAGGTCAATGGCAGTGTATACCATTGACCCCTGGATCTGGGCCAGCCATTGGTCAATGTTGGGAAGAGGCCATCGGAAAGTGTGGACCCATTTGTTTATCTCCCTTAGGTCAGCACAGAGTCTCCACTAGTCGTTCAGTTTTCAAATCCCAAGCACCAGATTATTAAAGGTGCTGTGGACTGGATGAATTATCCCACGGACTCAAGGTTTTTACTTATTTCTGTGAGGGACTCCATGGATGCGAGAGGCAAGTGGTATTGCTTCACAAACACTGAAGTCACACCAGGGTCCGTGGGAATTGTTGTTGTATGGGTTTCAGTGGGACCACAGTCATATGAGTCCACCGCCAAAGAGATCCTGAAAATCTAAGAAAACGTGTTTCAACTGTAGCTTTTGCTCCAGAGTCTCACAGGCATCAGCTAGGTTGACTCTCTCTTCAACCATTTGCCTGAAGCCCGGCTGGGTAGAGAAGTCCCTGGTTAATTTACTAACTTGGACTGATGGCTTCAGATGGGGAAGGCAGTCCTGGTGGACTTGAAAGATCACCTCATCCCCCCTGGAGTCACATGTCACCTCTTCCTTACCATAAGGGCATAAAGATTACACCAGGAAATTTCCCCTATGCCAGGTGAAGATCCTGTCTGGTGTTGTGTCATTGTCGCTATCACTGTCAAAACAGTCATTTGGGATTGGTCCTATCAGTTCATTACCTAAATCTATGGAAACATGTCAGTCATCAACCGCCATTCCAATAATGGTGCCTGCGCCCAGTGTGATACTCCTAGGGTTGCTGTTATCCACCACTATTTGAATGGTGTCATGTTCTGTATTGACTAGTGGTGTTGGGTTTAACCCCAACCATTGCTGTTGGAGATGGGCGTTGAGATGAACATATGCATCAGGCTTTTGCAGTTTCTGTCCTCTTTTAATGTTTACTTTGAGTGGGAATAGTCGGGTCCGTTCTGGGATGGTGACTTCCTCTCCAATCTGAACTTCAACTGCATATGGCAGCAGTTGAGCATTCTCTGGATCACCAAAGTCCATGGGATTACCTGCTAATCAGGACCAGGCTTTGAAGTTTATCAGGTCCAAGCAAATAGCAAAGTGATTGAGAATGTCAGTGCCTAAATAAAATGTGGCAAGGACATCTTGCACGACCCAAAAATTATGGAATGTACTTTTGTTGCCTATGGAAATTTTGAGCATACACCTACTAGGCAGGAGATGTTTGGAATTGGGAGTTTCCAGGTCCATTTCCCATTTATCTATCACTTTAAAGATGGTAATGGCTGGATCTTTTGGGAGTTTTCGGAACATGGCTTCACTGATGAGGCTCTTACCATTGTTCACGCGCGCTCGGGCTAGAACAGAGGTCTTCCCCTCATTTAACTGACTAGGGATGACCAACTGTTCTCCAATTTTCTGAATATCAGCTAAACTTTGAGCTGGTTTCTTATCATTTTGGACTATTGAAGTGTGATTTTCTGATTGCGACTTGGTATAGAATTTCAGAGTATTTCCTTCCAGTGTGGAATGCCACTTGAGATTGGAAGGAAGGTTGATTTTCAAAAATAGAGAGGTCTTCCCATCACCAGTTTGTTGTCCTACTGCAATTACTGTCACATCAGGGATTCTGTTGTTTTGAAAATAGAACTTAATTTGGTCAGGTTTTTGTTCAACCATGTGGCATGTGCCATTTAAACTAACATGGTTGACACTATGTCTTAATTGTATTGGTCTGGGTCCAGAGGACCTTGTTTACATAATCTATTAGGGGAGACAATCTAAGCAGGATGTCATTCCCCAGTAAACATGGTGTTCCCTCTGGAGTCACAACTATGACCGGGTGTTTCACCTTGTATTGCCCAATTTTAATTTCCAAATCTGCAGTCCCCTCGACAGGAATTTCATTCCCATCTAAGTTCTGAAGTTGTCCAGGAAGAGGGTTGAGAGGGATCTGGTATCTCTCCCCCCTTTCTGAATTCAGCTGATCAAAGGCCCTCTTTGACAGAAGGGTGCCTTGGGATCCAGTGTCCACAAGTGCCAAACATGTACATTTCCCTTGTATTTGGACCAGGGCATAAAATATTCCCTCCTTCTCCTCAAGGGGGCAAAGATACTGTGCATTTTGGGCCAATTGGTGGGTCAATTTCTTGACTCTTGATTCTGACACAAGGTTAGTTTGGGCATGATTCTGTGTGGGAGCTTGGGGATCTGTAAGAAAAATGTGACAGTTGAATATTGGGGGAGTCTTGGGCTTCCCTGGTTATGATTCTGGGCCGCCCCCCCTTTTGGGAGGCAGTCCCCAGAGTAAGTTTGGGAAAGGTGATTTTCTGGCTTGTCATTCTGGGGTTCAATGATGGGCGGTTCTAACACAGTCCCCACATTTACCCAGTCTTGATTAGGATCTCTCGGGACCCATTATTCTTTGGGAGGAGTTCCCCCATCCCTGAAGGAGAAGATCCTTTCCCAGAGTCCTCTGAGGACCCCTCGCCTTCAAATTGGAGGAAACTAACCTCCACCACAAAATGGGTCTTTTTAGGTCCTTTATTTTTCCTACCTGCCCTCTGTTCCTTAGGTTGCAGACTTTCGGGGGCAGGAGAATTTGGTTCCAGTTCCTGGTTTTCCAGGGGCTTTTCACAAGTGGGGAAGGAAGCTTCCTCTAAGGCTTTACACCCCCGCTCGCCCCGTGCCTCCTACTTTGGAACTGGTGGGTTATCGGGGATATCTCCCCGTCATTACTCTGGAGTACCAAACCTTTTTTTGTGGAGTTCTGAGGGTTCTGCTGAGCCCTCAACATGCGGTCCAGATCCTGTGACCTTCTGGACCTGGCGCTCGTGTTGGGACACCCACTCTGGCTGGTACAGGGGTCTCTGTTCCATCCTAGGTGGATCACGGGAAGGGTAACTGTCCCTTCTCCCATAATACCCTTGGTGGAGATAATTCTGGTAACCCTCCACCCTTGTCCTCCCCTCTCCCGGATTGGCCTCTCTGGGTTCAGGAAAGTGGGGAAAGAATGGAGGGTTGTTTTGCGGGTTGAAGTTTTGCGGGTTTCGGGGAGAGAAACACAACCCGGCATTTGGGGGATTACTGCCCTCCTGGGGTAAGTTAGGAGGGAAGTTTCCCGGGGTGGTGCCTACCTGATTGGAACCCCCCCTTTGGGCTGGGGGAGTCCACACATACCCTAGGATGAGTTTGTTGTCCTTATAACGGGGGCTGATATAATTAGGGGAGTTAGGGGTCCCATTTGTGGGATTACCTCCCTGACTACCTGTCTGGGATTGGCCCGAGGGCCTTGTGATTCTTTGGTTAGAAGATGGATTCTGTACAGGAATATTTTTAGGCCCCCCGATCTCCAGATCTAAAATGGGGGCAATCTTCACCTCCACCATCTTAGCAGCAGCAGGGGTGTTGGCTGGTTTGGGGTTTTTATTTGTATTTTTGTTCTCCATGGATTTCTGAAAAGGGGAGGGGAGGGGTGAGTTAGTGGGAATAGGCTGGAAAAGTGCAAGAGAGAAGTGATGTGCTGTTGGTAGCCTCAACCCGGAATCCCACCGGCTGGGCTTGGGGTGTTTCTGGTCGGTAGTCATTGTGTGCTGTTGTGCGAGTCTATGTGTGGTTTGTTTTGTTGTTGCAGTGTAGTGAAGTTTGTGCAGATTGTTGGGTTATACATTGGAAGCCCACGGCGGGGCAAGGGCGCAGTGTTTGCCGGTGTTTGGACCCCAACTGGGCCTTCCTACAGTTGCTGCTTTCCTGGCCATGCCCCCTGTGACTGATAGCACCGGCCCCAACCCTGGGTGAAGCCCGCGGTGGAGCAAGATCACAGTGTTTGCCTGTGTTTGGACCCCTCCTGGGTCTTTCTACAGTTTCTGCTTTCCTGGCCACGCCCCCGGGACTGATAGCACCGGCCCCAACCCTGCAGCGGTGAAGCCCGCGGTGGAGCAAGATCACAGTGTTTGCCCTTGTTTGGACCCCTCCTGGGTCTTTCTACAGTTTCTGCTTTCCTGGCCACGCCCCCTGGAACTGATAGCACCAGCGAGGTGAGAAAACCTGCACGTACAGAGACCGTTCCCTAAAGCCTGTTCTAACTTTTACTGTTGCACCAGCCACATTGTGCCACGTTTCTCCTCGTCCACTTTAGGAACTGATTGCTTCCAGCATGGATTCCCCCTTTGATTCTCCCCTTCCCCCATTCCTGATTCCTGTTTTGCCCTGCCATCCTGGATGCACAGGCTCCTCTTGTTCCAAAACCTAAGCGCAAGGTGTTGACCTTGAAGGGGCAATGTCGCCAAGTCAGCCCACTGAAGGAGGCAAAAATAGACTGCACTATAATCATACCCACTGGGCCTGACGATGCCAAGGACAAGGGCATTGTTGGTTCTCCTCCACCCCTAACCCCACCTGTTGACTCACAAGACCACACCTCTGACCCTCTTAGGTCCATGGTCGACCTCCTGGCTGCACCCATATTGAATTCACCCCTTGACTTAGTTTGCCGTGGACTTGCAAAATCATTAGCCACAGTGCTGGGAAATTTGCCTATGGAGAGTCTGGAGGGGTGGACCCAACCATCTGATGCCACTTTCGAGCCCCTGACTGTGCCCCCGGACCCTCTACTCACCATTGGCTCATTGGCTGATCACCCTATATGTCCTGAAGCTCCAACTCATACGGATTTAGGGGTCTGTGCCACTGGTACTTCTAATTCTGCTCTCATGTTTTCCGGGGGCCCTCGGCTCTTCAAGTTGTGTTTGGAGGGCGCAATTCCCCTCTATTAGTCCTGTGGGAAACTCTTTTCTTTGTCTATCTTCACTCACAGCTCATAATCCGCCATGCTGGCCAGCAGAACATAGTCTCAACAGGCCAACTGATGAAATCTGCTCCACGGGGAGGTGCAAGTGCAATCTGGTGCTCACTGAGGTGCTGGCCGAATTGTCAGCTATTAAGAATTTACTCCTGGTTCTAGTAAATAACCAGGGGGATAGAGGTAAAAGGACACAGGAGGACTTTGTTACTCCTCCCCAAATGGCTAAATGCCCGATAAACCCACTCCCGGGGTAATTCTAAGGCTCAGGTTCCTATGAATCCACCTTCAAATGTGTATGCTCCCCCTCACCGTAGGGCTCATAATAGATTGTCCTCTACTCCAGCTACTATGGATACTAGAAATAAGCCCCGGTGTGGTACTACCGCACCCCTCGCCAAGCCTCTGCCACCATCAGTTGTGAAGCAAGATCCACAATGTCCTCAACTAGGCCAAGGTGCAAACACCCAGGTCAATATAAGTGGCATCATAAAGGGAACATGTCAGGGCCACATTCTAAGGGCGGGACCGGTCCTGTCACAATTTATCTGCATAGGGTACCAAAACCGTTAGAGTCCAAGCCGGAACCAAGAGACGCTTTATGGAATAAGTGCTTGCACTGGTTGCGATCTGTGAGAGGCTGTACGTTTGTCTCCAGAGAATCTATGGTGGGATGCTCCAGAATCTGAGGCAAGGGCTTGAATTCCCAAGATACTGTGAAGTTGGTCCTCTGGGATGGCAGAGTGGTCAAGGGGATCCTGGAAAGAACTGGGTGGGTTGATGGGGTGACACAGGCTGGGATCTCATCTAGCTACTGTCCCCTACAAACTGCTTATGGTCGCTTGGAACACTTTATAATTAACACCCCTCTAACTGGCACAAATTTAATCCCTTTGGGCTAAAAAATGAAAAGGAAGGGGGTCAAAAGACAGGGAATCTTTTAATTGGATGCAATTCTGAATTGGGTTGGTTATGTTTCATTTTTTTTTCTCTGTTTTTGATGTTTTGATGAAATCTGATTTTGTTTGTTTAGTCAATGTATTTTTTAGGATGCACTTTGATGGCCTTTTGGCTGAATAAAGTTATTGATGATGATAGGCTTGTGGTTGTGTTTGGTTAGAGTTTGAGAGGTATATGCAGAGGGGTGAAATTGTTAGTGGATTGGTTAATTGGGCAAATGCTAGCAATCACAGTTCTAGCTAAGTGTGGAACATGCCAACATTTTCAACCAATCTAGATGCAATGCTGGCTTGTGTTTACGATTACGTCTAGATGCAGAGCCGGTTAATGTTCATAATTACGTCCCTGTGTGGCATATGCTAATAATCACAATTCTATCTAGGTGTGGCACGTGCTAATAATCACAATTCTATCTCAGCGCGGCACATGCTAATAATCACTATTTCATCTGAGTGTGGTGCATGCTAATAATCGCAATTCCATCAGTGTGTGGCACATGCTGACCTTCACGATCATATCTAGATGCAACGCCGGCTGATGTTCACAATTATGTCTACAGGCAAAGCTGGCTAATGTTCACGATTATGTCTAGAGGTGACACTGGCTAAGGTTCATGATTGTGCCTGGGTGTGGCACATGCTAACATTCACAATTCCCTCTAAGTGTGGCATGTGCTAATAATCACAGTTCTATGTGAGTGTAACATATGCTAACAGTCAGAATTATATCCAAGTGTGGCCCATGCTAATAATCGCAATTCTAACCAGGTGCGGCACATGCCAAGTCACAATTCTAAGTGTGGCATATGCTAATAGTCAAAATTATATCTAAGTGTGGCACATGCCATTAGTCACAATTGTATCTATGTAAGTAGCGTGCGAATAATCACAGTTCCAAGATAGGGTAATTTAGAGTGGCAGCGTTTTTTGAGTAGAGTAATTGCTCTACCCATCACCAATGCCACACTTACTTTGGTGGTTGGTGCTGGTTGACGGCTGGCCACTGGCTTCCCCTGCTGACACCTGCTGACACTTTCAGGAGCCACTTCTGTTGGAGCCGCCCTTTGCCTTGGGGCGCTTAGCCACAGGGGCTGCCAGGCAGGGGGTTGCCCTGAGTAGGCGGGCGGAGAGAGGGAGAGGGAGGTGGCTTGTTTGGGGAAGCTGCAGCATGGCCATCGAAAGGCATTTTGGTGGCAAACAGCGGGCCCTGGAGGGTCATATGGGTAGCCACACTCATCTGGGCTCAGGATTACAAAGAGCAGCCAGGAGTTGCCGTGGTGTGTACACAGAGCACAATATTATGAATGCACCAATCAGGGTGATGCTTGGAGCTTGTTAAAGATTTCAATCAGGCACACGCCCGGGTCTCGCCTAGCATGTAGTGCGCAATGAAATACTTATTTATTATGTCTCTAGGGACAATATTCTGAATGATATACCACTCATATCACACCAGTCTCAAAATAGCCCCCAGGTCCCAGTAGACCAGGAATCAGGCTCGTTTGTAAAGGTAAAGATGTATTTATTTATTTATTTATTTATTTATTTGAATGAAATCACACATAGGTTTTAATATATATGAGGCAGCAATCACCAAGGGGTGATAATACAATTCAGAAAATAAGTAAAACTGAATTGAATTCACCTATAGTAATGCAGAATAGAAAACACAGGAAAAAGAACAGATTTGGATTGTGAAAAGATCGTGTTTAGGTTAATGTTTCCCCCTGCAAAGTTCTTAAGGCACAAATGAGCAGTACTACACAGATGTAAGTAAGCAGCAGGTATTCAGGAATGAAAGAACAATGTCTAGAGTTTGAATGCAATCTTCTTTCGTCAAACAAGAGAGAAAACCGTTTTTGGGAAATTTACACTTTTTAAAATGACAGGTGAAAACGGCTTTGTGAAAAAGAAAAAGTGTGCAAAAATGCTTAAATTGATAAAAATTCTTATGGGAGCAACAATAAACAGGTCCTTACACACATGAGCTACAAGATGAGCAACAGTACACACTTAAGATCGTAATGGAAGTTAAGAAACACTTTGGATGGGAAAAGGCACATGTAAAACTTTCACTATGCGACTTTTAATAGAAATGGGTCAAATACACTGTTCCGCGATTTAGTTGTGGATGTAGCTAATGGTCTTAGGTACAAGTCAGAGTTGAAATTACGTTTCTATCTATAAAATTGAAGAAGGTATGGAAGTTTTAGTGAGAAGCGTTTTTGAAAAAAAATAGAACAGAGAAAAGTAGAAATTCGGTTTTGAAAATGACAGATTGGTTTTATTACACTATATTAATGACTATAAAAAAGAGAATGCCACCCGTGAATCTCCATAGTTATGCACGGTCGATTGTAACTCTTCACGTGTGATACTCTGGTTTCCGTTTTGTATGGGAATTACTTTATTTAATTCAAATCACTAATGGGTTATGGTTTAATGAAACAAATGAGAAAAATCAGCGCAAGACTGGTTCTGGCAATGTTAGCGTTCTAAAGTTAAGGATGGGATAGGTTGGGATTGGGATAGTACAATGCAAATATACTATGGGTCACTATGATATTCCTGTTTATACTTACAGTCCACTGTAAATTAATATTGGACCGTCAGGGTTCTGGTCATCGGATCGGGTCTACCGCCAGCAAGGCACTTCTGGAGGGATCAGTCAGCTGGGCGGTTCTGGTCCATTGGACTGGCACCTCAACTGGATTTGGATTGGATTGGCCCTTCTGGTCACTGGACACGGTAGATTAGCATGATGGTGAATTTCAGCAGGCAACTGTTAATGGTAGCGAGCCAGACTGGATCAGAATTATTTTCCCTGAGGTTTGGGAGGGTTGGATTTGGGCCTATCTGAAAAGAGTTCAGCAAATGCTGGGCCTTGGTATTGTAAAGTAATCTGGATCAGGACAAAGATGAAGAAGTCAGGAACAAAGAGCTGCGCAGAAATCAGGATGTGGTCAGGAAGCAGTGTGTGTCTATGTGTGGTGAAGTTCCTATATTTATCCTACCAAGTGACATCACAAAGTTTATGGCATGGGCAGAATTTCAAACCATACCCGCACGGCTGTGAGTGGCGAAAGGCACTTGCCTTGTTCTGGTTGGCAGTCAGAAAGAGCTGTCATATTTTATGATGTGATTTAGGAACTCCCACATTGATTTGAACCACAATTTAACTTTCCCATAAATACACATTTTTATAATTATGCCCTCTACTAAAATATGACACAGGTATTACATATTTTATAGGTTATCCTGGCGTCCAATTCCCATCTCTGTGAGAGCTGTCTTTGTCATTTTGTGGAATTGTGTCCTTTTCAATCATCATGGTTTGGCCTAACAATTTCTAATTCAATACATATCTGGGTGATGACTCCTAGAACATGGGTATAACATATCATATTTGAAACATTAATAGTTTTGCCACAATCAGTGTTTTGGTGTGTCTTTGGTTCCTTACACAGTAAGAACTCCTACCAAATCTTCAAATGTCTAGCATGAGTTCAGATTTATGAGTATGTATTTTTCACTTGTCTACTTATTTTGGCTGCCATGTTAAATGTCATAAAGTTCTGAGGCAAAATAAGTAATTTCCATTCAAAATCCATGCCAGTTTATTTTCTTGCTTCCCAAGTGAGCAAATGGCCAGTCCTTTGAAGTTCACTGAGAAACCTCCTGCACATCCTGCCCCTCCTCTGAGAGGATGGGTGTCCAAGCCTTCCTTTGTCCTTGGGTCAGCCAAAGACGAATGGCTAATGAGGTCTTTGTTCTAAATATGCGGGAACCTCCAGCATCCATTAAGCCTTCTTGGGAGCAGCTTAGTGTCAACATGAAGTGCCATCTTTCCCAGGCTGGACACTGTTCAATCAGAATTAACCAGCAGTTAACTCCAACTGGATTACTTTAAGATTCACCTACAATCTTTCATTTAAAAGATATAAAATGAACAGAGTTTATAATGGATTTTGACGATTAAAGGAATTAAGCCCGTCACATAAAACACACTTCAAACAGGCAAATTTTTGCACTTCTTCAGAGAAAAAACACATTTAAACTAAGCCTTTTAAATCTATTTTTTTATGCAGCACACACACATTTAACTCAGCAGTATCCTGTCTTTGAGTGCTGGGATTTGTTTTGCATGAAATACATTTCTTAGCCGTTGTCAGTCAGTGAGGCCCTGTTTCTACTGACTGCATTGGATGATCTGTGGTTTCAGCACACTTTTAAGTTCAATAGTTTACTTGGAAATGAATGAATTTAGCACCAAAACCGCACTTTGAAGGTTGCAATTGGTTGGGAAAGCTGCATTTTAAAGGGCATTTTCGTTTTTTAGCCCACTTCTGTGGCCTTGCTTCATGTAGCACCCTCTGGCATTCTCCTGCAGTGAGTTCTGTTTTTACACCAACTGTGACTGTGTGTGGCAGGGATGTGCAGCCTTTTGTGATTTATGAACTATGCGTAATTTTACAGATTTTTGAGTGCACAGGGGTTAGCACATCCATTTTTGGCTGTTTCTTTCCCCATTGGTGAAGGGGAGCAGTGGGACACATCGGCATGGGTAAAAATTTCCCACAAAGCCTCCCCCCGACTTGGGCATGACTTCTAGTCGTGGGGAAGTCGGGCATGTGGGATTTTTCTTTCTGTCCAGGTGCAGAAATCCGGTTGCTTCTCCCATCAGTGATTTTGATGCGACACGCTCTCCTCGCCGGTTCTGTGTGGAATGGGAAGATACTCCGGATTTCTTGGGTTTTTCCTCCCGGTCCCCGAGGAGGTCCTCCTTGGTGATTAGGTGGATTTAGTGCCAGGACTAGAAAACAGAACATAACGCTGTTATGAAACATTTCCCACTACTGTTCCCAGGAGGATTTCAGCAGTGGGATAGATGCATGCATTTGATGACAATTTACAACATTCCCTGCATATAATCAATGATAATTTAATAATTTTCCGGATTCTCCCCCTCTGGATTTCCGGTAGCCTCTTCTCTTTGCCGCAAAGTAGCCTGGGATTGCAACTCTTTAGCTGGTTTATGTGGACCCTCTTGTCTTCACCTTCCGTAAAAATTTCCCTTGGGGATGGGGATTCTGAAGGCGACTGGTGAGATTCTGTCCACAATTTCAAAAGGGCTACGCCAGCTTGGAAGGAATTTGCACTCCTTGGCTTGATTCATTTGGAAATCATACAAGTAGACCCTGTATCCTACTTGATATTCCTTTTTGGTTGTCGTAAGGTCATAGTGGGTCTTCATACTGTCTGCAGATCTTTCTAGATTCCGCTGAGCATGCGCAAAAGCATGTTGAAGGTGTTTTCTCAGATTCTCAACATACTCATGAGTTGTGGAAGCATTGATTAATGTCTGCTCTTGGGTTCTATAGAGCAGATGGTAGGGTAGCACCATCCTTCGTCCAGTTGGCAGCTCAAATGGAGACATTTTTGTTGTAGAAGAAGGGGTAGATCTGATGGCCATCAGGACAAGGGGTAATCGAATATCCCAACTTGGCCCAGAGTCTGCCACAAACATTTTTAAGATGCTCACAATGGTTTTATTGTACCTCCCAACTCCACCACTAGAGGAGCCCGGTATGCAATGTGTCATTTCCTTTTTACCCCAAGTATCTCCCACATCTTTGTCATCACTTCGCTGGTGAAGTGACTACCTCGGTCTGACTCAATCCTTTGTGGAAATCCAAAACGCAAGAAGATGTGATTGATCATCAGGGCAGCTGCTGTTTCTGCCTTGCAAGTTGGGGCCGGGAGACATTCCACCCACTTTGTAAACAAGCATGGTATGGTTAACATGTACTTGTTCCCCCTAGAGGAGTGAATCATTAAATTGACTTGCAAATCTGACCAAGGCAGTGTTATCCCCCTCTTTTGGAGGAGAGCACAGTGTGTGAGTGATGTTGGCTGAAATTGTGCACACACAAGACACCCCTTCAAGTATTGGTCGAGGTCCTGCCCCATAAGTGGCCAGTATGCAACCTCTCGCAAGATTTCTAATGTCGTATGAAACTCCCGATGACCGGCTGTGGCCGCATCATGGGAGTGACTTAGCATCAGGCTTCGGAAGGAGTTAGGGACCACCCACTGGTCACAGCCAGATATGGATCTCCTCACCAACAAACCTTCTTGGATTTGGAACATTTTTGGACATTTCATCAACACTCTGAGGTCCTCTTTCCCAATGCAATCGGTATCCGTCAGGGGATATTTCTCAGGGTCCTCAATGTGTTGATAAAACTTACCAATTATTGGATCCCTTTTTTGAGCCGTGATTAAATCAGCATCTGTAGTCTCCTTACTCCACTGGGCAGTTGTGAGTTCATTGTGAGCATTTGTGTGGGTCCTAGTGATAGCAGTGACCTGGATTTCCCCCAACAGGGACTCGATCTCAAGTAGATCCCCTTGGATGGCTCTGGTTTTGGCCAGCTGATCAGCTAGGTCATTTCCAGTTTTGTCTGGTCCCTCTACTTTAGAATGACCCTTGATCTTTTTCCAGTAGATGGTCATCCCACTAGAGGTGACCAGATCATCAATATTCTGTATTAGTTCTCCATGTTTTAGTGGTTTATTTTGAGCACATAGCATGCCTCTGGTTTTCGAATTAACCAGGTGCTCCACAAACTCGTTCCGGACATATTTTGAATCAGTAATTATGACCAGTTTGTGGAGTTGGTGTTGGACAGCAGTAAGGATGGCTTGATGCACAGCCATCAGCTCTGCCACTTGACTACTACGGGGACCGATTTTGTACCCGGCAGAGTGTTCTGGGGCATCATTCACCCTGGAATTCCCCACGCCAGTTACTAGTTCCTTTTCCCCATCGTTGTCAACATTGTAGGAGTACCTATCCACATAGAAAGCGGGCATTCCCTCACACTTGTCTTCTTCATAGACTTTGTGTGGGGAATTGAGGTACACCTCCATGTTGTCCTTTATTTTAAGACTTTCATCCTCGAGTTTTCTCTGGCACAATCATGCAAGTCAGACAGACCTTGCGCGAGGGGACTCTTCTTGTTTTGGCCATATCTGACCTCCACAGGAAAGCCTTGCATTGACAGAATCCAGGAAGTAATTCGGGAATTACTCACATTTCCGGCCCAGATTCTATCACTTTGAAGATATTACAGAGGCTGGTGTGGAGTCTCCACTATGATGTGTTCTCCTGGATCAACGGGCGGTAATTCTTCAATGCCCACACCGTGGCCAGGATTGCCTTCACTTGAATTCTTCCTCCACAGAGGATAAAGTCTTACTTGCATAGGAGATGACTTTTTTGACCTTGTCATGATTTTGGTATAATACTGCGGTCAAGCATGTATTTGAGAACCCTGTCTCCAAGAAGAACTCCTAGTTTTTGACATGGTAAGATAGGTAAGGAGCTTGTGAGAGGCTTCTTTTGAGTTGTCTTACTGCCTTGGCTTGTTCTGGACCCCACTCCCACTTGACCCCCCCCCCCCTTCAACAGATGGATCAGGGGTCTTGTGATCTCTGTGTAATCTTCAATGAGCTTTTACTGTAATTAGTCAGTCCAAGGAGGCTTCTTAGCTCACGTAGAGTTGTGGGATCTTTTAATTTCAGGAGTGCTTCCACTTCCTTTTGCAGGGGAAAGAGACGCTCAGGAGTTATATTGATTGCCGGAGTTGATGTATCCAAAGGGAGTCCAGGTCCATGTGTACTGCTGCCCTCGAACGTAAAGGCCAGCTTGTATTGTTCCTCCCTACTGACAGGTATGGTCCAGCACCCATTGGTCAGGTCAATGGCAGTGTATACCATTGACCCCTGGATCTGGGCCAGCCATTGGTCAATGTTGGGAAGAGGCCATCGGAAAGTGTGGACCCGTTTGTTTAGCTCCCTTAGGTCAGCACAGAGTCTCCACAAGTCGTTCAGTTTTCAAATCCCAAACCGGATTATTAAAGGTGCTGTGGACTGGATGAATTATCCCACGGACTCAAGGTTTTTACTTATTTCTGTGAGGGACTCCATGGATGCGAGAGGCAAGTGGTATTGCTTCACAAACACTGGAGTCACACCAGGGTCCGTGGGAATTGTTGTTGTATGGGTTTCAGTGGGACCACAGACATATGAGTCCACCGCCAAAGAGATCCTGAAAATCTAAGAAAACGTGTTTCAACTGTAGCTTTTGCTCCAGAGTCTCACAGGCATCAGCTAGGTTGACTCTCTCTTCAACCATTTGCCTGAAGCCCGGCTGGGTAGAGAAGTCCTTGGTTAATTTACTAACTTGGACTGATGGCTTCAGATGGGGAAGGCAGTCCTGCTGGACTTGAAACATCACCTCATCCCCCCTGGAGTCACAGGTCACCTCTTCCTTACCATAAGGGCATAAAGATTACACCAGGAAATTTCCCCTATGCCGGGTGAAGATCCTGTCTGGTGTTGTGTCATTGTCGCTATCACTGTCAAAACAGTCATTTGGGATTGGTCCTATCAGTTCATTACCTAAATCTATGGAAACATGTCAGTCATCAACCGCCATTCCAATAATGGTGCCTGCGCCCAGTGTGATACTTCTAGGGTTGCTGTTATCCACCACTATTTGAATGGTGTCATGTTCTGTATTGACTAGTGGTGTTGGGTTTAACCCCAACCATTGCTGTTGGAGATGGGCGTTGAGATGAACATATGCGTCAGGCTTTTGCAGTTTCTGTCCTCTTTTAATGTTTACTTTGAGTGGGAATAGTCGGGTCCGTTCTGGGATGGTGACTTCCTCTCCAATCTGAACTTCAACTGCATATGGCAGCAGTTGAGCATTCTCTGGATCACCAAAGTCCATGGGATTACCTGCTAATCAGGACCAGGCTTTGAAGTTTATCAGGTCCAAGCAAATAGCAAAGTGATTGAGAATGTCAGTGCCTAAATAAAATGTGGCAAGGACATCTTGCACGACCCAAAAATTATGGAATGTACTTTTGTTGCCTATGGAAATTTTGAGCATACACCTTCTAGACAGGAGATGTTTGGAATTGGGAGTTTCCCGGTCCATTTCCCATTTATCTATCACTTTAAAGGTGGTAATGGCTGGATCTTTTGGGAGTTTTCGGAACATGGCTTCGCTGATGAGGCTCTTACCTTTGTTCACGCACACTCGGGCTAGAACAGAGGTCTTCCCCTCATTTAACTGACTAGGGATGACCAACTGTTCTCCAATTTTCTGAATATCAGCTAAACTTTGAGCTGGTTTCTTATCATTTTGGACTATTGAAGTGTGATTTTCTGATTGCGACTTGGTATAGAATTTCAGAGTATTTCCTTCCAGTGTGGAATGCCACTTGAGACTGGAAGGAAGGTTGATTTTCAAAAATAGAGAGGTCTTCCCATCACCAGTTTGTTGTCCTACTGCAATTACTGTCACATCAGGGATTCTGTTGTTTTGAAAATAGAACTTAATTTGGTCAGGTTTTTGTTCAACCATGTGGCATGTGCCATTTAAACTAACATGGTTGACACTATGTTTTAATTTTATTGGTCTGGGTCCAGAGGACCTTGTTTACATAATCTATTAGGGGAGACAATCTAAGCAGGATGTCATTCCCCAGTAAACATGGTGTTCCCTCTGGAGTCACAACTATGACCGGGTGTTTCACCTTGTATTGCCCAATTTTAATTTCCAAATCTGCAGTCCCCTTAACAGGAATTTCATTCCCATCTAAGTTCTGAAGTTGTCCAGGAAGAGGGTTGAGAGGGATCTGGTATCTCTCCCCCCTTTCTGAATTCAGCTGATCAAAGGCCCTCTTTGACAGAAGGGTGGCTTCGGATCCAGTGTCCACAAGTGCCAAACATGTACATTTCCCTTGTATTTGGACCAGGGCATGAAATATTCCCTCCTTCTCCTCAAGGGGGCAAAGATACTGTGCATTTTGGGCCAATTGGTGGGTCAATTTCCTGACTCTTGATTCTGACACAAGGTTAGTTTGGGCATGATTCTGTGTGGGAGCTTGGGGATCTGTAAGAAAAATGTGACAGTTGAATATTGGGGGAGTTTTGGGCTTCCCTGGTTCTGATTCTGGGCCACCCCCCCTTTTTGGAGGCAGTCCCCAGAGTAAGTTTGGGAAAGGTGATTTTCTGGCTTGTCATTCTGGGGTTCAATGATGGGCGGTTCTAACACAGTCCCCACATTTACCCAGTCTTGATTAGGATCTCTCGGGACCCATTATTCTTTGGGAGGAGTTCCCCCATCCCTGAAGGAGAAGATCCTTTCCCAGAGTCCTCTGAGGACCCCTAGCCTTCAAATTGGAGGAAACTAACCTCCACCACAAAATGGGTCTTTTTAGGTCCCTTATTTTTCCTACCTGCCCCCTGTTCCTTAGGTTGCAGACTTTCGGGGGCAGGAGATTTTGGTTCCAGTTCCTGGGTTTCCAGGGGCTTTTCACAAGTGGGGAAGGAAGCTTCCTCTAAGGCTTTACACCCCCGCTCGCCCCGTGCCTCCTACTTTGGAACCGGTGGGTTATCGGGGATCTCTCCCCGTCATTACTCTGGAGTACCAAACCTTTTTTTGTGGAGTTCTGAGGGTTCTGCTGAGCCCTCAACATGCGGTCCAGATCCTGTGACGTTCTGGACCTGGCGCTCGTGTTGGGACACCCACTCTGGCTGGTACGGGGGTCTCTGTTCCATCCTAGGTGGATCACGGGAAGGGTAACTGTCCCTTCTCCCATAATACCCTTGGTGGAGATAATTCTGGTAACCCTCCACCCTTGTCCTCCCCTCTCCCAGATTGGCCTCTCTGGGTTCAGGAAAGTGGGGAAAGAATGGAGGGTTGTTTTGCGGGTTGAAGTTTTGCGGGTTTCGGGGAAAGAAACACAACCCGGCATTTGGGGGATTACTGCCCTCCTGGGGTAAGTTAGGAGGGAAGTTTCCCGGGGTGGTGCCTACCTGATTGGAACCCCCCCTTTGGGCTGGGGGAGTCCACACATACCCTAGGATGAGTTTGTTGTCCTTGTAACGGGGGCTGATATAATTAGGGGAGTTAGGGGTCCCATTTGTGGGATTACCTCCCTGGCTACCTGTCTGGGATTGGCCCGAGGGCCTTGTGATTCTTTGGTTAGAAGATGGATTCTGTACAGGAATATTTTTAGGCCCCCCGATCTCCAGATCTAAAATGGGGGCAATCTTCACCTCCACCATCTTAGCAGCAGCAGGGATGTTGGCTGGTTTGGGGTTTTTATTTGTATTTTTGTTCTCCATGGATTTCTGAAAAGGGGAGGGGAGGGGTGAGTTAGTGGGAATAGGCTGGAAAAGTGCAAGAGAGAAGTGATGTGCTGTTGGTGGCCTCAACCCGGAATCCCACCGGCTGGGCTTGGGGTGTTTCTAGTAGGTAGTCATTGTGTGCTGTTGTGCGAGTCTATGTGTGGTTTGTTTTCTTGTTGCAGCGTAGTGAAGTTTGTGAAGATTGTTGGGTTATACATTGGAAGCCCACGGCGGGGCAAGGGCGCAGTGTTTGCCGGTGTTTGGACCCCTCCTGGGCCTTTCTACAGTTGCTGCTTTCCTGGCCATGCCCCCTGTGACTGATAGCACCAGCCCCAACCCTGGGTGAAGCCCGCGGTGGAGCAAGATCACAGTGTTTGCCTGTGTTTGGACCCCTCCTGGGTCTTTCTACAGTTTCTGCTTTCCTGGCCACGCCCCCTGGGACTGATAGCACCAGCGAGGTGAGAAAACCTGCACGTACAGAGACCGTTCCCTAAAGCCTGTTCTAACTTTTACTGTTGCACCAGCCACATTGTGCCACGTTTCTCCTCGTCCATTTTAGGAACTGATTGCTTCCAGCATGGATTCCCCCTTTGATTCTCCCCTTCCCCCATTCCTGATTCCTGTTTTGCCCTGCCATCCTGGATGCACAGGCTCCTCTTGTTCCAAAACTTAAGCGCAAGGTGTTGACCTTGAAGGGGCAATGTCGCCAAGTCAGCCCACTGAAGGAGGCAAAAATAGACTGCACTATAATCATACCCACTGGGCCTGACAATGCCAAGGACAAGGGCATTGTTGGTTCTCCTCCACCCCTAACCCCACCTGTTGACTCACAAGACCACACCTCTGACCCTCTTAGGTCCATGGTCGACCTCCTGGCTGCACCCATATTGAATTCACCCAGTTTGCCGTGGACTTGCAAAATCATTAGCCACAGTGCTGGGAAATTTGCTTCTGGAGAGTCTGGAGGGGTGGACCCAACCATCTGATGCCACTTTCGAGCCCCTGACTGTGTCCCCGGACCCTCTACTCACCATTGGCTCATTGGCTGATCACCCTATATGTCCTCAAGCTCCAACTCATACGGATCTAGGGGTCTGTGCCACTGGTACTTCTAATTCTGCTCTCATGTTTTCCGGGGGCCCTCGGCTCTTCAAGTTGTGTTTGGAGGGAGCAATTCCCCTCTATTAGTCCTGTGGGAAACTCTTTTCTTTGTCTATCTTCACTCACAGCTCATAATGCGCCATGCTGGCCAGCAGAACATAGTCTCAACAGGCAAACTGATGACATCTGCTCCACGGGGAGGTGCAAGTGCAATCTGGTGCTCACTGAGGTGCTGGCCGAATTGTCAGCTATTAAGAATTTACTCCTGGTTCTAGTAAATAACCAGGGGGATAGAGGTAAAAGGACACAGGAGGACTTTGTTACTCCTCCCCAAATGGCTAAATGCCCGATAAACCCACTCCCGGGGTAATTCTAAGGCTCAGGTTCCTGTGAATCCACCTTCAAATGTGTATGCTCCCCCTCACCGTAGGGCTCATAATAGATTGTCCCCTACTCCAGCTACTATGGATACTAGAAATAAGCCCTGGTATGGTACTACCGCACCCCTCGCCAAGCCTCTGCCACCATCAGTTGTGAAGCAAGATCCACAATGTCCTCAACTAGGCCAAGGTGCAAACACCCAGGTCAATATAAGTGGCATCATAAAGGGAACATGTCAGGGCCACATTCTAAGGGCGGGACCGGTCCTGTCACAATTTATCTGCATAGGGTACCAAAACCGTTAGAGTCCAAGCCGGAACCAAGAGACGCTTTATGGAATAAGTGCTTGCACTGGTTGCGATCTGTGAGAGGCTGTACGTTTGTCTCCAGAGAATCTATGGTGGGATGCTCCAGAATCTGAGGCAAGGGCTTGCATTCCCAAGATACTGTGATGTTGGTCCTCTGGGATGGCAGAGTGGTCAAGGGGATCCTGGAAAGAACTGGGTGGGTTGATGGGGTGACACAGGCTGGGATCTCATCTAGCTACTGTCCCCTACAAACTGCTTATGGTCGCTTGGAACACTTTACAATTAACACCCCTCTAACTGGCCCAAATTTAATCCCTTTGGGCTACAAAATGAAAAGGAAGGGGGTCAAAAGACAGGGAATCTTTTAATTGGATGCAATTCTGAATTGGGTTGGTTATATTTCATTTTTTTTTCTCTGTTTTTGATGTTTTGATGAAATCTGATTTTGTTTGTTTAGTCAATGTATTTGTTAGGATGCACTTTGATGGCCTTTTGGCTGAATAAAGTTATTGATGATGATAGGCTTGTGGTTGTGTTTGGTTAGAGTTTGAGAGGTATATGCAGAGGGGTGAAATTGTTAGTGGATTGGTTAATTGGGCAAATGCTAGCAATCACAGTTCTATCTAAGTGTGGAACATGCCAACATTTTCAACCAATCTAGAT